>NC_061462.1:1200000-2400000 GCF_022581195.2 Helicoverpa zea
AAAGGGGAGGAAAAAATCAATTGCAAGCAAAAATAACTTCACTTTCGTAACTTGAGATTCACACAGGGAAGGAAAAAAATATTTTCACAGATTCCTGCCAAATTTAATATCGTCGTTTTAGCGAAATGTTCTAAATTAGCATCGACAGCAGGGCAGATCGGTTTCACCTTTACTCCTAAATTCCAAATTTCATTTCACTTCGATTTTATTGGAAAAGTTAAGCAGTACCTATAAGTTTCTTTTACACACTGCTGGGGTGGATGAAAGATTATTTGAATCGAAGATGAAGTTAATTTTGCTTATAAAGGTCCTTTTGTCAGTTGACGTTATCGAAAGCCGGATCCTTAGTTTTCGTCGTTAATTTATTCTTTGGATTTATTTACAACAACTGCATTTTAAATGTAGGCTAGTTTGAATGCATGTTTAAAGATTATAACAAGTTATTTGGTACGTTAGTTATGTAGGTAATGTAGAAAAACATTATTTTTACAGGAGAGTTATTTTCTTTAATTGGTCCCAACACTCAAGAATACCAGCGTAGAAAAACGAAAATTATCCCAGTAATTCCTTTTGCTGGCCCAACATTCTTTCAGTGTGTCTCAAAGACGTTAAAACAGAGCTCAAATTCCTCTCTGTCGCGTTTCTTTTATTGAGTAGCAAAGTTTATTAGTGAAATTTCACCTGAGGCCAGCCGTCGGGGTGAGATCTGTTACAGACTTTATTTACTAAGTTCACTTTTTGGATCAACCTTCGAGATTTCGACCGACCAATGGTGACGAGTGATCGCCTTTTATTCTTTATTTTTTTGCTTTGTTATAGTAGTAAACCCACAAATGTTATGGTAGTAAATCGTTTTAGTAGTTTGTGCATCTCTGCAATATTTTTGAGTAGTATGTACAATTTTCTTAAAAAGTCTGTTGGTAAAATCTTAATGGAAGCAAAAAGTGGGGAGTACAAAGTTTGTGTAACTGATTCCAATTTATTGCACTCACTTGTAGGAAAAGAATGAAAGTAATAATATATTAGGAAATGAATTATAGTTGAAAGTGTTTACATGCTATTCAATACAAGTATTTATTGAGCTACTACAATAGTACCTTATATATCTAACTATTACACAGCACGGTACTGTCGTCTCATAAGTCTCTCAGTTTATGAGATTTGATAATAGTGTAACCGACTCTAAACGCAATATAGTGTTATGAAATATGGGTGGGATTATACACTATTGAGTTGTAAATTAGAATCTAAAGTTAGTGACGTTTTCACTAACGAACTCCCTAATATCTGGCAAAGAATTTATTCTTCTTTCGAAAAGCAATAAATAGTTAGGTGGCGCACAAAAGTAAAACTTATAACTTAAAGCTTAGCAAGTATCACTTCAAATAAACTTGCATAATTTTACGTCCCATATCTGGAACAGCTCCCGCCTCCGCTTCTAACTTAAAACATCAAACAAAAACGTTATTGTTTTAGGTCTCACCGCTAAGTTTGGGAACTCTTTGGAATTTGAATAATCCATCAAAAGCAGCTGTTTTGGGACAGAGTGTCATGTGCGACCCACAATTGTTATGTGGTGAGACCTTCATAATATAAACCTTTATGGTTTTCTTACTCCATAAGTTAGGGGGTCGTGGGACAATGCGTTTGATGATGTGTTAGCAGTTTGAGTCTGTTATGGTGTTGCGTGTGTTTGTATTTTCTTGGTATACTTTTGTAACGTGGTTTTATATTCTATTAAATAGGAGATTACGAATTTATTTTTGGAAAGTGGTCTCTCGCTCTCTCAACGATTCTTTACCGAAGTGCTTGTCAATTTATTTGAAGAAATTCTTGGAATCGATACGCCGATTTTCAATACGCACTTCTTATTAATTTATGTTATCCGCGAGAGTTATTTTTAACCTGACATAACGAAGTTACGGCAAATACAGAACATCAAACAAAAGCGTGGGAGAAGGCCTATGGCACTTATTTATATTTTATATTGTCATGGCATATTTAAATAAGATAGCGTTTTTAATAACAATTTGAAATTTTGTAAGACGGTGTTCATTAAAGATCCACAGCGTAAATTGGTATATGCGTCTTGCTAAACACGAGTCATATAATAAAGCTGCTGCATACTCCCAATCGCTTTAAAGCGATGTCTATCAAAACCAACACAGAATACTTCAGCAACTCGTCTTGAAAGTAGACAGCGATAAAAAAGCTTGAACAATCCAATGAGTTCTATCTCATTCGCTGAAGTCTTAGCAGTTACCTAGCGGGATTACTTCTAACATTCATTTGTTTGTTTGTAGGCTGCATGTGCTTGCATATGCATTGTTTGTTGGAGTTTGATCTGTGTTTTATTATTCTCATTATAGTTTGTTGGTGTTTACGGCTTCATACTTTTATCAAAGTATGTATCTTTTTATACTTAGAGCCAAGTCCACCGACAATATAAACGGCAGTTTTCTTAAAATAACTCTACTGTACTATGGATTTTCAGGTTAAATTTTCTAAGTAAACAGCTTAAGAAAAACATACGTTTGTCTTGTCTGTGGACATAGACCTTGGTGTAGTATACTGTTCTATAACTTGAAGTAAAGATAAGTTTATAAGTTAGATGCAAGTCTAAACAAGAAAAAACCGCGAGTACGAAAGCGCTATTGAAGTAACCAAACTGCAATTAAATAATGCATTTAATACCGTACATATTATATAACTATTTTAATGTACATGTAATCTAAGTTCAGTAACAACTTATCGAGTTACAAACACGTAACGTTATCGGATAACCGTGGCTGAGAGAAACGATTGAACCGTAAAATCCGTTTAACCTTTGTCTGCCCTCAATCATTATTGTTATTATCTAGAGAAATCTTCGTCTAGTAGGCATAGGTCTAAAATAGGTAAAAATACAGGAGGTCTTGGATTAGGCTCCTAGGTATCTATGAAGTTTTATAAACAGGTAGGTTTTTTTATTTCCTTGAACGTGCTGAACTCAGGAATTACTAGTCGGATTTGAAAATTGATTTCAGTATCTTCATCAGTCTATTTGAAAGCGAAACGTATTGGATTGCATGATTATCGTGCACTCAAAACTATATGTATGTAGGGTTGAAGTATGTTATGGATTTTTTTCTGAGAAACAAAATATATTGAACAAGCGAGCCTATATAATGAACGGTCATCTCAGTGCATTCAATTACATTTTCAAATATTCATTAAGTTTTCTTCTTCTTCAGCCCCTTTTCTGACCAGTCACGACACTGAATTGAGCACGACCCACTATTTTCCTTTTCCAATCTATTCTTTAGGTCTCTTAGTTAAATCAGAATATAAATAAATTAAAAATTAGCTCAACAAAAACCCATCAGCGCATCGAAATATCAACAAAAACAAAAACGAGCTGTCGATGTCTAGCCGTTGTTTTTTTCCTCTCTATTTATATAACCGGTTGGATCGACCAAGTTTTAGTTTTTCCCTCTCGAAAGCTGTCCGTTGAGAGCGTGATTTATACACCAAGTTTCGCTTACGAACTTATCTATAGGTACCTATAACTTGATCATTCTAAGAACAATATCTAGCGGTATTATTGTCTGCAGATAACTGGACGAACTTAGATAGTTTTGCACAGCGCTGGTCTTTGTTTTTTTTTTGTTAATTAAGAAATACAATGAATTGTTGTTTGGTTTAGTTTATCAGTGATTTACGAATGTGGCTGTAATTTATTGTTTTATTTTTTTAAATGAGAAGATATTTTTTTAAGTCAAATAAAAAAGCCAACTCCATTCATTGTCTAGCCCTGGTATAATTACATATGTTGATTATTATGATAAATTACTTCAGATGCATTCATGTTATTGTGAAAGAGCTTGTAAAGGCTTAGTAATAATCGTGTGGGTCCCAAAATTGACCCCAACCAAGTTAAGGCTAGACGTATGATGACACGTGATTCCAACCCCATCTTTCGGTAATAATTCTTTAAAATCTTCAACAAATAGAGCCAATAGAGCTATCGAAAACAAGTTCCAAATAAACCCGCTTCCCAATGCAACACGAAACTATTTGGCCAATTTCGTGTGTACTGGGTCCATTTGAAAGACTTAACTGTTTTGAAGACAATACATACGTTTGCATTGGCCTGAACGTAGTCGCCGCCAATCTAATCAACGTTGCTCTGTGGTGCAAGTGAGAGATGACAGCGAATGGCAGATATTTAATACGTACGAAGCTACGTTAATGTTAATGTTCTGCCTTTCTGTCAATTTGTCATGCTACAGGCTCGATAGCCCAGCAAGAAGATAGACTTTAAAAGCATATACTGCGTGAGTACTAGGTCCAGTGGTTTCAGTTGCGTCCCATAGGAATTACTGCGCACACTCGCATTTAGTGGGCTTTCTTTGATGAATAGGCTATGATGTAACGTTTTTTTTTCAAATCGTGCCAGTGGTATCTGAGTTTAGTGCGTTCAAGCTGATTTCTGCAACCTTAACTTGATTGTACCGTTCATTCTTTCTGTTTTGGGAAGCTATACTTTTTTCGCGTCACATAGAAATGAAATCGTTTATTTTGCAAGTTGGACATTACATCACTTTTACACGTCATTTTAAGAACGCTGGGATAGGCTTTAGTTCATCTAGGTATGCCAAGAAATTCTCCCTAGAACCGCGATTAAAAGCCTCACTGTTTATAAATACCCTCACTGTTTTTAGATGATGTTGTTTACAATGAGTTCATGCCTTGCACCACCGACCGCAAGTTTCCCTGGACTATGTCCAAGTGGTTGCACTACCTCAGAGGTTAAACGTGAACGTATATAAAATTGCTGTATACTTTACTGATTGCCAGCATATTGCACCATTGCACTATTGTGAACATTAGTAAGTACCAATATAGGGAACTTGAGTGCACTCCTTTAGGTAGTTAGATTTGTGCAATATGTTTTGATAGTATGAAACGTGGATAGTAAAATATTAGCTGATAAAAGTAACGTGTTTTTTTTTTCAGTCTATTATATAAAATGTAATAATTTTATATTATTTACCTTAGCGTTTTAGGGAGAACAAATGTGAAAAAAATGATATTTATTTGTGTTATAATGTTACATGATATATGCATAAGAAGTACTCAGATCATTTCCTTTTTCGCAATCCAATCATTTTACTTACTGCAAAGTTTGGCCAGGTCTGATAAACCTTTGGTTGCTAGTTCGGTAGTTGGGTATACTGGAAATCCTATCTTGCTGTTCCCTTAGCTGCAGTTTCTTACAAAACACACCCTCGTTAAAAATTCGCTTCAGGGGCAGATCATTATCTAAACAAAGAAGACACAACATGCATACAAATTTAATCTTCAACCTGATAGCTATATCTGATATATTCATGCTGTATTAAAGAAAGCGGCCAGTGTGAGTTGAGTTGTACACAATCTCTCTGTTTTCAGAGTAACAAAATGTATTTATGTGTGCAATAAAGAATGATAATGATTACATCGGCAACAGAACTATAAGATCGGTAAAGGTTTAACTTTCAGTTTAACTGACTATTACAAATCATGCATCACTCCATACACACTCATGAAAGACGATTAGGCGGCAATAAAGTCTTCGTAACAAAGTCTGTTTTTACCGAACCCTAGAAATAGTATTTTATAACTATAAATATTACGCATAAAAGATTTACGATACGAGAGTAATATTTTAAAGCAATTTTGTAAATTATTAATATTTTGATTGAATTTAACTATGTACTATGCTATAATAATAAAATATTCGTTTATATTTGCACAGACATAACCAAGTGGCCAAGATCATCCACCAGCAGCTTGCTCTGCAATACAACCTTGTAGACCTTGAGGTACCGTACTACAAGTATGCGCCCGACCCAGTTCTCGAAAAGGACCATATCACGTTGTACTGGGATCGATCTATCATCACTGACAGGACTATTGTAGCCAATAAGCCTGATATTGTGGTGATAGATCGATTAGCGCGCCGCGCGATGATAGTCGGTGTCGCCGTTCCGCATGACGAGAACCTTGTGAAAGCTGAGAAAGAGAAACAAATAAAGTATCTCGACTTAGCGCACGAGGTTGTCGCCATGTGGAGTGTCGACACGGCTGTTGTTGTGCCGATTGTCGTTACGGCCAATGGTTTAATAGCCAAGAGCCTCGACGAACACCTCAGGAGGCTCTCGTTGGGCGGCTGGATCAAGGGACTGATTCAGAAGGCAGTACTCCTTGATACGGCACGTATTGTGAGGAGGTTTCTGTCTCTGGGACCCTAACCACCGGTACCTTGGACCCTGTGCCCGATATCGGTGGCAACCTATTTTTTATATTTTTAAATGTTTTTTATTTTTATAGTTAATATTTAAAAATGTAAATTATATGTTCTAAATAAAAAAAGAAGAAAAAAATATTCGTTTTAAAATACTCGTATTTTGTACATAAAAGGGTTATTGTATCCGAGAGTGGTACTTAGTTCAAATATTTTCAGTACTTTAACGTTGCTTTATTATATGTACAAAACTGAGCCGTAGTTAATTAAATACTTAACTGAATCCCTAATCATGTATAGCATCTATACATTTATACACATTTCAACAATGTAACACGGTAACAGCCATGGAGAACAAAATGACTAGCAGAGATGTCATAACGGAAAATCTAAGAAAATAGCACGCCAACATGCGAGTGTTCGGGGCACGAGGAACATTACTAGCTTCGCCCTTTCACGCCTTCTTTGGAACCCGGCCATTATTTCCAAATATAAATTACCAATCAGTCAGGACCAATCTTTGACAGATTGATTTTGATTTGACAAGAAACCCGAACACCTCGTTAATTCTAGTAACTGATCACGCCTACCACACGTTGCTTGACCTACAAGAAGGCGCCTGACCTACCTTCCTTATGGCATCTCCGCTATCTTTCCTTTCTTCGTAGTAACAGCACATATTCGCACCGCGATACACAAACGACAGACATCAAAGTGTTGAGCAAAGAACTGAGATTACACTCGCGTGCAGAAATATGTACCACTTTATAAAGTCACGTACGAGTATGATCTTTCAAAAACTTCGACTGTGAGTTTTTAAGTGTGGAATTTTCTTGCATTATTCTTAAAATTGCAATAAAAAAACTTGAGTTTTTTAATTGCAGTATTGAAAGCATTTACAATTAGAGCTATTAAGGAATAGAAAAGAAAATAATCTGGCGTTAAGGAAGATTGATAATATTTATTTCTTGATCGTATTATTCAGAACAATGCTGAATAATTAATATTAATTTAGCAGTCTATCCGTGAACAATTTACAAAGCTAATTTTATTTGTCAATAGCATTAATTCAATGCGATCATTTATTTCTTAAGAACAAAAGACAGCTTCAACTGAAATCATTTTCATTTTCCATTTGTGATTAATTAATTGTCTTGCGGTTATCTTTGCCTGTAAAAAGGCATGATGCTATAAGATATGGCACATAAGATATCCTTCCGTTTTTTATCATATTATAATAATTTACTTTGAAAACGTAATCTATCAGTAAGTTTAAAATACATTTTCAACACGTATCATCACAAACAACATTTCACAAAAATAAACCAGTCACTTACCTCTTAAACTACCAAGCACACTGAAAATCGAACTTTTAAAATTTACGACAATTCTTCGATTGCCACCTTTTATCGGCCTCGAGTGTAACCGGATTCTTTGATCTGCGTCACAGTAAGTAAAAAGCGTTTTACAGAGAAAAAAATGTTCCGCGGAAAATTCGTTTTGGCGCCTTCAAAGGAAACTATTAAAGTCTCTTTTTTTTCTTTGTTATGTAGATGCAAATAGAATAGTGCTGTGTGAGTGTTTAATTTTCCAGTTTTCTGGTTCATTGGGTCGAGAATAATGGCTTGAAGTGTAAAGGACTTTATTGTTAAGGTGTTTGTGGATGGGTACTTGTTTCATCTTTACGTTTTCTATGTTATTTGTATGTTTTTTTGTAGTAAGGCTTCGAGTCCCTTCCGACCTAAGAAGATTTCTTCAGGTTATCATATTTCGTCATTATTTACAAGCCAGCATCAGTGTGAAACATAAAAGACTCAGACTTCTTTCACAAGTCCACGTACCTTGAAGATTTTCCCAATAAAACAAGTAAACGCTGCACAAAATAAACTCAAGTAAAAAAGCAATAGTATTTCAAATGTGGTAATAGAATCCGACTTCGTGTAATATTATATCGAAACCGCATCATGTTTCACGGAATATTGAATATTGCTATTTTGGGATAGAATCCTGTTGTTTCCTTTATCTTAAATGATTCACTTACTAAGACTGAAGATACAAGAACAAGGGAGCACTAATAATATTTCCCGCGAACACCGCGAATACAACATTTATCTTTACAACATAATCTAATTAGCATACAAGTTCGAACGCAGTACAAGTAGTTGCAAGCTTAGTTTGTGGCACAGAGGAATGTGTGGATGGATAACTCATTTTGTAAAAAGATAGTCAGTTATATTTATTACAAACTTGATAAATTAAAACACGTTAAAATTATGTCGTAAGCATAGCCATCAATCAGCAAAAAACCTGTGTAGTCAATATTAATAGTCATTGCTTTAACTTTAATAATTATTATTTTCATGTGTTTGAGTATTCTCAAAGGATTTTGACATGGTTATGGTTATGTCATTGTTACAAATAAAGAATCAGAGATAATGCGTTACGATAAACACAGTAAAAAAATAAACTAAAAAAACTTATGAACAACATTTACCTAACGTTTTACACATATTTACATAAAACTGTATGAAGCTAGTCATGCACTTATTGAACACTTCATTTCTTCACTAATCTACAGTTTATCGTCTTTATCGTGTCTTGAGCAGACTACGTTGTATATTTAGCTACAGGTCGGGTTATACAATGCCTGCAAGCTACTCACATAACGTTATGTACTAAACGAGAACAGGTAACTTGCATACGTTTGGTGGTAAAATTTGAAGCTTAATGTAGGCCAAGTTAACTCGGTGATACTGCGGTTAATATTGCCTATTTCCTGCTAGATTTACAAGCCATGAACACTGCTTAGAACTGCTCATGAGTTTTACATATTTCTTGAACGTTGCTCTTTGAATGATCTCACTGACAGAGTAGGTATTGTAATAATTATTTTATTTTCAGTTTGAATCTATCTCTCTATACTAAAATAATGAAGAGGAAACATCTTTTGTTTGTACCTTAGAGCATTTACTCTGAAACGACTGAACCGAATCAAAAAATTACTTCACTGTTGCGACAATTATTCCCGAGGCAAAATTTTATTAGGGTGCAGTTCCTAAGGGACGCGATTGAAACCGCTGGAAAACAGCTAGTTATCAATATAGCTCTAAAATAACGTTCATATGTGATTGAATTAGACAAAAGACAAGACAGCAAAACCTAACATGTGACAACGATGATTTGAATACTTACCCTAAAAAAATGCCTGTACTTTGAAATTTACATTTATTCACGCAGTAATCTTTTAGATAATATAGTAAGAGGTCCATTTTACAGCAGTATATCATATCCTGAACAAACCCAAAAGTGATATATTGAGTAGAGGGCAGGTTAAAATATGAGAGAGACCTATGTTTGGGAAGCAGGACAGTTTTTAGTGTATTCATAACCCTTACATGGTATAAATTGACATGAATTTTAAGTGTTGGCGATGTTTTTAGTGATCGTCAGTTTTGCATATTTTTGGAAGTATTTTTTGAAAATAAAATATTCACACATTTCTTGATGTCTTTACAGACTAGGTTGGTTTTGTAGCAGGTTAAATAAAAACATTTTATTTAAATACTCTGGCAGCAATTTGCCTTCCTATCTTATTTATTTATTTATTTTTGGCAGCAATAACTGTCTAATCCAAAAACATATTGTCCAGAAAAATATTCTAATACGTTTATGACGTGTGACATCACGACACTCTATATACCATGCTTTAAATATTTTCACACAACTTCAACATTACCTCAAAATTCAGACTTTACCTGAGAAAATAGTTCACCACTATAAATTACTGGCTTCTTAACGATACAGTAAAACTACTGAAGTAACTGATAGTTAACTCGAACTCGTAAAGGAACAGGTAATTTCACAGGTCATTACTTAAATGTTTCATATAGTTTGCTTGAGAAATAAAATACAGTCTTGTTTGAGAGTTTAGTACTTATTTGGTTTTGTAGGAGGAAGTATTTTTAAAATAGAAAGTATTAATATTTATTATAGCTTACCATAAAGAGTTCCCATAGTTTTAATTCAAACAAGCTAAATTGAGCCAATATTTTGAATTACTTTTTTTACCCAGTTTGACTTCATCATCATCATCGTAGCATCATCATCCACGCCATAATCGCAACTTTATTTAAGGTAAGTTCAACATGTCTTTCCCTTCCGTACTCTTCATATTCTATAGGTACCTCTATATTTAATTATAGTGGCATTAATTTCAGAAAAAAAAACGTCCATCAATGATTGTCTTCTAGAATAAATACAAATAATATAAAACTCATACTTACTATAATTATGTACCTATGTTTTCCATATTTAACTTCAAGATAAACCGACCTCATTGACCTCATTGAAGCTTACAATACAAAATACAATACAAAGCGGAGAATAAATTAATTAGAAATAATTACTCCGCCCGCAGCCATTGTCGTTTACATGCATTTATAGTCTACGGTCTACAGTCTACACGTATTATTATAAAATTAACTTTTTCTTTTAAATAAACGGCTTGTGTTAACTTGTAATGAGGTTGTCTTTTGTTTTTTATTTATTTTGTGCTTTGTATTGTGGAATATTTCCTGCGCTGTGTTTGTTAATTTACTTATAGAGCGCTCTTTTTTTTATAGTAGGTATGAATGTATTGTGGGAAAGAATGTCATGATTAGAAAGAATGTTACTTGTGAGATGACGAACAGAAAAGTAAATAAAAAAAGAAAACATGCCGACCACAAATAAAATTGAGACAAGGGCAGAAGGATGATGATAGTAAGTAATTGATGCAAAAAATATGTAATAAAACATAATTATTCGGTATTTTGTGTTTGAACTCGAGTGGCCATCACGACCATAAATCATGTCAACAGACTGTATGGGATTGAATAGTTGGTTGTGCTGGTCATATTCTCTAATTTTGACAGGACGTTTTTTTTTACAGAATAATAAACTCATGTGTTACAAATTTTCCTTAATTATTATGTAACTAGCTTGTTATTCTGACGAACTGTCAATATCGGCTCGCAAAACCCAAAAATGAGGTATAAAGCCAGAATCTAGGAATTTTCTATTAACTAACACACCAACAGTCCTTCGATGGTAATTTTCTTGGATACACGCCAACATTACCGAATGGAGGTATAGCCCAGTTAGCCTAAAAGTTAAATTACAGATCTTCTAGTTAAGCTGCTGATAGGCTCAACCTTATGTACTGGCTAACTATTGATTAATTTGTAGTTTTATGATGGTTTTGGTATGTATTGTTGTATTGTCCTAATACGTACTATAGGCCCCTTTTTAATTGCAGGAGACAAACCCATTTACCATATTTTTTGGACATTTAAGGCGCGACTCATTTGTCACCATTTCTTTATTATCATCATCAGTCCATGAAAGGGTCTGGCTTGTCAGAAGAGAATGACTGGGCACTTAACTAGGAAGTTATAAGCTATGCTCCTTCATTGTCTACCCTTGGATAAGCAGTGGGTCCCATTTGCTTGCGTATTTTGTTGTCATCACTTTCTTATACACAAAACCCAAGATAAACTAAAAAAAAAAGCTTAAGACGATATATGCAAGCTATTGGATTCTAGTCTTCATTAGAAATCAGGCTAATGAGTTCACTATGAATCACTGAGCTAAACGTTCCTCCTAAGATAGTCCACGCTGACACTTCTGTGAAATACTGAGCGCACAACGTGCTGAGAATAGCTGCTAGTCTAATTGAGTCCTAATGCTATTCATTTAGAGTCCGTTTTCGTATAAACATTACAAAGACGTGAGTATGCAACGGCTGTCCAAGATGCAACGGTAACATAGTAATCTATTGGTAAAGATGCGTTATTATTTGAATGTTACGAATTTTTGACCATTAAAAACGTTATTTGTAGTTACGAAAATATTCACATTTCCCTCGATTCCAATGTTTCACAGCCGGATAAAAATGTTCTTACTCAGGGTCTAGGCAAAATGTACAAGAGGCTCAGTAGTTTTAGTGTCAAAGTCTGCAAACAGGGTGACAGATAGAGTTTCTTTCGCATATCATATTCGTAAGGATAGTCGCATTTCATGGCATGATGTGGCTTACAGTCTAATAAAATACCAACCGGCAACCAATGTATACTTTTTAAGCTGTGTCGAACGTCGATATATGAACGGAATGTCATATGTCCGAGAATTTACCGTTTCCACGTCACGTCACGTTTCTAGGAATATTGAATATCTAGCTATTTTGGAATTTTCCGAATAGAATCCTGTAGTGTTTTGTTTGTATTTTTATTTCCCGGAATATTGTTTGTGATTCGGTTATTTTGTAAAGAATTCAGGCTTTGTAAAGTTTGATTTTGGTTCTTTTTGTTGACGGCAAAGCGTTGTTGTTAAATTGTGTGTAGTTTGGATATGCGAAGGTTTTTATTCCGTTTTAGATTTTATTTATAGGGTTTTTTTCTTCTTCAATGCTTTTCTGACGAGTGTGTTTCGCCCACGTAGAAGTGGATGTTGTATGATGATGATGATGATGATTACTATGAATACTGTTATGATACTTAATTACACAGTAGCTCATTAAGATATCCCACTCTGATCTGATTATAGAAAAGAAAAGAAAAGAAAATACATTTATTCACATGGACATAACGCATAGACAAATACAAACAATAATACAAACAAAAACGAATTAATAATAACATAGAACTACAGAAGACAATACACAATAGTGGGGGAAATATGCGTCACATCCACGCGAAAAGGCCCTTGCTCAGCATGTTGCTGTCACTCTGTTGGACAGAGTCTCAGCGCTGGTTTTCAGCAAAAGCCGAAAGCTGACGTGTTAACGTCCGCCGGCAATTTAAATAATATATATTAAAAATAAAACAATAATATTATTAAAATAAATACAATAAATTATGAATTAAAATAAATAAATAAGTTAAGTAGTGATAACATTGGCAACATTCATTTGGCTCATTCGTTCCTTGTCTATGCGCTGTTGTCAAAATCGTTGGTTGAGGTTATGATGTAAAGAATGAACCAAAATCATGGCGGCGCTCAACGTCTAATATTACGTAATTGAATATTATGCGTTATGTAATGAGTGTTGTTTATGTTGTGTGTGTTAGATTATATATGATTATATATGATTATAAGGCTTTGCACGACGAAATATATATTTTATTTCCATGTCTCTGGAGTATAGAGTACCAAATTTTTGTAAAGCGAACTTAGGGCCCAGGCCAACAAACATGCTAAAAGCCTTTTGAGACATTTTCAATGAAATTGTGGCTTATGTATACCATGTTTTTCAGGCAAATGAAAGGCTCTCATGGAGACGCGACCTGCACACTGGAGCTGCAAAATATGACGAAGCCTGACTCGACAGCATTAAGCAGAAAAGGCTTCGCATCAAGAACGCTGCACCCGTGGATAACCCGCGCTTCACCTGCGACAAATGCGGCAAGAAGTTTCGCGCAGCTATGGCTTATTCAGCCACAAAAGAAAGTGCTTGCGGCACTAATAACCGCATAGACAAGCACTGCCACAATCATCTGACCAAGATGCTCTGTGGCCAAATGATGAATGATATTTTTCAGCGTCACAAAATATCGTTGTTACACTATCACCTACAGTCCAGTCAGCACAAACACCATTATATCCACAGTTTGTTAGTATTCGTGACGTCACGACGCGCTCTCAATTACTGCACACGCTAACTACGACGCACGCTATATTTTCTCACCAGTCAATAAAATGCTGCTTTTGGATGTTTTTCTAGTGAAAAAATGATACACTTGAGACGATGTGTGTCAAAAATAGAATATGTTAAGAATTCTTTGCTTTTAGGCACGGAAAGCGATCCAGAGGAAGACGAAAGAAGCACTAATGAGAAGATCAGAAGATATTCACAGGGAAGAATGGGAAAGTCCAGAAATGAGACAGCACAGGCTAAATAAAAAAATATTTCTATTAAATAAACTGTTCAGTAGTTTATTTCTGTCGGAGCCAAGATTTTGTATATTATTCAGAATATTTATAAAAAATAAAACAACTTCCACAAAGCGTTATTATTTTTGTTAAGCTATCTAGGACCTAAGAGCCACGACAAGACTAAAGATCATCTTTCACAAAAAATATTCAAATACATGTTTTACGAACTACGATCAAGTCTTTTGCAAAACAGCTGAGCCGATAGACAGCTTGTTAATGCCCGCTAGGAACCAATATTAGATTGTTCCACAACTAAATATTGTTCGAGGTCTCTTCTATTGATGTTATCTTTACATTTGTGTTTGTAATTGCTAAATATTTAGCTATTCGGTTCCTTGTTTCGTTGGTCTAGTGGTTTTAAAAGCTAGTATTGAAATTGGGGTGTCTCGGGAAACTTGGACAAAAAGTTGCTAGATAATTTCTTAAAACGTTACTTGTCTGTGTCAATTTGGATTTTGTAGTTTGCAGATACGTGTGAACTTTACATATTCATGATATGAACATAGACTTTACCGGAAAAATTGCTTGAATTTATCCTTAATCAAGCATATGGAAAATAGCAAGACAAATATGATTTTCAGTCGGTCTTATACCGGCCTACTGTGTGTAATATGGGCACTACCACATAATACAATAAATGAACACCCTTCGTGTCTATACTGATGCACTTATGAGCACATGGGCCATAAGCCATAAGGCACATACATATCTAGTAAAATTTCAGCATGAAGGCTAACATTAATTTTACCGAACCTTAATTTTACCCATGATAAAAGTTTAACAACACATTGACTCGTACTTCGAAGCCAACAATTTAGACTGTTGCCCTTCCCGCGAGAAAAATACTACGAAAAGATAAATAAAAGTTATCTCAATGAGGAGCCGCGTAAATAAGCAGCATTTTAAGGGTCTCGACTCCCAAAGGAATAACCTTTCCTTGTACCGAATTATCTGTATAGCTCCACGAGCCAAGATTCCTTTTGCCAAAGAAATATTATGCTTTATATACTTACTTATATTTTTTCTTATTCCTATCAACGATATTTTTGTAAATGTGTTTAGAGGGTGTCGGAATACCTACAGTAGTGATCAAAGCAATTTTTGCTTTAGTAATAAGATCCTCAAATGATATAAAAATAAGAAATGCTTGAATGATCACAAGGTTAAGCAACATATGGCTGGCATATGGATGGATCATTGCGTCATGAGGAGTTCCTCCGTGTTTCAGAAGGTACGATTCCTTGCAAAGCACTGGTACTAACCTGCATCTGGTTAGACTGGATGCCGACTCCAACAGTTATAAAACATTAGACAGATGATGATTGCACACAGACATATTAGAAGTATTGATCAGCAAGCTTAATTGGCTAGAAATTTTTCCATTTTTAATTCAATAAAATCCCAAAACACCCAGTGACCTCTTTTCCTTTCCCAAAAAGGGCTATTTACAGGATCTTTTCCCTTCCGTAGCGTGCCAAAATCAGCTGTTAGCCTTAAGAGACTCTGGTAAGTGACGTCGCTCGTTAAGGGACAACCAGAGACTATAAGATGCCTTCAGTTCATTCAATCATATAAAAAAGACACGCGGTCCCTTAGCGTGACTTCAAGGTTTTAGTATGGAAACCTATTTAGGGATTACATGGTAGGTATGATACTGTTTTTGCAGAGGTCATGTTTTTAAAGATGGATGATGCTAAAATAGTGCAAGAACTTCAATAATTATTTAAAAAATCTTTATCTGAACCATTAAAATACAATTTGACTAAAAACCTTAATCAAAGGTTCACTAAAAGTTTAAAACCCAATAAATATCAGTACTGCAGTTATGTCTGAACAAAGGAGTATAATTATGTACCTACATAAATTTGAATGTGTGTGTGCGTTTCAATAACAAACACACGAGTATTGCCAAGTTCTATGCTAGCGTATACCATGTTAGCTCATTATAAATTAATATCGAAAAGCAACTACTACGTCTATACCGTATAGGCTACGCCGCGAGCTAATACATCGTAGGCTGAAACTATCAATCACTATACAATAACGTACCTTAACTCAACAGCATAACGTACAAATTACAGTGCATGTAAAAAAGATAAACAAAGAAAATGCCCGCTAATCTAACATTTAATTAAATAAATACCTAACTTTACTATATCAGTCTGACAGCAACATCGTCACTTCAACTTAAAAGAAGTCCCAAGGGTTCCATTAATTCGGGGTTAATCGTAAATCTGGCAACACTGAGCAACACTGGGCAACACTGGGAAACTAAATTACCGGATTACACGTGGAATCGCGACCGGGATAGCTTAATGATTGCATAATGAGATGTTCACGGAATGTCCTGTTAATGGTTTTAGTGACCTCTTTTCGTTTTGGTGACAAAAGGGCTTATGTGCGCGTTGTCAATTTGTTTCTATAGACGATGAATAAAGATGGCTGAGAAAGGTTGTTTTTTATTATTGTAGAGATGTTTTTGAAGTTAAAATATAAATAAGTAGTTAAAGGTAAGAAAAAAAAGTTATTCTTTGTTAAAAATAATTTAAATACCTTCCATTTATAACTCGGTATTCAATATTCATTTATGTTTATAAATCTAAATTATTTCATTACGTATTTATCGATTCTCTTGTTTTAAAGCATTATTTTCATACTCAAATAATAACTGCCTATAGTTACATACATATTTATTTCTTCTTAAACAATCTCCACACTTAAATAAAGCTTAGTTCTTTTCTAAAAATATGGAAGCAAATCCTTTGTTTTCTATGATCTCCAAGCCTCAGACGCCGTGGGCGATATGGTTCAAAAATACATCGCCCTATGTCCGGCAATCCGGTAAAAAACGTGCGTCAATATTTACGGATCACTACCGGAACACTTTAATCCGGCCTGAAACCGGTCGATAGGTTGATAAAGGGATTTCAGACTTGTTGGCTCTTTTGGAAATTTTTTGATTTAAGAACTTTTTTGGGGAAGTTTTGATTTTAGGCTGGTAATTACTCAATCCTTCTCCTTGTGAGAGGAGGCCTGTGCCCGGCAGTGGGACGATAAAAAGGCTGTAACATAAACAGTAATTATTTTTTGGTATTTTGTCGAGTCTTCAGTTATAAGTTTTAGGAATTTAGAATGAATTTGAAAGGGCCAATAGTGTTTACTTACTGTCTATTGTCATTCCATCACAAACAGTCTTACCTCCCCACTCAGAGACATTTAATGATTACTTAAGTCACTCCTTAGTGAAGGAATGTCATACAAATCCTTCACTAAGGAATGGCTTAAGTAACCATTAAATGTCTCTGAGTGGGGAGGTTAACATGAAATAATATACATAGGTATTTAGACTGTCTTTATTCCAGTGCAATCACCCATCTCCAAAGAATAAATTCTTATAAATAGAGCTATAATTTAAAAGCATTGTTAGTCTAAAATAAATTATAACTACCACAATATTGAACCAACTATTAAAACCATGATTGATCTCAACCAATTTACGAAATAGAAAGCTTAAAAAAGAGCAGTTACTCGAAAATTAATAACAAAACAAAATTGCCAATTTATTTGGAACTTGATTCAATTTAATAGATATTCGTACATAATAGATTACATTATGAGTATTACAATCAAGTAGATTGCATTTAATAAATCTTTTAATATAGAAAGCGTCTTTAGGGAATCTCGTTTTTTCGTAACGCGAAATTTTTCATAAATCAAACCGTACTAAGGTACAAAAAAGTTTTTCTATTAGGTATTTAGAGCCTCTGCTATTTAGAGCGGATTTGAACTTTTTTATGAAAATGAGAAAACAAAATCGAACGTTTAATATTATATTTTTTCATTCTTTAGTAAAGAAATTAAATACGTTTATATTTTGTTTCTTTAAGTAGATTATAAGTTTGTAGGTACTTTATTAAGATTTCACATAACGATTTACATTTTCTAAAAAAAAATACAAGTGTGTGAATTATTCCTTCCTCTTTTCTTCTTAATATTAGTAAGCGAGAATATATGTTAAAACATTTTTATTCGCTGAATTATAAAGAAATCAAATTTCATGATACTTACTGAATTAATAATAATAATTCCTTTAACTAAGCTGCTCAAATTCTTTTAGGCATTAAACCCGAAAGAGAATAACTTTATCTTAAAACATAACAATTGTGGATGAGCAGAGGTCAACAGAATTACCCAGCAAATAATAACAAGACTTCGGTTGGCTGCCAAATATGATCTTAAACCTACTTTTAATAAAAACAAAATCTTAAAGAAACAGCAAAATCATTGTCTGCTTTATTGTTTGTTTCTGGGCCAAGTAAATTAATTATTTTCTTTTATATTAAGGAAACAATGAGAATTGTTAATGAGCGTTGGCTATTCGCGTTTCTTTTTTATCTTTCTTGTATTGCGTATTCATTTAGAAATATTGGATTAGGTTCGATTGATAGCGGGGTAAAATTACTCGAATCAATAAATATGATTTTGTGAACAGAAAGGTACGTATTTTGATGTGCCTATGCTTTTTGCCGCTTGTGTTGCTTATTAAAATTGACGTACTTAAAACAGTCTGTCTGCAACTTTGTGTAGATTGAGCACATCTTTTCAGTTTTGGTGCTGAAATAAAAGAAAACTATTTAACAATTCTACATCGCATTACCACTGCGGTAAAAATATAGTATTTGCTATTAATATGTATAAGTACTAACTCAAGTTGTCATAGCATAACTGCATAAAAAAATAAGTTTGGCTCCTCGCTGTCAGTAAGACCTCACCCTAATGGGTTCCCGTTTTCTTGGCACTCGGAAACTGAAATGCCTGATGAATTGCTAATGATACAGCGAGTTTCTTTTTGTTAAATCTTGTAAATGTTATTTTTAGTATTTCTACGTCTTTGATAACCTTTGGAGGTTAATCGTTACTTTTTTATGCTACAGGCAAGGGCAGAATGAAAGGAGGTCAGATAGTCTTTAAAGTTATTACTTTTACTTAGTTGCATTTGTGTAGAGTGTAGCTAGATTTATTTTGTAGCGTATGTTAGATGATGTGATTTTTACAAGTAAATCTTTGATTTCTATCTAGTTTATATATTATCTACGCTGCATTCTGTAATTGGAGCGTTTCTTATGTTAGATAAACCACATTATTATTTTACATACAAATACATTATTTTGTACTGAAATACAACGACCCTTCCAACTGATATGTAATGCAGATGAATTTATATGAAATACATTTTTGTCATTTCTGAACGACCTTACAAGATCATAATATTAGTCAAAAATACATAACTATAAGTACATACAATCAGAACTCTAAACATGTAAGTAAAATACTTTTTCATCCCACCATCTCGGAAAGAGTAGTTTTACCCTTTGATATCTGAGCGCAAAAGTCGTTTTTATCCTCTAGAGCGGCAAAGTGATTTGAATTTAGAACATCGTGTGCAATACTCCATTTGTGACAATCTTGATAAGACTTTTCAAACAAATACATATTAAATAAATAAAATACTGCTTAAAATAATTATTCAATTAATTAAGTATTTTTTATTATTGTTTTTACACAGATTTTTAATGTCGTTTCATTTTTAAAGTGAGTTTTCAAATATGTTAACTTTAATAGTTACATCTTTTTAATTTGATACTCGTATGTGCGCGCCATTTTGTTTTTTTGCATTTAGTAATTTCCTCGATGAGGTGGGATGAAAAGTTACGTGTTGCACTCGAGTGCAAAGATTTTTCACCTTGTGCTCTTTTGATTCCCTCGCTATCGCTCAGGATTCTAATTATAGAAACACTCGCTACGCTCGTGTTTCAATTTTAGAATCCTTCGCTTGCTCGGTCATCAAAATTGAGCCCGCGGTTAAAAAGCAACTTTGCACTCTTGTATAACAAATAACTATATTTCAAAACTGATGGTGACGTAACCCGGGTATAATATCCTGCGAGAAGTATGCATCTCGGTTGAGTTGAAGTGCAACGTGCCAAATTGTAGTGTATGGTATTAGATAACAATACCGTGATTAAATACCTTTTCTAGTATACCTATTTAGAAAATGAGTAAAGATTGTTAGGTATTGAAAGTGTGTCTACGTTTCGTTCATACAAAACTATGTGAGGCCTAAGTTCACGAACAATATAAACGTCAGTTTTTCTTTAAACTGCTTGTTACTTTGGAACTTGAAGGTGATTTTTTTTGTTTTAGAAAACTGACGATTTATTGTCGGTGAACTTGGCCTTAGAGTTATAAGTCTAAACCACCTAACTGTTTTACCTACCAAAGAAGATTAGATGCAATAAAGAAACGATTCATCTATTATACCTACCAAGAAATATTTAAAGAAAATCGTCATTTCGAGGTTAAATACCTACTATACTAACGAGGGTTCAAATTAACCGAATATTAAAAGCAATTTTTCAATGCCGACCCAATTTTGCATATTAGCATCATCAAATTTAAATAAAGGTAGCTTCGGAAGCGTTGGAAAAATACTGTTATGTTTTATGTTAATTTTGTAGAAAAGCCGGTCTCGTGGCTATTTATTTGGGTATATTTTTTGGTCCATATTTAATAAAAATAGACACAATCCATCATTATCTACCTAGCCTTTTCTCAACTATGTTGGGGTCGACTTCCAGTCTAATCAGGAGACAGCTGAGTACCAGTGCTTTACAAGGAGCGACTGCCTATCTGATCTCCTCAACCCAGTTACCCGGGCAAATATACAAAATCAAAAATCATTTATTCAAACTTGCCTGCAAGACAGCACTTTTTGAACGTCAGGAATTTACAATAAACAGCCCCCAAAACGCCCACCCTTTACCACTTTCTATGTGTTTTACACACACGTTTTTTATAGAGGTACACACTACACATGCAAAAGGCTAGTTCGATTTCACAAGTGTTATATAAAACCAATTCAATAATCGATTAAACTCACAGCCCCAGTTCCCACAAACCTAATTAACCGATTCAAAATTAACGAAAAGACTAGGCGAATCACGACAGTCCGTTCATTGGAGCGCGTTTAATATAAACGTTAAGCCTCGTATTATCAGATAATCTTCTATACAATGGAGCGAGCTCTCGACGGCTGCATTAAGCCCCTTGTAATTGTAGGTACCTCAATATGCATGTATTTGAATTTCGAAGTTCTTGTCGCCCTGATTTAGTGGGAGCCACGGAGTAAGGAACGATGAACGGAGATTCCATAGTGCAGGTTGGTCAGGCGCCTTCTTTTAGGTCAAATAAGTACGGTGAGCATGATCAAAACTATCAGTTACGAGTGAACTGACGTGGCGTTCGGATTCTTTGAGTCATCTGCCAACGATTTTTGGTATTACAAAAAATGGTCCAAAGAACGTATATAAGGGCGAAAAAAGTAACGTTCCACGTGCTCACCCGCATTTAGGCGCAGTACTTTCTTAAGCCGTGGTCGTGGCCGTGAAGTCGTGGTGGCCTAGCGGGTAAAGAACACCAACCTCTCGAGTATGAGGGTGTGGGTTCGATCCCAGGTCAGGCTAGTACCAATGCAACTTTTCTAAGTTTGTATGTACTTTCTAAGTATATCTAGGACACCAATGGCTGATAAAAAGGTGAAGGAAAACATCTTGAGGAAACCTGGATTATAAAGTCTGAAATTACCAGCCCGCATTGAGCAAGCATGGTGATAAATGCTTAATCCTTCTCCGTGTGAGAGTAGGCCTGTGCCCAGTAGTGGGACGATAAAAAGGCTGTAACAGTAACAGTAACTTTCTTAAACGATTTTCCGTTATGGCACCTCCGCTAGTCATTTTGTTCTTCGTGGTGTCTCCGAAGTACGGATCAGCTGATTCTCTTTTGTTTTTAGAACGTTAAAGACTGGTTAGGTTTGAGGTCTTGATAGTTTTGTTTGAAAGTGTGGTTGCTAAGTTCTGAGTTAAAGTTTTGATAGTTAAAGATAAACAAGACATTAATGATGGATCATAAGGAGTTAAATAGGTATGTGTGATGGATCCAATTGAAAGATTTGGTTTTAGTAAAATAAATTTTAAAGAAAATCTTTACATCACATATACACTTACTGAATCAATATAGATACAACAGCAGCACGCTTAGTACTGCAAGTATTCGGCGCGCAGTTGCGGAGTTCGACGCCTCGTGGACTAATGACTGCGCATCACTAACCTTAAGGCGAATTGCACTGGTAGCGATTAAGTAAAGGATTAATACTTGTAGATACTCAGAACAAAAAGGCTAGTGAAGTTTTTTAAAAAATCTTACTAATATTTATGTTTAAATGCGTAAGAAACTCTGTCTGTCACCTGGCACTTTCACCCCAAAAATACTGAACAGATTTAACTAAGTATATGATTTGGTAGACAGACAATTTAACTAAGTATATGATTTGGTAGACAGACAATTTCGAGCTGTAAATTATGTTTTATTAGCAGGATTATGCCGCTTAAAAACCTGACTAAGGAAAGTTTACTTTCATGGGTTAGCGAAACAATAAAAATTCTGCGTTACTATTAAGGGTAGTGTATAGATGAATAATTAGCTTTAATGACTGACGCCACAGAAAACGAAAAAAATAAATAAAAATGATGCCCACAAATGTACTTTTCGAAAGATTAACGATATCTTAAACCCCCGTTACCACGGTGCCAACATCCGTACAGTCGTGAACTTAAGTGAGTTAGGAGCAACTGCAGTGCATTTACAAAGTTAGCAAGTTGACGCATACGACGCCTTTGAATGGCGCCGAACGCCTTGATTTCTTTAATCAGGTTTCGAGGTTTTCAGCTCCAACTTCTGATCTGAAGTAATAATAATAATAATAAGCCCCGCAGGGCATCTGAGGCGGATGACGGGGAGTAGCGACCCCGCGGGGCTATATATCCGAGTGCTCCAGGGAGAGTATACTGTCCCCCATCTCCGGCTTGCCGGAGTGAAGCATGACGGGGGATAGGTCTCCCGCCTCTTGGCTTGCCTTCATCGGCCGGTCAGAGTGGAGTCGCTAGAGCAAGGTTAGTCCTGCTCGGAGGGTAGGTGCCTCGTGGTAAGTGGCGAGTGGGCCGGTGATGCTGGACCCACAGGGAGCGCGTGATCTGCGTTTAAAGTCCGCCGAGGTATCCTCACCCTTCTCAGCCGCTCATGTCCCTGTTGCCCTCTTGTTGCTTTTCAGTGACTGATTCCCGGGGGCCCAGTAAGTGAGTTGGCGAGTCTCCACCTGCCATTTTAACATGTATTTAATACATTGTCATCGGTAGGTGCCATAGTTCCCGTAGTTTCCCCATTCCTAGTCCATTAGCATCCCATCACAATAGCCCAAGTAGTTTTCATCCATAGTTAGCAATAGTTTAGCACAGAACCGGGGATTGTCCTTGGGTACATTTCTATAGTGTATACAGGGATAATCGTCGGTTTTGTGTCACCATTTCATTAAAGTTGTCTCAAAAGGGCTTCAGCGTGTTGGCTTCGGCCCCACGTTCGCCTCCCAAAAATCCGGGACTCTGTAGTCCCGAGGTCTGGTAGAGACATACAAGATAATAATAATAGCCCCGCAGGGCATCTGAGGCGGATGACGGGGAGTAGCGACCCCGCGGGGCTATATATCCGAGTGCTCCAGGGAGAGTATACTGTCCCCCATCTCCGGCCTGCCGGAGTGAAGCATGACGGGGGATAGGTCTCCCGCCTCTTGGCTTGCCTTCATCGGCCGGTCAGAGTGGAGTCGCTAGAGCAAGGTTAGTCCTGCTCGGAGGGTAGGTGCCTCGTGGTAAGTGGCGAGTGGGCCGGTGATGCTGGACCCACAGGGAGCGAGTGATCTGCGTTTAAAGTCCGCCGAGGTATCCTCACCCTTCTCAGCCGCTCATGTCCCTGTTGCCCTCTTGTTGCTTTTCAGTGACTGATTCCCGGGGGCCCAGTAAGTGAGTTGGCGAGTCTCCACCTGCCATTTTAACATGTATTTAATACATTGTCATCGGCAGGTGCCATAGTTCCCGTAGTTTCCCCATTCCTAGTCCATTAGCATCCCATCACAATAGCCCAAGTAGTTTTCATCCATAGTTAGCAACAGTTTAGCACAGAACCGGGGATTGTCCTTGGGTACATTTCTATAGTGTATACGGGGATAATCGTCGGTTTTGTGTCGCCATTTCATTAAAGTTGTCTCAAAAGGGCTTCAGCGTGTTGGCTTCGGCCCCACGTTCGCCTTCCAAAAATCCGGGACTCTGTAGTCCCGTGGTCGGTCAGAGACATACAAGATAATAATAATAATACTTTATTGTTTCAATATAGTGGTGACAAAGAAAGTTAGAACACACAAGAAGTCTTGAGGATGTTGACGGCATTTTATTAGTGAGAGAGAGAATTGTGAAGGGGATTTTAAGTATGCAGGTATTTGATGAATGAGTTTTTTGGGTGAGTGTATTGTCCAAACAATCATCCTCCGAGCCTTTTCCCCAAACTACGTTGGGGTCGGCTTTCAGTCTAACCGGATGTAGCTGAGTACCAGTGCTTTACAAGGAGCGACTGCCCTATCTGATCCTCTCAACCCAGTTACCCGGGCAACCCAATACCCCTTGGTTAGACTGGTGTCAGACTTACTGGCTTCTGACTACCCGTAACGACTGCCAAGGATGTTCAATGACAGCCGGGACCTACAGTTTAACGTGCCATCCGAAACACAGTCATTGGCGTCTAAGATATACTTAGAAAGTACATACAAACTTAGAAAAGTTGCATTGGTACTTGCCTGACCTGGAATCGAACCCGCGCCCTCATACTCGAGAGGTTCGTTCTTTGCCCACTAGGCCACTACGACTTTGTATTGTTCAAACAAGAGGATTCTATTTACAGGTTAAACTTTTTTGTTTATTTTCTCCACTTGATTGTGACATGATTAGTGGATATTTCAGAACTTTTTGTTTAAGAACTAGCAATAAGAAAGATAAACTTAAATTGAGACGGCCCTAACTTATCATAAAGTTACTGCTAATAGATTGTAAGTTATTGAACAAGAATATTTTTTTATTGATTTTCGTACATGAAATATTACACTATTCTCCCACTGAATGCTTGAATGAAATCGAAAAAATCCATTTAATTCCCAACTTAACTCCTCACATACCTCAAACGAATTACAGGCCATACATAAAACTGATTTTAAAATAATGACCCAACGTGTTACCTAAGTGAAACAGTTGAAGTCTTTCAGAAAAACGCCTGAAAATCATGAAAATCCAGTAAACTTATAAATGGGTATTTGAAAGGCTACCAGTCTTGACGTAGGGTTAAAGTTATAGCCGAGTATTTCTTTGAAATATTTTATGAGTTTATTTTATTTGATCGCTTTAACCAATGGTGGTTGAATGTGGTAGCATTTGTTTTGTTTCTGTGAAGTGATTTTATTTAATACTAGCTTCCGCCAGCGGCTTCGCCCGCGTGGTGTGTTGATAAAAAGTAGCCTATGTGTTAATCCAGGCCAAATTTCAACCAAATCGGTCCAGCCGTTTTCATGTTATGTCGAGACAACGGAAACCGGTTTTCATTTTTATATATATAGATTATAGCGTCAAGTACCTTTATTTTCTATGTAATGCCCGCGATTATATAAAGTAATGTATGATTTTTTAAAATATTAGGTATATAAAGAATGTTTACAGTTAAACAATAATAACTAAAAATAGAACAATTTTAAGAAATAAGTTACCTGCGTCAGCTACAAGTATACATATACATGTACGAACTTAAGGTATTTCTAAAATAATAACTATTAAGAGGCCTTCATTAATTAGTACAAATCGCTTTGTGTTCAAAGACAATTTTCTTATT
This sequence comes from Helicoverpa zea, assembly GCF_022581195.2. NCBI lineage: Eukaryota > Metazoa > Arthropoda > Insecta > Lepidoptera > Noctuidae > Helicoverpa > Helicoverpa zea. The sequence goes on from NC_061462.1 coordinate 1,226,054, forward strand.
CACGAAAGGTTAGATCCCGTGAAACTGAACGACGATTGTCTCAAAATACATTTAAGACTTTTGTTAGAACGAATTAAAAACTGTACAGAAACGAATACAATAACACTTAGAACAAAACTTTTCCTGACAATTCCAAAAGTTGAATTGAAAAAAAAAACTGTTATTGAGCCTAAAATTTCAAGACTTTGATTTCAAGGGCAAAAACTGAACAAGCAAAATTGTACCCTAATATCTTACAGACACGGTTGAATTTTGCTTGTTGCACTTACGCACGTTACAGCCTATGTGAAGCATTTCCTTGCAATCTAAGATCAGTAAAAAAGAAATATCAGTTTGTGGGAGAGAGCAATGTAACTTTTATGGTAGAGGTTAAGATTTCAAGCGAATTCTGCCTATAAGAATTTAGGGATCAGTATTCACACTTTGAACCCAAATATGTGGAGTAAGTGATTGTTATCTGTCTTAGTTAAGGGTATCGGGTTGCCCGGGTAACTGGGTTGAGGAGGTCAGATAGACAGCCGCTCCTTGTATAACACTGGTATGTGCATCTCGTTTCCCAACATATTTATAAAGGCAAGACAGATGACTAAAGTCATTGTTAAATCATATTGTTTCAGTTAGTAAAATTATATTTATTAACTGAAGTAAATATAATTTAACCATGACTTTTTATGATCTGCCTGGCCTTTTGTAGTGGGTAGCACAAAATTTCGACAATTCAGAAAATGAATTAAGGGTTCATTTACTGATAAAATGTAGCCTATGGCTAGATACCGCAATTTTCTCTCAGTCATTATGAAAACAAAATGGCGTCTCAATCGCTTATAGGTTCAATACCCTTTACTTGTAATAACTAAGTTATTGCTACCATCAGACCAATCAATCAGGATTCATTGCAAATAATAATAGCTTTTATTTTTATTGTGATCAATTACCCAACTCAATTAGTCTGCCCTTATTGGTTGAGATAATAATTAAACTTGTTGTTTCTGACTTTAAAAGCAAATGTAAGAATTATTTGCTTATCTATGCTATTATAATAAAGAGGAATTTTTTTTTGTTTGTTTGTACCCTAAAACTTCTAAACCGAATTCAAAAATTCTTTCACGGTTGGAAAGCTATACACTTCTCTGCGATAAAATATAGCCGATTAAATGAGTTTAAAACCTCTGAAAAACGGCTAGTACCTACTTACTACTTTTACACTACTAACCACAAAAATGAAGGGTGTTTATGCGCTAGGTCAAAACCTTAAAGAAAATTTACTCACTAACATACCAACTCAACCACGATAAGGGTTTTTTTTATATAAACTACAGAACACTAACATAAAAAAATCTCGATCCTGGCATTTTTTCAGGTGAATTGCTCATTCGGGCCCATTTTATTGGTCGAAGCAGATTTAACCTCCGTGATGGCAGATGCCATTCTTTTCACAATGCAAAATGAAAATAAAAGATAAGACTGGCATAAAAGAATGAATACCGTAATGCTTTACTTTTAAAAAGATATACGTTTATTCTATTTATGAATGAATGGAAGCTAAGTGTGTCCGTTTTTTTCTTTTGAATAGATGGGAGTCAAAGGAGAGTATTTTATTTCTTTCTATTTTTTTCTGTTATGTAATGTTCAGTTGGATTGTTATTATATTTGTAGTAGGTATTTATCTTTATATATTTTGCTTTATTATAAGAAAAGGTGAAAAATTTTAAAACTAAAAATGAAGAAACGCAATTTGGAAAAAAAATTAAACGCAATATTTCATCAAGTTTATCTTTTTAAAAAAGTTCTTTACTGCCCAAATTCATTGACCGCGAGTGTAAATACCATGACAATCAAACGTAGACAGTGAGTATTCGCGAGATCAAACACAAAGGAACAGCATCAAAGCGACCACAGTAAATCGAATGCTGCATGATATTCGTGCTTGAAATGGCAACACCGAGCATTGACACCCTTTGAAATCCACACCGAAAAACACAAGAATAATTTATTCAGGACACACGTTCACAATAAAAATAAAAAAAACACCAATAATATCTGTAAAAAAGCCGGTAAAAAAAATAGGGCCCAAACTGCATCACGCAGTGTAAAAAAATGAGAACTTTTTGATTTGTCCGTTTTGTTACAAACGGATACGTTGTTGCCTTGGGCGGAATACTAATGAAATGGTTACCTACTGGCTGCCGGCGAAATATGTGACAAGCGTGCTCTCTGATGGACGCAGTTGGTTCGCGGGGTAGGGTTGTGTCCCTTCGAGTGTAATTGTGTATGCATGTGAATTTTTTTTAGAGCGATCTTTATTTTCTGTTTTGTTGGATTAAGTTTTTAATACGGGATGAATGTAAAAGCAATTTTTGCATAAGTAAAGTACCTATGTAAAGTTAGTTTTCACTGTATATTCACGTAATAATAAGAAATCAATAGTGATCTCTAAGTTTATGTTTTTGATGATTTTCCAATACTGCAAATTAACAAAATGTCTAGGTATATACTATATACTTTGTGTGAAACGAAATGGGCCAAACACTAGTCCACTCTCAAACGTTTAGTATTATTTTATAATATTTCAAAATTTAACAGCCAAAAGCACCAACGGAACCCTAAAAACAATTTCAATAAAATGAAAATAAAAAACTAGAGATACACGCTTTTTGATGGCGACTCGGCGCTCGCATGCATATTCATAATCGGGGGATTTTCTAACATGCATCGGAAAATTGAATATTACGATTGTGGAACACTCATTTGCATATACACCGTGTTATTACTAGCTTAGTTAACGCATTTATTACTAATACCGGCTACAATGAATGGCTAAAACATTGGTACCTATTAATGGAATTGAAATTAATTGTGTTTAGTTTAGGGTCAATTTTTTAAACTAATTCAGACTTTTCATTTTTGTTTAAGTATTAATTAAGTTATTTATTACACTATTATCTTCATATTTTATTGTTCTAAAACTCATTGAATGTTAAATAAAAACAATAGGTAAAATCGCTGTTCAGACATTGAAGACATAACTGAGTGAACGTCATTAAGAAAGTTAAAAATAAAAAATAAGTACGGAAAAAAATAAGCGAAAAATTATCACCCTGAATAAACATTTACAACATATTTTCCTTTTAATTCATGATGTTGTTTTCATTAAAAAACTCTCAGACCGCCTCAACGCCTTCTAAAAATAGAAAAAAAAGGTATATCGAAGCGAAAAATACACGCTTGAACTGAAGTACTTTTTAATTAGATTCCTCTTCGACTTGTTTTTTTCTTATTTTATTTATTTTTGCTTATTCCCGTTCTCACCTCCTAAATTACTTCTTTATAATGAGAAAAGTTTCGAGCACGCCAAGTGGAGATAAGATTTTTAAACGGTGATATAGTTGGCTATAATGAAAATGTTTAAGAATTTCTTAGTGTATCTATTATCTTATCTTTTAGCTCTTATTTTATTAAAGGGTTAAGGATTTTAAACGATATCTTTGTGTTTTAGCTGAGCCTTTGTGTGATAAGGTTTTAAAATTCAGGTTGGAGATAGCAGCGTAATGGATAGACCTGAATAAATTCGCACAGTTTATTCTATATGTAGGTTATGTTTTATAAATGAGCTGTTCAGTGTAACATATTCATACTCTGCACGTACCGCTCTTGGTAACATTTTGCTGTGTTTTGATTTCAGACTTTACGTCTACATTACATTTTTAATGATTTTATTTTTTAATGTTTCTTAAGATATATTCGTAGTATTTTCATTTCTTAACCTTAATAATAATACCGGCCATTTCTCAGGTTAAGTGGACTAGACGTCTCGTCTTATCCATGACCAGTCCACTACCAAAGACTAGGTAGGCAGGGCTCGGGCTAGTCATAGTAGAGTTTTGACCAGGGCCGAGCCGTCCCTTCAAAGCGTCTGTGTGAGAAACCTTGAAGGGACTCTCTTTAACCCGACTGAGCAAAGCAATAAATTAGGTTACTTCTTCATAATCTTATTATAAGCTACAACAAAAAAGGTGTCGATTATTATTCAAATTATTTCGCTTTTAAGATTAAAAGAAAACTTACCAGAGCCCATTTAATTAAATTACATAAATTAAACATTGAACAAAGACTGGTTCGGCTTAATTTGAAGCTTTTCTGACCTTTACTACAAAGATGTTTTTTTTAAATGGCCCCTGTAATCTATGAGATAATAATTATATAATATCACGATTCATTTCCGAAAAGCGCAGTTATAATATTTTTTTCAGAAGTTACGGGACAAGTGATAGGCTTTATTTTTTTTATTTATTTATTTATTTGCATCAGGCATCTAAGGCCCATAGAAAATACAATACCATACTCCAATTTAACGACCTCGATGGCGCAATGGTTACCATGCCGGACTGCCGAACCTGAGGTCCCGGGTTCGATTCCCGGTTCGGTCGACATTTGTGTGATGAGCATGCTTGTTGGCCGTGGTCTGGGTGTTACAATATGTATTTATCAATATGTATACATGTAGCTATATGTAGTTTATCAGTTGTGTTAGCACCCATAACACAAGTTAATTAATAACTTACCATGGGGCTAACCGACCGTGTGTTAAAATGGTGTCCCGATATATTATAAATAAATAGATATATTATAAATACTTAAATATAATAACATTAAATTATAATACATAATATATAAACAACTTAAAAACTAATGTACACGAAGCGTCGGCGTCGTGTTACGCTGCGAGGTGTCGCGTAGCCGTCCTACTGGCTTTTACTTTAGGTAGTTCAAAACCTAACTAGTGTAGAATATTCATATGTGGTGTTTACCTACTCGTGGCTTTGGCATGAACGTGCTGTAGACAGATTCCGGTAAGTATCTACTTTCTAAATTATAATGTTAGTACCTGAAAATTTCACCAGTTCCAGGGGATTCATTTAAATTATACGTCTAAATTTTATAAGTATTAGGCGTACACATCAGTAGAGCGGTTTGCTGAATATTGGTTTTTAAACTTGAATGTGATTAAATACTATGTAGATAGGCAACAAAGTTTATAACTTAAACCATCAGTTAACGACCCTCTTTCAAACTGAATATTTATAATAATGTTCGCGAAGAGAGCGTGAAATCACAAAGAAAACAGAAGTGAACCTCTTTGATGTCTTTTTTTATAATTAAATAGGAATACTAACATAGGTATAGAAGGCTATCATTTGAACATCTTTGGCAGTCGTTACGGGTAGTCAGAAGCCAGTAAGTCTGATAACCAGTCTTACCAAGTAGTATCGGATTGTCCGGGTACCTAAGTGGAAGAGGTCAGATAGGCAGTGGCTCCTGGTAAAATACTGGTACTCAGCTGCATCTGCATTAGGCTGGAAGCCCACCTCAACATAGTAGGTAAAAGGCTAGGCAGATGATGATAGGTATATAGAAGGCTATAGTAACGTAACTCGACTTACGTCAGATAACACTTTCTGAGGCATGCGCTGAATGAGATTAGCATGTTAACTAGTGACCTTAAGGCTATGTTTAACGTACTGGGAGTGAGGTCCAGCCTCCACCAAAGCGGAGCGGAGTTTTTAAAATATGTTTTTTAAGCTGTACTACTTAGTAGGTATGATTGGTATGTTTGAATGTCGAAACTCTATTAGCAGTTTACAAACTTCTCAGCTCTGCATGTCGATTCTATAAAATATCACAACTCACTTCGACATCACTCTCACTTCGACTTCGATCTAAAGGTAGAATTCCGTGGACGCGACAATAGTCAACCTTTGAAAATGTATGGCACCGTTGTCGAGGCCCGTGACAGTCGCGCGCGGCCGACGAATTTCGTAAGCTGCTCGCGGCATTGTCAAAAATTTAATTCTGGTTTTACTAAAATTCTATAGATGTTATTAAGCGCTAGACCATGTTGAGAAGCGTACGGCCGCGAGCGGCTCACGAAATTCGTCGTCCGCGCGCGACTGTCGCAGCCCTCGGCAGCGGTGCCATACATTTTCATAGGTTGACTTTTGTCGCGCGCGGCTGCGACAATCGCGACCCACGGAATTCTACCTTAAAGTTTCGTGATTGACATTGTCAAACTACACTAGCGCTTCACTATCGAGCGTGTTGACAAGTTGAACTAAATCAAAGTCGAGATTTTGACAGATTTGTCAAAATCTGTCTATCTATAGGGGAGGTAGGGGAGAGATGGGCAGTTGGGAGACATGATCAAATCAGAATAAAAGGGGGGTCCTTTTATTCTGATTTCTGATCATAGTTTTGTTTTTTTTTAATTGGGTAGTTTACGTTACCGACTGGTAACTTGTGCCGGCGGCCATATTGGATTTAATTAAAGGTGTATACAAAATTTCAGACCAATCGGTTGACAGGAAGAGGGTGAAATTTGATCCAAGAATAAATAATAAAACAAACGGGGTGAGCTAAATAAAACCGTTTAAATATCTCGTAATGTTGAAACTGATTGTAATTTTTAGGAAAGCTCTTTCATTATATCTAGCCGAATATAAGAAATGGCAATAAAAGTTGATAATGATCTGTAAAATCTGATTTTTTATGCAATAAATTGTGAAAAAGTGCCCATCCCTCCCCTACCTCCCCTAAAGTATGAAATGACATTACGAATCGAAGTGAAATGCGAGTTGTTGATCGAGTTTTATAGAATCCCAGTACTGCTACGTCTTGGTGGAATCTGAGCCTAAAGGTAGGTAACATTACTATTCAAAATATTATTTAATTGGTACTGTCTTTTCATATCTCAGACCAGTAAAATTGCAGCTGATACAAAAATAAAAATAATATTCACGTATTTGCTGGAACACAAAATAATAAAAAGCACGAAAGACGTAGATTAGAGGTAGATACGCCATAACAATACAATTTCCCGCGAAGATTATTATAAAAAATACTTCAGAAATTATTCTCCCCACATGATTAATAGTCAGAATTATTAATAACAGTATCGTAGTCAGCTCGAATTTAAACATAAAAGTGTCGTTTCAAAATGATGAATTAAACACCATTCGGACAAACGGTGACAGAGCAAACGCTACTCGAATAGTACTCAAGCTAGCTTATTCTGGTCAAGATATTATTCTGGAGTTATTTTTGAACACTTTTAGTAAATAAAATAACTTGAGAAATTAAAACTAGAAATAAGAATAGTAGAAAAATTCAGGCATCATTGGAACATTATATAAGTAGGAAGATATTATTAAGTAAATGTGTATGATATAACAAATTCTGTAAAAACAACTTTGCTTTCATATTTTGATGGGAAATAAAATAAACAAGGAAGGAGAAAAAATAATAATATTGAAACCAGTCGGTAAAAAGTTATATTTATTTTAGAATCGTTGTAAAATCGAATTTGTAAAGCGAGTCAATAATATTTATAGAAATATGGTATTATACGGAACCGTACTGATGTTTAACGTTACGGAAAATAAACACAAAAAATATACGTATTTTTTCGCAATTTTTGCGGATGGTAATTTGAGGCTTTCAAGTCCAGTGAATTAGTTCCACCATTTTTTTTCCAACAAAAACAAAATAGTAAATGGTAAAAGACGGGTGTTTTGTAGACTGTCTTTTGTAAATTTGACCTTCAAAAAGTGCTGATTTTCAGCCTATTCAAAATAAATCTTTTTCTTCTTCTTAGCGTCTATTCCGTCTTGTGACGGGGTCCGCTTTCCGTATCTCCTTCTTCCACTTCGCTCTATCCAGGACATATCTCCTCTTCGAGTTCACAGATTTTCATGTCTTTCTTTCCTACTTAGAATTCATGACTTTATAAAATATTTCAAGTATTAATGTTGCCAATATTCCTCATACCATAATACGTACGTTTCGTTTTAACATTCGGGCGGCGGACTGCCTCCGGCGTAGAGACGCCGACTTCAAAGCGCGGCTTAAAAAGGCTTTCAGCAATTAAATATTGAAGACGCCGTCTGTTAAAATGTAACGGTGTGGGATATTGTTGGCTTTATTTGGGACACGGGTTTAGAACAGCTTTTACCTAATATATTAGTTAGAGAATTGAAGCTAGGTATACTTACCTACTCTTTCAGGAAAAATCGGATGAGAATTTATGCATTTAATAATTTGCATAGAAGCCACATGTTTCCCATTATTTTACCATTAAACTTGAATGAAACAATCAATTAATATATTTGGTGTGTTATATGTATAAGTAAGTTTTTACTTGTTCTCACAAATCAGTCGGAAAAAACTGTAATAAAAAATAATATATCTACATTTCGTATTTTTAAAGTCAACTAAAGTGTTGGTCATAAAAGAAGGTTTAAATAAAACAGATATACGTAACAAGGGATTTAAACTTGCAGCGATGTGGATTATCACGCGGTCGGTGCAGTTTGTGAACGCCATATTTTATTTGATCAACACGTTATTAAAATGACGCCATGAGAGAGGGCGCCACTGTGCCACTGTTTACATCGTCTCCGTAATATTTTCGGATTTAAAAAAGTACTAGTGCAAATAAAACTATATAAACGAAGAAAAGTTATAAATAAACAGAAGATCTTCAACATACACTGTTGACAGTGTTAAAAACGAGTGTATAAAACAATAAATAAGTGAAATAGCTCCAAGCTAAATAAACTTTCCGGTGTCGTTATGTTGTGACTTTTTTTCGAATTAAAAGGCATAGAGTGATTAGACTGGTGTACGAGGACTGTAGTGCTGTTAACACAAACTGTGGAAACTTTTTAAGAAAAATAAACATATCATAACCTATTAATTCACATGAATCAGCAAATTAAAACCTAGAAACGACAACAACGCCATCTTTTGCAATTCGAAAGAACTAATAGGCTAATTACTGATCGATTCACAGATCCAGCAGAGCGCTAATTTGTTAATAGTTAATAGAGTGTGCCACGAGAGGGCGTTACTAGTACAAAAACAAACATTAACAGTATTTTAACATGGATGAAGTTCTAAAAGCACTGCAAAAAATCCAAAAAGAATTAGATGAACAAAAAATAACAATCCAGAAAAGCGGGGAAAACGTAACAGAGCAAGTAACGAAAAATATAAATAATATATTAGACGAGAAATTCAAGTCATTGGAAGAAAAGTATGAAAACCTCAAGGAAAAAGTAGAAAATCAGGAAAAACGACTATACTTCCTCGAAAAACAAGCGAGACAAAGAAATATAGTGCTATTCGGCCTAATTGAAACTGAATCGTCATACTCCAACTTAGAAAATATTATTTTAAATTTCATAAATGAACACTTCTCTGTAAAGGTAGATCATAGAGACATACAGGAGGCTAAACGAATTGGGAAAAAAGGGGAAAGGCCAAGACCCATAATTATTACTGTTTCAACACTTGGTGTAAAAATAGCCATATTCAAACAGAAGAATGTACTTGAGAATACCCCCTATTACATAAAAGAGGACTATCCTGAGCATGTCTTAAATAAAAGGAAAGAGCTACAAGAGCAAGTGCGCATTGAAAAAGAGAAAGGAAACTCTGTTAGAATCAAATATGACAAATTAATAATTATGAATAAGAAATCTAATCATACATCAATACATAGTAAAAGAATGCTTTCTAACTCTCCAGAAACTATTAACACCTGTACAAACCCTAGCGAAGAACATAAAAAGCAGGCCAATAAGAAAAATAAAACAGAGATTTCCATACAAAGATCATCCAGTCTATCAGAGGGACCAATCAAACCGGGAATATTAAATTTCTTCCATAAGCACCCGACTAACACATCGAAAAATCAAGACAACAAAACTAATAACTTATAAAAATTAAAGGCCTCCTCTCACGTGCAAAACCACATTAAAAGTAAACCAAAAACAAAACCTCTTCCAACCCGGCTGGTCACCGTGGAAGATTATGACCACAACCCTCCAACAAACCTACCAATAGAAACAAAAGAAGTGAAGACAAAAATAAAACTCTGCTGTCTATATTTATGTACTCTGAACACACGAACCTTAAGAACACCAGAAAGTTTGCACGAGTTAGAGCTAGCTACTGAAAACATAAAGTGGGATATCTTGGGCATAAGCGAAATGCGTAGAATAGGAGAAGCAATAGAAGAACGAAGTCAATATGTCATGTACCACAAAGGTGAAATAGCTGGACAAAGAGGAGTAGGATTTCTAATAAAATCGAAACTCAAAAATCGGATTATCGGGTTCGAAGGTATATCTGACAGAATAGCAATGATTCATATCAACATGCCAACATATAAAAAAGATTGGACTATTATTCAAGTCTATTCACCGACTGAACAAGCCAACAAAACAGATATAGAAGAGTTTTACAATAGCCTTAGTATGGTCATAGAAAAATACTCAGGAAACAATATAGTAGTCATGGGAGATTTTAATGCTCAAGTGGGTGCTCGAACAGCTGGAGAAGAACATGTAATAGGCAATTTTGGAAGCGGCGAAAGAAGTAAAAACGGAGAAAAGCTGGTAGAATTTCTGCTAGAACATAATTTGATGACGCTAAATTCCATGTTTCGTAAAAAATCTAAATGGACCTGGATATCGCCAGACGGAAAGATCAAAAATGAAATTGACTACATCCTCACTAACAAACCAAGGTTGTTCAGCGACACGAGTGTAATAAAGAACTTAAACTTCAACACTGATCACCGTATGGTAAGATGCTGTCTTTCAGAACAGGGTACAAAAAAAGCCAGGCCTAAAGCAGTACAAGTCAACTTCGTTTCGTTTGAATAGAAAAATGGGAGCTCCAAGCGAGTCCACGGAAAATCTAATGGAAAATCTAATGGAAGTTGTTACTTCCAACAAGAACCTGAAAGAAAAATATGCTAGAGTAGAAACCAAGCTAAAGGAACAAACTAGAATGATACCAAACAAAGTAAAGGAGTCCTACCTAAGCCCAGGAACTATACAACTTATTGAAGATAGAAAAAACATAATATCAAGAAAGAACAGGAAAGAAAATCTAAAGGAAATTTCGAGTTTGAGCAAAAGAATTAGAGAAAATATGACAAAAGACAAGAATAAAAGAAGAACTGAAACCTTGGAAAACCAAATTATCCAAACGGGGGGCACTCGCAAAGCTTTGAAGGAACTTCGCGAAAAAGAAAAAGAATGGATCCCTAAGTTAAAAAACAATGGACAGCCGATCACTAAACGTAGCTCAATACAGAACATAGCTACAGATTACTATCGCCTGTTATATTCAAAGCAGTCAAACCAATTGTCGCCTGAGAGAAGACCAAGGCTGACAGTGAATACAAGAGATATGGAAGAAGTACCAGAAATATTAAAACGGGAAGTAGAAGTAGCCATTAACAGCCAAAAACTGGAAAAATCACCGGGCCCAGACAGAATTCCGAACGAGCTTATGCGAGGAACAGTGGAAGAACTAAGCCCGATACTTACAAAGGTTTTCAACGAAATATTATTCACTGGCATCATCCCGAGTCAATGGGCAGAATCCCACATTATCCTCCTATACAAGAAAGGCTCAAAGGAAGACATTGGAAACTACAGACCCATATCTCTTATCTGAAATGTATATAAGGTTTTTGCGAAAGTCATACTGGCTCGAATATCTAAAACGCTCGACGAAAATCAACCGATAGAACAGGCCGGATTCAGGAAGGACTTTAGTACAATAGATCACATACACACCATCAAACAATTGTTACAGAAATACAACGAGTACAATAAAACCATATATCTTGCATTTATAGACTATTCTAAAGCCTTCGATAGTCTTAAACATGAGGTGGTGTGGCAAAGTCTTACAGAACAGGGAGTACATAACGTCTATGTCAATGTCATTAAAAACATTTACAGGGAGAGTAAAGCTTGCATCAAGTTGGAATCTTTGGGAGACACTTTTCCGATTAACAGAGGTGTCAGGCAGGGTGACCCACTTTCACCGAAATTATTCTCAGCAGTACTGGAGCATATGTTCAGGAAAATGGAGTGGGATCATCTGGGGCTGAATATAAACGGGGTGCGACTAAACCACCTAAGATTCGCTGACGATCTAGTTATAGCAGAGGAGAACCCAAGAATATTGGAGTCCATGATACAAACCCTAGCAGACAAAAGTAGAGAAGTAGGTCTGGAAATGAACTCTAGCAAGACCAAGATGATGACCAACTCATTGGCCACAGACATAATCATCAGTGGACAAAAACTTGAATACGTGAAAGAGTATGTTTACCTAGGTCAAATAATATCACCAACTGATCAAATGTCCAAAGAAATCAACAAAAGAATTGCCACAGGGTGGAAAAAATTTTGGGCTATGAAAGAGATAATGAAAAACAAAAAAATTGGTATGAAAACGAAGAAAAAGACTTTCGATATGTGTATTCTCCCAAGTATAACTTACGGTTGTGAGACTTGGGCTCTGACTGAAAGCCACAGGAACAAACTTGCCAAGTGCCAGAGAGCTATGGAACGGAGTATTCTAGGGATCAAATTAAAAGACAAAGTTAGAACCATAGATATCAGACTCAAAACCAAACTTACAGACATCCTCTTACGCATCGATCAATTAAAATGGAGATGGACCGGACATATGATCCGATGCAAGAAGGAAAAATGGAGTAAACAGGTAACAGTCTGGTACCCAAGAGACGGGCTTAGGAAGCGAGGTCGCCAAGTGAGAAGATGGGAGGATGAACTAAGAACGACCCTGGGTCCTCTTTGGATGAGAGTGGCGGAGGATAGAAAACAGTGGAAGGAGTTGGAGGAGGCCTATGTCGAAAGGCACACCGAGCGAAGAGACATACTGTAAATGTTATGAGTGTTGCATGAATAGTTTTAAGTAGAAAGTATTGTATCTTAGTTCGGAATAAAGGGCTTATTATCTTATCTATTATCTTATTAAAATGCAGTACTTACTTGAAACTATTATGTGCTGAAAAGTGTAGATAAATATTTGGCTTTTTAACACAAGTTAGTTTTTTATTTTATAATTAGATATAATATAAACGTGGGTAAATATACCCAACGTTTTCTGCGAACCCAACAAGTTTACTAATATTGATCTTTTGACTATTAGCTGATCTTGCTGTACGCATTAATTATATGTATCAACCCACTGTTTACACAAATTAAATCTTAGCTTTCAGCAGACAACATCCACATAAACACTTATTCAACCTCTTGTTAACTTCTAACCAATAAATATTAATCTTTTTCAAAAGATGCCTGGAAGAGATCGCTCTTAACCGATAAGCCCAACTATTATGCCACTTAATTTATTCAGTTCTAATAAAGTTCATATATGTTATCTATCTTCATCGAATTTTTAACACGTTTTCACTACAAACTATCGGCTCTCTAAAATTACTTCAGATACACGTCGAATCATTTATTTTCGTAGTTAGACCTCTCGACAGATCAAATAAGACGTTGAGTAATAACAAAATGCCGAAAACATCGAAATTACAGGTTCTTCAATTATTTATGTAACAAGATTTAAATTTAAACTTTAATTTTAGATCCATTGTTTGAAGATTAGTCATGCGAAAAGCTTATATCTGTGGAATAAGTTGGATAAATTATTATGATTGATTATGATATTCGATAATAATATGATTTCTATTTAAACTAGCTGTTTCCCATGGTCTCATCCACGTTTTGTTGAGATTAGGGCGTCCTAACAACAAACATTATTATTATTATTCTTTATTGCACACCTAGCAATAAACACATAAAGAAAATTAATGTACAACGGCGATCGTATGGGGGTCGATATGGATATAAAGAATGCTACTTGTAAGATGACGGCAAATAGAAAAGTATGGAAAAATAAAACATGCTGCGCTGAGCTCAATCAAAATTTGGATAGTGGCAGGACGATGACATAACTGACCTACCCATTTTTATGGGAATCCTAAGGCTTATTATGCCCCTCTATACAAATTGGCTTGATGATGGGATAAAATATTCATAGTTACTTAATCGAATTTTGCATAATGTTTAATAAAAAGCCCTGACTGAATAAAACTAATTGACTAAACAACTAGAAAGAAAAGTTTCTTAACTAAAACATAATTAAAATGAAATATTTTAATGAACTTATATAATGTTTCAGTTTTAAATTAATAATAATTTGGAACAACTCGATATTGCTTGTTATTAGTTTTATTGTAGTTGATATTGTAATATAAGAATTAATATTATAAAACTAGTTTTGGCCAGTTGTGTTTCATGTATGTTTTACCCAAATCTTTATGGCAAGATCCTATCAAAATTATTACCGAACATATGTAGTTGTATTCAGACCATTTTATATTCGAGTGCATAGTCAGCATAGTCGGATACCAAAGGTTGTAATCTCGCGGATATATTTGAAATATTCGCACGTAACGTAACGTTTGGTAGGCCAGAGTAGAGTAGAGTGAGTAGACCAGAAGAAACGTTCGTGTGCGTCACAATGCCGCACACCGTTGGAATCTCACCTTTTACATTCAAATAATTTTTGAACCTATCATATATTTAAACAGTAGTTGAATTCAGTATTGACCTCAACTAACTACAGCCACGGTCGATCAGGCCTGTTTCCACATTAGAACTATGAACTGATCCTAGGTTAATGTGTGTTGCGTCCAACAAATGGGTTGAAAACGCCAAACTATCACAACTTTGTGATTGTCCTAATGGTGCCACCGGGACGTGTAGTATTTTAGAATTTAAAGTGAATGTGAATTTATTATAGGTATTGAGTTGTTGTTAAGTGTGGTTGAAAACTTATTTTTTATCTGAAATGTTTCAAACTCCTATAATATTTTTTTTAAATATATCTCTTTGTAGTTTGGTAAAAATGAAAACAATTGGAAAAAAGCTCCTGACTGTTTTTTTTCCCAAGGTTACTGCTTGCTTTCCTATAATATAAATAAATATGAAACATGATGACAAACCCACAAAGTTGAATTAGAAATTACTTGAATTATAATGCACCAAACCCAAAATTATTTATTCCACTACTTTTATCCCAAAAAAAAACTAATAAAATTCTCTACAAAAATTACCATACCTACCCAATAATATCACCCTAAGTAGCTCAAAAAATTTGCAAACCACGTTCCCACGATCTACTTAACGCCTCCAATCTATTACAGAGAAAAAAATTGATAAAATACAGTACATATTTCATTGCACACTTTGCTTAATGCCAGCGAAGGGTCGAGCGACGCCGGGTGAATAGTAAGTGGGTACCTTCGGATAATGCTGCTCAATTTATGATGGGTCAGGTGAACTTCTTTATTGACACCTTTCATTTTGTTGAAGGAGATATTTGGGATCTACTCGGAAGGTTTTGTGTGATCTGTTTAAATTAGGTGGTGTTGTATTAGGTATTGTGTTGTTTAAATGGGATGAGAATATTGTCTTTTTAATGGTGATTTTTAGGGCTGAACCCATGGAGGAAGGTAAGGTCTTCACTTATTGGTGAATTTATTTTGAAAATAATGAGCGGGTTCTATAGAAGGCGTGTAAGGGTGGAGATAAAAATATTCCTCGTCAGCTGAACACCCGAATTTTTCCACGATTCTAAAACACATTTTCAATACTCAATTTAGGTACTATTTCCCTAACTTCAAACTTCAAATATTTATTGCGATCCTAAAGCAAAAATCGCATCGAAGACGTTATTATAGCTTTAACTTCTGTGTCTATCTGTATGGTGATTTTAAATACCACTGACCACCACACTTGCTCAAGCCGTATAAACAAACAACATAATAAACTTAGAATTTATAATATTCGTTCAGAATTAATCCCTAAACACAATTGGTGAACAAACCCGCTCAGAAACGGTACCGCGTTGAATTACTTACATTGCGGTCATCCGCAAAATTTTAAATTTGCATTTATTTGTTCCGTTTTCGGATTATTAAAGCTTGGAGCAAAGCTTTATTATGAAGTGGTCAGAGGTTCTATGCTTGATTTAGATTAAGTACATAAATGTAGATATACAGATGCGTTTACGCTGTATTGCGGATATAAGATTGTGAATATTTTTTAATTCAATCATCTGCCTAGACTTTTCCCAACTATGTCAGGGTTAGCTTCCGGTTTAACCTGATGCAGCTATTTTGCCAGTTTTTACAAGGCGCCACTGCCTATCTGACCTCCTCATCCCAGTTACCCGGGCAACCCATGTTATTTAACACACACATAAATCATTTACCTAGGGAGTACTGAGGAGTCTTGGCAGTAATAATTTAGAATATCATTCTCACCTAGGTGAATATATAATAAAGTTTTTGGGTCCTTTAAAAAAATTAAAGGACCCAAAAACTTTTAAGCTAATAAAAATAGAGTGTGGCTTTTGAACAAATGCCATTAGCGGCGTCATAAAGAAAACCCGTGATTGAAACTGCTATTTTATCTGAGCTACAATTTATAGGGGGTGGTCCGCTCAATTGATGGGGTGCTAACCGCTGCCCAAGGGGTCTTAGATAAGGATTATGGTCTTAACGGGACGGCTGAAGGTTTTTCTCGAAGGCTATTTTTAGGCAAGCTACATATGAACATTTTGGCAGCTTTAGGTTCTTTCTATTAACATTTTTAAATAGAATTATAATAATTTAATCTATTTTTTTTAATTGACTACCCAAATGTGTTTTTTTTTTAATATGGCCTTGGTCTTCTTTGGCCTGTAAAAGTTTACACATAAACTTTTTTTATAACTTCTAAGGAGCATGGACGTCTGTAATTACTATTTTGGCATTATCTTGCACATTCTCTGCAGCGTTACTCGTCCTTAAAAAAATCCTTTTTGTGAACACATGTGACATTAAGAGCTCCGAGATATTTACCATATTATACCATTTATATATACCAACATACACAAGAGATATCCACAAATAAATAGGAACATATAATCAAGAGTAACAGAAGATAGTGTAAATCAAGCCTAACAGTGTCGATTCAATAGCGGGTCGATAAGGTGTGAGTGATTGCAATTGTTTCTGATATCTCGACTGTCGGCTGTTACTGAATGTTGGACAACCTATATCGGGACTATCGTGATCTTAACAAGGAGTATGAGGTTAATCTACCTATGTGGTAGTAGTTCAATTTCAGTTTTTAAGAGTTTCTTAAGTCCGTAGAATTCTGTTTTTACTACTAATTAATTTTGACATTATCTTGCTCGTTCGCTGCAGCGTTACTCGTTCTTGAAAAAAGTACATAATAAACGAACAGATAAACGGATAACGACGTGAATTTATATCTAAGAGTTTTTTTCGTGAATAACTTTTAGAGGTCCGATAAATTCAAAGTCAAAGTCAAAGTCAAAGTCAAAGTCAAATCATTTATTTCATTTAGGCCTTTACAAGCACTTATGAACGTCAAAATTATAACTAAGTTTGATTCTAGTTGCCCATTCCAAAAGTAGCTTCCTATGGAGAAGAACGGGCAAGAAACTCCATGGTTACTCTTTTTAAAAATAATATAGTATTACAGTTTGTATGTATTGATACATACAGTAAAAGCATGTGAAGATCATGTAGAATCGCAAAGACAAATGAGGATAAAGTGACAATTAAAATGCTACATGGTGTTCACATTTACAAATTGGTTTATATTTTGGTACAAAGTTACAAACAAATTTTAATAATCAAAAGATGAATACAATTTTATTTGCTGGTGTAGTTTTAATTTGTTAATTAATTAGATATTGTCAGTATGTCCTATGGAGCAGGACCAGCATGTTTCCAAGCATTTTTATCTTGAATGTAATCTTCTAATTTATAATATGCTTGCTTACAAAGTGTGGCTTTTATATGAGTTTTAAACCGCAAGTCATTCAATTCCAGAATGTTGTCTGGTATTTTATTATAACATTTGACACAATATCCCATGAAAGATGTATGTACTTTAGATAATCTAAACTGCGGGATAGCTAACTTATTTTTATTTCTAGTGTTATAATTATGTCTATCACATATTTTATCAAACAAATGTAAGTTTTTTCTAACATACATGATATTTTCATAAATAAATTGGCAAGGTACGGTCATGATATTAATTTTTTTAAACAGTTCCCTAAGAGATTCACGACCACGTAAGTTGTACATAGCTCTGACCGCTCGCTTTTGTAAGATAAATATGCATTCAATGTCAGCAGCTCGTCCCCACAGCAGAATGCCGTACGACATGATGCTGTGGAAGTAACTAAAATATACCAGTCTAGCTGTTTCTACGTCCGCTAGCTGCCTCATCTTTCTAATAGCATAGGCGGCCGAGCTAAGACGACCCGCAAGAGATGTTATGTGGGGTCCCCATTGTAGTTTTTTGTCAAGAGTGATTCCCAGGAAAACTGTCTGATTTATAAATTCTAGTTTTTGACTATTGAGTATTATGTCACATTCACTACTTTTTACATTTGGCAATGAAAATCGAATGCATTTTGTTTTTTTTTCATTAAGAGCCAAGTTATTTGCGTTGAACCAATTTTGAACCTGGATAATGGAATTGTTTACGTCGTCTAGGTTACGTCTACGTCGATCAATATTAAAAATAAGAGAGGTATCATCGGCAAACAACACCATCCTAGGTTGATTATCAAATAGATAGGGCAAATCATTAATATAAACTAAAAAGAGGAACGGACCTAATATGGAACCTTGTGGTACGCCCATTGCCATCATTGAGCCTAGTGAATTTACGCCGTTTACTTGAACTTTAAGTTGCCGATCGTTTAGATACGATTTTAATAACTGGAGGGATGTATCTTTGATTCCGTAATGCTCTAGCTTCTGCAAAAGCGTTTCGTGATTTACGCAGTCAAACGCTTTTGAGAGATCGCAGAAAATTCCAATCGAGTCTTCAGCTTCCTCCCAAGCCTTAAAGATGTGCTTGATCAAAGTTACACCAGCATCGGTTGTACAGCGACCTTTGGTGAAACCGTATTGTTCGTTATGAAAAATGAAGTTTTTATTGAAATGGCGCAACATTTGTGCAAGCATCAACTTTTCGAATACCTTGCTGAGAACCGGTAAAACAGAAACGGGTCTATAGTTGTTTGATTCTTTGCTATTTCCCGATTTAAATAAAGGTACTACTTTACTGTGTTTCATTAGATCAGGAAACACGCCTTGGTCTACGCTAACATTAAAGATGTAAGCTAAATAGGGTGCAATAGTTTCAATAATTGACCTACACACCTTGACAGACATACCCCAAAGATCTTCTGTTGATTTTATTTTAAGATCTTTAAAGGCCTTAACAACAGCCTCGGGGCTGGTATGTTGAAATTTAAATACTGAACTGCATGGCTTTACATTTGTTTTGAGTAAATCGATAGATACGGCGGTTGAAGAATTTAATGATTTTGTAGTTTCGAAAGGTATTTTGGTGAAGAATGCTTCAAACTCTTGAGCTACTTCAAGGTTACCGTTGATGAGGCCTTTATGAGTTTCTAGGCTAAAATCAGTTTTGCGAACTTTTCGCCTACCTGTTTCGTTATTAATTAACCAAATCACCAATACCAAAACCTCAAGTTTTATACATTACACATGATAAAGAACTAAAAACAGATAGATACCTAGATACACCACCACCGACCATACCGACACCATTATATACCGATACCATTACCGACATACAACAATTACACCCGGGATATTTACCATTACCAAAAACGCAAGTCTTAGGTACCTACTACACACGAGATCCACATACAAATAGGTACATACCTATAATCAAGAGTAACAGAAGATAGTGTAAATCAAGCCTAACATCTCGATTCAATGGCGGGTCGATAAGGTGTGAGTGATTGCAATTGTTTCTGATATCTCGACTGTCGGCTGTTACTGAATGTTGGACAACCTATATCGGGTCTATCGTGATCTTGACAAGGAATTGTAGTAGCGTATTAGTTGAATTTCAGTTCCAGCCTTCTTTGGTAGATGTGCAAAGGAGAAATTTCCATCATTATTAAGATCTTTTGTCAAGTTTGAAACGACGAAACCATGTAGAATCTCAAATGAATCAAATTGACCTTCTAATCTTAAAAGTGATAAGCTAACATTCATCATTTATTCAAAACAGCATTCTTCTTCTTATTGAGTAAGCTGCAGGTTTAATCACAAAAAAAAATATTTAAATAAAAAATAAAAAATAACAAGCCATAGTGTCAGTTTCCTCAATTCCGCCTGACGGCCTCAGACGTGAAAGAAAGCATTGATATTAACCTAGAACTCTTTCACACCACGCAAGGTCTCTCTTCAATATTAAAATTACCACAAACTACGATTATTCCACGCCCCAATAAATCTGTACTATCAAAAATAATTATATCCCACAATACATTTAATTACCAACACTTTACGATCGAGTAACACTTGACCTTCTCGGGCCATTTAAATTTAATTTCCCAACCCATTCTGTGGTCCTATTTACTGGGGGATCATCCTAGTTGATGGAGATCATTCGAACTTATTTGATTATTTTTACTAGCTTTTTTGACGGTTTCACTCATATAATCATAAAATTCACATTTTAATTTTTTTCTTTCTCCATGTCAAATAATTCAATGGGCTCTGCCTTTTTAAGGAACAAATGTACACACAAGAACAAACATACATTTGGAAAATATAAGATATGACGGCCTATCTTGTGGATTTCAATGAACATTAAACATACGTTGTGTTATGTCACAGCGTTTAGTTTAGTGAAACCACCAGATTTTATTGAATGAATAAGATACAGGCAAATCCACAAGTAAAACCTAGTCTAAAACAATCACTCAACAATAATTCATCACCATCTGTAACCAGAAAAACAAAACACAACCAAATAAATAATCTGATCAAAATATTGGACGTAATATAAATATTTTCCCAAAACAAAAATGCGGAGCTTACCTGAAAACATTCAGGTAATTACCTCTACAGGCGGGTGCAAAAAACGTATATATATTGCAGTATATGTATAAAAAAATATTTCAATCAATCAATGACATATATAATGACATTTATTTAGGCGGAAAAAGAGAGGGTCAACCGGCTATCAAATTGAAGTCCTTATCTATTAAGAGGAATGTTGCTTTTGGATTGGGAGGATTTTATTAACAGTACCAAAGTTTTTTGTTATAATATTATTGATGTTGTGGTGACTCAGTAGTTATCACCAACTTCTCAAGAATGAGTGTGCGAGTTGGACGCTAGGGCAGGCAAGTACCAATACAATTTTTCAAAGTTTTTTTAAGTATATCTTGGACACCATTGCACTGAGTACACCTGGACTTAAGTTTCAAATGGCCAATCTGCCTTGAGCAAGCGTGGTGATTAACGCTCATTCCTTCTGTTTATGAGAAGAGGTCTGTGCCCTGAATTGGGTCAATAAAAAAGGCTATAATGACCGTCTTTATATCCTCTTCTATTTTCTACGAAGGTAAAATAAGCACACACTTGCATAAAACAACAACATTTGACGATTATACCCCTTAACATGACAATCAATCTCCATCACAAATATTACATGTGGCGTGTTATTTTACAGCGAAATTTTTCAGTAGGTGAAGCGATAGCGGGGCGGTCAGGTACTGTAAATTGATGTTGTTTGTCACCCCGCTAAATGTACCTAGAAGCTGTATTTTGTTTGCATTTTAAAATTTTGTTTAAAAGTATTAAAAGTGGCGCAAAAATTCAGGTGTGCCATTTTTTATAAAATACTTTAAATATCAAACATATAACACTTTATAATAAAAAACTTCAAATATGTTTTAAATGTAAAATAGATTTTAAATAATTTTATGCTAATCAAACGATATTAAGGGATTTAATTGTGTTCGGCATAACTGAATTGAATTCTATATAAATCAAATTCCAATTCAAGCAATTTCATTTCGAAATTTTTTGAACATAAATTAAAATATGAATTACATTTTCATAATTGGTAAGACCCATAATCCCAGCGAAACCAATAATGTTGCTTAACGGTACGATCGAACGACTCATGCGGCTGTTACCTAACCACGAGCTTTTTTAACGACGTCAAAAATCATCAAATGACCCTTCTCGCTGTGGGTTAGCAGCGGTGAGGGAGTGTCAGACTTTTACTGTCTGACTAAAAACTGTCGTGTTCCGTCTTAGGCCTTTTATTTATGTACCAGGGCCGCGGTAACTCTTTCGAACAATCCCGCAGTAGCCACGAGCTCATTACAAGTCGTTTATTTAAAAAAAAGAACAGGACACACTGACAAACATTAACAGCGTTCGATATTAATTAGCAACATCCTAGTGGAACTTGGTTATTACCTATTTCGTAGAGACCGGCCGACGGTTTTCTTTTTACACCACGCTGGGCTGCTAACTTTGAAATTTTCTAAGCTGGCTTTGTATGGAAATGGCTTGTGATACAGTGGCTATTATTATTATTGTTGGTTGGTGCAACAGGAATGTTAATGTAAACAGACTTTAAAGTTCAGGTTTTCTTAAGTGCGTATCCTTCACCGTTATTCAATGGTGTCCAAGATATACTTAGGAAGTACATTACTAAAGGTTACATTGGCAATTGCCTGACGCGGACCAGAACCCGCTCATTCCAACTTGAGAGGCTGGTGCATTAACACCAGGCCACCATAACAGTCCAATTACTTCTAAGTTAATCCTATACAACACGAACTTATTCACAATATTAGTTTACATAAAACTTCAAAGTTCTATATATTCTACCACGTTTCAACAATATTACAGCCAGGGTACTTTAATCTAGACCTAAGGCGTATGGTTCAAAAATCCGATATGGAAATTAGAGTATTGGTAGCAAAGTTCGGTGGCTGTATAATCCGGGATCAATCTTGTCTGATGCCTCTCTACTAGTGTACTAGATACCAGGCCTTTGATATATGCCAGTTTTTTGATGCTGTAATCAAAAATGTGGTTAGGCTTATCGTCGTTGTTAGCAGGATTGGTGATAAAAATGAAGGTGAAGACGTGTTCTTGGAGAATGTCTCTTTGTAAATATCTATTAATATGATCTTGTTACCGGTGGCTGTTGGTTGCAAACGCGACTGTCGTGTCAGTCAGAGACAAAAACATTTATTGCAATTAGATAAGCACTATTTTTACATGATACATTGTATGTGATAAGTAAGTCTGACACCAGTCCAACCAAGGGGTATCGGGTTGCCCGGGTAACTGGGTTGAGGAGGTCAGATAGGCAGTCGCTTCTTGTAAAGCACTGGTACTCAGCTGAATCCGGTTAGACTGGAAGCCGACCCCCAACATAGTTTGGGAAAAAGGCTCGGAGGATGATGACATTGTATGTGATAGCATTCCCAAAATGGCCTCTTTTAGATATGTTCTTTTCTGATATTATTGTGAGAGACTTTAAAACTTGACAAAATGTTAATAAACTTGGATGCAACTGCTTAAACCGAGAGAGCTTAACCATTTTAATGTGTCTTCATTAAAAAGCCGTCTCCATCCAAAGTTTATCTTCAAATGACCAGTTAATACAGCTTCGCTTTTAATCCAGCAACGGATTTCGTTCCCCCGGGAATAATTACGATTTTCATAGTAAAACCACTAGATGGGCAACCGGTGAGATCAGAGCAAATTGTGAAAAACTACTCGCGTCGGGAAATTGATTTTACTTCAGCGTCCATCTCTGAGATTTGTTGTTCTCTTTTGTTATTACTTCTGTGAAATATTCAGATTGTTTCGGTTTATCTTGCTTCTGAAATGTTTGAGGAATACCGGTTGAAATGGTTTGAGGTTTTATGCTGATTAAGAAAGATTTGGCTGTTTGTTTGTGCATGTGTATGCATTTTGGACTACGGGACTGTTCACAAAAGTTTCCTAATTAAATTGTATTTATCAATAATATTCCTATTCCCTTTCACTCCATCTACAACACAGTGGGAAAAGTTTGGAGTCGTATGATGATTTCGCATCTCCCGAAATAGGAATCATAATGACAGTCATCGATTGCGATCAGTACCTGCTGCTATTACAAAGCCATCATCATCCGTCGTCATCATCATCACCCTAATATCATCACCCAATCACAAAACAGCTGAACGTAGTCCTCGAACAATGAGCGTCAACCATCTCAGTTTTGGCCAACCCGCGTCCACTGCCAACACCTAAACTATTTTTCTCCATCGGCCATTTTCAAAACAGTTATAAATGTCCTAATACCCTCAGCTTTATACGAATCTGCGTGATTGACTGCTAAAACAATGATATCATCAATCATACCTACCTAGCTTACAGCTATATTTTCTACAGAGTTAGCTCGTTTATCTTATTCATGAATAGGATTTTGTTCTCTCCTGTATTTGTTTCATAAAATATACTTAGCGGAAAGCGGAATACTAAGTCTTTCTTATTATACCTGTAAGTCATTGAATATGCATTGGTTAGGGTTGCAAGCGGTGGCTGCGACTTAACCATGTTATTTGCATTCGTTCCTACTAATGTTTAAAATGCGAAAGTATTTTTTGCATCGGTTACGCTTTTATGGCAAAATGGCTGAACCGATTTAAAATTGATTGCATTTTTAAACTGGTATCTGGGGAATGATTCATGATAGTTTTTATTCGGGTGTACGGAGTAAAAAGCTTGTAATAGTCGGGAAAGTAAACATCGAATTACAGGTAGATGCGAAATCGATTGATCACGAGATTAAGCCGTACACAGATACGACGTGTTACAGTATTGCAAAAAAAAATGCATCAAAGTATTCTACATCACAGTATGTGTTCATTCTGAATGTATATTATCACTATTAGGTACTGTCAAGATTATTCATTCTTTCAAGTTTATGAACCGGTCTTTATTGCGTCAATATCTCAGATATACGCACATATAAAAAACTTTTTACAAAAAAATAAAACCGACTCCCAAAAACACTGAAAAGCAAAAAAAAACTATTCTTAGGTGCATCGGCCTAGAAGTCGGTGTCTAATGGATGTAACTAAGTTTATAACGCCACCGACTTCTAGGCCGATGCACCTAAGAATAGTTTTTTTTTGCTTTTCAGTGTTTTTGGGAGTCGGTTTTATTTTTTTGTAAAAAGTTTTTTATTTTTAGCTTTTCAGTGACAAGCATAGTTGTCACTATCCGCATGTCATATCCGCAGTGGAAAGTTCTCATCAATACGAACAATATAAGCCCAAGCACGAGGTAGTTTACATATTCAATTGTCGAGTTCCCTCGACCTTCGCTGGTCTCCATCATCAGGTCAGCTTCAAACCTTCACTGTTGCAAAGGTCTCGTCAATACGAACAAAATAAGCCCAAACACGAGGTAGTTTTTTACACATTCATTGTTCAAGTTCCCTCGACCTTCTCTGGTCTTCATCATCAGGTCAGCTCCAAGCCTTCACCATTGCATAGTGTTATCAGACATGCGCCTTAGTGTCAAGTTTTTACCCTACGTATGCCTACGATTTTCGAAAGTTGCCCTCGATTTCTCAGGGTTTCCATCATCAGATCCTGACCTGGTGACTATGGGACCACCTGGGAGGTAAACCCTATCAAACAAAAAAAAAATTTTGCAAATCGGTCGAAGCGTCTCTGAGTAATCGGTGAACATACATAAAAAATAAAAAAAAAAAAAAAAGATCCCGACGAATTGAGAACCTCCTCCTTTTTGGGAAGTCGGTTAAAAAGATCTACCTACCGTAACATTTCCTTCACAATTCAAACGTAAGAACGAAAAATAGATACTCCCAAACTACGGAACTGTCTCGTAACCATAAAACCGTCCATTGTCCTGATCTCGAAGACCCGAAGCTGCACAGTATTCCACCATTGGAACATGCAAATACATCGGTTAACGATGCGATAACTCAGATTTATAAGATACAGAATATCGTTAGGACCACGGATGGATAGGTAAAAACAGAAAAAATCCTCCACGGAGCAATATAGGCGGTTTTACAGCATTTTTACGATACCTCCTTATCTTGAGTTATGAGAGAAATCGGTGATTTGCATTGCAAATATTTTATGCCGACGCCCGGAGCGATTTGTTGGCGCTTCGGCTGGGAAAATATGCAATCGATGATATAAGGGTATGCGGGTGTAAAGTTAATTTTGGAGTTAAAGAACTGATGTTCTTTATTTTTTATGCAATTTTCTTGTTTGTCAAATTAAAGTATAAAAGATAATAATTTAAACATTAACTTATTTGATTTATTTTAAGAGCCCTCTGTTTTCTTAGTTTTTGCTGAAGAGAAACATTGGGGCTTTGAGACACATATATGAAATAAGATCCATTTCCGTACACAAGTTAGCTTAATAATTAGGTTTCTTACGTAGATAAAGTAGTAAGAATAAAAATAAAAATTAATTCAACCTAACCTTCATACAGCCTTATAAAAGGGGTCTTAAAGAAATGTCATTGCGAACAAGAATATCTCGTTCCATCTCTATTAGATGGCATCTTAAGTGGTTCTTGTGAGTAAATGATCTGGTTCCCGCGTCACGTTTCTTAGAATAGGTACTTGTTATCTGTTCATTCTTGGAACACGTACACTGACGTGTTACAATTAATTCCTGAAGTTGTTCCACTTGTGCCAATGTAAGAATGTTCTAGGTGGTTCTGAGAAATTTTGTAGGGGTTATTTAGAGTGGTGCAATTAAAATCTTTTTGACGCCTGCATCTGTAAATAAGGGTGCGTTAAAGAAAATTGTGATGATATGTGATTACGAGGGACTTAGTTTTAATTTAATTTGACTTAAATCTGATAAGTAGGTAGTTTTATTGCAATTTATTTTAGCACATAGTGATGAAAGTAAAATATTTTGGTACTTTTTCTGTGTGAGAGGTCTACTCAACCTACTGTTATCGTCCAATAACTTGGCCATTTGAACGCCGTAAGCACAATAGTGTTTTGAAAATTGTTCACATAACATTTTTACTTAAAGCAAAAGCTAACTAGGTACGTACTTACCGTCGAAGAATGTCCAGAAAATACTAAACCCTCTTTTAAAACTGTTAACTAAATAATATTAAACGAATCCAGAGCCATGTATGAATATAAAATGGTAGTGTAAATACAGTAATATGTAATTTATTCATACCCAGTTTCAACTTCGCGGCGTGCCGACTCCTGTCGCCTATTCTGCATGGATCGTATGCAGAAATGAATGAACCGTTTCGATAAACTAATTCTTACATAGGTACATATGTTTATATTGCCGATAGTCTTTTATTTTTTTATGATCGAGAATATGGAATGGCTGGAAAGACTTGGGAGATGATGTCTGATAGAGGAGTATGAAGAAAGGAGACTTGATGTGACCACGAGTAAAATTGGCATAAAAGTAGGACGAATAAGTAGTGTCTTAATTACCTATGTGGTGATTGAACAAGGACGAATTTTAAGATAGGTGTCTTATTTAGGTAAAGTTTTCTTTGTTTTACGAAATTACTCGTACCTGAATTACACGATTTTAATTGGCGTTAGTAAATAAGTAAACACTTTTATATTAAGCGTTAGAAATTATTTGTAGATTTTAAATGCCTTAAAAAGTTATGTAGGTAGGTACCTACATAGTTTCGCAGTCAAACTAAAATATCGAAGTTTATTATATTTTTGATGTTTTTCAGATTTACCTTTTGATACAGCGAGTGAATATTTCAATATACTCGTCCGTTGCAAGTTTATTAGTTTTAGAACCAACGAACGGCTATTCAGTTGTCGATGGAAAGTATTTGATATTTTTTACATGAAAACTAACACACGCGAACATTTTTTCGCAGTTTATAAAATTGCTAACGATGACCAGACCAGAGAGAATAATGAAATGCTACTGGTTCGAAAAACATACAACATTTTTATTTATTTTGACTGTCGAGACCCCTTTTCTGCTAGACTAATTTTAAAGCAAGACATGGCAAAATAGTTAGGCATATAGTAACTACGGTAAGGAAGTAACTATCTCTAGTACCAGAGTAAGAGTTACCGGTACCTGTTAGCCTGTTACCTTAGATACTGCCTTCCAGTTTCTTCCCAGAGACGAATTAATTCATTCTAGACAGTTCGTTTTTGACCAAAGCTCCTAAAAACCACGCAGTCTCGAACAGAAGGGCCTTTCAATGTCAATATCATAAATTGCTGTTATCAAACTGCCAGCGACGTCCAACCGCGCCACTTAACTTTGTCGCGACCCATTAGCTAACCTAACATTTTCTAATAACATGTTTACCCCACCATAAAATACCCACAATCAATTACTTGCAAAAATAAACAGCTAAAGGGCGTATTACCATACATCATTGAACAAGACCACTTATACCGTAAATCATAACAGAAGCTTCCTTTATATTTGTCAACGTTTATCCTCGAGTACTGAAGGATGGCTGGTCATTAATGAGGGACTCCATCTAAGGCCATTGGGGGCAGCCCTCCTTGAGCCTATTTGTCCTCGGCTGTTGGTGATAAATGGGAATGTCCCGGCCACTGGTATTAACTAGAGACATTCGGAAAGAGCCGCTCGGGAAACATACGGACTGACGGTTGTGGTGGGAACGCGCGATTTGTGGATGTGAATTTTGTGCTGTAATCGGATTTTATTGATCTTTAGATGGATGGCTTGCTGGTGGCTGTAATGTTTTTCGTAACTTCAGAAAATGATATAAAACAATGACCTGTTTTCAAAAGCTTTTTTGGCAATTAGGAAGTGTAGACGGAGGCACCTAGAGGTATACCTATGCTTGAAATCCACACTACAAGTTGGATCCATACGACATATAAAGATTAAACGCATGTTTCCTGAATGAGGAACCGCACATTTCTTACTTTCTTATTTACAAACCATTTTTTAATATACAAATATTAAAAAATGGTTTGTTCAAAGCACAAGCTTTGACGATGCTTCTAGTTCGACGATTCAAGGTCTCATGTTAGATTTCATGAGCCAATTATTGGTCAATATATTCCACCCACACACGATACTAATATTTGCCATTACTGAGACATGTTTTACGCAATTTCGGGACTTATATTTATCTCTGCTAATGCTCATTTTCCTTTCAAAGTAACTTCGGTAATGATCGATTTATTGATACCATGTTTTTGCTGGTAGGTATGTGCTTAGGTACATAATTATTTCGCTGATACGTGGCTTTTAAAAAGCTTTTAGCATTAATGCTAGATTCAGATGTTTATAAAGAACATATTTTTCACTCGTTGAAATGGCAAGGTTAGAAGTTTTTATTGGTCACAGCGTATGTAATAGAGACCGAGATGACAAATGTTGATTCAAAGTCAACCGTTCCAAAATCAGATAAAGATCAAGATAAGATAGTAGATTTTTTTCGGTTGGATTAATCAAACTAGTATCTACAGCATTCACTTGCGTCCCGAGGGAGAGTTCCAGGTGCACGGAGGAGTCTCCGCAACCTGTAACCTAACCGAATGCCATCGATGATAACTAAGCTGTCAAACACCGACTTTTCAAATCAGTCCAGCATTTCCTGAGAAGTGAGACACCACACACAGGACATACCTACAAGCAAAAATGGCTATGCTATAATGGCTATGTAACATTCCAACATAGAATCGATTTATTTACCTATTAAAGTCAGAAACAAACACTTTATTTAGACACTATAGATCACTACTACCTAAATAACGCCTTAACCTTCCGATTATTCGCATACCTTCCAGGTTAAACAGTACAATGATCGGCAATAACGTAAAAGGTTTCGCGGCAAAAAGTGTAGGCAGTTCGAGAGCTGTTCCTGAAATATAGCCCCATAAAGGCAAGGCGATAATGACTGCTATGGTGTTTTTACAACCTGCCTACCTATCGTTTGTTATAGCACTTATGGCTTTACGTTTCCCCAGTGGGAGTGGCGAAGGGAGTTCCTTCCTGGAGTTCGCTTGAAGAAAAACATAGAATGGCCGAAGTAGGTTTATTGACTTGTTTGATGTTGGAAATAAATTGCTTGTGTGATACTGATATGCTGAAGACACTAAGCAATTTTAGTAATTTGGGGAATAGACGGAATGCACATTTCTTATGGTCTACTCGCTCTAGCAAACAGTGACAAATTGCGTGCGAACATTTCTTAAATGTGTGCGAAATTGTACTAAATCTTTGTGCGCGAGTAAATGCCAGCAATGGACTCGTACCGATGATTTGCGAACAAAATGTGCCCCAGCGACTGTTGGAATCTCGTCATTGGTAAAGTAAAGGTGGTGATACCTGATTCATTCGTTTTTCCCTTGCGATACGGAACTCTAAAAGAGTGTTTATAGAATGAAACCCAAGGAATTTAGTGAAATGTTTTATTTATAATAATATAGTGTACAACATACAATATTCATTTTATTTCTATATACAAAAGCAGACAGAGATATCACATCACCGTATGGCTTACATCTGAAGACGAAATGATGTGAAAAAACACTTCTATAAATAAAGCTTAGGTTCATTTTTTTACACAAAGTTTTGACTTACTATAAATTAAAGTGATCCAGATTCCAATGAAAAAGAGATAGAAAAGTTATACAGAACGCATAGCTTTATCTCTCTTATGCAATGAAATATGGACCATTTGATTGTAACGATTATTTTTTTAGCCTCCAAACAAATGCAAAAAATGATCGTTATTGTACAATGCTTTGAAAAACTTGATACTTTTAAATAAGCTTGTACCTTTGCAAGTTGCCTCTTATACTATTCACTGTACTGTTGTTAAAATTTTCGATAAATTCAAATCCATGAAAAAATAAATTTTATTCTGTATAAAATAACTATTATTTACATTTACTATTTATCTACATTTTGCTAGAAAGCTGAAAACGTCGAACTAATTAGTATGAAACTGTTTGTTGTAACTGGCCTTAATCTTCAAGTCACTTGAGTCCAAAGTACCTTATGTTTTAAAATAAGCGCCTTCCACGCAACATGAATCTTTCACTTATTCAATGTGTGATTCAAAAACTTCGTTCACCAATGTGTTATACAAATTATTTATGTACCTACTGTTTATTAAAACAAAAAAAAAACACTTCGTTGAAAATTCAACGCAGCTATCGAAATAAGCAGAATAAAATACAGCGAACATTCAATTTTATTGGCCCCATTGCGCTTCCACTTGCGATATTTTGTGATGCAATAACTAGTTGAAATTACAGAAAAAACTTCGTTACTCGATTAAATTCATATCGATTGTATTCGATTTTTATTTACTTTATTTTCTGGCTCTATCGACAGGCAATAATAACGATATAATATTTTTTGGTGAAGTCTCGCGTAATATAAAAAATCTATTGGTTTCAACACACTTATCGATACATTTTCACACTAGTCCTATTTTTCCCCACACTATGCCACCAACAATTTAGATATTAACCAAGTTAATAATTTTAAATCTCATTTTTAGAGAGTACTTTCTTGTGATTGCTCGTAATTCATCGTGTTATTTTTATTACAACTAAAGCTAGCGTAAGTTTACAAAATAATTTTGACATAACAAATTCATACAAAAATTCCTAGTATTTAAAAATTTTTAGAACACCACAACATGATATAACTTTTCTTTTTTTAAACTAGTGAGCCTTTTGCTAAGACCTGTCAAGTCCTTGTGATAATAAAAAAAATCTTCAGATGAAAGCCAATATAAGAGCTAATTCTAAATGGTGCAAGTGTAGTTATAACATGACGACTCCTCCTGCTGTCTTCTCTCTTCATTTGATATGCGGATGTTTGACGAGGAGCCTCCAGTCTCCCAGAGACCGGGTGTCTCTATGATCTAGGAAGGAAATAATGGAATTTAGACTTTATGCCAAGTCTTTTAAGACTCCAATTTGCGTGAGACGTAACTGATTAACTATGAAATAATTTAATGTGTAATATCTTGATTCTTTACGTCGCGTCACTGCAACTGTACATGAGACTTAATCAAGCCGCCATGACAGTAAATTAGTAAAGACAATATATCGATAGAATAATTTATCGATATCGAAATGCACTGTTATATTGGGAACATACATAACAAATTACTGAGCGAAATCGCTAATCGATTAGAATAATTACCGAAACCAAATTATTTGATAATTAATGTTAAACATTTTAGCGCCGCGCGTCAGGCTTCATTTATTTAACTAATTTAACTTAGTTTAACTACATTACCTAGATTTAGTTTGAAATAAATAAATAAATAATGTCGGGACACCTTTTCACACACGGTTGGTTAGCCCCATGGTAAGTTATTAATTAACTTGTGTTATGGGTGCTAACACAACTGACTAACTACATATAGCTACATATATACATATTTATAAATACATATTGTAACACCCAGACCACGACCAACAAGCATGCTCATCACACAAATGTCGATCGAACCGGGAATCGAACCCGGGACCTCAGATTCGGCAGTCCGGCTTGGTGACCTTTGCGCCACAGAGGTTGAAATACTATTTCACATTTAAAAAATTGGGTAAGTATTATATTTTCTCACAGATGTCACTCATGGGTAGGTACAACAGGATGGTGTCAGATTTTCAGTGACTACTATCCATCGTTAACCTTAAGTGATTTTTACCCAGGAATAGAAAAAGTTAAAAATCCTTAAAAAAATTCAAAGAAATTCTTACCTTCTGTACAAGTTCTTCAAAAGCCAAGCTAATGCCTTCCTGAGTCTTAGCGCTACTCTCGATAAACAGCATTCTGTGCTTCTGCGCAAATGCCTGACCCTGTTCTCTTTCTACTGCGCGATTTTGCTAAAGAAAACAATCTCATTATGAATGTATTCTGTATATTATATTACTAGATCTATGAAAGTTTGGTTGATATATCTAAATGCGAAAGTAACTGTCTGTCTGTCGGGTGTTCACTACATAACGCCTGAATATATTCAATTGAAAGTTGGTAATAGTTGGTAAAGATATAGGATAGAGTGTAATAAAGGACATAGGCTACTTTCTATTAGGGTGCGGAAAACAGTTCCTTTAAGACACGACTGAAAGTGAAAAGAAGAAATGTGTGCTTCAAAGTATTATTTTTTTGTACTAATCAAATAATTTATTTAGTTCAAATTTTAAGATGGAAGTTTTTTCAAAACACACTTAAATTACCTTATCGATCTTGTTGCCCACCACTAAACAGACAATGTTTTTTTTAGTGGAGTACACCTGTAGCTCCTCAACCCACTCGTTCAGTTTTGCTAAAGACTTTGGTTCTGACACGTCATAAACTAAAATAGCACCATGAGCATCTCTGTAACAAATCATCGTTTTAGTGTAAATAATAAAAATTGGAATAATTATTTTGTAAACAAATCTGTTTTCTTTAAATGAATAATTATTCTGTAAGAAAATAATTGCAAAAATTAAGTAAAATTACTTAATGACTATTTTATTGAGGATGTGTTAATAATCAAATTATATATTATTAAGCATTTAATAAGTTACACGCTATAGCCAACATGCAAGAAACTCTATTATAATACAACTTTAATAAATTATTTTAAGTGATTCAAATTATATGGTTTTTAAAACAAAGCCATAAACAATGGTAATTAAAAACTTGACTGTCTAATAAAGAAATATATCATACCTGTAGAAACTCGATGTCAACGTTCTATACCGTTCCTGTCCAGCGGTGTCCCAAATACCGAGTTTGACTTTAACACCGTTAACATCCATGACTTTACATTTGTAGTCAACTCCGATTGTGGCTGGAAATGAGGCATTGTAGTCTCCCGTAGTGAACGCTAGGATTATGCTAAAATATAAACGTATGGTTATCAATAAATATATTTATATAGGGTTTAAGTAAAACTTTTGTGTGAAACACAATGGAATGTAATTTAATGTATGGCAGTTGCTATATTTAAGAAAAGCCAGAAAGTCTGATATCCCGTCTTACAGTATTGGGATGCCCACAGAAAATTGGTAGCCAACCTCAACATAGTTGGTAATAGGTTAGGCAGATGATGAAATGAACCTATAAAAGGTACTATTTCAAGGTATATTAATTATTTTTCAAAGTTGCTTAATTCAAATAGATCTGAAATACTTCTTGTTATGATCTTATATTTGTCTTTTTAACTGTGAAATGGTAAATAAATAGGCTGGAATGAAATATTTAAAGTGAATGGTTTGAGTCATAAACTAAGTCAATTAGAGAAGAATGGCTGAAACGAAGTAGATAAGAAAGTGATTCATTTCAAAGCCGTGCACTTGTTGTTATTGATAAAATATTAGACTGTGTTCGGAAATTGTATGTATGTTTAAAGACACTCCACTTTCTTTAACTATACTAAGTTTCTATTAGGAAGTAGGAATAATATACTATATTTAATTTAAATATTTATAAACAGCAACTCAAGTAACAGAGGATTTTTCTGGTGAAAAAGACTTCAGCTAGCTGAATATTTGAGGCAAAAACTGTAACTATACCTAACTATATTTTGCGTAACGCGTAATAAGTACTCCAGATAATCATTTTTCAACGTTACTGGTAGGTTAATCATGATAATTTATGTCAAGGTTGAAAAATACAAAGAGTTGATGAATATTTTACATTTAATACAAAAATGGAACACACATTATTCGATTTGACCAATATGGTAATATTATTTCTACTAAGTACTAAGTATTTAGCATGACTCAAGTTTTTTTATAGAAAACACATAGGCGCGACCTATGGACCCTTTTAAAGGGTTAACTACATGAAGTTCTTACCTGGATTTACCCACGCCACTTTCTCCAATCACTAATATCTTTAATGTAGCAACGTAGTCTGAACTAGCCATGATTTACAATAAATAAAGATATGATTTACTATAATCCACTACCGTTTCCTTTGTGACGCACTTGCAGTTACCAAAGATTGATTTAACTAGTCCAAATCTACACATACACGGTAGTATTCTTAATGAATAACACGGTTTTGTAATAGGCTGTAAATATTGTACAATAGTTCACAATTAAATTCGCAATTTCTCAATGTAAAATACGAAAACAATTCTTTGACGTAAGTGACAGTGACATTTTGCGTATTGGAATTTGGGAATGACGGCATTCGGCGAAGCGTTTTGTTATTCCATCGTTGTAAGATTATTTTTAAAGATTAGGAAATGTTTTTTTTAACATATCTATAAAATAAAATCAAATAAACTTTAGATAATTTAAAGTATTTTTTATACACAAGTTTTTAGTAGATAAGTCTTATTAAGAAAATTAAATGGGTGCAAAATAAAATTATGAACATACTAAACGCTACTCAACTTCATCGTCATGTCATGTCATGCATTTTTATCAACGAATACTACCGGACATGTTACAATTAGAATATAACGAACAAAAAGTTGACCAAGTAACAGTTGCAAAATTCTTAGGCATAATTATAGACAGCCAATTAACTTGGAAGCCACATGCAGAAAACATATGCAATAAACTAAGCGTTGCAGCGTATATATTACTTAATCTAGCCAAAAAAGTGAGCATGACTACAAGGTTGACAGCATATCACGGTTTGGTCGCATCGGTACTAAGATTTGGCATCATATTTTGGGGAAATTGTAGCCTGAGAGAGCAGGTGTTCAAATCTCAGAAACGCTGTTTAAGGGCAATGTGTAATTTAAAAGTAACAGACAGCTGCGTACCTATGTTTAAGTCCCTAAAGATACTAACATTTCCATCATTATTTATCTTTGAAACTGCAGTTTTTGTAAAATCTAATATGCACCTATTTATTAAAGTATCTGATAACAGCACTAGGCCAATAAGGAAACAATATAAAAACAAGTTACATGTTATTAGATATGATACTGCCTTATTAAGGAAAAGTCTTTTATGTATGGGCCCAACAATATTTAACAAAATACCGGATAGGTTAAAAACAGAAACTATTGTACTGTTTAAAAAGAAATTGTTAGACTTATTAATTAATAAATGTTATTATTCAATTTGCGATTTTTTGACTGACAAGAACCTCAGCTAATTTGAAATAATAATGTATTCTTTAAATTTATAATAATTGTAAATGTAACAGTTAATTAATCTTGACATTAACTCTGTATCTGTTTTTTATTTTGACATATATTTTTTATTTTTTTTCATTTAATTTTATATTGACATTTTTAAACGCATGCAATCTGTAGACGAATGTATTAATACTATCATGATTATTGCCTAAATGTATGTTGATTACCTACTTAAACTGTTTGCATGCCTATTAAAGGTAGAAAATATAAGGAGCACTAAATCACTATGTAGAACAACTGTATCATGTACCTATTTTCTATGCAAATAAAGATCTATTCTATTCTATTCTATTCTATCGAACGAAACCAAAGTTCTTGTACCAGCGGGAAAACTCTAGATAAGCTATAATGAATAGAAATCGTTCGTTTAACTTTTCTCGTGAGATCAAATGAATGGTTTTATCTCCGTACTTATATTTGTTTAGTGATCATCATATCAGCCATTTTTTGGTCACTGCTGAGTAGGAGTTCTTCACTGAGCGTCAATTCCGGACAATTCCGTCCTGGGCACCCCGCATCCTACAGCCTATGTAGGTAGTTACAAAACTTATTTTTTATAAAGAATCATGGCCTTACTACAAAAACTTTAACCCCTGTTTTACACTTGTCTAATAAAATTTTGGCTGCAAAATGAACCGTATGTCAACGTCATAATTTGTCATTTTTTTAGACAAGGCATAAACTGACGTTTAAAAGTTTTTGTGGTAAGACGGTTAGGATTTAATCGCGATAGGTGGGTAGGTAGGTAGGATTGTAAGAACGCCATAGCGTCTAACCCAAATCATTGGAACACACCTAACTTAAAAATCAGGAGGTACCAACTTACCGTAACTTCATTCCAAATTATTCATAAATAAAAACTCTTGCATAAACAATAATTGAAATTTCATATTCCAAACAGCACTGAACCTGACTTTTCAAAGTTGGTCAACCGAGTCGAAGTTAAAAAGTAAAGTTTTTATTACTTTCTGAATAAAACAACGTTGTTTAGTAGGGAGGAACAGTGGCTGTGTTTGAAGAGAGTTTGATTTGAAGGTCTAAGACGTATTTTTTATTTCTTTTCAGGATTGTGAACGAGATATGGGGAAAAGTCACTCATAGTCTTACCTATTTATCCAACCACCTTACAACCTGCTATAAGTATTACAAAATCGAAAGTTTTATGTACTTATAGGCGTTTCTTTTACGCAAAAATACTGGGGCCCGATTCTCCTAAGTTAATAATGTCAAAATCGAATAGAAATCGAATCGCAATATGATCGCAATAGCAGTTTTAACCATAACGGGCATTCTGCTACTAATAAAAGACCAATCGTATTCGATTGACATTTGATTGGTGTGCGATTGGTCTGCTATTTTGGTAATTTTGGTCTATACGGTAGTTTGCTGTACAATCATTTTGCAATCGTAAATCATTTGCAGACAAAATGATTCATTATTGAATGACAGAAAAGGATAAAAACGTTTATTTCAAAGAAAAAATAGCGGAATGCCACATACGCTTCAATCGTAATCGAGTCGGGATCGGATATCAGTCGAATCGAGTCGAACGTGAATCGTATGTCGCTTAAGTAAAATTAGGAGAATCGGGCCCCTGAATGGATTTTGATCAATCTTGTTACTACAATTATACAATAGCTTGCATATTAGAATAGTCTTTTTTACCTATATGCAGGAAAAAGTCCCTCGGCACGCTGAGGAAATCGCGGGCAGAAGCTATTTTATCCCATAATTATTTAACTAACTAGCCAAGCTTACCAAAAGTAAACCTTAATCAAGTTAAAAAAGCAAAAAAAAAAAACAAACCAACCTCACCTCCATACAGGCAACACGAACGCAAAGCTTCCTATTCACACGCTAAAAAATCTGCGATATCAACAGATAGTGCAATGAATAGGCCGCATAGACCCTATTCATCAGTATTTAGGTCTCGACTCAATGCAGTACGGGACAAAACGTTTCTTTATTTCATTAGAATGCATTCATAGCGACGTTCTATTGTGGCACGGACTATCGCTGCAGCCTCCTTTCTAAACAATTGAGTTTTATAGCGAAGAAAATGAAGTGTCTTTTCACGATATTCCTTGGCATATTTCTTGGTATCTAAATCAATTGAACCGCACTCAAGACGGTTTGCAGGTGTATTATTCTTGAACGTTTCAATTTATGTTTACTTGTTGATTTAAAATGGGGGCGGGTTCTCTTCGATTGGTTTTCTTTTGTTAATTGAAAAGCTTTTAAGTGGAAACCTATTGTGTGCTGTGTTGTCACCTGTGTTACTCTTTCCCAATAATTGGAGTTGGTTCCAGTCTGTTTCAACTCTACAACCCCGCTACCGAATAACATAATTAACACTGTCAGTTTTGGGTTCTGGCTACAACATTGAAATATCCAGAAAATTAGGTACAGGATGCTATTGCCATTTATCTACCTTATTAAATTCTATCACATAGTGAGTTTAATTGGCACAGATTTTCGTACCTACCTACTATTATTATTTTCAATAATTGTTTCAGGCTAGATTTTCCGCTAACCCATCATATTGTAAGTTACCACAATTTAATAATTGTTTTAGCCTACTGTTTGAAATATAAGTACTCATAGCACCTAAAAAAATGATTGCAATGATTAACGATTCCAATTTTGAAACAACCTAAATAATTTTTATTTTATTTTCCAACGTGTGTTCTAAATACGATATCATTCGTTCACAACCCTCAAATGCGAACGTATTTTTCAATCGATAAACATTGTGATCATTCGTTCAACGAAAGTGATTTATTCTCGTATTGAATAATGAAGCTTTGTGAAGGGATGAGCGATGAAATGAATGGCCGAATTTAAATACCTGTATTTATAACCCTTTGTTAGGGTTGTCGGATGTCGCTTTGTGTATTTATAGTTAATGTTTTGGGATTAATAGATAAATTTATTGTTTTGCGGGTTGTATTATGAGCGGGAAACATATTGTATCGGTTTTAATTACGTCGCTTTATGAACAATATGAACTACTGTTAAGTTTTGTATAAAACATGCTACATTTAACCTAATTAAATTCAGGAAATTAAAACATTTACTATAACGGTAACAGAATCTTTAGGCAACCATACCACACGAACGGATTCAGGTCCTTCAGATTTAAAACTCCCTTGGAAGTGATGTACATAAGAGCGCGGTCACACAAGCGGACTTTACGCTTGTCTCCACCCTTGTACTGCACATTCTGCAGGGCAGAAAATCGTATTCGGGTATCATCCTGGAACCAGTAGATTTATGTTATGTCCGCCAACAGATGTCACTCATAAATTAGACACTTAAAAACCAAGCGGGCGATCCGCCACTTTCAAAGTGATCACGAAAATAACAAAGTAGAAAATAATATTATGTTCTCATTGACAACCCTGCGTTTCAATCTTCGTAATAATGAGGGTAGCATCCCTCTTATGTACCTTTATGTTAAACGTTTTGTATCTGATGGTGATGATATGCCTCTACATGTGAATGTTCTCATCTTATATTCAAGTAGGTTACTGTATTTTTTTAAATAGACTGTCTGAATTTAAATAAGACTTTTTGAGCGTAGGTATAGTTTTTGTTGGTTACCTATGAAACATTTCAAAATTTGGTAGGAATTGATATACCTTTGATCTTGATAACTGTGTAAATTGAGAGAAGTAGTTGTTGTTGAGAGAAGTAGTTGTACAAAACGTAGTACGATTTAATAGGAAAAATGCCAAAAGTTAACAATAACCACAAAATAGTTCAAGTATTTAACTTTATGTTCTTTACTAGAACTATATTTACTACAACAAAATTACAGCTTTAAACTAAATCGCATTATCAAAATCTGATTACGTCTCAAACATAATTAAGCGCGTTTATCTGACGTGTCAGCTGATAGCCGTACCTAATTATTGCGTCCAATTATATAGCAACGCACAAATTACCGGTATACAGATAGTACGATACAAGATAATCACGTGTGCTGTCGTGTTTCTATGTAATGTTTTACATTGTTAGGGGCCTAGAAGCGCAATTATTTTTAGGGAGTTTTTTAGTGCACAATATTTTTTTGGGTAATTTAATTGATTGTCTAGGTGGCCCTTTATTTATTAGGCGGTTGATGGAGGTATAAGCAACTAGTGAAATAAAGGTATGGTTACCTAGAGACAAGACAAATCATTTGATAAGATATAAGGAAAGTTAAGCTGACTTGAGGAAAAGTAATCAAGGAAATTCTTTTCTTAATTAAAGAAGCAAAACTGGTGCTCACCTCCACGACGAAGTTGGAGCAAGCTCAATCCAAAATACTTATGAAAAGGATTCGCAGACAATGAATTCCTACTTATCAGATTACCTAGTGATAGTAAACTTCATGACAATGATAAAGACTTTAGAATTTCAACAAAACCCCCCATAACTCACCTAATCGATGAAATATAAACCAAAATCAATGTCATCTATTCACATCAAGGAGTCCATTTTCGTCCACCCACGCTCATTATCGCTTTCACAGCGATCATACGTAACAATATAGCCTACATGCCATTTTGGTGACTCGAAGGAAGATAAATTACGACACAAGATTTATTGCCGAATTCCGTGATGGAAATCTAAGAAAAAACCGCGTTATGACAATGGAGAATGGTATTTCATCTTCTCTTAAATATTATTAAAAGTTATTGAAGAGGAACGCTTTTAATATTTCTCGTACATATTGGGCGGTTTGATCTTGTTAGCTGGTAATTTATTTGGGATTCTTATTGTGGGAATTTTGTGCTCAGAGAGCGTGTAACAACTAATTATTATAATATGACTGTTTTTTTGGGTTAGGCAGAAACGTGGGTCATGCGTCCTTCTTCGTGTGAGAAAAGGCCTGTGCCCAGCAGTAGGACGACAAAAAGGCTGTAACAGAAGCGTGGGTACTAGTTATATAATGTACTTAGCTATGTATTTCACTTGTACCGGGAGACACTTCCTGCAACTGGATGAAAACAGCAAAATTAATTTGCGAAATTAAATCTGTCTGTTCACTGCGCTTTGAAAACTACTGAACAAGTTTCAATAAAATTGGTGCACAGGTAGACAAGGACCCGAGAAGGGCTATGCTACTTTTATTTGGGTGCTGAAAGTAGTTTCCTCGGGCCGCCAGTGTAACCAAGTAGAACAACAAGTAAACAATACATTACTGTTCAACTTAAACATTCAAATAGACGCCATTTATTATTTCTCTTCAGAACCACAATGCAGACTTCCAGAATATGTTTCATAAATTAAAATAATTGCTCCAAACCACCTTCATAAGGTCCGCAACATTATGTTAATGGGGATAAGTCTTTGTTTATGCGAGTTTACCATACTTGCTGTAGTTTCAACACGAATTATTATTACTACGAAGGATCTAGTGGCTAAGTAACAGCCGTATGGGTCGATATATTATAAGACTTCGACGATATACGATCTTCTACGATGAATGGGCTATCTTACGCTGAAAAGATTTTTCTAATCGGTATAGTATTTCCTTAGCCTCGTAATGCCACTTTCTAAAACTCTTTGAATTAACTCAGGTAGTCAGAATTGAAAAAGATTACTTATGACAGCATCAATACATTGGTTCTTGAATGTTTCAATATTGATAAAATAGAGACTATAACATTTGATTTGTAACACAATGTATCAACTGGCTTTTGTCCATATAAAATGTAATCGATTACAATAAAATGTCCAGTCATGGAACTATGTAATAAAAATTTCATTTTACTCAATCAAGCTATCATACAAAAATTCCATATATAGATTGAATAGAAAACAAACAAGTGAACGAGTCAGCGTTTCAAATTATCCGCCGAATGGGACCGATTGAACGAATGAACGGGATGGGACCGAATGGAATGGCTAGCTCGACGGATCTTTAGGTGCTGCTATTATTTTGATTGGAGGTACGAATGTACCCCACGAACCTTGTATGGGTTAAGTTAAAGGCAAGTTTGGAGGAATTAAGATAATTTGTAGTTGGGCCAAATGTCTGGGGTAATAATGGGGCTCATGATAAATTAACGATGGGTTGAGTATCGATTGAATGGTACCTAATTGGCTGCGTTTTAGTGATCAATCGGAGCCTTAAATATTCTTCCTTATCTATGATTTACCATTTTCATAAGCTACATATTTTTTTCCTTTTTGAGAATAAATTATTTAAACCTAAATTTTATATTTTACATGAAAATACATTGTAAAGTTCAAACTTTAAAATATATCCTACAAAAACTAGCAGAATCTCCGCTTGCTTTAAAATTAAATTCAGTCGACCTATGCCTTAAGCTTCAGTCTAAAACACCGTGGGCATTTTATTCTTTTGGGCAGACGACCCGTTCTTTGTATCTAGAGAAAATAGATTTTCCTACGGTACCTAGACTCGTTTAGGTTCATAGTCAAGTTAACTTTTATCCTCGCTTCACTTGATTTCTTTATCTTGCATTTTTATATTCAGTGTTGACCGTTTGGCTTTATTTTGGGAACTGTACATATGTTTCTATGCACAAGATTTTCTTTTAACAACACCGTGGTTGGAAACCTTTGGCACGTAGTGTCATTAATAGTAATTCATTTCGGTTTTTTGATTTTGTGACCTAACCACTTAGAAAGTCGTCGATGTAAAAATGTAAACGGAAAAATATACAACGTTTTCCATAAGCCCCAGCAAATGAAGACCGTGGTGATGTCAAAGAAGTCGTAATTCAGCAAATCTATTAAAGTTCCACCACTCAGCCGCTGCAGCTCTGTATCAGCCTTAATTTGTCTCAGAACAAGCGCTTTCGGCGATAAACGTCACGGTTACAAATATAATAAAAGTCATTGCAGTTGTATCGTAAAATACAATTTTTATGTTACTTTTAAGTATCAGAACTTTGTTTTACGTTCCTGATGTGCAGTCGTTGTCATTTTATCGATTGTTATTATATTATTATTTTAGTTCGTAAAAACTTTGTCTTTTGATGTGAAGGGGGGAATAAAATCAGTGTTGTCATTGGGTTTGACTTCGCTTCAGTCGTAGATCATTGATTGTCTTTTGTTTCTATTACGGTTCTGTTTTGGCATCTTCGATTATTTCCTTGTTCTTGTTGTTTGTCTTTATAGGGTCTGCCTTTACCAATATTCCCTTTCGAGTTTATGTCTTTATTTCTTATAGTTTTGTAAGCTGATTTTGTTCTTTGGATAAGGGCTAGTGAAAATTGTGATTTGAATATTTTTTACTCTGACGATTGTAGGGGGTTCGATGATAAGCTTGTAGCAAGATAGTTGAAGACCTTGTGGCAAGTAGTAAACCGGGATTAAAAGATAAATCGCGTTTAGAGTTATTTTTATGCGTTGTGAAACTAGAGATATAAAAAACGACTAACTACCTCTATCAACACCGTTCTAAGCACATTTTGCAACAATCGATTGGTCCGTAAC
Organism: Helicoverpa zea; assembly: GCF_022581195.2. Classification (NCBI taxonomy): domain Eukaryota; kingdom Metazoa; phylum Arthropoda; class Insecta; order Lepidoptera; family Noctuidae; genus Helicoverpa; species Helicoverpa zea. The sequence goes on from NC_061462.1 coordinate 1,269,465, forward strand.
GAAATTCTAAGTGTACAACGGTATTACCGTTGTACACTTAGAATTTCCAATTCTCACAACATAAACATTTTGATATGACCATAAAACACAAGAATATACGATTTACATGCTCCGCCACAAAACGTGATGACGTTTTGAATGGCAATTTGTACCGTTTAAACTATGCGAACGCCTGAATACAACTATGTTACAAACTTTTGCATGAACTTTATTGGAAACGAACAAAGTTCAAAATCGTATGTTTCGTTTACACCGATAAAATTGTGCAGTATGCCTACAACTATGTTAAATGCTGTTGATGTAGTTCTTATTTAAGAGTAATAAGGTTGATTTTTGCTTGTGTGAGGAATTTTAAAGTTGTAAAGTCCGAAAATGCAGCGGCTAGAACGACAAAGTTGTGGTGTAGTGTAGATACAAACTTGCAGTTTCGGTCGTAACTTCCCTTGTATATTGTTTGGATACATTCGTTTTATACAGTTACGATTCGAATGATGAATCCACAATGCTAGATTGTTTATAAAAGACGGAAATCGGACTTTCTATTAATTGGAAATATGGTCATGTAAGATAAGGTTCGATCGAAAGAGGTTTCTTATTCATATTGGGCACTCAGTTTTATTTCATTGCCTCGTGTTTTGTTTGTGTTAAATCCACAAAGAATTATAAGACTTATCGATATTTCTTTCATTGTCTGAAGCCTACACCAGTAGGTACCTAGGTACTTCCGAAAGCATGTTAGCCAATACTAACTTAAACAATGAAGACACATCTAAATGAAATTGAGAAATCATATTCAACAATAAAAAATCTTACTTATCAAAGAACTTTTCAGCTTCCAAAAAAACACTTTTCCGCCCCAAATACATAATTTAAAAGATAAATCAGCCTACCAAAGTATCAAAATCTCTTAGTTCAACGCTTCCAAAGTCTTAATTGCAAAAAGATACCGTAGAGAATTTTTAAATTATTCACAAAAGCGTCTGTAAACGTTTACTCCCTTTAGGTAATTTAAGCAAAGGCCAAGAAGGCTAGGCAAACAGAACATTTTACATTACCTTGCCAGAGCAAAATGGACCTTATTGCCTCATAAAATAGTGGGTACAAGGAAGATATTGGCTTAAAATCAATGTTTCAGTTAGTTTATCAAGGCAGAGATGTTTGCCTCTTGGGCTTTGATGCCAGATACGATATATCAAAGTTTGGATTGGAATATGTTACTTGAATAACTTACGTGTACCATTTTATATTTATTTCAAAACTTTTTTGGATAACCTCTTTTAAGTTTAATAAAACATTGCAATAAAACCTTATTATAGTGTCAAAGCACATTCATTGGAACTAATAGTTTTGTATAAGCGCATGACCTAAACCTGATATTAAATTACATCCAAGTTTTATTAAGTGCTTGTATGTCGCTAATTATAAAACAATAGAAAATCAATTGTTTCTCGCGTATAATCTGCGCTCCGACATAAAACGGGCTAAAAGCGATTATTTTGTAAGTTGTACTTGAATAACACATTTATAGCATGGAAATGAATGTGATACTTTTCAGAGTACCTGTCTATTGGTTTGCAAATCTCTATAAAATGAAACAAAAATACCTGTTCCTGTATTTTTTTACACGAATCAAAATCTACACGAGTTCAATACTGAAGCCAAAAATAAAAACTATCAACTTCTCATGCGATGAGCAAGCAAGTTTTATACAGAACCGTCTTTTGGGATGATCGCGTACTATCTTCGATTTCGATTCCTTCCTTATTTATGTATAAGGTACCTACTCGTATCTTCGAAGTGTCGGTATGTTTCTCGGATCATTCTAGTCAGTGTTATAAGTTATTTTTCTATGCTATATAATTTTGTTAAATAAGTTTACTACCTGAAATAATATAATGTGCGTATCAAAAAAGGCGAAAACTTAGTGTGTGTATGTTTCTTGCATCTTTACGCGCAAGCAGCTGTAGGTACAGATTTTCATGATACTTGTTGTAGTATATCCCGTACATCAGAATATCACATAGGTGCGATATTTTTATTCTTTCTTTATTTATTCTTTCAGGAAGCAAGTGATGAAATAAATATTCTTTTACCGTATAAAATGTAATAAGCCTATTAATTTTAATAGCGTTTGTGAGTCTGTTTTACTTGGAAGTCGAATAATAGACTTATCAGATCAGTAATTTCCTTGTTTTCCAGGAATTTTGAATAAATAATTCGAGCTTTTTTTTACAAAATGATATTATCTTAGTATCACAAAAAATAACGTTTATTTACCAAATCAGACTTCTGGGATTCTTTAAAAACATTGGAAAGTAGTAAGAATTTTCAAAAGTTACTCCTCCAAAAGATACTCCTTTTTCACCTCCTTATTTGTCATGCCACTTCCAGTTTTTGTGTTCTCAACATGACAGAAATTTGCGTTCCTCCAACAACCGTCTTCTCCAATGTCCCTCACATCGGACAGATTTTCTTCGTTCCTCCTTTTTTGTCCAATCTATTATTTTATGGAACAAGTTGCCCTCGGAAATTAGGATGGTAAATAGCCGATTCACTTTCAAATTGAAGCTTCGTGAGTATCTTCACCAGAGTTTGCAGAATTAACACAACTGTGCATTTAATTTTGTGTTATTTATATATGTATTAAAGTTTATTAAATATTATATATATGTGTATGTATAATAATTCTATGTACGTATATATTTTCGATTTTTCTTTTATATTTAGTGGACCTGCCATGAAACTCCTCCACCTAAAGGTTGACTGGTAGGGAACGCCTAAGGCGTTAAGTCCGTCTTTGTACATTGTTTTTGTGTAAAATGTGTGCAAAAAAGTGTAATAAATAAAATAAATAAAAAGTTAAAGAATCCAAAAGGCGCAAACTTTTAGTCCACATAAAAAGGTCACGGTAACCTCTAAATATTTTCCCACTTAATCCAGATTAAGACATAACCAAAAACAATACCATAAACAACTCATTACCCCCCATTCACTGCAATAAAATCGAGAAAATACTCGGAAAATATAATCGAGAACGGTGATCGACTTTACATTTCGCGTTCGGATCTATCATAAACCATAACTTTATGTGATATACGGGACTTAGGTAAAGGGGAATACCGAATTTTTATATGCCTCCTACACACTGAATACTGAGAAGTTTTCTTACTTGCTTAACTTACGATTTTGGGAAATTATTGAGTGTTGCTACCCGAGTTTTGGTTGGAATATTTCCGATGGGAGCTGTGATGTGCCCTTTTTGGTTTTGAGATCAGATATTTGAAGTCGGTTGCTTGGAAACTTAATAATAATATGTTACACTAGCCGCTTTCCCGCGGTTTCACTCGCGTCCCGTGGGAACTACTGCTCGTACCGGGATAAAATATAGCCTATGTTACTCGCAGATAATACAGCTTTCTAATGGTAAAAGAATTTTTTAAATCGGTCCTGTAGTTTTTGAGCCTATTCATTACAACCAAACAAACAAACAAAGTTTTCCTCTTTATAATATTAAGTATAGATGTCAGAAATCTATGTTATATCTGTGGTTTATTTTTATTCCAGTTTTTGGTTTACACTTGCATTAAAATATTAATTAGGATAATGCAGACAACAAGACATTACTATCAGATGTCTATTGGCTTCAAGATGGTCTTAAAGATGGTGACCCATGAAAGTCATGCAGTGAAGGATCTACTTCGAAGTCTAGGGTTACAAAACCACAAGATGGTACAGTCCCACAATGAATAAGTATAATATTTGAATGACAGACCCACGTTGAACCCTACATACGTTAATCCGCGCATTGTCTGCGGTGTACCGATAGATTAACGTTCATACTGAGTGATGTAAGGTTACCATTTCAATTCTATGAAACTCTCTAGAGTTATACAAATTGATAATTTGACTAGATATTTATTGAAGAAGAATTGGGAATAGGTGTTTGTTTGTAAAATAGAAGATGATCAATAACTTGCCTCGTAGCGTGTTTGTGAACCCATGTGTGTGCAATTGCCTAAAGGAGTTATAAGGAAATATATGGGCATACTAAATAATAGAGTATATAAGAGGAGCACATACGGGTTAGTGCAAGAGGAGTACAGGAAGTATACGAGGGAGTACATAAGAATATGGGCATGCTCTTAGGGCCTACTGAAATACTACGGCAGATTTGCTACTACTAACTAACCCAATCGCAATCGATAACAAAACACACTCGCAAATTCAAAATCCTACCTCAAACTCTAAACCTACGAACAAAATATTGTTAACACACCTAGATGTTAATCCCTTTTCAGTGGAAATAAGGACATGTGCAAACTAAGCAAGAGTTAGATTAATGTTTGCGCTGCAGTGACTAGACGTTGGAATATCCTGCTGATGTCACGCTCATCTTGGAAGATAACCTTCGTAAGGCTGTGGGTACATTGTGGAATCGGAATTTTGGAATTTGGGTATTGTATTGAATTTGGTTTTGGAATGTTTAAGTAAAGGTTTATTTGTGATTCAAGAAATGAAGATAGTATTTAAGATAGAACGATGTATGAGTCAAGAAACATTGTTTGTTTTAGCCTCAGTTTGGTAATGTTTATTATTTAATTAATTGAATTCATTACTGCATATAAATTGCAGACATTGGAAGTAATAAAAACCTAGATCGTAAGAATATTTCGATACGTCAATCAATCAAATGAGTGTGGATCATTTTTCTAATTACTCCAATTCTTCAGTTCAATAGTTTCGGAGCCTATTCAATGCAAACCGACAGTAAAATCTTTCCTCTTTTAGACATTAGTGTAGACAAATACTATAATCTCCCTAACAATATTCTGCGAACAACCATAATGTGAAATCGCAACCAGTTTAATTCCTAACGTGCTCATGTCACAAACACGAGTCTACCAGCGGAACGCATGACGAGTTTAATTATTTCAAGCGAATGTTCGAGAACATACTGATAATGGAACGCCTGAAGACACTTCAAGGTATTCTGAGGCTGCAGAGGAACCAGCCTGATGTAGTGAGCACTGCAGTAATTAGTTCCGAGAATAATACCCGGTTATAGATGATGGAATTGGGATGCAGGATTTTGAATTGAGATTCGGATATGTGGTGTCAGTGATTTAGTGTTGTTGGTCTTAAGTGTGTGGTGGATTATAGAACCTCTTCTAATGAATGGTGTAGAAAACATGAATTTGACAATGACAAACCTACATATTTTGTCTTCTAATAACTCTTGGAAAATGGTCATGTAATTCATATTTAATTATTAAAATCAGATACATCTTCTCATACATTATATCCCGGCTGTGACACTAGTGACAGGCAGTTGGATTAAAGAAAGCACTGTTCTGACACCTAGTCTGATCAAAGGGTATCGGTATCGGATTGTCCGGGTAACTGGGCTGCGAAGGTCAGATAGTACTGGTAGGTGCTCAGCTGTTAGACTGGAAGGCGTCCCCTAGTTTAGCAGAAGGCTATGCAGATGACGATGAAGGTGATGGATATACGTACAACTGATATTGTAATATTTACGATCCAAAACACAGTCAATAGTTTCTAAACCCACTCTGAAACCTTCGTTCACAGTGGAATGGCATCCTAACATCTCCCGAATGTTGTTTCACATGTTCCCGTTTAGATAGCAGAGATTTATTACTATAGTACAGCATTTCTAGCCTTATTACATTGTTTCAATGAATTGTCTAATTGTAGAGTGTTGCCAGTGAAAGCTAATTTGGAGTGAGGATTGAATATAGAATAATATAGAATAATTGAATATTGATTGATAGAATTTAAACCACGCTTGGCGAATCCGAATTTCGAAAATATAAAACATAATGTTTTATTTAAATGGTTTAAGATTATTTTATTTCTGTATGATGTAATCTAATTTCGATGTTCATTCCCTATGTACCTAGCAGTTAAGGAAATACTGGCCTCATCATCGGTAAGTAGTTTAATTTGCAAATATATACAATTTATCAATAACCAATTTTTAAACAGAAACAAAATTCCTCTCGTTAATTTATTGCGTACATATTTTTGCAAAATGCCAAAACGGCCTTTAATGGAAGAAGTTTTACCACTTGAAATTCGACCCAAATCAACGTCATCGGGCTACTCATTAAACCTTTGAGATACGGCGTGACAACAATTTACAAATCAAAATATATTATCTACATATACGCACAGGACATTGTTAACCCTTTAATGCCGGCCCGGATTCTATTACGGCCGGGTCTTAGGGACCGTTGCGGCAAACCACTATTTTTGGCCGGGTTAGGCTTTATTAAGGCCTTCCTAATAAAGTGAATTTATTCTCAGTTCCAACACACGGATATTCCGGGCGTTTTTTTACCAATTGTACGGTTGAATGGTTTGTTTTGTTTTGGACGCAGGTGGGTTAAGAGCCGGAGGAGGGTTAATGGTTGTAGACGGAGGTCCGATACGGATAGTGCAATCATGGTAATAGTTACTGAGCTTCAAAGGATTTTTTTTTCTATTTTCAAAGTAAATTGGCGTGAATATAAATGGAAAGGGTTTGAAGTAATAACAAAGACAGATCTGGGTAGCTAAAATTATAAATTTAAAAAAACCCCCGACCCAAAAAAAGCACGTAATTATTATGACAAAAGGTTAAAAACGCTAAACCCTATAAAAAGCAAAAAATAACTTTTAACACTACGTAAGTACCAACTAAAGCATGTCAGACTAAACTAAATTTTGTCGTGTCGGGGGACCGCTCTAATTTATTAGCCTAACGTTAGAAGTAATTATATACTACTACATTACATATACTTCTCTTATAACTTTTTATACAATTTTGTTTAGATACGTGTTTTTTTTTATACGAAAGTTGTAATTAGGTAGGTATCATTTGATTTATGTAAGTATTTTTAAAGGTAAAAAGCGGTCCCCCGACACGTCAAAATTTAGTTTAGTCTGACATGCTTTAGTTGGTACTTACGTAGTGTTAAAAGTTATTTTTTGCTTTTTATAGGGTTTAGCGTTTTTAACCTTTTGTCATAATAATTGCGTGCTTTTTTTTGGGTCGGGGGTTTTTTAAAATTTATAATTTAATTTTATTTCATGCTTTTTGAAGGAGCTCCTTAATTTTTCCTTCTTTCATTTAATTTCTGTTATTTTAAGATGGGGTCGCTATATGCGATCTCGGCCAAAAGAAGCTGTTTAACAATCCTCATGACAAACCAGCTCTGGGAGAATTGCACAGATTGCGAAACAACAAAGATTAACCTTTGGTCATTCTAGATTTTCAGCAAAAATATAAATCGGTTTATCCGTTTCATTCCGGCATTCCAGGGTTTCATCCGCCACATCCCATTTCCAGCATCAGGTTCTCGTCAATCAGAAACATGAAGAGAACTCGTCAAGACAAATTCAACGAGCCCAAACTCGATGGGTTTACTAAACAGCAGTTCAGGGTTACGTCTCCTATCTTCGTGTCCTAACAGCGGACCAGCTCAGTGGTTCCAGAAGACATTAGTATTTCAAATTTCAGATCCCACATATGCTTGCAAGTAAACTGAGCGTGTAACATTCCTATCACACCTAACAAACGAGCTGATGACCTTGAAGACCTGAACCGATTTCCACCAAATATAGCTAAGAACACTCCCGAATGACATTCCTTTCAAACAAAAAAAAACCGCATTACAATCGGATCATCCGTTTGGGAGCTACGATGCCACATACACACACACACACACACACACACACACACACAGACACGTCAAACTTATAACACCCCGTCGTTTTTGCGTCGGGGGTTAAAAATAGTGACTGGTACACTTTTAAACATGATTAACAAAAAATCAACCAGTTTTTTGTCTTCTTTAAAAATATTTTCAAAGCGAAAATATTCTCATGATTATATTCGTTTATGAAAACGATATTATAATTTACTCGGCATTAACTTAAGCTGTGCACGCGTAATACCGACGTGCAGTTGAGCTATGAGATGTCCGAAACGCTCACAACCACAGGCTGCTGTTTTTCTGCATGTTATTTAATTCCAGATAGGCCATTTGTGAAAATCATTATAAGTTCTCTTACAATAGGCATCTGATGTTATCGCTGAAATTTTGAACTCCATTGGAAATCCTACTAATATTATAAACGCGAAAGTTTGTATGTATGGAGGTATGGATGTTTGTTACTCTTTCACGCAAAAACTACTGAATGGATTTTAATGAAACTTGACAATAATATAGCTTACACATCAGAATAACACATAGGCTACAATTTGTAAACATATTGTTCGAAATACTAAACCTGCGCCGACGAAGTCGCGGGCACCAGCTAGTATTTATATAAAGGGAGAATTAAAAGAACTTTTGTCGCCGCGCATTGGGCCGTGACTAATATTCGTAACATATTAAATTATAGTATTTTTTATCTATACCTTTGCCAGTGCATTTTCATCGCTGTGGGTGCAGCGTGAGGGAGTGTCACACTCTTACTGACAAAAACTCACCATGTTACTTCTTAAACCCTTTATGTACCAGGACCGCGGAAACTCTGTATGTGTGTGTCTGTGATATTCTCAAAATAAAACATCCTGTAAAGTACGTTTCGAGTCAGTTTTATATTTGAGCAGGACATAAAGACCCTGTTATTCATACTCGGCGTATCCGGCGACGCTAGTTCACTCGTTTCCGTGTGACGTTTCGCCCCTAATGTCCCAACTCGCCCCATACTGGCCCAGTTCGAAAAAAATATTTAATTTTATTTCACTTTTGTTTTTATTGAGTGTATTTTTTACTGGTTTGAGCTATTATTTTTAGTTTTGATGTGGTTATTAAATGCACTGTTATTTTTGTAAAATTATTTTAGGTACTTCCTCTCATAACCGAATAAACAGTAGCCTACGTCCTTTCTCAGGCTTTAGGCTATCTGTGCATCGGCAATCGGAGCTATATCCGCATTTATGATTCTAGTATGGATTACTGCATAGGTAGGTACAAAAAACTTAAAACCCCTACAGCCAAAAGGAGATTACAGCATCATAACAACAAAAGATAAAATCCCATCTTTTTACCCCCATCGAACAAGGGAAGTAAAAGATACTGTCATCGAGGGATGAAAGGCATCCCCTAATGTCCCTGTTATCCTGAGCTCTTTGTCCCTAATCTCCTAATGCTATTATGTCAGATTGACTGGCCGTTAGTCGCTGTTAATTGTTTAATTACAATTATTAGGGTCACGGAATTGAGAGTGTGTGATCGTTATTGTTATTATGAGGTAGGTGAGGAGGGCTATGCCAAAAAAAAAAGATTGCAGAAATTACTAGAAAAACTCTATTAAAAAAAATACCTATATCACTAATTAAGACTATCAACACTAACCTTAGGTTTTAAAGCCTTAGTGATGTCATACCTATTAATGTACGTTTGAGTAGTAATAGCTGTGATTGTGCATTACATACCAGCTTAACTAAGTTTTTAAAACATTTCTAAAACAACATTCCAACAGCAATCAAAACCAACCCTTACCCTCTATTTATATCCCGCTACATTTCAATCACATTTAAAATTCTTCCCAATCAGATAATGGAAGAAATACGTCCGATATTCAAACTCAGGTAACAATAAAACTTTGACGGTCACTCCACCCTTTGCAGTTTTGATGACTTTCCCTCACTAAAGGCTCGATTTGCTTGAAATTTACTCAGAAACTCGTTCCAGAGTTTCAATATTACCATTTCTTTATTAAATTGTATAGAGCTTTGGAATATTGTTAGCGTTTACTTCGGAATACAATAATGTACTTTTGAACAAGAAGTCTCACAGTATGTATTTTGTTATAAATATGCTTCTTTGAGTCGACAGTAAATTAGATAGGCATTAGACATTCGCTAATATTCTACGTAGAATTCTGGTACATAGGAATAAGTTTACAAGGGCGGTAGATTTTTTCGTAAAGCAGCCCGGAGCCTGGAAGTTGGTAGTGTTACATCTAAAACCTGCATCCTCGACTGTTACCGAGTGGACACCAGGTCTGAGTCCAATAGCCATTTTGCTACAAAGGCTCGTTAGGTAAATTCATCCTAAAGCTCATTCAATAAGAAGACTAAGTTTTCCAAATTATACCCGGATGTACTTTAGTATATCCACTCACTTATTATACTTGCAATATAATTTATTCCTTGTACCATCACTATTAAGCTTATTTACCTTCAACAAGTTGGGAGTTACAAAGCCAACTTAAGGAAACTGTATCATGTGGTAAAAGCGGGTGAAAATCGATAGAACAACAACCTGTCAATTAACTTGATATGGGAGTTTTGTTGCAATTTCCTTCTTCTTAACCGACTAAGTATTTTGTAGACTTACTTTAAGGGTCAATTCCCACTGAAAGAGCAGCGGCCGGCAGCGGCCGGCAGCGGCCGTAATTGCAAGGGATTGAGCGCGAGCGCACCGCGCCGCGCTCTTACATTTTCCGTGCTCTTACGGCCGCTGCCGGCCGCTGCTCTTTCAGTGGGAATTGACCCTTACGTGGCTAAGTAACAGCCGCATGAATTGATTGATTATAAGATTAAGCAACGACTGAAGTGGATGGTCCGGGGATGAGTAACCATCATGTCCAGAAATGTGTGTTTATTTTTTAAGCTCTTGTAAAAGCGTTTTATAAAATTTCACTAAGCAACCTGGAGTCTGTTAGTAGGCGGAGTTATCGCCGTGCCTGAAAGGCACGTAAAGCCAACATCACCGAATGCTACTCAGTAAAAATAGATGTTACAATTCAGCTTCAGAGGCAGTCAGGCGGATTTGAGTGTAAACTCTGACGCTAGGGCAGGGTTTGTAGGTGATTAAACCAGCAGATTACTCAAAAGGGAGAAATTATTACTGATTAGTGTTTTTCTCACCAAGACGTACAGTTACGGTGGGTTGCACCATTTAACTGTAACCATAACCGAACCATTTTCAGTTGTCAAATCACTGATTTGAACTCATTGGTCAAATCTGCGGCAAGTATACAGCTGGTTATGGTTTGGTTACCGTTATAGTTAAATGGTGCAACTTACCATTAGAATAATACTATAACAACAACTAACTATATGATAGTTAAACCCCACGAGCGGAAGGGGAAAGTCAAAAGTAAAACAATTTAGGAACGCCGTGTCGCAACATATGGCGCGATTCATCCCCGTTGTTATGCCAAGGATATACTCTGTTTATTGGGCAGGTAATGCTAAATGTGGTTGATTTAGGTAACACTTTTTATGGAAGTACCTTTATAAATTAAGTACCGAACCGAAAGTGATCATTGTGATATTTTCTGCTATTATATATATATATACGATTTATTTACGAGTCTGTGTTAAGTGAAGTACTATCACAGATAGCAGTGTCAGGATGGCAGTCGCCGCTGCGTCCTCATTCGTACTCAGTGAACCAATCCATACCGCTCGAACGTTGCCGCTCGCGAATATGTTGCTGTTTTGTGTATTCTGCAAGTCATAGAAACTGACGATTCTTTTAAATAACCAGTTTCTTCTTTTTTTTGCAAATCTTCTCTTTCAAGACTATTTGAGTGCAATTTTAACTAATATGTATAAAAAAATTGCGTTCTCCTTTTTTATAGTTTTAGGGATCCTATTTTGCTAGTAATGGTGACGTTCCAATATAGTAAATGCAAGGGACATCTCTCCCCGGAAAAAAAGCAGATTTTATTGCATGTAGATTCTTTAATACATGATCCAGTCCAAAAGCAGGACTTCAAATAAAACTGCCTACAGTGTGCCAACACTAAAAGTATCGCCATTTCTAGAGGAAAATTACCTACCAACTAACCAACAATTCCAAAAGTATTTTCCTTTCTACCCCATTCCTCATAAGCATTTATAACAGCCTTTCCCCACTTGTATTTTACACGCCAACATATCATACAGAATCCGCGCTTTCCTACTACTTGCGCGTATAAATTGTGTGCCAACGATGCACCGTGGCTAAATCGTCGTGCATTTGTCCAAGTAACACCTCTATTTATTTTAGAAAACGCTACCGAAGCCCTGATCAAAACTGAGGAACGGCTTGACATCCTAATGTGTTGCTCTGTGTTGTGTTCTTTTCTTCTGCAGTGGGTTGGGAATGGTTAGATGGGTGTTCAGTTGGTAAGGGTTTTTCTTTAGAAGCGTTACTGGGAATTCGTTTTGTTTTATAGTTAAAATACTTTGCAGTGCATTATGATGTTTGAAGGTTAGTGTCGGAGTATCCATAAGCGACTGGAAGACCTAAGGGAAAATTATCGACTAATGTTGACAAAATTCGCTTGCATTGATTGTGATAGAGCATTGAAGCACCGCGTATCTACTTAGATATGCATATCTCTACAAAGATATTATGAGTTTGGATCTTATTGTAGGTTCTGCAGTAGGTCTACTTTGATAGACATGATCTGTATGAATTTAATTTACATTTTCAATACAGAAAGGCGACACGCTGTTCACTAAAGCCAATTACCGAAACCCATCCCAAAAGACAAACAAAGAAGAAACAAAATACCATCAAATTTTAACCAAAAATCAAAAAGGTAAAATAAACTGTCCCCTCAAATGATGTTCATAGACCTCGAAAAACAAACAAATTGACTAGCAAAACCTGTCGGCTATTGTTTTGTGAAACAATAGGCTTGTACATGAATAGTCCTTGATTGTCGCTGCGAACCAAATTTAATATTGTTTTGAACTTGCGGGTGTCTGGTGCGGTGACGTTATTAATTTATTGCACGTGTAGAGTATTGGGTGTATCTGGGAATTGAAGGAGGAAAGGAAAGAGAAGGAAAAAGATTGGTGCCTGTTTTGGAACAAGCTAGTTTATTTTTCGGTTTCTTCCGCATTCTCAGGGAAATACTTACACTTGCATACTCGAGAACGGGTGCCATTAATTGGAACTCTTTTGGGCACTGATTTTAAACACCTTCCAATTTCTGTATACCTACAGGTATCAGTGAATTATTACGTATTAGCCGTCTTAGTATGAATGATGATTCCGAAGTTATGAAAGTAAAAAACCAATCTACATATTATAAACCTTCCTTAAATGAATTTAACATAAAGCTATCATGAGCTATGAGCACAATAGACACACACACAAACAAATCCAAAATAACAGAATTAAATCTCATAGCATCGTCAATCGGTGGGATCAACGCCAGCAATTTGAATATCCCGTCTCATGCAGTTATGACGTCACAGCTCACGTCATGGTATGTTCTAGAATTCTAGCTGAACAATGTTTGAGCTATTTTGTGCAGTTGTGCTCTGGACGTTTTGGGTCAAAGGTATTTTTGATTGAAAGGCTTGCGAAGAGGTTTTTGAAAAAATTGGGAATTGGGAACGAAATGAAGCATTTTAGTATCTGGAAATTAGAAAACTTACGAAGATTTATTTTTTGCTGCATAGAACAATAATTTTGGGCAAAAAGGATAACATTGTAATAGATAATAATGTCGCTTGTCTGGCAAGATATTTGTCAGAAATGGATGTCAAAAGAGTCACTTGTCAGAAATCGATGCAAATGATTGAACTGTATAGACCTATTTGCTTGCATTTAAATAAAAATAAGAATTTTACGTAATCTGCTGATTCTCAGCATTCTCACCCATGTATTTTTCCTCAACGGTCCATCTTATTCAAAACCCCTGCAACAGATACCGACCATTAACCCCATATTAGGGTAACGACACCAATTCTCGTCACGTCTGCAAGGTGGCAGTTGTTGTGTCATTAGTTTACCATGTCAAAGACGACGGACTGTGTGAGGAATACCTTAGGCCACCTTCAGAATAGCTGCAGAAGCGTTAACGGGATAATTGAAGGGAGAGTAATGAACTATTATTTAGGACCTTGCATTGGTTTGAATTGAATGAGGATAAGGCAGTGACGGTCTTTAATATTCGGGAAATAATAAGTGTAGCCACAAAATTATTTATTGGACACATGATTAAACTTCTAATTTTATAACTAAGCAACGGGGAAATGACATAGCCATAATAAACTAATTCGTCTTTTTTATAACGCCAACTACTAGAAAGCTTCAATAAAAGATCATCAATTATTGTAACTTGTCCTTCTTATTTATACATTGTCATCTAATTTACTAACTCGGCCTCATTTTTCCAAAAACGTTTTTTAACGTTAACGTTTACGTTAACGTTTAACGGTTTTTTTTAATGGTAGAATTTAATTTGGATTCATTTTATTTAGCATATTGCCATTTATAACCTTCAATTAAAAACATTGTATTAAAATTTGAAGTTAGTGACGAAAACGAATCGCTGCAAAACCGACTCCACGTAGTCTTGTCTGGCCTACCCCTAGAGTGCAATTCAAAACTGCGTAGGCGCGGAGGGGCGAGGCGGCCTGCGAGCTGAGGCGCAGGTAGTTTCAGCGCTCGCCTGAGCCTGCGGTGAGCGTGAAAACCATCTGCGACGATAAGCTCGCATGGGACCGCCGGAGCCCCGCAGCGCCGGAGCCGTGACAGAAGCCATGCTTGCTGCATGTTGAATGCTTACTTCCATGCTGGGTCAATTAATATGGGATGTGTTATATTTTAAACAAAAAACTCAGTAGGTACGAGTTAAAAAATTAGAAGGTAAATAAATATTTTTATGATGTCACTTAATAGTATTTAAAAAGTTTACTGTTAGAAAGCATTCTACAAATTTAGATGCAAAAAAATAACCATCATGCTGAGTTGTATTTAGAGTGGAAGATAACTCGTGGCTAAGATAGTATTATTTAGATGCTCGACGCTTTATTAATTGTGGCTGACTTAGTAATTTAGAAGGCAACATACATTTTTGATGGCGAATAATGATATTAAAAAGAAGCCTGTTTAATTAGCACCCTTAATATTCCATTTGAAGATGATGATGACTTTGCAGAACTCGGTTGTTTTGTGTTTTCGTCAAGTTTATTAGTACCATAATTTTCAAAGAACTAGGAATTTATTCTAATATGCGAACTTTACAGAACTCTATTAGATAGCATTGCCAATTTACAGTTGACATATGAAGTTGTAGATCGTCTACATAACTTGTAAACCTGCACTGAATAGTTGAATTGAACAAACATCAATTGCGGCATAGGGAAGCCAGAAAATACAATGGTTAGAACAGCCAGCTCTCTGCAGCTTGGTTAGTCGAACGACTGTTTTGGTCTGGGAATTTGCTCACAAACCACTAGTCACCTTGAGTAAATCTGTAGAACTCCACACAATTGAAGACTTATTAAATAAATCTTGATGCGGAAAATAATGGCCTAAGAATTTAGTGAAAATAGAGCCCTGGTAAACAAGCTCCCGTTTAATTTGTGCCAGTTATTATTTTCAACCAGTAATTTCACTCACTAGCACGTCGGCCGAATGCATCCAGACAGGTGGGCCATGTTATTGCTCCGTGGATACCACAGGATGGCTACCGCAGACGTCGATCTGGACGCCTACAACCCTGACTGGTGGGAGCACTCTAAGGATCGAGAGGTGTGGAAACAAAATGGGGAGGCCTTTGCCCAGCAGTGGGACAATAAGGGCTAAGAAAAAAAAAATCACTCAAGAGAGAATGTGGAGACTACTCCGAATAACCACATGAAAAGAAGCCTCGATAAATAATCAAACTAATTCTGGAATATTTTTTTTAAAGAACACAGCAACTATTTAGAAGTAAGTTAGTATCAATTATTCTCACGGGCCTAATTGTGCTTGCCTCGACCTTATTACTTTAAGTTCAGTGTATACAGTTTAGGTACTTCTAAATATATTGGCAGATGTAGGTGTTTGGAAGACACATACTTCTAAAGCAATTCCAAAAATGCTAGAAACTACAGCATCAATTCGTAAATCCGATGTGTGTTTGTTACCATTGTGTACTGCAGACCGTTATGATATCCAGTTTCAGAATGCGGCTGGACGGACCCAATCGATTGTGGTCTCATATTGTTTCGTTCTGTGAGAGGGTCTGCCTTAGAGTAGATAACCAACTGGACACGTCATTGCCTTGCCTTCTTCTCTTCCAAACTCACTACCCCGGTCATACTCATAAATCATGAATGTATCAAATTGATGGTTACGCTTGTCAATTTTGCCGTGTGCATGGGTAACGATGTCATCAAAAATGTGTGAGTGAGTTATCACCACTTGTTACATTGCCTAAACGTCCTTGCGTATATTGGCAGACTTTTCCACATAGAGATTTGTGTTGATGGTGCCTCTAGTTGGTTTAATGATCCAAGGTCCGTGCTAAGTGTACTGACAATACGAATGGATGGGATTAACAGTTGAATGTGCACGACAGATTGGGACTGAGATCAACTGATATTTGGAAGCGGGTTACATTTTGGGGGATGGTAGTGTAATGAGAGTTCTGTTGCAGTGGGTTGTGTGAGATAAACGTGGATTTTTGCGTTTAATTAATAATTTTTTTACAGGGATATGATATATAGAATAATGTGTGCACCTATTAGAAGTATATAGTTATAAGTATTTTGTAGTTTCACTTGCATTCTGATTGAACTTCATCATGATATGTGTATACAGATTACAGAATTAAATGTAATCTCCAAACGTGAACAGTAACAGTTCAGACGTTTTGAGGTGAAGACATAATAGTTAGGCAAATGAATTAAGTTTCGAAAGCTTTTGACACGTAGACTATAAAAATCACGAAAAATAATCAAAGACTTTTCCTTTTTTACGACAAAAATAACTCCGAGCAATCATTATTCTAGGACTAAAGCTAGCTCCAACTTCATCAATGATATTACATCGAGTTACTTACACGGGCTGTAGGAGACAACTCAATTTACCAATTACTAGGTGGGGGGAGTGCCCCAAGGCAGCATCATTGGTCCCACTAACGATGTTATGTAAGAAAGAATTGTGTCGCGACTGTCAATATTTGGCGCTGACACCTAACTAAGTATGTAGTGTAATGTTAGAGCTCTTTAGTAGTAGAAAGATAGATGCTTGTTAGGTTTGAAGGAAATTTATTAGGTAGGCTTTTTTGCGAGGTAATATTTTTTGGTGTCGGTAAGGCATTTTGTTAAGCTTAGTAATAAATATAGGTAGTTTCTTTACATTAGAAAAACATATTTTTCTTAGTTTTACATCATTATCTCTTTCTGTTTGATACAATGGTGAGTTTCCAAAAATATGTATAGTTCTAATACCATTCATAACATGTACCTAATAATCTACAAGCATTTGTAACTCCATATAGTTTTTATTTATCTAAATTGCTGATTAGCCAAGACAAGTGTCTGAACGATTTATTCACCATAACTCAATAAATATTTCTGTGACCCTACTACGGGGTAAACATGGGATTTTAATTAAAGCTTGCAAAAGGCTATCGATAGCACTTGATTTGCACGGACATCTGACATGAATAGCTTGGGAAAATTGACTCTTATTGGGCGAACGAAAAATGTAATCGGAGAATTTGCTCCAACAAAAATGCCTCCCCTAAAGCAAGCTATGGGAATGTATAGCTATAGAAAAGTATGACGTCGGATTTAGAATCGCTTTCTTCAAATAATTATGGGATTACGTTTTTATGGAAAGGAGGAATTTGTTCTATAAAAAATTAAGCAGTGTCCGGGCGTGTCAGATTTTACTTAATACTGTCTTTTTTCTGAGCACCTCCGTTTAAATTTATTCTGCTCTGGGTGGAATGATAAATTTTTAAGCGATAATCTATCAGAAATATCTACCTGAATTAAAATGTTGAATAACCTTTGACCTATCGCACTTTGTTGTTGTTATAAGTTATAGTTAAAATACTTCTGATCAGGCATTACGGACTTAGAGTTCATGTCTGTGTTGAAAGTTAGTATAGATAAATTCTTGACTTTCATGTCGCGATTCAAAATATCCCGCCGAATCAACGGTAATGTTATATGTCAAAACCTCATCGAGCAGAGAGGTTAAAAAGTAAAGCTGATAAATTTCTAAATCTTGGGTCGTATTTCATATAATTTATATCCCTACCAAAACCTTAACAACAAAAAGACCATTCTTTACAAACCAGAAAACAAAACAAAGAAATATAATTTACAGCATCCACTGCCAATTTGACGCTAAGATAACAAAAAATAACACCATAATAATGTGTAACCTAACCTAAACACACATTCAGTAATGGTCGCCATGTTTGTTTTCGCGGCCGTGTCATACATGACCGGACGGGGATTATACGGCTACTGAGGGCCGGTTGTGGAAAAAATTGACCGGCTATGTATTGCTGGCGGTTTTAAATGTGTTTTGCCCATCATTTTTTTTATTTTTTTTATGAAATTTTGTGAGCTTTGATGGGGTCGTGTTAACTGGTTCTATTGAAACGAAATTGATTTTGAATTGTAGTTTTTTTATTTGTTTTAAAAATGTTGGTTTGAAATATAATATTTTGATACTAACATTTCTAGTTAATACTTTTCATTTGATGCTGCAAGCAGTGTACAAATTATTTAGCATGATTTCATGATTTAGACATATCACATGATACAAATTACATTTGAAACTACAAATCAATCTCAAAAGTAATTTTTATTCCACACCAATGAAAATGGTGCTTTAGTAGACCTTGAAATGGAGCGATACCCTAAGTAAACAAAATAATATACTCTCTTATAGTCTATTCAATTAAGATCAGTATTTTCATTGAAATCTTAAAAGACTCCATTAATATTAACCTCGTATTTACCAAGACAAAGCACCAGTAATACGAGATAAAACAAATATATTTAATAAAAGCAAAGTTCAATCCACTTAGTCCCAAGTGCTGCTTAAAACAAAAAAAAATAATCTTGCTAACAAAACTGGATAAAACCGACACGAACTGGAAACTAACATTTATGAATACTCGTAAAGTCAAACAAAATGGCCTTTTTAATTATTAATAGGAAACGGATAAAGATTCTCAATTTCGTTAGAGTAAAGCAATCAACTTGGACCCTCTTCTGTAACTGTCATGTACAATCAAAAGCTAGTCTTTCGGCAGAAAATACCAAAATAACTTTACATCTTATCACGCCTCTATTATTGGGCACACAAGGTTGAATTTGCATTGAATGATATGCAAATACAAAGATTGAAGAATGGGCTATTTCTGATGTTACGCTGAACGTTAGAAAACAGAGAAAGTTAGCGGTAAGTTTGATAGACACGTTCTATTTCCAAGTTGTGTGCATTATGTTTGTTCGAAGGTTCACTTGTGACTGGTTTGTTCTAGATCAAACTGGATATAGGCGGTAGGAGAGGGTTACATCTAGTGACATTTTATGAGTGTGTGTGTACGCAGTTAACCTTTTTAAAGAACTTTTTTAAAACACTGTATGTATAACTTAGCGTAGGTACATCAGTGGTTTAATGCTTTTCTTGAGAACTACTTCGCGTACCTGGATAAAAAAAAATCCTGTATGAATGGGCTATCTGCTACGAATTTTTTTTTACAATTTGATAAGCTAGCTTCCTACTTTCTACTTAAAAATCGTAAATCTCATCAAACATGACATCACACCACTCCCTCGGGATCTTCAAATAAATAACAGGCCAATTACAATAATAGTGAAGAGAGATCCCTTCCATTACCATGGTTATAAACCCCATAGCCTTGATGGTGATGCATTATCTTCTGTAGTTCGCGTTATGGGATGAGGGGTAAGTTGTTGAAGGGAATTTGTAAAACAATTTACATTTACATACTATAAATAATTTGTCTTCAGTGGTAAAAGAAAAAATCATTTTAATTGGTTCATGTTTTATGCAACAAAAAATACATACATGAGAATCTATGTAATTCTTTTAGAAGTCGGTTAAAATAAGTAAAAATTGATTAATAATTTGATATAATTCTTCTTACCGTAGAAAGAATAACAAACATACCTACAATATCTTATACGAGCATTCTTACAAACTTTCACAATTAAAATATTTGTAAGATACTTCGATCTTAACTGTAGTAGGTATATAAAGTTGAACTAATAGTAGAAATATTTCCACCAATAAAACTATAAAAACCCCACCACTCAAAACTCAATCGAACAAATTCTCCCACATTTTCTAGAACATTCCCAAAGTACTTCGTTTAGCAATCACTTATGAAGCGACGACTGTTTTATCTACATTTTATGAGCACTATAAAATGTTATCAGGCGCAATTACTTGGTCTGATTACTAGTTGATAATTAGATCAAATTTATTGGGCGACCTCACTTGAATCACAATCGTGATTATGTCATTGAAGGCTGTATTTAATTTTATAGGTTGTCTGGAGGCTCTTTAAAATTGTAGTGATAAACTCTAGAAGATTTAAATACTAATTTGTACTTAGACTAGGGTATTCATAGCTTTCCTATTATTAATTTGTGAAACTAAACATAATTAGTTACTAGTAAGGCCATAACTATTTACTTTCCAAAGAAATTATTATGTGTTGTTTCCGTAAGATAATTACATAAGAGGAGGAAGAGGAATGGGATACAATTATGTTGATTGAAAAGTTTTAAGTAAGTTTTAGTTTCAGTAAGTTTTCATAAAATACCTAGACTGTTATGCGGCTGATTCGTTGTTATAAGTTCTTATTGCCATCTTTTAATTTTTAAAGGAAAATTCTTAAATAACGCCACTTAGATAAACGCAATTAGACTATTAGAGAGGCAGCCGTAATGAAAATCAAGCAAAAATGAACATATGAAAATCCCACCATTTTTACAATCGCAATGTACAGTAAAATTATGACAGCGGCACGTCATAAATATAAGGCTATGTACAGAACTCATTAGAAGTAAAGCTCGTTGGGAGGTTGCTGCACAATTTATCGTGTGTCCTGCCCTAATGCGCCGATGGGAGAAGCTTTATTGCGAATGTTTATAGTGGGGGGGATGGCTTTATACACTCTTGGGATCTAGTGTTTGGTTGGAAATAAAAGAGAAATTAAAAGAAGAGCATAACATAATAAAATCGTTTGGATAGAATTACTCTTTTTAATATAAAAATATCTAATGCTGATAGCGGAAAATACTTCGCTATGTAAATGGTTGTTTTTGGGCTGCACTAATGCAGCTCTTTTTGTCAGTGATAGGATAGTTCTTCAAGAAGTAATATTTATTTGTTTGTACCATAAAAGCTCCGAAACTACTGAACCGATTTGAAAAATTCTTTCACTGTTGAAAAGCCACTCTTCCCGAGTAACATAAGCTATAGGTATTTTATCCCAGTTTTTGCATCAGTTTCTCCAATCCACGGGTGAAACCGGGGATACGGAGTGAGTACGATACAAAAAATATGTTACCACCAGCTTTCCTATATATCCAATCACCAAATTCTAAATCCTTGGCACTTGCACATGTTATTGGCCAAGTCTGCCGCACTTTATAAACCCGCGACCAGGAAGGGGGAGGCGACGAAAGCCCAATATATTATCGGGACATCGGAAACCATACATAAAGAGAAGTTCGTAATGTCGTGTTTTGGGCACATTTTTGGAAATATATCTCTCTGTCCTCAAGTTTGTTCTTTTGGCTATCTTGTTTTTCCGGTATGCTGAATTTGAGATGTCAATGTATCTGTCGTCGTTATATTAGTTGGCGTGATTTGTGATGGCCGGGTATGGAGTAAAGAGTTGAACATTCTTGGTAACAATTTTGGCCTTGCATTTCTATAGGATTTGAACTAGTTCCATAGTTCTGATGTCTAATTTAATAACGCAAAAGAATGAAAACAATTATGATTAAGAAATACGGTCTGAATATTACTTCACTTCACTAATGGAAAACTGCTAATGTTACTGCAATAGCCAAACATAATAAAATTACATCTCTTTTGTTTTGAAGCAGTTTTTCACAAACAATGGATTCTCCAATACAATAAATTATTTTTAAAGCTTTCGCAAAAAAACATATTCAACATCATGTAGGAGGCCCAACAAATCGCCTTTGTAACAGTTTATTATCATTTCAAACATTGTCTTTATTACCTAGTCATAAGGTTTCATTTCATGTGATCACGTCCGCAATTCAATTGAATTTTTATCTCTATTTCTGTGAACGAAGATTGAAAATACGTTGATGCAATGATTGGGAGCTTGTGATAATCCAATTTGAGCTTTAGGTTTGTTATTTTAAGTCTAAAATTGGTTGTCGGGTTCATGTGTCATTTTACACGTATGGTCAGTAAATTCGGATGGGACTCTTCCTGACCGGATCAACTATTTCAATGAAATACGAATGATATTGATAACATAGCATAAGGTTTCAGGGGTCACACATTTATTGTTCACACTATTTCTTTTCAGGGTTTCTGTAGAAAAATGACCGATGTTATGGTAGAGATAATTGGCTCTTCCTTTTATTGGTGATTCGTGAAATGATTACTTTTCCCATACTTGGCATTTTTTTTGTTAAATATTACAGAAGCTTTTAACTTGACAAAAACTTTCCTATTTTTTTATATATTGATTTTAAAATATGAAAGTTTATTCACCTAAACAATATTTTCATTGGTATTTCGTCCATAGGTGGAACGGTAGGGCGTTAATCATACTCTTATCAATAAGCAATTGGTTAAGCACATATACGTATACGTTGGAAACAAAAAAGGTAACCTTCTCCTAAAGTATTAAAAATCCACGAAGACTAAGTAGGTATAATTCTAAATAATATATCCCCAAGTCCCCAAAATTCTAACCTTCACCTCCCTCCAACAAGATCTATCTTTTAAAAAAGAACTATCCTCATTACCACTAATTCGCTCGCTATGTAGAAACACACGATTCGTCGCTTTCCAATCGTTCGAGATTTGTCTCTCTAATGGGGATATTAGTCTCATGGTACGGGGTGGTTGATGGCACAAATCAATTGTGCCTATTGTCTCATGTATTGGGACTTTTCGTAGTGGTACGAGTAGTTTAGGGTTAGTTTTTTTTTTAATAATAGGTTTTTGGTTAGTATTTGTTTCTGTTTTACTGGAAACCGGCCATTATAAAAATGATAGAAAATAATGTGACATGTTTGACCGCTTAAAATTAGTGTTGTCACATTAGGTCTGTAAGACTGATGATTCTTCAGAAAATATGATTTGGTTACTATTTTTATTTATTTCAGTTTAATAGATTATTTTGTTTCAACGAAATGATTTCGTGTTCAAGTTAAGTTCTTATTGTATTAATTGAATATATAAGGTTATCTAATTGATTTCATCTCCACAAATTAAAACATAAACTTATTTGATAGTTAAAATAATCAGAAGCATATTAGTCTCATGGTAAGGGTTTGGTGGCACAAATCAATTGTAGGTGCCTATTGTCTCATTGTATCGGGACTTTTGGTGAATGATTTTGGCAATCGAATCTGGTAGTGGTATTTTAGGTAGATTTATTTTTGAAATAATAGGTTTCATTTTTGTTTTATCAATAGTTTGGTTTCAATGAAAAGATTTACCGTTTTAGTGTCTATACCTATGGAATTTAAATAAAAGAATATTTATTTCATCTCCACTAATTACATTATTTACTTATTTGCTAGGTACAATAAATTATAATTATCTGGACAAGTAAGCTTGACAGGACTGATTTGTAATTTGTGGGAGATCTGGAGTCTAAACTAAGCCTAGGCCTATATTTTAGCACTGCCTGCCCCCAAAAAATCCGATGTTACAAAAAATTGACAACTACAAATTATTTCATTTTTGTGTATATGTGCGTGTATATGTTTAACAACTTTATTTAACTAAATTATTTGATGGAGATCTTAAAACTAGGTGACACTAACTTCTATTAAAACTAGCTAATTAATTCTACGAACTCTCAAGATTCAACCTTAAACGAAATATCTGAATGTGGTCAAAGTTAGCTGAAATACATTTGATAAACCGACTTTGAGGTTTGCACTACTCACCAGAGATTTCCAAAGTTAAATCGATGTTATCCAAAGTCTCAGAAACAATAATCACTTGTAATTATACAACATTAATTATAGCGTGACAGCTGCTTAAAGAAAGTTTTAATGAAAATTATTTTTAATTATACTTGTATGATTAAAAATTTACTGAAATAATAAAAAACAAAATATTGTACAGTGAAAAACTTTCTAAAATAGTTTTTTGCAAGCCAATGTATGCATTATAACGATACGAATACTGTTTATACAGTACTGTGACTCTAACATTAACTTTGTATAAGGTTAAGACCCCGTACCACTATATAAATCATCATTGAAAAGCCCAGCATCACTGGGATTTTATATCCGAAAATGGTTTACTACACTTTTTCAAATAATCGAAGGGGACTCTTTCTTACAGTAGGAGATTTAAGTTTGCCAACCCTTAGAATAAGTAAGTCAAGAAATTAAGTGTCAAAAGTCACTTAAAACCAAAAGCTTAACACGACAAAATACCCCCACTTGTAAAACATTATTTAACACCGTCCATATTCATAGCCTGAACAGATTTACACGAGGTAGAGGTAACACATACGTAATTGTATGCAAATCCTTAAATATTATGTATGTATGGGCGACTTAGTGACACGGTTTCCCCGGTATATCGTTGAGCCAATAATCTTCTATCGGATGCAAAATGTATGGAGCGGGTCTTACAAAGGTAACCTGGATCTAGGAATAAAAGAAATAAGGCTAGATCTAAGGTTTTTTGAGTCGTTTTTGTTTTATTGGTAAACTGGTTTCTACCTACAATGTTGTCTACGTGGGTCTTATTTGGTAGCGAAAATACTAAGGATATATGAAGGTCAGGATATGTTTCTTTCAAATAGAAGATTAGCTATTTTTGTAGTGACATTTAGAGACTTTGGTTACATTGTTTACCTTTTAGTCTATTCTTATTGTCATGGTAAACCAATTCTAACCTCCAATATACCTTTATTGAATTATTAATGTACACACTATACATATATACAAACTTAAGCTACTAATTAATATGATACATACGAATTTGTTTGTTTGTAACCTTACGATGGCGAATTGGCTCATCTGATGCAATTAAAATGTTCAAAAGTACATTCGAAATCATCAAAGATAGATAAAAGTTCGTGGATAACCTAGACATGATTATAGGGTACTTACCTGTTTCTCGGTTCCAGTAGTTTTTTATAAATGCGAGTTTGGGAAAAGATTAGACAGGTTCATTGTATCAAGCCTTTTCCTATTTTGAGAAAAGGCTAGACATCATGCACGTACCTAATCTTTTCCCAAACTATGTTACTTTACGTTCTAAAGTTCTAAATTTTTTCTCTCTTCATCACTATTTTTCCGACCCCATTACGAAACCCACAACACCATATAGATTACAATAAAGTTTACATCATATAAGAAGGTCATATTATACCGAAGGAAGGCGAAATAAAAGTGTATCCTTCTAAAAGACGATATTAGGCCCCTCGCACACAGCCGACATGCGTGCGGAATTTCTATTAGGTACCTAACAGAGCGTTTTGCTTTATGTTCTATAGGGGAAAGTATACGGGAGGATTTGTGGTCGAGCAAAATTTTTGTTGAATACTGCGGCATTTTTGGAATGCATTTTCGTTTTTGTTGATAATTACTGTAATTGTATTTTTGTACAATGCATTTATGTAAATAACTTAATGTGTGACTTTTGGGGTAGAAGTCATTAATCAAAGTCAAAAATAAAATAAATTGACTAATTAACTAAAGCAAAGATCTGTGATAAATAGAAGTAATATTTTGTGTAAGTAAATCCCTCAATGCGTAAAAACTAAGAATGAGTTCAAATGTTTATTTTCACATTATTTACGCACTCCTTACCTAAGGTTCTTAATAGGGTCAAACTTTAACAGTCCTCTTGTGTAACTGTAGTTATAAACTCTAAATGATTACATCAGACAAACATTCACTTTGTTCGTTGATCTGTCTGTCCGTATATCCCCGAAATAGGCTCTCATCCCAGATCACGGTGAGCCGTGGACAACGCAATATGAGATGAAAGGGATTTTTCCACTGTACGCGATAAAAATAACACGAATAACACTCTTGTTGGGTATTTATCAAAATATTATTCCGTTTGTTTTTTACGTTTGTAGGTATTACTGTTTTTTGGGATATTTAATATCTGGTTACAAAAGAAATAAAGGTGAGAACCTAATAATGTGGGTACAATAACTAAGTCTTAGCGTTAGAAAATACGTTTTAAAATTACGATATTCTTACTAGACAAATTTTGATGTAAAAAAATTCAAAATCGTTACTTTTGCAAAGCTACCAAACATTTTTACTCAAGTCTGACCCTTTCATACAAGTTACTTTAAGTTAAAGTACTGATCTTACTGTTGTAAACAAAAACCAGCTTGTTTAGTTTACTTTGTGCCTTCAGTGGCTTTAAACCGTGAGCAAAGGCTACGCTGCTACGGCGTAGCTGACACTAAAAATTTACCGCTACACAGGCTACGCCGTAGCACGTGATGCATTACATGCTACGTAAATATTTTATTTAAAGGATGGTGCTTTTACGATAAGATATATATTGTTATGTTATCAATTACATAAGGGTTTATATTAAGAATATTATGATGAAATGTCTAATGTTAACTAAAATAGTAAATACGAATATTAGTACCATTTTAAAATGAAAACAGGTAAATCCACTAAGATGGAATAGAATGTGGTGAGAAGGTAGACCTATCTTTTTTTCTTTTGACGTTAATTAAAAAAAATGAAAACCAATAAGTGAGTATTGAAAACCTTATTTACAGAAAACATTTCATCAGTATTTCCTGCTTCCCATTCCATTCACAAAGTAAATAATTTCCCCATAATAAATACGAGCCATCACAATGGCAATTGTCTTTCTATATGGGACAGATTAAAATGGATTTTACAGAAAGGTCTATACCTGCCAGTTTGAAACAAAAGCTGATGAAATTCATCAGTTTTCAATTAACCCTGGACCGGCGATCCATTTGTTTGGAATAGATTATTTCTGGTCGAATGGGTTAAGCTGAAAAAGTTCAATTTCATTTGATTACTGTATATGGGTATTGTTTTACAGGTTGTCAGTTATTTGAATAGTTTGCCCGATTAAGTTCTGTTGTTAGGGGTAATGTACGGTCAGCATAAAAATCATCATGCATCTAAACAAATCAAAATTTTCCAAAGTCCATAACAACGTAGAGGGTCAAGCTTACTTAACATCCTAGAATTAAAAAAAAAATAGTTATCGATGACTAGCAACTGCCAGCGGTTTCACCCGCAACCTACCCGAATAAAAAGTAGCCTATGGCCTTCCTTGATAAATAGGCT
The DNA here is from genome assembly GCF_022581195.2 of Helicoverpa zea. Lineage (NCBI taxonomy): Eukaryota > Metazoa > Arthropoda > Insecta > Lepidoptera > Noctuidae > Helicoverpa > Helicoverpa zea. The sequence continues at coordinate 1,296,754 of NC_061462.1, forward strand.
ATGATTTTTCAGATCGGAGCAGTACTTCCTGAGATTAGCGCGTTCAAGCAAACAAACAAACTCTTCCGCTTTAAATTATTAGTTTAGATTCAGTTACTTTTGAAGCTGGCTGTACTACTTTCATAGGTGAAGGAAATTTTCCTATAGTTTTGAAGGTTTTGTGGGCGATATCGCCAACGTAACACGTGTGTGTGGCACGAGTAACTGATAAAGTTGGGGATAGTCGTCTTTTGTTTACTTTTTTATTTTGGCCGTCATTTGTGTTTTATTTTATTCCATACTGTATATTTAAACTATCTACAAATAACGATGAACACTAAATATTATTACTGCTAGTCGACTCCATTTAACTATTTACAAGTCAAAAAACATGGTTCCTCTGAGGAAAATTTTAGTTCTAGCCTTGGAAATTCTACTAAGAAAACGAAATAAGAAATATCGTATTTACTTTTAAAATGATCAAATCAAAATTCGACCTTAGAAACTAATCAGAGAGTTGTGACTAACATACTTTTAGTGGTCCAATCGGAATGCACATTTATGCACTACTTACAAAATTAATATTGCCACATAAAATACTGTGAATATTCTCTAAAACTGTCAGTCTAAACATCTTCAAGATGCCAGTGAAGGCATGGTAACAACCTAGTAGCAACAATTTGCCAACATTACGTATTCTATGGTCAACATGAACTTACATGTTATGTTTGCACCTAGCGCAAGTTTAAGCAATTCCCATCAAAACTTCAGAATAACTGGGATTTACAAGTTAAATGTTTACTTAGAGTTACACACTACAGACTAAATAGTCGGCCGACACTTGATTCGATAGTTTCTTCTTTCGTGTCGATGATATGCTCCATGTCTTTGTCAGCCCAATATGCCACCCCGCACTCGCACCCAAGGTCCGCCCGATTTGCCCGAACACTAATAGTTAACAATACTTTTTTAAAGATAACCTGGATTCCAATCAAAGTTTTCAATCGGCCCGATACCGGCTAAATATCGGTGATCTTTGTACTGTGCGTACTATCATTCATCTTCATACTGATTTATGAGCTCAGACAAATTATCGGCCGACTAAAAGTTTACAGTGTGAGGGTACTCGTAACATTTTAGTTAGAAACATTAATTAGTGGATAATAAAGTTTTACTTTAATAAGATTCGGTAATTATTTTCGCGAAGTTCTGTACCTAGTTTTATAATGGTAATGGATTTACGAAGAATTTTTAATTTTGGAAGTTCATTAAGTACATAATAAAATACTCTTTAGCCTTATTACTACTCTTTCTTCTTATTATTACTGCTCTAGCTATCACTAACGGTTTCACCTGCACACTAAAAAACTGCTAGATCTTTAAATATGTTCAATAATTTTGTATGGAAGTGTATTCACTAGACATAGATATAACTTTACGATTTTGTATTAATAAATGTTTCCGTTGTCACATGTTTTTATAATAAAATTTTGGTTTCAACATTAACTATAGTATCTTCCAATCGCAGTTAAAACCATTTCCAAGATAAATAACAGTTACAAGACACATTAAACCAACTGAACTCAATATACGTAATACCCGTCAAAATAACCATTCTACTCACGTAACCGTAAAACGTAAGATTCTCAGGAGATCGTAAAATTATTACTGCTGTCTGTCAATACTGATATTGAGAATGACCACGGAGTAAAGAAAGATGAGCGGATATGCCATAATGCAGGTAGGTCAGGCGTCTTCTTCTAGTTCAAATTCGTACGGTGGGCATGACCAAAACGCTCATTTACTTGTAAACTAACGAGGTGTTAGGGGTCTTTGGGACATCTGTAGACGATTTTTGGTATTAAAAAATTTGTTGTTGTCCAAAGAAGGCATGTATGGGTGGAAACAGAAACGATCTTCGTCCTCCGAACACCCGCATGTTGGCGCGCTACTTTCTTAGGAGATTTTTCATTATAGCACCTCCGATAGTCATTTTGTTCTGCATGGGAATGACGTATTCACTTGTTAGAAGTATAAAGGACATATGTGTATGACGATGGTAAAGTACTTACGCCCTTTTAATACGTGATGCTAGTAATAGGAAAGATGGAAAGATTACGTGAATGCTTTATGTGCTGGTATATTTGAATGATTTTTGTTTTTTTAATATAAATAAGATTATAAAACTGAAGAGTTTGTTTGTTTGAACGTAAAATTCAGGTACCACTGAACTTAATTGAACAACTCTTTCAAATTAGGTAGGCTATAATTTCCGATTAATTGATTTGTCAAACTAGAAGATATTGTTGATGCAAAAGTAAAGATTTTAAGATAAAGTAAAGATTCCATTAAAATAATAGTTTGAATCATAATATGTAAATATTACCATACGGATTTGAACGAATCTGCGGGGAAATCGCTAGAAAAATTCTAAATCCTGGTTACAACTGCAACATCAGTTTTGGTGTAACTAAATGTTATGGTCGAGTGGCGAACTGTATTCTGTAAAGGCATTGTTCCACTGCAAGTGCTCGGATTATTTAGGATACAAAATAGTACATTGCTGTGTTCAATTTGTCGATTTGAATTTGAGAAGATACAAAGACTTTGAAATAGGAAAACTTGAATAGATAAACTACCCATAAGTTAGAATAGAAGTATTCCAAGAAGTTCCTTATGAATATGTAGATCTAAGTTTGAGTCTTTTAGTATTAATTTACTGCAGGAAGCCATTCCCTTGACACGATAATGGACCTACAGGAAAAAGCTAGTTCAACTATAAAAAAATCCGTTATCACAGTCATTTACAACTTTTAAAGCTACAAAGCAATATAGCCGCCACTAGATTCATACCTCGAAAACGTCGCTTCGCTTCGTTACCAGTGGATCATTACCTTAAACCTGCGGTAATAGCCAGAGACACTCAGACAAAGTTACCGTTTTAGAAGCTTGTATTTCATTTTAGAGTATTTCAATACCAATTCTGTTGCTCACACTTCCTTCACTTGTTTCATAGGTAGTACTAGTTGAAATTTGGGAACTGTACCTATTGATGAGATTGGTCGGTTGAGTTTAACTAGAAATTAATGAGTGGTAAGTCATAGCAGATAGATATAAATTAAGCTTATGCTCACTTTACATAAGAAGAGTTTCCGAACACTGCAGACAAAACTGTAGGCTGATAGTTGGTTGACATTTATCTTGACGGTAAGCTTGAATCTTATCCAACTTCTGAGTGAAAACTTGTCGACTCTTCAATCAGTCTAAACAGATAGGATACCGTCCATGTCCAGGAAACTAGTAAAAAAGTTCACCCACTATTCTATTACGATGGGTACAACAAGGAAAGTGGGCGTGTACCTTTAGCTCAACATTAATGAAACACGTGTGGCGAAATACTGTCTAAATAATAAACAACGCTCCCACATCTTTCATACATAATTTTCTCAAAAAAACATTCTCAAAGTGTCTCAAACTTCCCAGCCAGCGGGATGATTGTCTAATTTTAAAAGTTAGTTCTGCTCTCGCCTCTCAAAAAGACTAGAACATAAGTACGCGAAAACGTTTATGAAAGGGAATTATGCGTTTAAAAAAGTCCAGCTCGATTTCATGCTCTGAGCTAGTCATCAGAAATAGCCATTTAGTAACTCTAAATTCAGCTCTTGAACGAATGATTTTCTTTTGTTCCTTCTTTGTCACAACCACTTAGAAGACAAGAAAAAAGAGGGGTAAATTGAGTCCTCTGTGTGAAGGCTGACTTCATTTGACGTCTTACGCAATTTCATCGCTTGCTATAACTGACGACCGTGGTCTTACGATATTACCATCCAGATATGTTTCTGTGACATTTCAATAATAGTCATAGATAAGTTTGCTTAAAATGACTTCTCAAATATGTCTCTACAAGCTCTTCGAAACTACACAAACTACGCACTTCATACACCAAACAAAACAAACCACAATTTCACAAAAACCCTCGAAACTTCAACTATTAATTCACATCTCGTAAACTAAAGATAAAAACCAACATCCCGCAGGCAGCTTCAAGGTAGCTTTGACTTGTTACTAACTAAATTCTGAACTCTCTGTATTTTAATTTTAACGTAAGTTGTTGTTTATGAATTTAGTATTTATTCTGCGTTATGTTTTTGTTTAAATAAATGTTATGTTTTATTTTCGGCTACTAATTACTAATCTCTTTGGTTTCTTCACTACTTTGTTGGACAAACATACAATGTAGCAGCATAGGTTTAAAATGTACTTATATATTTCTCGCGGTTCCACCCGCATCTTTCAGTATCCAGATAAAAAGTAATCTATGACATTTCTCAGGATCTATAGAGTACTTTATACTTAATTTCATTAAAATCAATTCAACATATTTTTTCGTAAAAAAACATTTATTTGACACAACAAATTATATCGATGGTCAAAAAATTTTGTTGCTACGACAAAATTTTTCGATAACCGTCTTTTTCAATAGAGAAAGACTCCTTCCTACAATAAGTCCTCACAGACACCCAATTTATGTTCACGCAAATAAACTCCAGTCCGTCTATAACTAGGCAGCCTTTAACGGCCACTGACCATCTGCAGTTAGGAAGTGGAACAAAGTTACGACCACTATATAAAGTTGTCCCTAGACTAGACTTTGGTGCAGCTAAAAGCTAGACTATCACTTGTAGTTATGACTGTTTCATTGAGTTTGGGCTTGTCGCCTTTGGTTATAGAGGAATATCTGCAATTAATTTAGGTATGCTTACTTCTGTTTCGATTTATTGGTTGGTTGTGAATTTAAAGTAAGTAGATAGACATTATTGTAAACATTAAGCAGTCAACTGTGTAAAACATTTTGTGTCCTTCTCCCTCATGAGTATATCGATGGGATGATAATCTCACACGAGGAAAGAGAGCCAGCTCAGAACCAATATCAAAGGACCGAATACTTAGGGACACGGCACATTATAGCGGACCGCAACAGCACGGCTCCACACCAGCATTTAAGTTGTCATTCAATTTAGAGCATTAAATCGTGTATATTATAATATATTTCGTAATGTCAATATGAAAAAGCCAACGGCGAGCAGTCAGCGCGCTTGCCGCTTCCACACAACTCGACTCGCCGCCCGCGTGCTGCAAGCGAGCGGACCTTATGCGTACAGCGCGCCGACGGCATGCTCATTACGCGCCGACTCCGAGTCGGCAGCGAAACAACGTCATTGCGTCGTGTTCAATCATAACTGTCTTAAAATAATATTGAGTTTGCGATGACAGCAAGCTTACACCTCGCGGCCGGCGCGCGGCCGGCGCGCGGACGGCGCGCGGACGGCGAGCTTGCACCTTGCGGACAACGCGTGGTTAGCGCGCTGGCTGCTAGCCGTAGTCTAAATTCGAGGCGACGCCGTGCTGCAGCCGTACTGTTGCTGTGCTGCAATAATGTGCCATGACCCTTATTCTATCCCCGCCCATTAAAACATTTTACAGAAAAAAACAAAAGATGGTTCTTCCTCTGTTTACATAGGTACCCAGAATTTGATAGGAGAATAATTATACTAGAATGTTGTGAAAGCATATTCTGGTTCTAGATTTAGGTCTAAATGGCCCCTTCTTAATTGAAAGATCCTTTCCCCTCATTTCAAAACTGACCTAAAATAAAATTTGAAAGACCCACAAATCGTGAACCCCAGTAAAATATGGCCTTATCAAAGCACACCAGTCTTTACTAAAGGTACAAAGTCTCCGCAGATAATATATTGGATACATACGGACGAATAAAAGGGTTTTTGCTGACGCATAGTATAATTTCCATGTGTTATCATAATATTTGTAACTAGGCCTAAGTAAATATTCTCAGTTTGTTTGGGAAATGCTAAACCGAGATTTTTTGGTCCGTATTTTTTACCGTAAGATCTCTACTTCCCATAGTTTTATGTGTATTTCTTGTTAGGTATAAAAATATTTTGGAGACACTTGCCCATTCATGGTGTTACAGGATTAGTTGTTTTTTTTTTACTTTAATAGGAGTATATTGATTACGACATTGTAATATCGGTATTTAAACTTGTTACTATAGGGAAATAATGCGTAATTCTTATGATGTTTTTTATGTTTAATAAGCTGATTGTTAAGATCATCACGTTGCCCGGGCGACCGCGGGCGGAGCCGCGGGCGCAGGGGGGCGCTCGATCAGCTGGCGCGCGCGCCGGCCCTCACAAGAGACGGATTCATCGTCCACCGTACCGAGCGCGCACGCCCGCGCATTTCTTATAATTTGTTAATTCGGTTATTCCTAAGTGTTGTAATTTATACAGTCCACTATTATACCTATAAGCTACGAAGTTACTGGAGTTTTGTTCTACCAACACCCGTAGGATATACCACATTTCCGTTTACTGATGGCTAATCTTTTGGAATGACGAGGCACCAAAAGTCGAAGAAGAAAGAATAAGAATGGCTTGCACCACAAAACATTTAACGCAAAGGTACTTTTAAGACACACAATGATGCCAGATAAACGTATGTGTCTAATTTAGCACTGAATTTACTTATTTAGTGCTTAGTTACGCAATCAGGTCTTAATCTCAAAAGAAGAAGTAGCTATAAATATACTTACAAGAATACAATACGTAATTGGGCCAAGATAACAATCTCCCACGCTCAAAAAGACCTTCATAACAAAAGTACTAAAAGGCCAATCAAGACAGCAATTCATATTAGAGACTTATTAATTCACGAAGTTTTGCCAACCATCTGTGTGTTCATTAATCAAATTGCTTTAATAATTAAGACAATAATCTATCTCGTTAATATGATAAAAACGGCACCAAAATGTAGATAGCTAGTGGTTGCCTACGGTTTCACCTGCTTCTCGAGGTAGTTGCTCTACGTACCTGTAAAACCAAAAAGCCAGTAGCCATCCTTGATTGAACACTGAAATTATTTTTCAAATCCATCGAGAAATTCCTGAGATAAGAGCGCTCAAGCAAACAAACAATCTCTTCAGCGTTATGATATTAAGATTATGTAGATTCTACATGACTTCTCGAACAGATCAAACTAATCGACATTTTAAAAATAACCCTCCCATTTTTTACCGACTTAAAAAAAAAACTCGACACACAACAAAGGCTTTATGCGCCAAGCTCAACAAACAACAAAATTCATATTTCGAACACACAAAATAATCGCAACGATCGTCTCAAGTCTATTTTTAATACGAAAATCTCTGAATCTCTATTCCGAACATGTTTGGGGGCTTGACTGTCCCCCCGAGCTTCGTCAGTACCCTGCGACAATAGACTCGTAAATCTCATACATTTTTATAACACAATTTCATATAATTTATATGGTTTTTGTGATGGTCGCCTCTGAGATTTGGTCGATACTTACTCTTTGACGCTTTTTTTAGTTTGAATTATTGGATGTGGGCTGATTTTTAGGTGTTTTTGAAGTTTGTTATAAATTGATTTTTGTAGTGTGCAAAAAATATATATTTGACGCGAACGTTTAAAACATTATTTCATGTTTGTTTTAGCATAAAAACTTTTGATGTTTAATTTCGGAAACATTCTTGATTTTTATGTCTTTTTTTATGATAATATTTTTTTCTCACCAAATTGATTTTTACTATTTTTATATATGTAAAAACGTACCATTATTTCAATAAAAACGTTCTGTTGACATTATTTATCCAATTTTAATAAAGATCGACGACAATCCGCCTAAAGTAAATATTGTTCTTGAAAGTACAAATAAGCAACAAGATTCCATATCTTACCATACATTTTACATTATGTTTATTTTCTTCTCATACACATCTCAGCAAATATACTCTCAAAACATATTGACGAATAATAACTTATTAAAATATGGCGGATATGAAATATTCTGTTTGTTTGTAAATACTGATTTAATATTGTATGATTTGGATTCTGAAATATTAAATCAGTGGCTATCAAAGATGTGTAAAATATACTCTATTTCTGGAATAGTCCAATAGAAATGAATTAGGCGCTAACACTTTAAGGACGAAACAGTTCAGTTTCAAAATTGTTTTACACTACAAAAATAATGTAATTTTACAAAATTCGCACAGCATTATTCTCTTGAATATAAATTGTAGAGTTTTATATGTTTTGAGCTATTGAATAATAAACAATTATTTAATGAACCTAACAAGCAATTAACAATTAACCCACAACATTAAACACAACATTTAAACATTACCATTCAACAAGAAGCTAACAAAAGAAACCAAGCCCCCAATTACGAACAAAAAAACACGAAAATAAACGGAAAATTTCTCATTTATTTCGCAACACTGTCCAAACGTTAAACATAATCTCCCCATCGCCCGAATTTACCCTGAATGTTGACTGACTTGACAACATTCCTTCAGCAAACACAATTTGCATCGACGACACCTTGCGAGCCCAACATGGAGAACAAAATTACTAGCGGAGATATCATAGCGCAGGCCTGCCGGGGCCGCTACATTGTTCGAAAGAGTACCACGGCCCTGGTACATAAGGAACGTCATGGGCTTTAGTCAGTAAGAGTCTGACACTCCCTCACACTGCTAACCCGCAGCGGAAGGGGTCTATTGATGATTTCCCATAAAAAAAGATGTCATAACGCAAAATCTTCACAGAAAATATAGCGTCAAAATGCGGGTGTTCGGGTGACGAGGAATGTTACTATAGTCTGTTTTTTAATCTCGTAGACTAAATTGACACTTGCAAAATGTCAAACTTTCTAATAATTTTGCTAGCTCTGTGGTGCAGTGTTGTACTTACGATACCGGTTCGTTGAATCGTAACTTTTTACAATAAGTCATCCTGAAATAATGGGCTTATCCTTGATGATTACGCATAGCTTTGCGTGGTCAGATATCCCTGGCAGTTTGTAGCACGTCGTACAGCCATGTGTACGTACGTGAATTTTAAATATAAAACTTTGAATGAATATTAAATTCGTCTATTATAGATAAAAAGTTACGATTCAACGAACCGGTATCGTAAGTACAACACTGCACCACAGAGCTAGCAAAATTATTAGAAAGTTTGACATTTTGTAAGTGTCAATTTAGTCTACGAGATTAAAAAACAGACTATAGCCCCGCCTTTACTTCTACTACTTTCACTAGACACCACCCATTACTTTCAAAATAAAATCAACCATCAATTAAGACCAATCTTTGACTGATTGGTTTTGAGTTGACAAGGTACCCGAACGCCTCTTCAGTTTTAGTAACTATCATTGTCGTGGATATATTTCCTTACCTAATTTGCTTTCTTATCTCACATCTGACATTGGCAGAATCGTTGACTTTGTCATCGACGAATTACTTAACATCAATTAAAAATAAAATAGAATACCATCACAATATGTCTACCGTACATTACATAGGCCTACAAGAAGGCCCCCGACCTACCTGCCCTATGGCATCTCCGCTATCTTTCCTTTCTCCGTGGAGCCGAAAATTTCAATATTTAGCTTTACAGCCTCCGAAAATATAGATTAAATTCCCTCTGGCTGATTGATTGTAGTGAGAAGACGTTTTTGAGTGCAATGTACTGACTGTCTGTGAGTGACGCACTTCTTTATAATGGTGACTAGCTTTGCCCTAAGGGTTTGTCTTGAGTAGCTCGTCTCACGTTTGTAATTTTTTTGTTGATGTTTTGGCTTCAGAAAATAATTAGTTACCCTTTGAACCTTCATCCATAGCGAGATGATATTGCATCCCAAAAACCGCAGATTACAGCGCTGTCATACTAGCAGATTTTTCAGTCGGTTTTTTTCATCAGTTCAAACGATGACACCTGAAACCGCGTGACAAGTTTTTTGCCGGTCAGAGTACGTCCTGCGTAAAAACAGCGCGGTAAATCTGCTGGTATGAAAGTACTGTAAAAGTAATTTTAAATACCTAAAAATTATCTCGTCAAACACAAAAAGGGCTTTTATTTTATTTACACCCAAATTTTATAAAAAATGTGCATAAGAACATACAAACTTTGCTTTAGTACATAGATATGTTAGCTAGATATTGTATTAGGGATGACAATAGAGGGTAATAATATTGGACAATGAGATTCAGTACATTGACATCGTTCGAAAGCTTTGTGGTCAATATTCGGCGTTATTATTTTATAATAGAATGGTACTCCACGAATATAAGTGGGAATATGTCCATCAAAAAGATCACTGAGCTGATTAATGTACTAACTTTGTATTATTATTTTATTAAGTCTTTTTATCCGTCTGCCAAAAGGGTTCAATGTGTTTATCTAAAGTAATCGGCACGAATCTTGAGCTCTGACCTTCACCTGCGCAGAAGTAATTTATTGGGTCCCTTTTGTGGTATGAAGTGAGGCGCTGGGGCGGGCTAAAGCGGTGATTGGCCCGCAGTGCATCGCGTCATAGCTTTCACTCGGGATTGGTTCTTTGCTAATAAATCACTGCGCAGATGTAGGTCAGAGCTCAAGATTCGTGCCGATAACTATACCTAGAGCGTGATTCCATAAATTAACTTACCAGTATTAAGATATATTAATTTTTTGTACTACACTGTATATAAGTTCATCATAATAAAATATCTAATTATTTTTATATGCGTGTTAGTTAAGAGTAACTGTTTGGTATAATAATATGTTTATGTATGAATAATGAATTCAATATAACATAATGTTTGCTTAATCTATCGCAATTTGTCTTAATTCTCGGTACTTATACGTAGATTCTAAGAGAATTTCTAAGATACGTGTAAATAATACTGAAGCCTCATAGTCTTACGGTATGAGTTTCAAGTTTGTTGGTGAGTGTAACACTGGTGGTAACACACATACACACATGCAAGTAAATACGGATACATTAAAGCAAGTTTGTGAATAGTAAACTCATTTTTCTGTGTAAATAAATTAGGTGTGTACAAATAAAATTAAAACTTGTGGAAATATGTATTATATTTATTGGAATATATTGGTTTTTAATACCAAAAATGCTCTTGAAATATGCTGGAAAATTAACGAGTACCAATGCTGAGAAGTCTCCTTTAAAGACGGAGAAATGAAAAAAACACGACGAATCTAAATAAAAAATTGGAAGGGCAAGGAAATAATAGCAATAATGAAGAAACTAATTTAAAAAACAAACGAACGCTAAAAACATTAATTACAAAACACTACTTAACAAACAAAACAATAACAAAAAACAAAACAGTTTTTAGTCGTCGAGCTAAATCTCGAAAGTTCCACAAGATATCAGAATCTATAAATAAACCAATTAAGATGAACTTAGCTGCAGATAAGGCGTCGAAGTTTGCGAAATGGTGCTCAGCAAAAACAAGGATATCACAGAGTAAGGAAAGATGAGCGGAGATGCCATAATGCAGGTAGGTCAGGCACCTTCTTTTAGGTCAAATTCGTACGGTGGGCATGACGGGACGATTGAACTAACAAGGCTTTCGGGTTTTTTGAGTCATCTATCAACTATATTTGGTATTACAAGAAATGCTCGAGTCTAAAGAAGGCGTAAAAGGACGAAGACAGTAACGTTCCTCGTCCCCCGCACACCCGCATTTTGGCGCGCTACTTTCTTAGGACATTTTTCGTTATGGCACCTCCGCTAGTCGTTTTGTTCTCCAAGGAGCTGGGATAAACAAAATTGGCCCAAGTTGATGGGCTTGTGTTAACCGCTAATTATTATAAACGTTATAATCTTTTACGTTTATTGTGAAGGGTTGAAGTTTGAATGTGAGGTAATCGTTGGTAGCATGGACTGGTAAAGTTATCCTAATATTTTGGAATGAAATCTTGTTGCCACGTAATATTGTCTGAATTTACATATTTTTACTTCATTAAAGTCAGGCTTCTAATTTATAACTCAGCAGTGCAAAGTTAAAGTATGTAATACAACTGTTTAATGCTCCTAACCGGTATTATAATAAACAAAGTCATTAAAAATGTGGAACTAACTTTTCAGCCATTTGGCCACTTTCAATAATAAATATTTAAGATATTTTTGTCGCTACAAACAACAAAACAGCCCGAAAAATTCAAATAGTTCTACAGCATTGACGGAACAGCATGTCGATTCTATAAAATATCACAACTCACTTCGACATCACTCTCACTTCGACTTCGATCTAAAGGTAGAATTCCGTGGACGCGACAATAGTCAACCTTTGAAAATGTATGGCACCGTTGTCGAGGCCCGTGACAGTCGCGCGCGGCCGACGAATTTCGTAAGCTGCTCGCGGCATTGTCAAAAATTTAATTCTGGTTTTACTAAAATTCTATAGATGTTATTAAGCGCTAGACCATGTTGAGAAGCGTACGGCCGCGAGCGGCTCACGAAATTCGTCGTCCGCGCGCGACTGTCGCAGCCCTCGGCAGCGGTGCCATACATTTTCATAGGTTGACTTTTGTCGCGCGCGGCTGCGACAATCGCGACCCACGGAATTCTACCTTAAAGTTTCGTGATTGACATTGTCAAACTACACTAGCGCTTCACTATCGAGCGTGTTGACAAGTTGAACTAAATCAAAGTCGAGATTTTGACAGATTTGTCAAAATCTGTCTATCTATAGGGGAGGTAGGGGAGAGATGGGCAGTTGGGAGACATGATCAAATCAGAATAAAAGGGGGGTCCTTTTATTCTGATTTCTGATCATAGTTTTGTTTTTTTTTAATTGGGTAGTTTACGTTACCGACTGGTAACGGTGTTCATCCATAGACTATCTGTCATTTCTGTGAGTTGTCAAGAACAAACACTCGTAAAAGTACTTAAATATTTTGTTGCGGTTTCGGATCGTTATAAAGAGAAAACTAATGAAAGGTATGTGTATTTTCTATTATTAATTATTGATTGTCAAAATCTCCAGTTACAATTATAGTAAGTCGATGCAATCCACACCTATTATACCTTTAGAAGAGAGTACTACAGCAATAGTTAATGGGCCCCACGTTTTTATTTTAGTCTAATATGACCGGGACCACCTACGTAGGTTGACAGGTAAGTAACTATTTTTTATTTTCTAGTTTTCAGTGCACATAAGATAAAACCGTTTAACTTAAAAGTTTTTTTACCGATTTTTTTTTCATAAACTAAGTCAAAAGTGTCCAATGCTCTCTATGGTAGGGAGGCTTTTCTTCGTCAGTGAAAATTTGTGAGGTTATAAATCTGCGCGAAAAATCCTTTATAGAATCTTGTTTCAGGTACCGTTGCCAACTTGATCTAGAGACTATTATATTTAAAATAGTGTTTAAATAAAGTTCTAAGTGTTTTAAAGTGATTAAGTGCCTACATTTAACGATGGCTAGAATGTTTTTGCTTAAATCTTTATTAGAAGAAGCTCATGCTTTAGATAATTTAGAAAAGCGTCAACAATCTGCTAGAATTCGTAGTTTACCTTTATTAACTCGCGATGATGACTATGTGAGCATATATAGATTGTCAAAGGAGCTAATTGACCAACTGGAGTCTGATTTACTGCCCCTGATAAAGCCCACAAAACGTCGAGGCAAAGGACTTACAACTCGTGTAAAAGTAAGTATTGACACAGTTTATAGTTGAAAAATTGTAATCAAGCACACAATAATAAGAAAAACACTTAGTTCTTAATAAGGAGTATTCCCTTTATGTGGTTTCCCCGCCAGCTGATATGTTTTCAAAAGCCTCTGTACTTCAGTTATAATATTGGTATTCTCTTAAGCATGAAAATAACCAAATTGGTCTCAATTTTGTTTTCACTAAATCCAGATAAAGTAGGTATTACATTTTTTATTGATTTATTGTTTCACAGATACTATGTACTTTATCATTCTTGGCTAGTGGCAGTTACCAGAAGGTTATTAAAGAGGGCATCAGAACTTATTTATCGCAACCGTCTGCATCTCGTTGCATAAATGAAGTAGTGGAAGCTCTGAACAATCCGGCCGTAGTAAAAAAATATATAAGGTTTCCTCAAAATCAGCAAGAAAGGCAAATTTTAAAAGAAAGGTTAGTACCTAGATATAATATAATTTTAATATTATTATAATTAAACTGACCCTTTTATTTTTACAGTTGATCATGTTAGTGATTATTGTAAATTACAGGTTCTACAAAAGGTTTGGGTTTCCAGCCACCATAGGCTGTATTGATGGCACTCTGGTGGCAATGAAGAGACCAGCAGAGAACGAAGAACGGTTTTACTGCCGCAAAGGCTACCATGCAAGAAATGTGCAATTGGTAAAATGGATTTCAATGTTGTAATCAATTATAATTAGGTATAATAGAGTCATTGTAATTTATTTCTTTTTCAGATAACAGATGCAGATTTAAATATTTTACACGTGGATCCCACATATGGAGGAGCTACTCACGATAGCTTCATTTTTAATTATAGTGCTATCAAAGACCATTTAGAGGCATTAACAAATGCTGGTGAAGAAGTAGTTTTGCTCGGTAAGTAGATCCTTTCCTGACCCTGCTTCAGAATATAAGCCTAATTACTAAGTATAAAAACTACATAGTTATTTTTTTTTCAGGTGATTCAGGATATGCTCAGCGTGCCTACCTCATGACGCCAATTAGTGGCGCTGAAGAGAATTCCCCTGAAGCTTATTACAATAAGCGTCATTCAACTGCTCGCAACTCAGTTGAGAGAACAATAGGCCTCCTAAAAGGACGATTTAGGTGCTTATTAGTACACAGAGTACTCGACTACCATCCAGATGTAGTTGCAAAAATAGTAATTGCATGTTGTGTTTTGCACAACATGTGCAATCGCGCGGGAATTCCGGCAATCTCTATTTCCGAGGAAGAAAGAGTAGAAGAGCTTGAAATAATTGCTGAAGCAACAAGGAGGCAAACTAGAGATTTACCATCCAACGCCGATTTAGCTTTAGGTCAATTACGAAGGCGAAACTTCGTGAATGGGCTTTGGCGTTCACGTCATAATTAATGGGTGCTAATTAAATAGACTTCTTTTTATTATCATTATTCGGCCCAAAAATGTATGTTGGCTTCTAAATTACTAAGTCAAACAATATTCTTGGTCAAAAATTGAAAAAGATTACATAAAATCAAAATAAAATATTTATGAATTCAAGGAACACACTTGAAACCAAGACTATCGGCTATCGCATAAGTGGTTTGCTTTAAGGAATGTGAAGTGGTTCTAACATACTGCTGCAAAAAAAAATACTGCTAACCTTGGTCCACTGTTTGTGGGTTTTGATGGTGCCACCTATACTGTTTAAGCGCACGGCTAATTCCTCCCACTGGCTTCGACTTCGCTCTCTGGCATTTTGCGTTCTCACGAAACCCTTCGCCAGGCCAGGGTTTTGCTCCATAAACTCAACCAGAGTTTCAACCTGAGCCGACGAAGGGTGAGACGACCTGTCATTTGGACTGAAATTATTGTTGGATTAATAAAATAAACACTTCTTTAATTAATATTATTTTTAACTTTATAACAAGAAATATAAAATTACTTCATGATTTTATCACAATTACGGCGAAAACCGGCGAAAACAAACAAGCTTAAACACAATATGAAGACAGAAGATACCCGATATATTACTTTCCTCTATGACAGAAGAGAAGAAAATATTGTCCACAGATTAATAATGGTATTGGCGCTGTCAGTATTTTTTTTCGTAGGGTAAGCATAGATTATATTCACAGCACGAATTTAGAGATTTCTGTTTATTTTATACTTAAAAGCTGCCTCAAATTCCTTACAATAACAAATTATAACTAAAACATCATATTTAGCTAAAATTCTGTGTCAAAACTGATAAAATTAAAAACTGATTAATCTCGGTTGACATTTTGTCGAGTGGGGAAGTCACTAGCACAGCATTGGTCGATGTCGAGCTCACTTCACTTCGCAAGTGATTAGGTGATGTTTACAGAATGCAAAATCAAGGTCGTTCTGAATCGAATGCGAAGTGAGAGTGAATAGCGAAGTGAAATGCGAGTTGTTGTTCGAATTTTATAGAATCGACGTGCAGGCAGGCCTTGGCCCTGTTGCGCCCCGCTGGGGTTGCTGACAGTATTCTACTTGTGTAGCCCTTTCATTTGATACCCATATTGAGGGGGCTGTGCCATTTTGTGCCGGCGGCCATATTGGATTTAATTAAAGGTGTATACAAAATTTCAGACCAATCGGTTGACAGGAAGAGGGTGAAATTTGAATTACTAAATTTGATCCAAGAATAAATAATAAAACAAACGGGGTGAGCTAAATAAAACCGTTTAAATATCTCGTAATGTTGAAACTGATTGTAATTTTTAGGAAAGCTCTTTCATTATATCTAGCCGAATATAAGAAATGGCAATAAAAGTTGATAATGATCTGTAAAATCTGATTTTTTATGCAATAAATTGTGAAAAAGTGCCCATCCCTCCCCTACCTCCCCTAAAGTATGAAATGACATTACGAATCGAAGTGAAATGCGAGTTGTTGATCGAGTTTTATAGAATCCCAGTACAGGATACCTAAGTAGATGTTTTATTTCTCGAAACTGAACACTTTACGATGTGAGTACAAACTTAAAGACAATGTACATCTAGGTTACATTAATACACCTACGTTCCCAAAATAGAAAATCTATATCACTTCCAAAAACAAATGAAACACGACTCCCTCTGACGTCACTCTCGCGAACTTCTGAGCTTCTGAGCCTAGTTGCGTTAAACAATTCTTTATCTCGTAATACAATTACAGTTTCGCAAATTCTATTGGCATCGCTAACCTCGTTTCGAGTTTGAGAGCAGGAAATAAAAGATTCTCCTTACAAGAGAGTAATCCTAGAGCATGTGCTGCGAATGGCCGGAGAGATAAGGCAGCTAATTTATAGCGTTTCAATACCTCTTCGGCAAAGATTTCGTGGTTACTGGAAGAGGTACGATTGTGTTATTTGTTTCATATATGGCATTCCATACTGGTTAGAACCAGCAAAAAGAGGTATGTTTTGGGCCGAAGTCTCTATGTGAAATAAAATTATTTTGACCCGCAACAAAAATACTTTACAAATGACGAATATGTAACATAAAAGTTATCTTCTAATCGTTCCCCTGCACTACATCTTTTGAGGATCTTTGTAGCACCCAACTGGTACGATGGATCGGCTCCCATAATGTGTGTAACTTTTCCACATCGTCAAAATGCCAGACGATTAGCCAATATGTAACTCAGTCTTCCAAATGGTGCCCAACATTGAAGTAACTTTACATTGGCCCAGAAACTCGAATTCTAACTTGGTATATAGCTTTAAATTATACGAGTTCCTTGTCGCATCCAGTGCTATTACTCTTCGCCCTAAGCCCAGAGGTCAGCAGATGTTGAGAATTTAGTTGCGCTCACGTGTTATTCTTTCTCAAGTTATTTGTGTCTTACAAGACTTGTAGTCGTTTCGTTATTATATTATTTGCTTCTAGGCAGTGCGAAATCTATATCCTGTACTGTTTGTTAGAACATTTTAATGTTGTATGTGGTGGTTTGGTTTTAGCTTCATAGGATAGTCTTTAATCTACACTAATATTAAAGAGAGGAAAACTTTGTTTGTTTGGTTGTAATGGATAAACCTAAAAACTACTGGACCAATTTTAAATATTCTTTCACCATTAGAAAGCTTTATTATCTGCGTGTAACATAGGCTATATTTTATCCCGGTGCGGGCAGTAGCTCCCACGGGACACGGGTGAAACCGCGGGAAAACGGCTAGTCGTTGATAAAACTACGTCTAATTTTACTGTCGGTTTACATTCCTAGGTATATAAAAACATGCTACATATGTATAAAATAAGTTGTATAGTAATTTGTATTTTAACAATATAAATGAATGCTGCAATTATTTGCAATGCGCTGTTAAACAGTAAAGGTATGAATTTCTTTGAAAAATAATTAAACAAAGCAAATAATCAGTATTAAACAAAAATAATGCGGTTAAAGGAAATTATTATACATTAATTTATTTTTTATTATAGATAATTAATTGCAATATTTGAGAACATCCTCTGTTATTAATTACATTTCCATGAATTCACCTTTTTATGGAGTGAATTGAATCTCATTTTATATTATTATTAACCTTTATGAAATTGGATCAAACCTTTTACATGGAAACCACCCGACTGTGCGGTCGAGCGGTTTTCTCACCGTTCCCTCTCGTACGAGCGGCCAACAGCGCGGTCTTACATAGCTAGTCACAACTCTACGTTTGTCACCGCTCTTTGCGGTCGAATATTCATTTGTTTGTTACACACAAGCACAGCAGATACATAATAATATATTGTCTTGGGAACAGTTGTGAAACTACATACTAACGTTCGTAAAAATTTCCCTCGCATACGCATGAGCATCGCCGAGCTTTTACCGGCGCGGCGCTATCGGTGTTGTCAGTACTGAGTGTCGTGCATCGAGCACATGCGTGTGTGAGTGACATTCTTACGAACGTTAATAGGTACCTACGTAGCTTCACAACTATTGACAAGATTATATTATTTAAACGGTGACGCAAGAATGCAAAGTAGTTATCTAATGGCAAGTATAAAAACGTATGCAATAATAATAAATATGTAACTCCCACCTATTAACTCGGCTCCTAAGTAAAGAATAAACCGTTTGCAACTAAATGACCGCAGAGCAGATTATTGCAGCAACATTGTAAAAACTAAACAGCTGTATTTCATGTCGGTAGCTGTAATCTTTATGACCTAAACGCCAGGTAGTGGGATTAGCACTAAATTTATGATACCTAAACCCCAGGGCTTTGTTCTGTTTAACCTTTAGGGAAAACTTGGTAACCGTTGTTTAGGTAATCGGCTGATTAAATGGAATCATTTATTTTAATATGTTTTTTTTTTATCCTACTTATTTCTAACACCGAATATATACAAACCTATTTTTCTTTATTTTAATCAGTGCTTTATATAAAGCAGCAAATAATCAAATTAGCAGCATGTTTTCTAGAGTTTGATCATATAGAGAAGAACTCAATGATATATGATAAACATCGCATTCATTGAATAATTGTTTTCAACTTACGCTTATTGTCTATTTTTGCATCTTAAATTAAACTTAATTATTAAAAGGAAACATATAAGATTCGATGTCCTAATAAATAGACTAAGTTTTACAGAAAGTCTGAATTTAATAGTAAACAGCTGTTCGCACTTAATCAGACTGTTATCTTGTTGGTGAAATTTAGCCTTAACCACGGATTATGGTGAGTAACGTTAGTCAGAATGGGACGATAAGTTGGCAGGTAATTCTATGTTTTGAGGACTTAACATTGAATAGTGGCATTTGTTAATTGGCGGATCAGTTCCTATAAGGACTAGAATACATTTCAGTAGGATGGATTCTTCAGGTGAACCTATTGTAGAATGCATGCTTCCTGCTGAGTACTTCTATCATAATATGAGCTTTACATATAAGTGTGAGAACCAACCTCAACATAGTTTGGGAAAAGGCTAGGCAGATGATTGTGCTTGTGAATTGTTTTAAAATGAATCTTAAATCTGATAATTATCTGAAATTGTTGACATAAATTGACAAGAAATAGCCAACATATTTTCGGAAGGCCATATACTAACTTTGGGCAAGTTGCGCTCAATATACTGTTACCAGATTATTAGTGCTTTATATTTAACCCAGAGCGCCCAAAATACTATACTATAACAAGGTACAATTTCCGAGGGCCTAATATGTTCGGTGCCCTTCCCAGAAACTTTGATAATTAAGGGTCTGGTAATTGGAATAGTGCGTAGACCCAGCATCGATGCTAATGTGCTTCCAACAAATCCAATATTCCAAATAACCTAAATTAATTCAAAAGGTTCAACGCAAAGAGCTTTGAAATGGCCAATATAGAAAAACAAAAAAGAATTTTCTTCATTTCTTCATAAACCAGAGGCATAAACTCGGAGGAATACCTTCTTACGAAAATATTCGAATGACGAGGGCAAATTTATTGAGCTGTAGAGAGCTAAGTAGACCCCCGTATAATCTCTGCCGAAGTTACCTACAGAATGTATAGGGGAATCGATAATGCAAATTTTATGTAAAGAGACTGTGAGAGGCCAAATTTCAGTAGGGGAGTTCCAGCCGATCCAATCAGTGAATCTAAATAATATGTATCGAATGTTTAGTTTTCGCAGGTTTACATTTGCCCTTACTATAAAAGCCTTTGAGAGACGGAAAATTACAGTATTATTGTACTGCGTCGTCTTTCGTCGAATTGTCGTTTTCAAAACTATTTATATTTATACTTTGTCAGGTAGTTATGTGGTAGATCGATTATATAATACCTGAGTGAGGACAAGGATAATTTTTACCCGCTTGAGGGAAGTGGCTATCCAACGACGTGGCCGAAACCTTAGCTTACAGCCATACATTGTATTATTTTCAAATGAATTTGAATAATTATGTAAATAAAACAAGAAAAAAAGCACAGCTTATTATAAAGTAATTAAATTGTGATTCTTTCATATAAAAAAGCTTAACTTTTGAAGCAGATAATCTTCTTCAAATTAATCCATAGTATCAAGGGAATTGACGCTACAAAAACGAATATTTTTGATCTCGTTACACGAAAAGTTCATTATCGCGACTCTTAATTATTTAAACCTAATCTTTTACGTAAGTACTTACTACTAAAAATTACATAAATGAAGAATGAATGTAGAGGAATATAGTGAAAGGGCACAACCAAAGAAACTATGGATATATGGTTAGAAACTCGATATGGCAAGAAAGAATGTTGCTTTTGTGAGATGATGATAGAAGAATATGAAAGAATTAACCATGCTGCGCAAGACTGTTGTAAATAAAAATGAGATAAGTAGAGTAGTATGATAAATAACATAAACGAAGGAGACAGTTTATGGAGATTCTAGTCGTGATTTTTCTACATAAGATCAAAGGACATTGTTCGTCGTCCATACATAGCTCGCCTAAGACCCAACAGGGATCTGTATTTACTCTTCGGGTTGTAGATAATGTATATATTCGATTGAACCTAAATTAAAACAACGGACACTTATGAGAATTCTGAAAAAATGAAAACAATTTCGGGTTTTGAGGTTATAATCATCAATAAATCGTCAATAAAAACATCCGGTATGTAGCAGTAACTGTCAAACTGTCAAACTGTCAATGTTGTCATCTGTCAATTATTCATCAACTGTCAGTGTCGAAATTAATGCTCGTTTCAAACAGCTCTTTCAATCGAGATTTTTGATATCACAAGCACTACTTGCTTCTCCTTCCACTTGTCATTGGCAGAATCGTCGACGTTTGCATCGACATGGATTGCCATAAATAAAAATAGAATAGAATAGAATAGAGATTTTTGATACATTATGGCTAATTACGGTTCCGGGACATCTAATCGGACTGTGTAAGTAAAAATCATTATATATGAAGTGTTGAGAATACTGACGCTTGTCTGTTTCAAATTCTAAGAGTGCTGTTACACAGACTTGGCTGTATGAGTTATAATACCTTTGCCTATAATAAACCTCAAATGGAACCAAAAATTAATAGAACTATCAAGATGAAAGCTAAGGACGGAAGTGAATACTTTTTAAAATGTTTTCGAAATTAACAAGTGTCCGTTCTATTTTATTATATGTAATGTATATTATTAAAAGAGCTAGTAATTATAGTAAATTTTTCATGCGTGTTGGTTCATAGGCGAGTTTTAACAATGTCCTTTCTTTATTTTCTGCATAAGAACATGTTATCTTTCTTTTGTAAATAAAAAAACCTTTGCCAAAAAATAAACAAACATATACAGAACTAATTGTTTTCGCATTACTGTTTGAAACTGATTAAAACGGGGTCATAAATCTAGTGCGATTGGCCATCCGCACTAATTGTGATTGTCTATTGAAATGAGATGTGCAAGTACGATCATTGTTTATCCTACTCTATTTGGATTAGTATGGAATCTAATTCTGGTAATGCGTTTAGAGATTGATCTGAAATTTTGATATTTTTTATGGAAGTATAGTTCCTTGCTGTTAAATCAAGGTTTCATTAATTCTCTCTTACGCAATGATAGTTTTTAACCCTACCACAAAAAGAGATTTCCTGTTCTAAGTTTAACCGCTATGCGTCTATCTATTTGAGCTATCGCTACGATAGATAGATATCATAACGGATTAACCTATTTAGATGCGGTATTTTTTAGTTGAAAGCTGGTTTGCCGGTGGTGTTTCTAAGATTCATTTCATCATCTAAGTTGCAGTAATATTTCTGGCGAGGTTTTTGAAATACATCGGTAACCTGGTAGAAGAGTAACATTTTTTCGTAAATAAATACCACAGACTTGGTAATTTGCTAGATAAATACATAAGACATACCGTATAAAGTGACCTGCATGAAAACGTATGCTTTCGACTTGAAATCGAGTTACCGCAGTAAGTACCGTACTTAATATATGTTAACGTGGGCGTAACATTGAATAATGTTTGTGTACGTTTGTTCTAAGGGCATATCAATATCCTCAGTCAGCCCTTTAGCATAGTTCGTGGAGCGGAAAGGTCGGCCCTTACATTACGAGTGAGTGTTGCAAGGTTTTGCGCATTCCCAAACGTTGGGGGGATTTTGGCTTTGTTAAAGGAAGGATACAATAGAGAGAATTAATGACTGTTGTATTTTAAAGTGCATAGTTTTTTGTAGATATTTAATACTTTTGTAAGAAATAGGGGTTTGGAAAAATTGTTAGTAATTGTTGCAGTTTAATAAAAATGGTTTGCGTCGTTAACTTACTGATTGCAAGTTTTATTTAGGTACGTGTCAGATAAAACAATATTGTTTTTTTTTTAGTACAGTTAGCAAAAAAGCATAAACTTGCGAACAAAATTAGACTAAAACTTGATATTATGACGCTTTCACAATTGCAAACTATTTGCCTATCCAACTATTCGATTTCAACCAAAGGAGCTAATAACATAGAATCAACACTAACCTACCCCAACAAAACACACAGATAACCACACAACTGCAAGACAAGACAAGACCTCACAAACCACTTAAATAAGCTTATTAAACAAACCACTACATAAACTAACTGCTTCCAATGGAATCTTAGTAATAACTTTACAACACGTAACTGTATGTTATTGGGTTAGGGCGTGTCAAATTGGCACTAACTCGGAACCAAACTTGAGACTTGGCGTTTGACAGAAGTGAATTTGTAACTCCACTTGCCCCCTGGCGATGAGTTGTGAATGTGGGCTGATTGTGCATACAGCCTTATAATGTTATAGTCCATAGCGGGAAACTGGACTTGGGTTCTATATATATTTACATATTAAAATTTAGACTTTTTGTGTAAAATACTTTTTTCTAAATTATTTGACTCATATACATAGTTCTCTGGTAAATGCTACCTTCTTAATTGTATTTATTATTTTGTAACACTGTGATAAAAAAAATATTACCCCTTTTATCTGAAATTTATTTTAATCCGTGATTTTAATACATTTAAAACATAAGAATCATCAAAAACTATTCCTCCATTCGATTATCTGTGTCCTACTTATTTCTTCAATTGTATTTAGTTACCGACTAAATACTAACGGTTACATAACAGCCTTTTCGAACTCAAATAAATCACAAACCAATAAGTAAAGGTTTAGCTCCACCGAACACGGGCCCCTAAAAGCATTTCACCACGATATCCATATTTAGGACCACAAGAGGCGTCTGATTCCAACATGGAAACTTCTCGATTTAATTTATATACTTGTTTGGTATTACTCTTATCGAGTGCCACGACCAAGTTTTGTAGGAATCAGGAGAAATTACTGCAGCCATTGTGAGAACTCACACGGAAAACTTGGAAGACTCGAAATGATCAAGTTTCGAATAGGTTTGTATTTTAGATATTCGATATTCCGAATACTGGCGGAATTTTGTAGTGAGAATAGCTGGAGTGGAAGTTACGAGAATATTTTAGCGGTTGACTTTTATTAGTTTAATTTTTAAGGTGGAGTTTTATGATATGGTTTTTTTAATTGAATGCGTGTTGGTGGTGTAAGATTGAATATGACTAAAACTCTGTGAAACAATATACATAGGAACTTAAAGAATACATATTATGTGTTACTTTGTTTTCTAAAAGCAATGTAGGTATCTTTTAGCGTTTGGGTAGAAATACCTATATAAGCACTTCAAAAACATGAATTCCTTCTCGATTAATCTGAATGACATTTCCAAAGATAGTCGTCACAAATACCAAAGCATAGTCTTAACAAAGTTTCGAGTTACAATAGAAACAATACAATCAAACAATGCTCATTTAATTATTCAAATCTAAATATTCAAATCATCCAAAACAGTAAATGTAGTAAAGGAACTATTCGTTAAATAGTTTTCGATGAAACTTTCCTTCAACCAAACTCAAAACGCTCCTGTTTAGCATCAAAGTGGAAATCCAAAATCCCTTAAGCCGTGTTAGAGATTTACAATCTTGTTTATGCAAATTCGCTGACACCAAATTGATACTTGTCGCTTTAGTAATAAGGTTGGTATTGGATGAATATTTAAATTTGTTTCGCAGTAAATGTGAGCGAATCCAACTGGCAACTTTATTTTCAGGCGACAATTGCCCAACTAGGTTTTGCCAACTAATTGTAGGAATTACAGTTCACTTCGCTTACCAAGTTGGCGCTTAGATATTCGGATTTAATCTTGTTTAGGCTTTCTGCTTACCCGTTTCATGGTTAGACTGTACAGTTGTTGGCAATCGGTTCAACTTCCACTAAGTCGTATAGTAGGTAATCCTAGGTAACTTGCTATTAATCTGAGTACGAAAGATAAGCTAGATTACTTCAGAACTTTTTGAGCTTCAAATATTTTGTTTGCCTTAAAGATTTGCGTGCCTAAATCACTCTCGTTAGTCTTGTCAAAATTTCTATCTTTGGACAGTTTGATTGATTTTACTTACAAATCTCGTTAGCTAAATTGTATTTTTGGTATTATATCTGGCTATTTTTGTATTATGTATATAGAAGTTAGTCTGTTTGGCGTTAGTCTTATGCTCTTAACGTCAAGATCCTGAGCTCTCAGTGTAAGCCTCATTATTCATTCAATGCTCACCACTCAGTAGTGTCCCGGCTTTCCTAGCTTCACTTCTACCTACAATTTCATCTTGCTCAAACATCTTTTCATTCAACAGAACATAGCATTACCTATTAAAAACAATATCATTGCCTGTAGCCTTTCTTCTTATTGTCTTTTAATCCCACCCCTTTTGAACTTTTATTTCAGTAATTTTGGTTTTGTTTCTAGAACGTGATTATAAAGGCTTTAACCATTGTAGATTTTTTATAACCCAATTTATGGTTCCAGAGCTACCGGCTTTTCTACGCCTCCTGATAAAAATCATTGGATTATTACGTCAATGGCCTTTCCGAATACTTTGCTCACATAAATCTGTAAAATGTTAGCAAGTCAAGACACTGTAATATTCCCATAAAGATATTTCTATGAAGACAAAGTGCAGCGGCAGACGTTAATACCGTTGATGGTGTAAAACAAATTAAAATGCATTCTTGCTGCAGTAATAAATTACTTCACGGGCCATCGGGGCCGGGGATTACGTGTGAAAGGTTGCTTTTTAATTAGTTTCTTTTTGTTTGTTTGTTTGCTTGTTTTTGATAGATTGAGTGCGATTAAGATTGATGTGGGGTTGTTTTTGATTTATCGATTGCGAAATTAGTGTCTGCAACATCTGCAAGCACTTTAGTTCGTCGTGAAATGAAATCTTTAATGTTCTTCAAGGCTGAGTAAATTACTTTAATATGTAAAAATCCTTGAGCAATAGATAACAATTTGTATTACATGCGTGGAATCTAATATTTACTTAGGTAGATATTAAGATTGTTTCTACAACATGAATCTGTCTTACTTACTAGTCAATACATAGTTCTATGTCTGACTATATTTCTACATCACCATTATTATCGCCATTAGACCATCATTTTAAAAAGCCCTTAGTTGCGTGCACACAGACATGTCAGGTTAGCAGTGCGGAGGAGATTAGTCGCGAGCCGCTCTCTCCTCAGCTGAGATACCATCAACACTCACGACATGCACTTGTAGAGATGTGCTGTAGTTGTTATCGATAGGGTATGTCTATTTCCCTAATCCTTATCGATAAAGAATGGCCCCATTTTTTTTGTACAGTTTGTTCACAATATTTTAAGTACTAACTCGAATTTTTGTGTTTTTTTTTTTTCAATCTTTAATCTGTTCTTTTTTACCAGAATGAGCAAACAACAACGTCACTGTATAGTTTCAGTTCGTAAAAATTCTTACAAAAATATTAGGAATATGCGCAAAAATAAAAATAATCTGCGTATTACAGTGATAGATATAACTCAATTTACATATGAATCCTAAAATTACACACGGTGAAAATATATTTCATAATTTTAAAATGGCTCAAAATATCGATAGGTGTGGAGGCAAAATGGGGAGGCCTTTGCCCAGCAGTGGGACAATATAGGCTAAGAAAAAAGTTTAAAATTACACTAAGCTAACATAAAAACATCGATAAACGTCCAACACTAGCAAACTCTCAAGGTAAGTGTAGGGCTATCGCGACGGATCGCTCTAAGCTGTGCTCTGAACAACAGTCAGAGATCTGATTACAAAGAGGAACGCTCTAGACCATCCATTTATCCTTTATTCTATTCTTTTTTATTCTGTTTTGGTACCTGCATATTGTATGCCGGGGTGTAGTGTTGTGTAGCCTTTATAATACTTTTTATTTGAAAATATGGTTGGGAATTTTCTGCTTATGTTGTATAGCTAGTCGTTTTTCTACAATTTTACAAGCTTTTAGTAGGTTATATGTACTGAGAATAAATGTTGTCTACCTGTACGTTATTTAAACACACACACACGCATGCACATTTTAAAATTTCATCGATCACAATTATGTTAGGTAAACTCAATTCCCTGTCAACTAAAAATATTGTTGTGCACTTTCTAATTGTTATAATATTGCTTTTATTTAGGCTAAATAAAATAATAAGCTGTGAAGGGCATACATAAAATTGAAAAAAAAAGTATTCTACCATTAAATTATTTAATGTACGCATATTTTGTTTCTTACACGTTCTGTTTACAGGATAAGGAAATGCGATACCTTACAGGCTTTAAAAGTTTCCAGTTCGTTTCCAAAATACAAGGAAATGTGAGCACATAAATTATTTTCTTTAATTAGATTGTTCAGTAATCATTCAATCAACGTCAAAATGTATCTAGCGGAAAATTCTGAAATGTTAAGTATTTTTTTTTCTCTCATTTCAAAATAAACATAGGACTAAAAAAATAAATGATCTATTCGTAAATTGGGAATTCAATATCAAAACTTTGGGTCATTATTCTTTTTCGATAGCTATGTTTTGTCATTATTAATTTTAAGGATTACATTTCCGATTTTCCTTGTCCAGGATTTTCAATTTTTTGAAATATTTTACCTCAACTTTCCTTCTTCAGAGTCCCTCGTGACTTGCTTTATTAGAAAAAATTGATGGCAAAAAAATAAAATTACCTTTACTTGGAGAATCTCTTAACGTTATTTTGGGCATTAATAGAATTAAAGACATTAGGTATACTGATTAAGGCAAAATACATTTTTGAAGGAGACTACGTCACACAGAGAATAAAACATCACATACCTACTCTGAAAACGATGATGACATCATCATATTCAAATCTACTTTAAATAAAATTAATAATGATTTAACACATAAAAAAAACAGTCTCCAAAAACCAGCAAACATTATGAAAACAAACAAACACACAGCTAGAACGATATTTAATTTTGTGCACCGGTTATGTAGGCCCCTAAGGCTTTACGTAGCTTTCGGTAGCACGGCACCGCGGAATGTGAAACAACGTGTGAGCTGAATAGAAAGAGGTCCCAACCTCGAAGGTATAAAGGGATATCTGAACAACAAATTTTTATTGAGGATTCGCAGAAAGGATTGGAATTTGCGGATTTTGTGGCTAATATTGATAGGTGGTTGCGCGGTAATTTTCATACTCATAATTTGTTATATTGGTAATTTCACTGGTGTTTGCAATCCTATTCCCTTCCTTTTCCCGCACATACCTCAACGCATTCGTTGGAGCGAGAGGCGACACTAGCGCCCTTGAGTCGTGTGTGCAACATAACAAATCAATGGCTGACAACGCGCGCGAGAGCTCACGTCTCTCTCCGATACAAAAATCGATATTGAGTGGAAAACTGGTGTGATTTGTGTTGAACCTTATTTGTGGCAGTGCTCCTCGTACAAGAAATCGCCGTAGAAGACAACAGGTACTGTGCTCCTTTCCTTTAGGCATACTTTCTTGGTTTGTGTCGCCCGCAGTATGCCGATTTTCCCGTCGCATTTGCAATCACCAGTTTTTCAAATGTTTCGCATCTTTACGAACCATATTGCGTTTCCCGCGTAACCATTTGGTCCTGCATAGCCGGATTAGTATTTAGAATCAGTGTTAGCCATTCATTAGGTCGTTTTCGTCAAACCCGCATTGTTTCGTAGGTACCTACCTTACGCGTCGAAAAGTAAGATAGGTATTTCACGTACCTACTTATTTCGTTGAATTTCGCTAAACCCGCAAATATAGTACACGTACACACGTACTCCGGTGCCTAGGTACCTACTTAGTTGATAGATATCCACGTTCTAGTCGCTTTCAATACGTATTTCATTTAGTTTTCGTAATTCGTAGGCCGCTAAAATGGCACTGGTAGATAAATCGTTGAAGCTGCTGATAGCTAAACGTGATAGAATATTCGCTCGCATGCAAACTATCGCCGATAAAATTAAAAACATTGATTCGCAAGATTCCACTAGGGAATCCTTCCTGTGTGACCTTGAAACAGTAGATTCTTTGCGTACAGATTTCGAAAGTGTGTTGGACGACATTGCCGCCCTCGAGCTTAAACTAAATCCTGATTATGTTGTCAATTATCAAGCACTTTCTTCTTTCGAAGACCTTTTAGGCCGTATAAAGCGAGCAGAGAAATCACTGCAAGTTCAGTCGCATTCCGAGGTCAAAAGGTCACCCCGCTTGCCTCCCATCGAAATACCCGAATTTAACGGAGATATTAAAAATTGGCCTTTATTCATAGCTAGTTATCGTAATGCCGTACATAATAATATTTCTCTGACTGATTGTGAGAAGTTATATTATTTATTAGGAAAGTTGACAGGCAAGGCTCGTTCAATATGCGCGGGTATTACCCCCTCCGCGGATAATTACTCTATTATTTTCGATTCACTTTGCAAAAGGTATGAGGACAAGCGTCAACAAGCAACTTCATACTTAGATCAGTTATTTGAATTTAAACTTATTCCTTCAGGAACCCCTAATAATTTAGAATTATTTTTAGATAAATTCGCTTCGTCTGTAGCTGCGTTGAAAAACCTACAAATTGATGACCTCGCTGATTTTATTTTGTTTTATGTCGCTCTTAAAAAACTCGATTTAGACACGGGTCGTACTTTTGAGTGCACTCGTAAATTAAAACCTAATAGTACTGAATTTCCGTCTTTTTCCGAATTGGATAGTTTTGTTCGTGACCACATAAAAGTATTGGAACGTACGTCATCATCGGTTGCTCGGGTCACCAACAATAAAAAACCTGCAGATCGTAAACCTACTACTACACATGCCTATACGTCTAGTTCGGCTGAGTCATCCGCGTGTAGTCTATGCGGCGAGCAGCATGATTACATTTATAAATGTAGGGTTTTTAATAGTTACAAACCAGATCAACGTTTTAAATTCGTAAAATCTAATAACTTATGTATAAATTGTTTAAGTAGTGGTCATCGTGTTTCCGCATGTGGGTCGACATCTACTTGCAAAAAATGTAATTCCAAACATCACACTTTATTGTGCTTTGATAGTAAACACGCGGCAAGTAACTCGCCCCATTCAAACGCGGCTCGCGGGCTGCCACCGGCCGCCGTTGCCGCGGCCGGGCAGCCAGCCGCTGCGCCCGCCATTTTTACAGCAGCGCCGCTGCCATCGAGTGTAGCGACCACTACCCCCGCGCCCGCGCCCCCGCGCGCGGACATCGCGCTGTGTTCGTTATCCGAAAATCATACCGAGAGTAAACATCGGGGCCCTACTACGGTGCTCATTGCTACTGCTCGTATTATTATCGTAGATTCGCATGGAAATGAACATAGTGTTCGTGCATTGTTAGACAGTGGTTCTCAAAGTAACTTTATAACTAGTGATTGTTGTCGACGCTTAGGTTTGAACATAAATAATCGGCCTTCTTGTTCTACCGTAAAGGGAATAGGGGGTTCGAGTAAAATGATTCAGGGTTCCGTAAATATTAAATTTTATTCTCGTTTCAATCGTAACATAAATTATTGTTTAGAGTCGTTGGTAGTAGATAAAATTACCGAACGTTTGCCGACAGCCACGGTTGATGCTTCTCTTTTATATAATTTCAAAAACTTACCGTTGGCTGACGATACATATTTTTCATCAGGCCCGATTCAGGTTTTAATCGGCGCTTCGATTTTCCCGCATTTGCTCTTGTCGAACAAAGTTCAAGGACAGCCCCCGCATGCTTCGCCTCTCGCTTTAGAAACTGTCCTTGGCTATGTAATTGTAGGTGACGCTCCAGTACGCGTTGATAGTAAGTCGACTGTATCGTATTGTTGTACCACGGACCCGTTGGACTCCGCTGTCCGTAAATTCTGGGAAATAGAGGAGGTGGATGTTCCCTCCATACTAAGCCCGGACGACACATTGTGTGAGGAGTTTTATACCCGCACTACCACTCGGGATAGTGACGGACGTTACGTAGTTGCTTTACCTTTCAAGGGTGAAGTCGAATCCCTTGGGAACTCGCGTCAAGTAAGTGAACGTCGGTTTTACTGCTTGGAAAGAAAAATGCAGGCTTCTCCACAATTGAAGGTCGCGTATGACAGTGTCATCTTCGAATATTTAGAAAAGGGTTACATTTCACCTACAGATTCTGTCTCTTCGGAAGCTTCGTACTTCATTCCGCATCATGGTGTGATCCGCGATGACAAGATCACTACCAAGCTTCGTGTCGTTCTCGATGGTAGTTGCAAGACTTCTACCCGCGTTTCGCTTAATGATCTCTTGTATGGTGGTCAAAACCTACAAGGGAACTTGTTTAACATTATCGTTAATTTTCGTTTGTTTTTGATCGCTCTTTCCGCAGATATTCGTCAAATGTTTCTCAGTATCGGAATCCGAGAATCGGATCGTCGTTTCCAACGCATTTTGTATCGTTTTTCGCCGCAAGAACCTTTAAAGGTTTATGAGTTCAATCGTGTCGTTTTTGGACTTAAGTCTAGTCCTTTTCATGCTCTGCGCACTATAAAGCAGTTGGCGGAGGATGAGGGTGATTCTTACCCTCAAGCTAAGGAAATTGTAGCTACAGGTCTGTATATGGACGATTTTGTCTATTCCGTTTCCTCGGAAGACCAAGGCATTTCCACCGCCTCAGAAATGATAGGTCTCATGAAAGCTGGTCAATTTGAGTTAGTCAAATGGATCAGTAATTCTCAAGTTGTACTAGACTCGATTCCTCCTTCTCATCGCTTGCCGGCTGTCAAAGAATTTGATGAGTCTGACCAACATAAAGTACTCGGCTTGTGTTGGTCACCTACTTCAGATCATTTCAGCATGAAGGTGAATACTCCAGCTAACCATTGTACCAAGCGCACAATACTGTCGTGTGTCGCTAAAATATGGGATGTCATGGGATTCGTCGCGCCTGTCGTCCTGTATGCTAAACTTCTCATCAAACAGCTCTGGCTGTGCGATTGTGATTGGGATGATACTCCACCTGAAGATATCGTCAGGCTGTGGACTCGCTTTAAAGAAGAGCTACCAGTACTCAGTCGTATAAAAATCCCACGTCACCTAGGTATTGTCGCCGATAGTGTCGTCACTATCTTAGCTTTCGCGGACGCTAGTGAAAAGGCATATGGTGGAGTTATTTACTTCCATGTTCAAAACAGCGATGGTAATACTGTCAACTTGTTAACTGCTAAATCGAAAGTCTCTCCTAAGAAGGTAGTTTCTCTCGCTCGTCTTGAGCTATGTGCTATACTTGTGCTAGCTCAACTCATAAAAAATGTCGTTGTCGCTTGTCAAAACCGCGTTGTTATTCGTAATATATTCGCATTTTCGGACTCTACGGTCGCACTCTGTTGGGTACATTCGTCGCCCCATCGGTGGAACACCTTTGTGGCTAACAGAGTGTCTAAAATACATAATGACTTATCTCCACAAAATTTGTATCACGTGTCCGGTACAGACAATCCCGCTGATTGTCTCTCACGCGGACTCACACCTTCTCAAATTATTGATCATCCGCTTTGGTTCACTGGTCCTCGTTGGGCTCACTTGGATGTCTCACAGTGGCCTGTCGTTCCCTTCAATCCCTCTTCCGTGTCCGAAGCACCTGAAGAGAAGAAACATTCGTTGCTAGCTACACCAAATGAAAGATCTCTCATTCTTTCTTTGGCCGATCGTATTTCGTCTTGGAGTAAATTACTTCGTGTGGTAATTTACATTTGTCGTTTTACTATAGTTCGGCCATTCAGAGAATGCGTTCCTGACACGTCGCGATTGAACTGACGACGTAACTACATTCATTGATTATTGATATAATAATGTTGTTTTAATGCTCCTCAATTGTTAAAACGGTAAACAACCAGCAAAAATATTTTTATCGTAACTGCAACGCCATTGCAAAGTTACGTCGTCAGTTCAATCGCGACGTGTCAGGAACGCATTCTCTGAATGGCCGAACTATAAATTGTTACCTCTTAGATATCGCATGTCAGCGTCGGATTACGACTTCGCTGAATTACTCGTTCTTCGCCAACTTCAAACTCATTATTTCTCCGCTGAGATCGTCAGACTCGGGGAAGGCAAGGATTGTAGTCCTTTTATTCGACACTTGAAACCGTTCCTCAAAGACGGACTCATTAGAGTCGGAGGCCGTCTAAGTAACTCTGATTTGAATTATGATAGGAAGTATCCCATCTTGCTTCCAAGTAAGGATCCAATTTTAAATTTGCTTGTCGAATACCATCATAAGGTTAATTGCCACGCAGGTCCTGATTTGCTGATGTCACTCTTACGTCAAAGGTATTGGATACTTTCTGCTAGAAACTTAATTAGAAGTAGAGTACACAAGTGTCTTCCTTGCTTTCGGCTCAGACCAAAGCCAAACTTTCCTGAGATGGCAGATCATCGTTCTTGCCGTGTTGTTCAATCTGCTAAACCGTTCGTCCACACGGGCACGGATTATGCTGGTCCGTTTAAAGTTACCATGTCTCGTGGTCGAGGTGTTCGTTCCACCAAGGCTTACGTGTGTCTGTTCGTCTGCATGACTACACGCGCGGTGCACATAGAACTGGCTGGTGATCTCAGCACAGCTAGTTTTATGGACGCTTTTAAACGGTTTCTTTCCAGGCGTGGCCCGGTTAGTAGAATTTATTCAGACAACGGGACTAACTACATAGGCGCTAAACGCAAACTGTCGGAACTTCATAGATTTCTTTGCTCGGAACATCATAATACTGAATTTGGTCATATGTTAGCTGAAAATCGTATAGATTGGTCGCTCAATGTCCCCACTGCCAGTCATTTCGGCGGCAACTGGGAGGCTAATATCAAAAGTTTAAAGTCGCATTTATATCGTACTGTAGGAGATACTGTTCTTTCGTTTGAAGAATTAAGTACCGTGCTTACCCAAGTCGAGTCTGTAATGAATACGAGACCTTTGTGCAGGACACTCTCTAGTGATCCTTCGGAACCACTTGCTTTAACTCCAGCACACTTTTTGAATCTTACGCCTTTAAAATACTTACCGGCGCAAGAAGTAGAGACAAAATCTATCGTGACTAGACACCAGTTGTTAGACAAATTAGTACAATCGTTTTGGAAGCGCTGGAGAAATGGATACCTTCACACATTGCAATCGCGTCGTAAATGGAACACGCCGGTGGATCCAGTCGTTGTCGGCACGGTCGTCGTTCTTAAAACTGATAATTCCCCTCCACTACACTGGCCTTTGGGTGTCGTTGAGGAGGTTTTCCCTGACTCCACCGGAGTGACTCGTGTCGCTCGGGTAAAGACAGCGACTGGATCCTACTTGCGTCCCGTCGTGCGTCTATGCCCGTTGCCCAATCAATAAATTTCAAGCTCGTTATTCAAAACTTTATTAGTAGTTAGGTAGATTAGGCAAAATAGGTACTTAGTTTTCATTTTGTTATTTCGTTTCGTATACTTACGTAGTACAACTATCGTATAAATAATTTAGTTTCGTAAATTGCTTCAACTCTTGAAGGCATCCCTTCAAGCCCGGGGGGAATGGTTGCGCGGTAATTTTCATACTCATAATTTGTTATATTGGTAATTTCACTGGTGTTTGCAATCCTATTCCCTTCCTTTTCCCGCACATACCTCAACGCATTCGTTGGAGCGAGAGGCGACACTAGCGCCCTTGAGTCGTGTGTGCAACATAACAAATCAATGGCTGACAACGCGCGCGAGAGCTCACGTCTCTCTCCGATACAAAAATCGATATTGAGTGGAAAACTGGTGTGATTTGTGTTGAACCTTATTTGTGGCAGTGCTCCTCGTACAAGAAATCGCCGTAGAAGACAACAGGTACTGTGCTCCTTTCCTTTAGGCATACTTTCTTGGTTTGTGTCGCCCGC
The DNA here is from genome assembly GCF_022581195.2 of Helicoverpa zea. Classification (NCBI taxonomy): domain Eukaryota; kingdom Metazoa; phylum Arthropoda; class Insecta; order Lepidoptera; family Noctuidae; genus Helicoverpa; species Helicoverpa zea. Next base: position 1,331,491 of record NC_061462.1, read on the forward strand.
AGTATGCCGATTTTCCCGTCGCATTTGCAATCACCAGTTTTTCAAATGTTTCGCATCTTTACGAACCATATTGCGTTTCCCGCGTAACCAATAGGATTGGTTTCTGGAAAATATTTTTTAGGAGGTATTCTTGTTTTAGGCGTTAGATAGTCTTTTTAGATGTGGATGATTTGAGCAGGACTCCCATGAAAGAAAATTTGAATATTTAAGTTTTTTGTTCTTAAATGACGAAATTTCAATTTAGATATTTGACTCTGAAGATATGTTCAATAAGCTTAGGTTCCATTAGTTCTAACACAAACCTTCACTAAAATAACACCAACAAAGAATACTGTCGACACCCCAAAAATTGTTACGAAAAAGAAAAATACACCACAACGACAAAGTAATAAATAAAATCTATCATCTCCGAATACTTTCAGGGTTTCATGTGCGGCAATTTGGCTGAAATATGTTTCATAAGCGCAGCCCCTGGTGAGAGAAACAAAACTGATAGACCGCACAGTTTTTATTACTGGCCGTGAGAAGAATTCTGTATAGAAGTGCATATTGCAAGATTTTTTATGGCTTGACCGCAGCCGTTCCACAAATTGTTGAGCAATGAGAGATAGAATAAGTTTGCCAAAGTTCAGTGCAATGTGGTTCTTTTGGGCTGTGGCAAAGTTTGGTGATAATTATTTGTTGGACTTTAATGTGGAGTGGTGTAAAAAGTAGTACTGTGTTGGTGTCATTTGATTGAGGTCTGGCCTTTGGATAAATTAAATAATTCGGGAACAGATAGAACTTAATATTTACATAATTTATAGATTAGGTAGATTCCCTGTCATGTTTTCTGTTAGCACGTACAGTTGTTTACTATATCTTTTTCGCAAAACACTTTAAAAATGCATGCCTATTGTTTGCACTTGTTTTGGAATGAACAAACAATTAAAGGATAGAAAACATTTATTTACAACACCTACCTATGACATAATTGTTCAACATACTCGTAAAACAACAAATAACCTACTTAGTCAGAGTAATAGTTCTGCTTCTCACGGGCTTCACAAATTTTGTGTAATTAGTCTTGGTCTTTGAAATAATCGGTTTGTATTTAAGCTGTATTTGTTTTGTTGTTGTTATCACCTTTTGTCCTTCGGTTGTAGCTGAGGCGAACATCTCGAAGTTTTGCGAACGACCCTTCTTGTTGACTCCGGATTGTTCCGCCATCTTCCGTAACCACATCTCGAAGTTTGATAGCTTCATACTCGTCTTCTTAAGCGGTATGTTGTACTTCTTTGACCTCCCTTTCCTCAAGATTGCCCTTTTCCCATGGTATTTTGTCGGCTTGTCTACTTCGATCTTTATCTTGTAAAGCACGTTTAGGTTTTCTTGCATCGCTACTTCTTGTATCCGATCGAAAAACTTTTGAAATTGAGTGTTAGCATCGAATCCTCTTACTTCGAATGATTGTGGTATTTCTTTGAAGTGTGTTGCAAATTTTGAATCGTGTAGATCTGCAATTAGTACATTAATATTATTGTTAAATGTGTTTTTTTAAACGTGGCAGACGTTACATCACACAAAGTTGTTGACACAAAGTTTACTTTATGCCATGCATTTATATTTTTTTGGCTTAATAAACGTTATTTTATTTATTTATTTATTTATTCCATGCATTAAAAAAAATCTCTTCCCTTTTTCAAAAATACATGAATTTGACGAGATCGTCAGATATTTATTTAATTCATCTAGCCTGGCATTAGAAATAGGCGCCACATAATCACAGATCACGTCACTGGGTAGTGTTGGATACAGTTTGATTATATTTTAGTAGGATTAGATTTACTTTGTCCTGATAATCATAATCAGAATATATTTCAACACCTTCATAAATTATCACAAACATCACCAAATAACATTACAAAAATCACATTATAACATTACAACAGACAAAACTATTCATTATAACATAGTCCAATATCACTCACTTTCAATATATTCCTGAGACGAAACCCAACCTAAAGTTATCGCAAAAACAAATAATTGACTGTTAGTAATCCACGACATCTTACTACGAAACTCCGTGGAGATCTGACTGCCCATCCTGAACACAGATGTTTTATATCCAGATAGAAAATTTAACAAAAAGTGTTAAAAAATACGAACGTTCACACTTGTTGGCGCTAAGCCTATTAACCCTGCTTACGCTATCATGTTTTCATAACGCACCTGTTTTTATCGGATTAGGTTGTTACAACCAGAATTTTAATTTTTAAATTTATTTTTTGATGTTATCGAAGTTTAGAACTGGGAGTTGTTATTTTAATAGGATGTGTATGTTAAGCTGGTACATGATGTTGGCAGCCTTCCTGAAGCCGTATAGTGTATGTACATTTCGAGTTGTAGCCATGTTTGTTACGTGTGTATATCTATGGTTACATAATAAAGAGGATTTTTTTTGTTTGTTTGTAGCTAGAAGGCTCCGAAATCACTGAACTGATTTGAAAAATTATTTCACTGTTGGAAAGCTACAGTCTTCCCGATAAATATAAGCTTTATTTTATCCCAGTACCCATGAAACACGTGTGAAACTGCAGGCTAGTAGTTTATATTACAAGACGAAGCTATATCTGATACGTGTGTATATCAAGTATATGACAGGATACTAATTGCAGTCTACAAACAACTACGAAACCTGGAACTAAGCTCTGAATAATTATCAATGTTGCAAGTTAACAGATACCTACTCCCAAGTTTGTACGTATATCTCAGATGTAATAACGATTTGTATCACTAATTTGTAGGATTAGTTTAATGTTAATTTCATTGATTCGCTATGATAAGACACTATCCGAAAATGTTTGGTGTAAAAAATATTACATACTCACTAGACTTGAGGAGCCCCAGGGTCGTGTTCGTAAAAAAATTAACCAGCAGAAATCATGAACATTCATCCAAACACAGCCAAATCGACCACTACTCATTCACAACCATATAAATCGTTCATAAACTAAAATTTGGCCATAAAACAGGCATCAACACCCCATAAACCATAGTATTGAGGCCCCATAACACGAGGCCTCATAACTCGAGGCCAATCAATGGCTTTGTAAATGAAATTAGTAGCCCAGTTATACTGTAGCGAATCCATAGAGAATAAAATGACTAGCGGAGGTGCCATAACGCAAAATCTCCTAAAAAAGCAGACCGCCAAAATGCGGGAGATGAGGAACGTTACTGTCTTCGCCTTTATACGCCTTCTTTGGACCTGCTCATTTATTGTAATAGCAAAAATCGTTGACAGATGTCTCAGAGAAATTGAATGCCTTTTAGTTCACTCGTAACTGATGGTTGTGGTCATATCCACCATACGCATTTGACCTAGAAGAAGGCGCCTGACCTACCTGCATTATGGTATCTCTGCACATATTTATGTATTCCTTGAGCGAGCCCGTGTCATGAATTACAAATAGGTCAATATAATTAGCATCTTAAGCTAAATGCTAACGCTATTGTAGTCAATAATGAGGTGTTAGACCTAATTTCAATATAGGAATACCAATAATGGCTAGCGTATTGTATATTTTTGGAAGAATTTTTCTTTGTATTGCTGTTGCAGCTTGCTTGGCTGTTTTGTTTTGTTTGACAGAGTTCAGAAAATAACATTATATTTTTGCAATAGTACTGAATTGTGTTTGTGAAGGTAGACTGAACATAGATGACGGGGAGTCAACAGATTGTTGAACAATCAATGCCGCAAAGTCATACTCGCAGAGCGGTCTTTGCTTCCACCAGTGAAAAAAAATAGCACATTAACTTCAATATACTTTATTTATATTATAAAATAAATTCTAGTTCATTTTATCCACATTCCAGCGAATATATTTCATAACCCATAACAAAGTAAAAATATCTAGCCCAAAAATGACAGCATTAGGTCGAAAAATTTTCGAACCTCACACGAACATTAATCACGGCGGCATTGAAGTGTTAAAATCTCTTTGAATTAGTCCCTTATCTGACGCCATTGTTCGGAAGCAGCTGAATACAAATGTTTAGAAAAAAAGGTTTTATGCATGGAAAATTCTCTTTCTATACCAGTTGATAGTTCAGTGATCATGGAGTTATCAGGGGAGATTAAACAACAGAAAACAGGTGCAAGAGATAACATATAGGTACCTAATGCAACAGAAAATAATAAAAAAGACTACCACTGTCATTGATTTTGTAGCCTTCAAGCCACAGACATTTCGGTAGTATAAGAATTTTTAAAAAGAAACTCGTAATAGTGCGATAAGTAAGTTGTAATAGTTATATCACTTGTTTTGTAATGAAGTGAAGTAATGAGAAGAATAAGAGCCTACATATATTGATAAATACCGAATAGAATAGTAGACGGAGCCTCATTTTCTAACCAAACGTGTAGAATCGCCGATTTCAAACTGTACCATAATACTATCAGGTGAGATTGTGCAATCTGTGTATTAGAAACACGCCAGGATTTTTCGATATTTAATATGCATTCTGATAAGCCTGATAACCGACAAAAAATACAAATAAAACTAGTGAAACCAAAATTACCCAATTCGAACACAGTTTACATTCCGAACACCACCCATTACACAATTTCGATCCCATATCGATATGTATCGATATTAGATTCGGATAACATTCGATAATCACATTTTAGTCGAGTGCTCTACAATCGGTAAACTTTAATCTGTTTAATCTATGTGATGATATGAGCGAATTGATCTTGAACAACTTGGTTGAAATATCTAAGCTTTGTATTAGATTAAGTTACGTAGATTTGAGTTTAAGTTATTTCTAGGCCTCGGTTGAGTTGGCCAACTTATTTTACAGATAGACGGTTAATCTTAAATGGTAGTTGATTTGTCTAAAGTTCTTCGTAGAATTTTAGGATATTCAATATTATTCTGATATATTTTTTCGTGTCTCCAATATCAACATCATATCATCGGTATTTTGGGTTCCAAAGTCAAGACTTTAATCGTTAATTGAATATCACTCATTCATCACTTTATTCTTTAACACAACTACCTGAAACCGTGAGAAAATACCCCTTATATTCTAAAAAATCCTCTCATCAACCAAGCGAACAAACTTCAATATTTCCCAAGAAAAAAAATATGAAGGAAAGCAGTGTCCAGCTAAGAAAGTTCCTCTAAGTTATTACTCTCAATCAATACTTATTGAGAAGTTCCCGCCGCTGTTCCCAGCTGCATTCTATATGATGCTCCCAAGAGGGGACAAATAAAACTTATTTATTGGAGTCTTACTTCTGAAGCTGAGAAGTATGGACATTGTTTCCTTCAAGTTGTTGTGGTCTGCTCTGACACGTGTCCAACTCTGAAATAAACGATAAGTGTCGTATTGAAGATTTTTGTCGGTGCACTGTGGTAGTTTTATTTGATTTGGTTGAATGTAACATTTTGAAAATTTTTGAAATAAAAGTATGAAAGTATGTTTATCAGTTATCTAGTGACCACAGAGATTTGCGTTTGGAACTTGATGGTTCTGTGTAATTGTGTGAGGAATATAATATTATAAAGACGAATGATTTGATTGATTGATTGTTTGACATGAATAGGCTCCGAAAACACTTGACCAATTTAAAAAAAATATTTCACTGTTGCGAAGCTACATTATCCCCGGTGAACATACGCTATATTTTATCCCGGCACTCGGCAGGGACAATAGTTCCCACGCGCCTAGTATCTTTTAAATTGCATTACGATTATTACATTAATTAAAATTTTTAACATAGTGCATAACATAACATAGTACTTTGACCAAGCTACAGAAATATCCCATTCTGATTACATAAAGTCAAGGTCAAATAAAATTGAAACCTTAATACGAGTTGACCCTTAATTATTTCAAAACTCACACACACACACACACACACTCGTATACCCCCAAACTAAATTGGTATCTTAATGAATAAAGTCGCATTCACATTAATTATTAGTTCAGTAATCCGATTAACGCGTTAATTTACTTTTATTTTAGTTTCTACTTTATTTGTTTGCTTTCAACTAAATTGGTAAATGTTCGGGTTTAATATGTTTGCTTATCTTGTTGTAGGTAAATTATTTGTGTTGGTTATAAAGGGTTGTTTGTTTATATGGGACTTGTTACGTCAATTTATCGACGTGAGTCAAATATTATCAAGTAGGTACTTGTGACTCTGCAGAAATCTAGATTTAACGTCATAGTGTCGAAATACGTAAATCCTGCAATACCTCATTTTATAAATGGGAAAGTCTCTATCTGTTTGTCTCTCTTACGCTAAAACTACTGAATCGATTTAATTGCACAGATTATCTAGCCTGATAAATGAATTAGGCTCCTTTTTATCCAGGTACGGCAAGGGAATCCCTCGCATAATTTATAAACCAGTACTTAAGGGCTGTGCGAAGGGTATGAGACTAAAAGTGAACCCTATCAAAAACCATAATACGTTACCGACCCCTTATTACTTCGCTACTAAATAAACTACCGAACATTTTCAATAAATCACTCTACCAAAAATCAAAACATCATTATATTCAAAAAACTTTAACATAAACACGATATCTATCTATCATTCTATATAGGCTTGTTTTCAACTGCCCCTAAGCCTATCCGCACACTCGAGACTAAATAGTCGGCTGACAGCTGACCCGGTGGTTGGCAAAACAATTTTTAAAGAAAAACGTGAATTAAAAAGTTCAATTAAAGTCTCTAAAAGATCTGATACCGTATTCAGAAGCCAGTAAGTCTGAGACCAGTCTTACCATGATGTGTTGGGTTGCCCGGGTAACTGGGTTGAGGAGGTCAGATAGGCAGTTGCTCCTTGTAAAACACTCACTGAGTACCAGAGTCAGCTGCATCCTGTCAGACTGGAAGCCGATCCCAACATAGTTGGGAAAGAGGCTCTGGAGATGATGCGTAGATCTGATACCGGCAGATACCAGATCGTTGTTATTTGAGTACTCCGATATATCTCCGTAATTTTCGAGCGCCCGAATCAAGCTGTCAGCCGACTAAAAAGTTACCAGTTTGCGCGTACTCTTAATGTGAATAGTTGATTCAAAATGGCCGAACTCCTACCATTATCAGTTAGCAAACAAATAAACGAAAATTATTCGGTGAAATCGATCGAGAAATAACTATATATTGGCAAAGTTAGGCAATTATTTTCTTTATACATAAGTGGGAGTGATTTTAATGACTATGTTGTATGTTATAACTTGCGAAAATTATTGCTTGTGTATCGTTCACAATTATTGGGTTTTATGATATTTTGTTGGTATCTGATAACACTATAATTTGAGCTGTCTAAAGAGTATTTATTTATGCATGTCTATGCTGATATTATGGATTTTTAGTTTCTTAGTTTGTAGCCTTCGAAACTACTGATCCGTTTTGAATTATTATTTTAGTGTTTGGATACTAAATTATTCTTTGGATGTTGTGAGTAGTTTCCACTGGACACGGATGAAACATCTAGCCTCGTATTTTGTGCAACAAATTACAACCAACTACCTTACTACAGGCTCTTCTCTGAAAAGAAACTCTCAAAGTGATTACTTATCACCAAACATAAGATCACACATACATACTTATACGCATACCGTTTATTTTAAGGTCACGCATCTTACTGACGTTCAACAAGGCATCATTAAGAGGCATAGTTATCTTATTTCCCTTCACTATCTAGTGAACATCTTTCTGATTACAAATATAAACAGCTTTTTGAAGTCCTGTTAGTTTTTCTTATGATTAAGTTTGCCGTTGGAACACAGTTTAACTTTCTTGAGAACACTCCGGGACGACATTTTGCATTTTAATATTAGTTTTACAAGAGTCATAGTGCAAATGGCTGACTGAATAAATAATATGGAATCGGTGATGAAGGATGGTACGAGTTATTTTACCTAACTACAGATTAATGAGAGTTATGTACTACAAGTTTAGGTATGTTTAAAGTACCTTTTGTACAGTCCTGATTATGCTCTTAATCGAAGACTGTAGAAGACTTTGGGAGTCGTAGGTACATGAGACTAGAGAAGAGCAATAGCATACTTTGTAATTACAACAACATGAGTGCAACATGATTCTAACTACCTTTGACCCACTGCAATGCAATAAACCTTCTCTGTTGCTCAGCTGCAGCTGCTTACTCAGCTACTAGTATATGCAGGTTTTGGTGTAATTTAGACGAAAAGAAATATCCGCATCCGTGCGGAAAATTAAGTGCATATAATAATATTATAGGTAGCTACCAATTCTCAGAGGAGCGCTATAGTTGATACATAAGTATAGGGTGTATGAAGGAAGATGAAATATATTTGACATCCCACGTAAGTGCAAAAACCTTAGGGAAAAAGAGTTACGTAACAGTTTTTGAAGGATGGACTCTCCCCCTAGCAGGGGTCGAGAAAAAGGGTGAGAAATGCTTCAAACTTACTCTGATGAATCAAACGAGTAATATTGGAAGCTCCAACTTTTTCTACCGAGTAAAAACTGGCGCTTGGAAGGAGATTCTTATTAACAGTATTTAAGTAAGAAGTCATTTGATTATTTTACTTAATTTTATGATATTTTGTTTCCAGGTAATTTATAAATCTTAGGTTAAAAACTTTATAGAAATGTTACAATTTACAGGTAACTTTAGAGCCCAAAATTTTATTTACATTTTAAGTTCTGCATTAATTACCTTTCGAGTTTTTATTCTCTAAAATATCAGCGATGAAAGTATTTACTTATAAATAGATTTCACGGTATCTACCTGTAAAGTAAAGTGTAAAGTAAGTGCTAATGTGTGTAAGTGTAAAGTATAGCTATTGATAATGACTTTACTACAACAACTCTATTGACATAAGAAATTAAGGAATTGATTAATATGAAGAAAAACTAATCAAAGAAAGTAAAAGACACATTATAATGTAATTTTTTATGACCTAAAAACATTTCCGTATCAGTGAAAACCCAGATTACTCTTGACATAATATCACTCGTATCGTAAGTACTCAGACTTAAAAAGTCTACTTAGTAAACATAGTGAGTGCAATCATAAGCAAAACTAGGTCAAATGGAGAATAATGTAATCAGCTACAGGTGAAGAAAACTATGAACAAGAATAAAACAAGTCTTGTACTGTGGCGTGCCATATCAGTAAGAAGAAATAAAATGGAGTACGTATTGCTTCGCCAAAGGTAGTTTTATGGTGCATTTTATTACTGAATTGGTATCTATTAGGTCTATAGATATTAGTCTATATAGAAGTGGTGATGACTGGGCGTCTTGGAAGATCTTTATTATGATAATGTATCTTGCAGTTAAGTTATGCTGTCAGATAGAATGGATGTCTTTATTAATAAATCTTTCGAAAAAAAAAAACTGAACTGAACTGTTCGAGTTAAACGTCGCACATAGATGTTACCATGTTTTTCATTGCCGACGAACTAAATGGCAGAAACAAGTTGTCTCAATTGCAGTCTTTAATTTCTTTCTGGGATACACGGTCCAAAATTATACATAGGTACACACTACATCAATGTATCACAATGAGCTACCCATCGATGTATGTGTAGTGCACCATTAAATTGAAAACAGAACCAAACAAATGACGGTACTAAAAAAACAACATTATTGTAGTTTCCCATTCAATCCGGAATGTGAGTCGTTAATTCGACATTACATCGCATCATAAAAACACAGTCAATGGTACAAAATAAAATAAAAAAAAAAACAAAGTTACAACTAGCGAATGAGGCGAAATTCAACTGCCGGCCGAAATAAACAGGACAGTTTATAAAAACGTGACGAATAACGTGACGAACCCACAATGCTTCGTGACGAACCCAATAATGAAGTGTACGTAAAATTGAGTCATAAAAGTTTTATAGTACAGAATAGTGGTCGGGCAAAGGGTGTATTTTTTACGTCCGCTTTTGACCCTGAATTTCTGTTACTTTTATTTTCATACATCTCTGTTCTGTTGGTTTAGTGAAGTAGAAATTAGCCGTGTCATTAAACTGAGGTTAGAATTAGGAATAAGGTTAGAATTACTTTGAGAAAATGGTACTAACTGTAGATTGTTATGGATAAAAAAGAAGAACTAATACCTTATACATATTACTTAGTCGAAAATGAGTCCGATAGTTTAATGACACACAACTTTTATCACTAATTGCAATTCATAGATACCAAAGCAGGTAACCCCGTCGACACTAAAATAAACGAAATAACTATTCCTATATTTTCTTCTCCATCAACAAAACTATAATTTTGAACTGTAAAATCAATTGAAATAATCTTCCACCACTCTTGACTTTAAAAAAATACCTCACTAAGAATAATATCGAGAGTCTCAACTCGTTTGAACAGCTAGCTCAAAAGTTTTGAAGTTGTCAAAATAACAAAGATGAAAATAGCGCCGTCAACTGATGGAGTTTATCGATTTTATCGATAAAGAGTATCGATTCTTGAATGACTCTCGATAAAAATAAGGACTGTGGTGGACTGTGGCGAGTTTTCACCACGGAATATGTTTTTGTGAAACTTACTTTACGACGCTATTATTTTATTTTAAATTTTCACGGCAGTTACTTTTTCTTCTTTTAGTAAAATCGGGTCATATTCAAGCGGATCTACCTATGTAAAACGTAAAGTCTTCTATATTTTCTAGGTAAAAATGTTTACCAATTTATGATCACTTATAAATCATACATAAATAAATCTAAAGTTCAAATACAAGAATTCAACCTTCAGCCATCGCAGGATAACATCAACGACTTAACCTCACTATCAGCAAACACTAAACACAGTTACTATACAGAATTCACAACTACCAACACCCATCAAAAAAGACTTTCCATATCTCCCCGGGTTGGCGTCGTATGGCGTCAAAAACTTGCTCGCCCATAAAACAGCGGTTACCCCATGGAGAACGAAATCTCTAGCGGAGATGTCATAACGGAAAATCTCCTAAGAAAGTAGCGTGCCAAAATACGGGGGACGAGGAACGTAACTGTCTTCCCTTATACGCGTTCTTTGGACCCGTAATTTTTTTGTAATACCAAAAATCGTTGACAGATGTCTCAAAGAACCCAAATGTATCGTTAGTTCACTCTTAACTGAACGTTTTTGTTACACCCACCGTACGTTTTTGACACAGAAGAAGGCGCCTGACTTACCTGCTCGTTAACATCTCCGGTTATGTTTCCCTACTCTGTGTGTCACCCGGTATTCATGCCAGCGAGTTGATGGTGCGTCAACTTGCTGGGAACATGTCGGGCAAGTTTCGTCACCGCTAGGAAGCCTAATGACGTCATAATATTGGTGTCTGCTTTGATATGGAGAGATGTATGCCTTGAGAAATGACGGTTTTTAGTCCTATCTTGGCTGATGTGAGGTCTGTCGGTGTAGCTTTTCGGAGTTTTAAGATTGAATGATGAAATCATTCTGAAAATGAATCTTATAGTAATGTGCTAAATCTTGGGAACTACATAACATATTTTATTTAAAAAAAAATCTTAGTCTTAAATAGCCTTTTTATCGAGGAAGGCTGCCCAGCATCTAGTTTTCACTAAATGCGGCTGAAATCGCTGGCGGAAGCTAGAGTATTTGAAGTTTTTATAATATTTAATCATCACGTCCTTTAATATTATAATTTGAATATATTTGTTGATTTAAGTACCTACCTACTAAAAAGTATTAAATAATCATAATGTACTAAGTTTAGAACAAAAACATCCGAAAAACCTATCCTACACTAATTTAGATCCAGAATATTCCAGGAACCAGATCAAAACATTAGGCTGAACAGAGAAATGACTTACGTCACACAAGTAAATGGCAGTTACGTCACAAACGTTAGTAAATCACTTGCGAAGGGAATTTGTCTCGTCAATTTATATGACTAGAATAAATCTTAGGAAACGTGTTTTGTAGGCTGTTCAGTAGGAATATTTTGGAAGGATTGGTAATTATTGTAATTCATTTAAATATACTAATTGGTTATGAGCCACATTTATGAACAAAAAAATAAGATCTTTGTTTTCCATATCCCAGAAAACTTAAAAATTGTTGTTTATGTTCAAGTAATTTGCGGATTTCTATCAACAATATGCTAAGTCACCAATTTCCGTTTATTATTTAAATATCTATTTATGTTCTAGACCATACATCTTGAAGAGTCGGTGTACTATATAAAACGTTCAAAACAGCTAAGTAGCCTAATTTTGATGAAGGTACGTGATAAGCGGGACGTCAAAGAAAATTAAGACTTTCTTATCTTCTACTAAATACCTACTTGATGTGAACAAAGTCGCGGTGTAAACCTCGTATTATATACAGGAATATTCCTTGTTTGAACATTGTACTGTTGGTTTGACGATGTTACGATTTAGTTTTCCAGGAATCCCTAGATATACGGTATTGGTTGGTTATTCTAAGGCATATTCAGATATTGGAATCAAGATTCTGGGAATGTGGTATGATTTACACTAGTCGGTAGTCCAAAAACGTCCACTGCTAGACAAAGGCCTCACCCAAAACTGAGTTGATTTGCTCATACTCACAACTTGGTTTGGATTGGTGAGCATAACTTATAATAACATAAATACCTACATAAAAAACATATCTTGGCGGTCGGGTAAAAAGAAACGGCACGTCAATTTTATGAGACGTTAATTAGCTTTTATACCATGCAGAACGAATCATTAACAGGACTGTCAGAGTCTTGATACTCGTCATAGGCTAGTACACCTTAATGTCAAGCTACGTGGTACTTATATTACAGGTTTTTGGATTAAATGAATAGGGATGTGTTACATAAATCAACTGCTTATCTGACTTCAAAACCCAATTGCCTGGTAACCTGCTTACCTAGGCTTAGACACAAGATTTTACACTAGAATTACGCGTTTAATAACACTCTACATGACTCAGGAACACAAACGGGATCAAAGAATATAAGTTAATAAAGCCTCACAAATTGCCAGGAAATAGGGTACCTTTTGTACATGAAGCGTTTTAGATTTCTTTCCTTTATATCGTTAAACAACTTCTTTACCATCTCAACTTTCGTCTTGTTCTCAGAATTCCAAAAATGTTGACTGTAAAGTAAAGAAAACAATCCCGCCTAAGTGTGAGGGAGAAATAAACACTTTAGACGCCCATTTCATGATAATATTATTTTAATTTACACCAGCATTTGCTCTCCACATTACTAAGTCGTGCTAATATTATGAATGCGAAAGTAGCTTTGTCTGTCTCTATGTCTCTCCGGTCTTCACGCCAAAAACTGCAATCTGCTTTAAATGAAAGTTGCACGGATAGTCCCTAGACTATCCCTAGGTATCTAAGAAAGGTAAATATAATTGTAGTACTTTGAAAGAGGCCAAATACCCACTTAATACTTCAGTCTAGAAATAGGTCTCTTAATATTTTATTCATATAAATGGCTTCAGGGCTAAATAAGCGTAAACATTGTACTTGAAGCTTTAGGCTTCGAAACTTTTTATAATTTCCTTTCGAACTGATTTTAATATTGGCGAATAATTTATATTCGTAGCTTCGGGCGTCAGTGAGGAAACATAGATTAAACTTAGGAACATAAGCTAAGGAGAATAGCTAGGTAAACTAATTTACATTACATCAATATAAGTACTATATTGATGAGTTTTTGGTTGTTTCCTAAGTTTAAGTTCCCAAAGACTTATATATTAAGGACTCTATATTTAGGTAAGTAAAGCTTAGCCTTAACGTAACGTTTAACTCATGAAGAAGTCAGTACCTACATTTGTCAGCCAAGATGTGTGGTTCGAAAAGGAAGCTTCTTCAGAGTATAGTATAGAAAAAATAATTGTTTTGCAACTTTAATATTGCATCTCTTTTGAACGTCAAATAATTTTAAGAACTTACAACCTTTGGTTGTAATCTCTATTTCGGAGATCAGTTTAAATCCATTTTAACGTATAAATTAAGAACCGTTACAAAAACCTTCACAATTCAATTGATTCATACCAACATCCAAAGCCATTTAACCACTCACGTGATGTGAACAAGTTTTAATATAATCGAACAGTTTATCGGAGCTGGTAATTGTAACAAACGCCAGTCACCGTCTCGAAGGGACCGGCACATTCACTTCCATTAGAAAAATGGAAATTTATCCGCTTTTCCCGTTCCAGAAAGTAATTTTCGATAAAACAATTTGTCGCTGGCACCGTTTCACACATCTGCGCGATCCGAGCCTCAATTTTTCCATTCCTACATTTGTGTGCTAAGTTTTTACGTATTTCAGTTATTTTTCTTGTTGGTGATGAAATTGGTTTGCTTGCATGTAGGGGAAATTGCGGGAATTTGTACAACTTCGTAGTAAGTTCGGTGAATAGTTTTTGAACTGTTTTTGTATGCCCGCTTCGTGTAAAAGGACGATTCGTTATGCTTACTTTTTTACCATTGACATATATTTTAACTTTTACATTGGTTTTAACTCCTGTAAAAAAAAAAAAACTGAATGTTTATTTTTATAGGATCTGAAATCCTAATGTAAATGCCTATTGCGTATGTAATATAAAATAGTAATATGAGATACCTACAAGTATTTCTAGAGCAAAACGATATTCTGGTAGGCTTTTATTTAGAATAACAACATTGATTTGATTTTTATTTAATAACGTTCATTTATTCAAGGTAGATAGAATTTCGTTAATAAAACAAGTACCTAAAATAGTTGCACATATACTGATTAGAGTTTTGGAATAACTTGAACAGAATTATTATTTAATTTATTGACGAGATCTAGTCATAGATCACGAGGCATATGTGCTCACATGGGTACATCTGGCATTTGTTCGTGTTACTTGTTCATTTATTTTATAAATATTAATTCATTATATTGTTTTTACTAATATTTTGGGAATTGTATTCGAAAATGTAAAATTCAAGCAATTGTATTGCACCCACGTCGTAATTTTTAGCCATAATCGGAAATGTTTGATATCTTTATACAACGTAACTAATTTTCATATCAAGCTATCCTAACTAAAACTTATCAGTATATTATATTGCCTGTTACAATAAAAGAATCCAGATCGAATACTGAATCAAAGATATGTGGTCGATCGTATGAATATCTGCGATACCCAGATGCATACCGGAGACAAAGCTAGGATGTCTCATATGGTTGTAATTACGGCGCCCATACCATGCGAACCGATTCGAATTTGCATGGGAAATAGCTCACGTTCAGGGTGTTGCATTTCAAATAAATAATATGGGTTATATGTCTTTCTTTAGATAGAAGAGATAGATTTGATCGAATACAGAATTATCTATTTGTTCCTAGGTTTAACACTGCTCAATGTTATACCAAGGAATAAGAAAGCAATGAATATACAAATTCATCGGTTTAATTCAATTAACTTCACTTTAACGTAACTGACCGTTAAGAGAGTTTGATTGTTTTTACATGTTCATGAAAGTGGTTTAATGTATTGTGATGTGATATTGATATGGAGCTTTTTTGAACCGAAAATTATATATATGCCATATATTCCAGTAGCATCTATTCTATAGCTATCTAATACCCTACTAATAAGTCTTCCACAAGTTATCCATGCATTATGTGCCTGCATGTATCCTAATTTAATGCACCCATTTCTTCCGCCAACTAACCGTCCCAACCCACTGTTTAACATTAATAAAGTCTAAAAAAATAGCCGAACCCTTTTTCACTTCATTACACCCGGGTAAAGATCGTGTGAAAAACCGAAGTTAAAAGGTTAAGAAAATCGGCTAACTTTAACGAGGGCTTGTCAACGGTTGGCGGGAGTTGAGTGATTCCTAAGGACCCTATGGGCTTGGAATACGGAACTAGGCAAGAAAGGTAGTTTGGGACAGGGAATGCTAAAAGTTTCGTTTTAAATTTGGAGTTAAACTGCCCCGTTGGTGTAGTATACGCAAGCGTGACTGCTGTGCGTGGGGTTCCGTTTTGCATGCAGAATATTGTGTATGTGTTATGTACTTCAATCTGTTTAATTAAATGTCTTCTTTTATTCTTGTCAACACAACTTCTTGTTGAAACAGACTAGTATACGACGATATTTTTAGCAAAATAAAATTCAATTCAAATTAATCTCGAACGCTCAACATTGAATACTCTGTAAATCTAACTGCCTTATCTACCTATCCCTTTTTTGAACCCCTCAAAAGCAGAAAATTCAGTTTGCGAAGTCATAAAGTCGATGAAATTAGGGGTTCCTTTGTTATCGGGCCCCTGACACGGAAAGGGTTAAAAATTGAGCATTTAGCTTGATTGCAATTTCCAATAGATTTATGTCTTAATCGGGCTCTAGTTACTTTGAATGACATTTTGAGGAATTACAGCTTTATTTTAGTAGAATAGGTAAGTAATTTATTACACTTCTTTGTCACTAAGGATAGATTATAATTTTCTGTTTAGTGTGCCAGCATCAGTATGCATTTTCACTTATGCATTGTTTTAATAAACTAGTCATATCTTTTGTGTCTTTTCTTCTTCACTTCTTTAATTATTATGCATTATATAAACTTATATACTGTTCCTATTTACTTACCATACATAACTTTAACATTATAAAAATTTAAGTACCACCTAAAAAAACGTAACCAAACGAAACTCAAAAAGGAAGGGTGTCGTTTAAAATTGTCGAGTTGTTCATCAAAACTGCAGCATGATTTCACCGCCAATTAAGCTTGTTATTTATGCATTCGGTTAAATTTAGCAAGCCTGAAGCAGCTGTATTCTGGTTTTACGAACCATGGGATTGCATTTTTTATTTTATTTTAATATTTTTCGTCGTGTTGTACAATTTTCTGTCTCGACAATCTTTGAATAGGTTGTTCAGTTCTCCATTTACATTATTGTAATGCTATAGCTGTAAATGTATGTTCATCTCATTAACGAAGGACCGAATTATCCTGAGGAATAAATATAGCGGTTTGAGTTATTTTGTGAACAAAAGCTGTTCATGAATTCTTCAGATAAAAGTTATCTGACGATTAAAAAAATCGGTCCTAAATGAAATGCCTCAAATAGTTCATGTAATATTTTTTTATAAAAAATGATATTGAACTTTAGGTACACCTGTAGCGGCAAAATGAACGAAAACTTATAAATACTTGTTAAATGGATCCTACTTGTAATTGTGACCTGTTAAACGAAGAAATGTAAATAGCGGGATTCTGCACTTATTCCCTACATTTCCACAAACTCCCACAACCGTTGATTGAATTTATGAAATCTTTTCTAACCCTTCACGAGCCATTAGCACTTATCGGCCTAACAATGCCCCGAAAATCGGTTACGGATTATCCGACCAATTTCTACCATTCTTATTCAGAATACGGTTTCTACCACGTATATAGTTCAGCAAGCTTGAATATTTGGCAAGCTCACCGAGGACCTTGCATCATTTTAAATGAGTCGGGTAATCGACACGATACCGCCATTTTTAAATGGTCGTATCGTGGCTGCGTTTTGATTAATTTTTATTAGACTTTGAATGTTCAACAGTATCGTTTTGTTAAGCTTGTTTTATGGTACGTTGAGTTTTATTGTAAGGTGCTTTGGTAATGGGTTCAACAAGGAGTTTATTCTGTGCGGTATGTGCTGATGTTACAATTATTTTTAAATGTGGTTGTATACTGTTCATAGTGAATCTATTAAAGAAATTTTCGTACCGTTGTTAGTCTCTCTGTTAAGAATATCTTGCAAGCTATAATTATAGTGACCAATTTCGAGAATAACTAACTAATGTTTATTCAGTATAACGAACTAAATACATAGATGGTGCAAGTTCTTTTACACACAAAAAAAGGGGGGCGCTTGTTAAGAAAACATAAGTGATACTTATATAATTTTTCTTGCATTTATTCTTCGACCTCCCTTTCCACAATAAACAAATCAAACAATAGCCGTCTATTTAGTCCAATCCAAATAATTTAGACCGAACATTAACGCTACTACCAGGAAATTTTACGAGCAACAAAAGCTTACGTCTAACGCATCGGCCAATCTGTTCGGAACTAACTATAGTTTAATTGAACTCATGTAATCCTCGTATTTGTGTAATCCTCCGGAATTGATGATTAGATTACGTGTATAATATGGATGATATGTGGAGAATATCCGATTGAAATTGGCTCAGTTTGAAAGACTTATGTTTAGGCTGTGATTTATGACGTTGAGTTTATTGATCGGTTTGTGCGTATAATTCTTAACTGGGACTAGTAGGTATACTAAAAGATGTGGGATATAGTTCCTCTTAATCGGAAAAGTTAAACCGTAGAAAGACCAGTATATCAGTTTTTATCCTCATAACCTTGTACCTAGTGTTCTCCCAACTACATTGGGGTAGGCTTCCAGCAGCTAAGAACCAGTGCTTTATATGAAGCGACAGCCTAATTGACCTTCACAGCCCAGTTACCGTTTTTATTCTTATAGTACAAGTTTAACGAATTAACAAACTCTAGCCAACTCTAGCCAACTCTAACAAACTCAACGTCAGAACGTTGGCCTATAACAGTGACTGTTTCTGTCTTACATCGCTTTTAGACAATTCAAATCTAAGAACAGTTACATGACCGACTAAACTTACCGAAAATAGAGACATAAAACCTAAAAATAAAGGACTTCACCCTTCACCGTACATTTACATTCGATAGCACATCAAACCAAATTCTTCCATTTTTGAAGTGGCTGACACATCACGTTCCTATCAACGCAGAGTACATGATGAAATCTTTTCGCCGACACGATGAAACGTAGCTGTCCATCATAATCTGTGAGCATTTGTACGAGACGGCCCCAAAGATGCTTTCGCACAACCTTTGAATACTAATAACTTATTTTTTATTTAGGTATTTTTGTGTTAGGGTGAGTTATATGCGCGGTTCCGTTGAGGCGTGTAGGTCACCATAATAAATGATTATAGCTGCTGTAGTTACGAATGGTAGGTTTTTGACGTTTTATTCTAGAAAGGGAAAAGATATTGTAAGTTAAAGCAACACTTCACTTTTACCTACGGTTCCTTTTTTCGTTACAGTGGCTTCAAGTCGCTCTTCCTACCAAATAATCAGTTCAGCAGTTTTGGCATAAAAGTGCGACCGACAAGCTGATAGCCAGATTTACTTTATAGTACTATCGTAATCGTAATAAACCAGTCCTAAAAATCTAAACCTTCAAAATTGTATCCCGATTCTAAAAATATTCCTTACAAAATGGGTAACTACAGCTGTGTAAACAAGCCCTTACAGTAACTCATCAGAATTCAGTTCTGTATTGCTTTTCATTAGTTCAAATGGAACGCTATTTGTTATAATCAACGTTATTCAGGTAAAATAATCAGCTTTTTGTAAAGCAAACGCGGATCGTGTGTTGGGAATCTAATTTGTAGTGTAACTAGATGTTTCTAGGTATTTCATTTGCATATCGAGGAAGCTAATTTAGGAAATAGAAGAAGTTCGTCGTTTTTTGAAGAGTTTCTTAGCTAAAACTGCGCGGATCCATCGATTATAACTTATAATTTATAAGGTTAAGCAACGCTTGCCGCTGTCAGTCCGTGGATGGGAGACCATCTTGTCATGACGAGTTCTTCTGTGTTTCAGAAGGCATGAGAAATTGGTGGGTCCCAGCTATCATTTGAATATCTTTGGCAGTCATTACGGGCAGTTATAAGTCAAAAAGTCTGACAAAAAGTATTGCCAAGGGGCATTGGGTCACTGGGATAACTGGGTTGAGAAGGTCAGGTAAGCATTCGCTCCGTGTAAAATACTGCTACTCAACTGCATTCAGTTAGAGTGGGAGCTGACCCCAACACAGTTGAGAAAAGGCCAGGCAGATAATGAAGAAAATTCGTCGCTGTGATATTTTATTACCAAAAAACATTAACACCGAGTACATTAAGGCCAACTTCAAAAACTTGGCTCAGTATCTATTTAGGGACCTCCAAACTTCCTCACAGCTCCAATGATTGACACTCTCGCTTCATTTCGCTCTGAACGCTCCGAACGCTCAAACGCCCTTCCTTAGAAACTTTACACCCAGTTAGGTTTACCAATTACCTTGGTACAATGGGTTCTATCGATTTAATTTCTGACTCGGTTATCTATTCGTTCCGATTCAATAGTTGTGACTAAACTAGTTTTGATAAGGTTGGTGGAAGTTATCAAATTGTATGATGTAAAGATGATCGAATTCATAAAAGTATTTTTTTAAATTATTGTTACGTGTTTAGAATAATAAGAAAAAACGGTATTTAATCGACATAAAAATCATGCATAGATGGATCTATTTACCTCTGAGGGAATTTAAAAATATATACGTCCGGGAACGTAGATTAAACATAACCTGAAATTAATATTTTCTTATATTATGATGATTAATAAATTCTGATTGCTCATGCTTACTTTGTATATAAAAAGGCCTTTTTGATACAAATACAGCTTGTGTTAGAATAACAACGGCTACTATGACTACTGACTGTGTTTTTTATTCCATTTAGCATATATTCCAAACTTCAACACTAAAAACCTGCTGCGCCGAACTAAACGAGAAAACATTGGAAAAAAATGGTATTTTCCTAGTGTAAAAGCTACGTAATCGCTTCGAACTGCCGTGTCGTAGTATGCATACTCGGACAATACCTTAGATTATTTTACTAACTGGACATCCCGTTACCAATTCTTCTACTCTGCCAAAGGTACTACACCACTGGTCACGTGCTGGCGCCGCCGTCAAGCTTATAGGCTTGAGTTTGATAATATTGTCGTGTATACATCTGGTTGCAAAAGCATGAGTGAGCTATCACTACTTTTTTCGTTGCCTCGCCACCCCACATTTATATTCCACCAGCTGTTTTCCCGTGGTTTCACCTGCATTCGATGGGAACTTCTGCCCATACCGGGATAAAATATAATCTACGTTACTCAAGAAGAGTAGCTTTTTAACGGTGTATTTTTTTTCAAATCGATTCATAAGTTTCTGACTCAAAAACAGACAAAAATGTTTCCTCTTCGTTATGTTAGTTTAAATTGGAAGACTCTTTCGCATACACATTTCTGCTCAGTCCAGCTCCAGTTTTTTAAATGTTCTTAGAATAATGCCAATGATTTTCGAGGATAACGATCCACTTGCACCGAAGCATTGTCTTTTCACATCGGATGCTTGTGGAGCTGACACTTGAGAGAATAAAATAAAAGGAGTATTCTGGTGTAGTTATCATTACGATCCATGGAAAAATACTAGCCTATAACTATGACATATCTACTTAATTACAATAAGAGTACCTACTATTATCAAATTACAGACATACATAGAGTTGTTATATCAGATTCTATATACTCACTATGTATAACATTTTTTCTGCAACCTTCTCGCTATGCGTGCAGCGGGTGGGTATCAGACTTTTACTGAGTAAAGCCCACCACTGTTCCTTTTGGAGTCTTTTGTGTGCTAGTACCCACTCTTTCGAACAATCCTGCTGCAACCGTATAAAATAAAAAAAATACCGTAGCTCTTTTCTTTTCAGGTTTTCATCCTAATTATTGCTGATATCTCGTCTTAATTAGTAAGTTCTTAGAAACATCGCCTAAATTCCTAAAGCAAAAGTATCCAATCTAATTCCCGCCTCGTGACCTTCCAGGAAATCCCTACATCTACTCTAAGCTATTGATTTCCTTACACAATACGACTATAGACCCAATTAACCGCATTGACTCGTGTACCTAAATGTAATTACTGATAATTGACAAGATAATAATTATATTATCTTCGCTGTTGACCGCAAGCCACATAACAATACGTATTAGGAAACACTTAAAATTTTATTTTTGAGTAGACAAAAATTTACAACTCCATTTTTTTTTTGCTTTAGCTTAGAGTTAGTGTACCTGTAACCAGCTGAAACGGACAGCTTTAATCATCTTTTGTAGATGCTATCAGGCCATAGTAGTAGTAGTAGAGTTAGTGTAAGCAGATTTTGTATTTAAAAGATTATTTCTCTGCTCCTGTTCTTAAAAGCTTATAATTGGTTATGTGTGGCTACCGGTCTAGTGTTGAATGGTATAAGTAAAGTATTCCTAGGTCGAACCGACCCAAACATAGAAGTATTGGAATTCATAAAAATTAGAAACTATCATGAGCGTCACAATCACCATTTTATGGACAAATAGGTTTGCTATACGGAAATCGAAACCAAACGCAATTAATACAATACCCCAAACATTGATTCACAGTATTAGTAACATTCACCATACAAACATCCCATTACTAATCCCATATTAGTTATTACTAAGTCCATCAAACTAAGGGAAACTTATCCCCTCTAATCCTCGCTTTGTACGGTCGGTATAAAAATCCCATCCATTCAGGGTTAAAATGAGTAGAAACTATCTGGCTGACCGTACCACCTGTGGTACTCAGTGGGGATTATTAACATTTTTAATTGAGGTCAACCTTTCTTGTTTGACCTCTGTGGTATGAATACGGGGTGGCATTTTTAATGACCAGTGGTTATGATAAGTTGGTCAAGGTTGCTCTGGAAAATAGGGACGTGTATGAAAGCTGCTGTAAGCGATTTCAGTGTCCGGTATTGCATCTAATGAATTATCAAGCAGAATAGAAATCGATTACCTAAGATACATTATAATGTATAATACATATATATGTAAAATATGGTAAATGCTATATTAAAAAGGTGGTTTCACAACCCTCTACTGGTGGTAGATGCAGTTCGACATACATACAAGGTGTTGATTTGCATTTGTGCCATAGTTCAGGAGGAGGACATACAATACGTAAATAATCGATTGGAATTACAGTAGACGGGAAATAACTAATATGCACTGCTTTTTTTGTCATTGTAATGTCGTGGTATTTTCGAAGTAATCCAATTTTATGAATGAAATTTATGAGTGATCGTTGCGTATGCTTTGTGTCTGCGTTTGTGTGAGGGCGCAGCACGGTTTTAACGCCAGTAACATACGCGCCAAGTTTAAATAAGGCTAGATGACATTTACGGAATTCCGAAAAAAAATTAAAGAAAAAAAATTACGTACCAATTCTTTTATTGATTTGGGTCGAGAATCATTAGCATAATTACCTCCTTGAATATGACACGGATGCAAATCAACATCTTGTATATACATATTTAGACTAAAACTTTTGTAAAGTGCTTATCCATTAATATTACTTTAATTTATTTAAATTCATCCATCCAACTAAAACTAATAATTATCTCTAAAAGCTTATGTAAAATATCTAGATTCCATCTCGTCCCAAAGTACAAGTTTCCCAAAATAGCCGAAACACCTGCGTTTTACCGGGAAATATTATTCTGGAATGTTCCGGATAAAGATTTTAGAGAGCATTAAAAGTAATTTGGTAATTACTTTATGAATATTTTTACTGGACGTAGCGTCGTGTTCAGGCTATGAGAGAGATTATAATGCTTGATATTTTTATTCGCCTCATACCTACTATTTTTTATAAGGGAAAATTGTCACCCACTTGAGGTACTTTACTCTTACTACTAGTTATTCTACATAGTATCAGCTATTTTACATACTTACTAGCGGTTCTCCGAAATTTCGCCCACGTCCTGTGAAAATCTACGGGTAAAAAGTAAAAAAAATCAAGCACTATACTGTCTGTGCATGTCATTTACACCGGTTCAATCATTTTTTTAAATATAATTAGACAGATATACTTCCATATTAAGGAAGTAGCGATAAAATCTACAATTTTACTTCCTCCTACAACTTAAAAATCACTACGCGGTAAAATAATGTAAATAAAAATGTAAAACGATGTATGTGTCGAAAGGAACTTCTCTATTTCTCATCGCTGACATGTAAAACTTAGGTTAGTTTATTTACTTTAATTAAAATCTCACTGGTCTTCAAATCTCATAACAAGTTCGCCTTAAGCGTTGATGGCTATCCACGGAGTAAGGAATCAACATAGGTCACGCGCCTTCTTCTAGGACAAATTCGTACGGTGAGAATTACCAAAACGATCAGTTACGAGTGAAATAACGAGGCGTTGGGGTTTTTTGAGACATCTGTCAGCGATTCCTGGTATTGCTAAAAATGGTTGGGTCCAAATAAGGTGCATAAGGGCGAAAACAGTAACGTTCCTCGTCCCTCGCTCACCCGCAATTTGTACGCACGCGCGCTACTTTCTTAGACGATTTTCCGTCATGGCACCTCCGCTAGTCATTTCGTTCTCCATGCGGCTACCACTATTCAACGCGTTGAATCGACATTTTAATTGATACGGCTGGCTAACGATCTGACATACACCGTTTGGATAAAATTTATTCAGGCACTGAATGGGACTTTATAAATATTCCTGAAAGAATATTCATGTTCGTATTTTTTAGCGAGCTTCGTAATTATTGGGGTTATTTTCTGAAAAGTACCTCGATTTAGAGTTCACTGCAGACCAAACAGTCGGCCAACAATTAATTGAGTATTTTTTTAAAGAAAAATGTGAATATAATCAAAGATTTTAGTCCGCCCTATACCGGCCAAATACCTGATTGTTGTAATCTCCATATTAATTTATGAGCCCGAACAATTCGAAATGAGGCGCCGACTAAGTATGCGGTTCCCAGTGTCATCTCTTAAGTATGCGGTTATTGTTTGAAAGATTTTATACAAAGAATATAGAAAACGTCATAGAGGTAAGATTGCAGCGATGTGTGCCACTGTGAATCATACAAATGTCTCGTAAAAATGTCCTCTAAATTGCTCCGTTTTACAGAATATGTTTCAACCGACTTCCCAATAAAAAAAAGGTTCTCAATTTGATGTTTAAAAAAAAACCTACTACGATTACAGAAAATAGACCTCAAACGATCTATTCTGATCTAAAATCCAATATAGATAAACTAATCATGGATAATACCTAATTAATAGAACATCAATTATAAATGGTAAACATGTTTGGTAATCTATTTGGCAATAATTAATTGTTAGGAGCTCTGTAATTATATTTGTTTTAAGATTATCCTGTGTCTTAGTCAATCTAGAGGTTCTAGATCCTAGACTTATGTATTGTATTTATATTATACTTATATTATGTATATATGTGTGTGTGTGTGTGTATGTTTGTTGCCTCTTCGCGCCAAAACGATCGATTTTCATAAAACTTGGGTTTTATCCGCATGCAGGAAAGGAGAAACTTTCATCAGGAAGCAGGTGAAACCACTATGTCGCTGGTTTGAAATATTTTTCCTAGTAAACCTAAGATAAGTATTTTTGTACATAAACATAAAAACTTTTAATCTGAGCTCTAATCAAGAATTTACTGTCCCAAATTAATTATACCTTCGAAAATAACTATTTCACTTACGTAATAAAATTATTTAGAAATACAAGGAACAGATGAGACTACTTTTAAAATAATGTAGGCAGATTTTCATGTTACGGATTATTTTATTTTTGGAACAAAAATGTATGCTAAAGTAGTAATTATAAAAAGTACTTACCTGAGGAATATTTAGCTCCACATTTTCTTTTCATAAAGTGACATGCCTTCGTCGTAATATAAATTTAATTTTGCTTTGCAATTATTAACTTCAGCTGGCTATTATTAGTAGCCTTTTGCAGCTTAGAAATTTAAACGTTGAATATAATATAGCAATAATTATTATTGACTTCATAAAGCATAAGAAGGACAGACCTAAGTGGAACAAGAGTAGATAAGGAAAGCCCGTCACGAGACGAGACTAGCACTAGGAAGAAGATCAAGCATAAAACAGACTGATTGAAATTAAAAGATAGGTACTTTGTCATGGACTGGTGCATCTATTAAGACGGTACCCCGAGCAAATGACCTTGAGCCTCTGCGCCATACAAAGTCGGCGCAAGAAATACGTAGCGAGAACGCTCATATTTTGGTTTAAATTTTTTATAAAATAAAATGTTCGTGTTTTGAAAAAAATAAAATTACCATAATGTTCGTTATTAAATTACCTATCTATTAGTTTAGGTAGCAAATAAAAATAATAGTTACTTTACGAAGAGATGCATCTTATTAGTGATTATTTCTCATTTCTGTGGTTTCGTTGTGACCCTCTAATTAAACATTACGATACTTAGAAAAAAAAGAAAACTACCATTTTGGAGTCAAGATTATGCAGAAATTTAATGTATTTTTTATTAGAAGGTATTGCTATTGGATAAAGAGACGTTGACTTCGAAAAACTGCACAAAAAACGACTGCCGCTGCGTTTTGCACGGGAACGCGCCTTAAGTAATAATAAAAACTAATGGCGTCCACGGCCGATTTCGGCCACGGCGGCTGTTCTCATTTAAGGAGATCAGCCAGCTGCGCAGGACATATTATAGTGCAGGAGCATTTGCGCAGACACAGGTGCACTCCCTATTCCTTCACTCTCATAACCCGATGGGACGGCAATCCGACGTGACCGGAAAGAGATCAGGCGCAGGACCGACATTTACGTGCTCTCCGATGCACTGGTGAATCAATCACCAACTTCCA
This sequence comes from Helicoverpa zea, assembly GCF_022581195.2. Lineage (NCBI taxonomy): Eukaryota > Metazoa > Arthropoda > Insecta > Lepidoptera > Noctuidae > Helicoverpa > Helicoverpa zea. The sequence continues at coordinate 1,358,042 of NC_061462.1, forward strand.
GACTTCGGGCTGCTTTGTGAAAGTTTAAGAAAACCCACAAAGCGATTTCGGCCCGACCCGGGAATCGAACCCGAGACCTCGAGCACAGCAGCCGCGCTTGCGACCACTAGACCAACGAGGCAGTCCCCACCCACTTAAGTACCCACTCAAGGTCAGAGCATTTTTACACTAGCGGATTTTCTCGGGCGTTTTTGCTCTTTCTTAGTTGCTGATAGTTGTCATTTGTTTACTTGTTGCGTTTTGACAATAGAACGGCTTCATCGACTGAGAAAAAATTGTGAGAGTATAAGTAGTAAGACGAGTATAATTCTGGGTGCGGCAAGATTTCCAAAACAGCTAGAAGTAGGTACTCACATAAATACCATACGTCTCTATAATTTTCCACATTTCTCTTAGATTTTTTGACATCAAACCAAGTAAAGGTGATTGTACATTTACGCCACACGTTGCCCCACTAAGTGACATTCGATGGAACATATTGGTCGGGTCGACCTTATAGGGTGGGGGGTGGTTTTAGCATTTTTTCTTATAAATTCGTTCCATGTTAGCTGGTAGCCGGGCAGGTCAAATTTGTAATTGTACAAACTGGCCAAGGCTAGGTATATGCTGTATTTTTGGTGGAGTGTTATTTGTTTTTATCTGGGGTAGTGGTAACTTTTATATACCAGTCAGTGTTAACGATTCTCGCCTATATTAAAATTAAACAGCGGGAGTGTTTCTTAGTTTATTTAAAGACGCTAATCTTAGGAACCATAGTGATAGGTAGCCCGTTTTATCGACCTACAGGCTCCGTTTTATCTAAATACCTACGCAGATTGGTTATGTATATCCCTTCAAGCCATGTTTTTCTACCTTTTTAAATATGAAAAGCACATAACATTAAATTGTTTAACATAAAACAATAACGACATTCATTGATTAAATAGATAACAATAAAAAAATAAGAGGTACATACAACAGATTGTGCGTCAATAAATGTTTATATAATTGAAAGCACTGAATTGTTTTACGTTTAATTGGACTTGTTCAATTTCCATTATCTTATTTGCAAATGATGCTTTATGGTTAGCCAACGAGACAACCAGAGGGTAACAGATAGTCCAGTTTGAGGAGGTCAGATAGGCAGTCGCTCCATTTAGTTGTATCCAGTTAGTCTGGAAATTGACTCCTATATAGCTGGGATAAAGCTAGGCAAACGATTTTTTACTACTGAAACTGTTTTACGCACAAATTACTGAAAATGAATGTTTACAGTATTTAACGCATCATCATCATCTCTCAGCCATAATACGTCCACTGCTGAACACAGGCCTCCCCCTTAGATCTCCACAGATACCTGTTGGAGGCGACCTGCATCCAGCGTCTTCCGGCGACCTTTATAAGGTCGTCTGTCCACCTTATTGGTGGACGTAGTATGCTGCGCTTGCTAGATATGCTGATACATGTTATATTATCCTGATAATTAAGCACTGAAAAATAAGCCGAGAATCTAATTTTGAGCATATACTTAGATAGACTATTTATTCTCAACGAGAAATGAAAAAGCGGAGTAGCGTATTAAAATAATTATGTCAACAAAATGGTTCAACAGAGCATGAAGCTGCGGTATGTTATCAGTCGAGTTGATTGCATGCAGGCGAGTAGCATGTTTACTACACTAATTATTTTATAAATCCTAAAAGATGTACAATATAAACCTATATTTTCTACTACAAGATAATGGGAGAAAGGAAAGTAAAGTCAAAGTCAAATCATTTATTTCATTTAGGCCTTTACGGGCACTTATGAACGTCAAAAATTATATTATAGGTTTGAATCTAGTTGCCCATTCCTAGTCTAAATTAATGTCTTCGAAAACAGCAGCGTTTCAGTAACACACTCTGTCCGCAAAGTCTGAAAAACTACTAAAATAAATTGTGTCCTTAAAAATCAAAATAAACTAAACCACTTTCACATCACATCATACCGAAAACACATTCGATTCGAAATTCATTTCAAATCGAATTCTTCAAAGAAAATGCACTTCGATACATGAGAACGATTGCAACTCAAAGGTTTTGCCTCATATAACATTCCTTCATGAACGTGGAGACAGGTTGGCTGTTCTCAGCCCCACTAAAACCTGTATTACCCCGGGTCTTAATAAACTACCGTGGTAAGGTAAATCTTTTTGCCGTACTCGTAAAAGCAGGATTTTACGATGCGTTTACCACGTTATGCTTCGTGTGCACGGACGAAGGAAAGATAGCAGAGTCGCCATAGGAAAGGTAGGTCAGGCGACTTCTTGTAGGTCATGTAATGTATGATAGGCGTGATCAGTTACTAGAACTATAGAGGCAGTCGGATTCCTTGTCAAATCAAAAAATCTGTCAAAAAATCGGTCTTGATTGATTTGTAATGTTATTTTGCTCTATATAAGGCGTATAAGGGCGAAGCTTATAACGTTCCTCCTCCCTTGAATACCCGCATGTTGTCGCGGTACTGTAACGTAGTTAGAAACTTTTTCATTTGTAAGGTTTTATTCGTTAATATTTTTTATACTGAAGTGTGTCACTTCACCCCCGAGTCAGCGAATAAACGCAAAGTTAAAGTTATTATTGAATGTTTTAATTGAATATCCTGAAGATCCCCGGTCCCTAGCGCGTCACGCGCTACAGTACTTTATTAGGAGATTTTGCGTTATGACATCTTTGCTAGTAATTTAGTTCTCCATGTTTGTACCTGGCCTGTTACACTGCGGGGAACAATTAACAGGGCACTTGCGATTATTTTTATTGATATTTTTATGAATGTCTAGGTTGCTCTCGGGTAATGGATGCTTAATGCCGTACATATATAGAAAGAAAGCTGGTAGCCATCGGCGATCTACCAGAGGTTTTCGGCACTGGTCCATTCAGTGGCAGTTAACTACACACTGTTACCAAAATGGACCAGAGCCGACATCGTTGGAAGATCGGTGCCAACTTCCAGCTTCTTTCTGTCAAACTGACGATGTAATATGTTGTAGTACGTATTGCAAAGGTCACCTTAAAAATAAAAGTAAACGTAGAACAAAAAACGCTTTGCTTGGCTTATTATTATTTGCGATAGATTGACTCCTCCAGAATATTCAATTTCGTTTATTGGTTCTGTCTGTATAAATTGGAATGATTATAAATGAAATTGAATGTTCAAACTTCTTTTTTGTGCCCGAATGAAAATACATTTTTGAAATTTTAATTTTGTAATGCATGGAGCACAAAGGGAGCTTAACTTCAAATTAAGTTTTCTACCGGCAAACCTTTGAGAGATAAAACTATAGGGGATTTAATGCAGCACGCCTATAATTATAAATAATTCATAAAAAGATATGACTATCATAAATAAATACATCTTAAGTGTTTACTGTTTTGATTCGATTTGTATTCCAGTTTTTGCTCAAATAGCTTTTTGTCCTTACCTAGCTACCAGCGACTACTACCTTTTTAAATTATTTCTCTAGTGTCTTCTCTATTATCTAGACTTTTGCTTATTTTTTTTTTGTTATTTAACTTACAAACTATCAAAATTATATTTATCACATACCTTATCTACATGTGTTAAAATGAAACTCATTCGATTCATTACGTTAAACTAATCAAGATAAAAGAAACAAAACTATTTGCTAAATAAACTCATTACTGAAACCACTATGTGAAAACCGATAAAAATAAATTCAAATACTTTAATAGATTTGTACAGTCCACTGAACATTGAAATAGAAGATTAATGAATCGTAACACAATAGCTATACATCGCATTAACAGATTTCTATAACTGATCTATCCATAGTTTTCTGATTAGAGATTGAGATTGTACAAAAATATCAAACGATTTATGCATAATGCGAAAACCATGTAGTATTTTGTTCAGATTGTTTCACATGCTAATATTAATATAAATTAAACTGTAATACCAACAATTTTTAGGGTTCCGTAGGTACCCAAAGGGTAAAACGGGACCCTATTGTTTTCGCTCCTCTGTCCGTCCATCGGTCCGTCTGTCACCAGGCTGTATCTCATGAACCGTGATAGTAAGAGAGTTGAAATTTTCACAGATGATGTGTTTCTGTTGCCGATATACATACACTGTTGCAAATATAACAACGCTGTAAATGCCTGAATGAAATAAAATTAATCGACTTTGAATTCACCGTAAATGAGGGAAATTTAAACAGATCAATCGACCATGAAGAATATTTCTGTTAGTACAATTAAGTTTTTATTGCGAAGCGTTAAATACTCAGAAATATTGATAATATTTGTTCGGAAAATGATTTTGGAAATCTTTGGTAATGAGCTTGTTAAGGTTCTGTATTTATATAGGACTTTTTAAATGTATATTTTATCAAGCAGGTTGATTGTTCTTCACTGGATTTTGGGAATCTTGTCATACTTCTCATACACCTAGGTTCTTATAAGCTTGAATGCTGTTGTTTGGGCATTTGGGTTAGTTTTTCACCTAATTAGGTGTTCTCCAACGTTCCCCTCGCGTCCTGACAGAACTTCCCATAACTATACATATAAAAAGTAGCTTATGTTCTTTATCAAGGTTTATATTTATATTTAATGTTTTATATATTGAAATTGGCCTTATTAATTGCAACCCAGAATGTTCCATAGCACGGGACCAAAAAAAAAATCAAATGTATTTATCAAAATATTACGAACTTGAGACACAATCTTGAAGTCACTGTCTCCCCTCGTCATGTATTCGGATAAAAAGGAAGTCAAACTTGCTACTTGATGAAGAAGAGAGGTATCTGTTAGCGTTCAGTCATTCGCATTTTTATCAAATTCTTACAACTCTTAAACAGGGCCGCTCTACCAAACATGAATTAATCAATTTGCGTGGACTAGCGAGAATTGAGTCCGGCCCTCGCCACTGCCGGTCTTCTCAGTAACAACGGACTCCCCGAATGTCTTACCAAACCTGGTTTCTTATATACCAACGGCGAGGAAAACTTTGATATCGCGATGCAGGCCTCGTTTTCTGATTGGCTGACGAAAGTGAGCGTGACCGTTCCTATGAGTGAACATACGGGAACCGATGAAATAGTAGCTGTAATTACGTTGTGCAGTGTGAAATCGATTATTATTTTCGACGCAGGATATAATGAATGTCGAGGTTACGCTTGGTAGAACTGATGAACTGGATTTTGGTGTAATTTGGTGAGGATTTATGGAGATCTGAAGAAAAACGTTATATCATGCTTATATAATCAATTTTAAAAAATCATATCAGATTTCCAGTAAAGCGAGAGGTAATAAAGAAATTATGATCTCGCTCAATAATAATTACGGTTTTTCCTTCATTAAAATAATTATTTTGTATCACAGTCAGCAGCTCTAGGAATAAAAAATATATGATACTTACGCCATAATATCAGGGAATATCTGATGCATCGTGGGTGATGTCCACGATGCATCAGATATTCCCTGAAATTTACCAAGATAAAATCATTTTTTAGAATATCAAATTAAAGAGTTTTTTACCTCATCCTGCTTCCGTGAATTGGTTTGCGTGCAGAAAAAGCATTTAGACTTGAGTATCACTAATAAAAAACATTGAATAAAAACTTGAATACCTATTTTTTGCAGCGTAGTGTATTATTCTTCGATAGTAGGTATTGCTGTTACAAAAAATACACTATCGATTTTTTGCTTAATATCTGCAAATAGATCACATTATAACGATGTGAAAGACCCGGTCAATCAGAAGATGGGTGACCATTTATATAACATAATGTACAATCTCGTGAGTTGTCCTCTCTGATACCTCCTGAAAAAGAGAGTTTCACAATAAGCCTTTGAGGGCAAAGACGAAGAATATGGAGACTGAATAAAATCTGACACAGAAATCGTCAAAACTTTATTTTAGCACTAACTGTTACCCGCAGTTTCACTCACGTCCCCGGGAGAATTTCTTCTGGTAAACAAATGCAATACAGCTTACCATACAGCTCATACGGTAGAGAATTGTGTAGCTTGGTAATCAAGTAACGGTGACAGGATTTCCCAAATTAGTAGTAGTAAGTAATTTTGGAGCCTCATGGTATAAGCAAACATACAATTATTTTTCTGGTTAAAATATCTTATAAATATGTCTTTCAATGCAGACCGTACACAATAATCGATCGAACATAATTCCTCATGCTCAAACCATCGAAGCATGTCTTTTCTCATTCCTACGACTCTCCCTTTTAAACGCATTCGAACTATCTTTTCATTCCGCATACGATCTGAGAGTTGCAGATTCTATAGGTACATTTTAGTGAAAGCTTGAATTTCTACTGCATTTATTTTGCTTTCATGATTTTTATCTTATGTAGTTGGCAAATGAAATGGTTTATGACATAAATCTTTTGAATATGTGCTTAATGTAGCTTTGCATAAGGTCAGGTTATTCGACGTTCTACGTATAATTTAGGAAGCTGCTTTATCAAAGCGTGATATAGGTTATATTTTATCCCAGCCGCCTGTTGCCCCTGAACGAAATAGAATAAACGAGTCAGCCGAAAGACGTAAAGTTGCTGGACAAGTGCCTCCCCCAAGGTTCGCCACTTTGCACGATCTTCAGCAATCCGCATCTACTGGCCAAGGTGGCCAGATCGTCCAAGCAGTGGACGGCCATATCCAAGGTGGCCAGATCCATCCATAGCCGGCCCACCCAGCGTCTTACGGGTCATGGTCACCACTCGACAACTGTTCGGCCCCATCGGCCATCTGTTCTGCGATCTATATGCCCTACCCACTGCCACTTTAGCTTTGCAAATTTTTGGGCTATGTAAATAGATCATACTTATTGTTTACTTAACTAGTCTATCTATATCTATATCTCCGTCTATCCTCCGAGCCTTCTCCCAATCATGTTGGGGTCGGCTTCCAGTCTAACCGGATTCAGCTGAGTAGCATATATCTATATCTTCTATATAATATATAAAAATGAAACCCGCTTTCCGTTGTCACGACATAACATGAGAACGGCTTGACCGATTTGGCTGAAAATTAGAGGGGAGGTAACTTAGACACGGGAGAAGGTTTTAAGATAGTTTTTGTCACCATCCGGCTACGGGACGCGGGTGAAACCGCGGGCGAAAGCTAGTTATCTATATTTTTATAAATAGGTTTGGCCCAAATGTGACCCACAAAGCTTTACTAACATACATACATACATTCCTAAAATTAATACAGTTATTAAAGTTAATTAACATAAAACATATTATACTGCAGTTGAGATAACATGGAGCGACATGTGCCGTGCGAATAGTTGTGCGAATTAATAATTCGTTACAAACTTTGTTTGCGTACACTGACTTGTTCAACGAGGTTCACATATATAAATAAGGGTGTTGGTATTATACAGTATGGTGTTTGTTGTTATTTTTAACCGACTATCCCAAAAAGGAGGAGGTTCTCAATTCGGCGGGATCTTTTTTTTATGTATGTTCACCGATTACTCGGAGACGCCTGGACCGATTTACAAATTTTTTTTTGTTTCATAGGGTTTACCTCCCAGGTGGCCCCATAATCACCAGCTCAGGATTTGATGATGGAAACCCTGAGAAATCGAGGGCAACTTTCAAAAATTGTAGGCCTACGCAGGGTAAAAACTTGACACTAAGACGTATGTCTAATAACACTATGCAACAGTGAAGGTTTGGAGCTGACCTGATGATGGAGACCAGAGAAGGTCGAGGGAACTCGACAACTGAATATGTAAACTACCTCGTGTTTGGGCTTATATTATTCGTATTGATGAGAACTTTCCACTTATGCGGATAGTGACAAGTATGTTTGTCACTGAAAAGCTAAAAATAAAAAAACTTTCAACTGTAAGTAAAAAAACTTTTTACAAAAAAATAAAACCGACTCCCAAAAACACTGGAAAGCAAAAAAAAAACTATTCTTAGGTGCATCGGCCTAGAAGTCGGTGTCTAATGGATGTACCTAAGTTTATTTCGCCACCGACTTCTAGGCCCATGCACCTAAGAATAGTTTTTTTTTGCTTTCCAGTGTTTTTGGGAGTCGGTTTTATTTTTTTGCAAAAAGTTTTTTTACTTAGAGTTGAAAGTTTAACCACTCCATTGTCAACGATGCAGACACCATAGTCAACAATCGCCTCAAGGGACCCGGGACAGCGAAGAAGAAAGAAAGAAAAAGCATTTATTCAGAAACTCATCACTCTTAAATTAATTTGAATAAAATTAGACATAACTCTATGACGAGATTATTTACGTCTTGTCGTTTTTGATATTCAGTCAAGTCTATCCCAAAAGAACTAAGGACGAGGTTAGACCTGCGTTTCGAGAGAGCTAGCATCCGCATCGAGATAAAACGTAAACGATGTCGATTATCCGTATATCAAATTCCATTTAATTCAAATCAGCATTTATGGCGGATAAGCGAGACAAACACTAGTTACCCTCGTTTTCATAATATGAGTTTTTACCCACACATATGTAGAAACATAACATAAACATGAACTTTACCATAGTAGTTAGATTTTACTTTGTTTTGATAATGTCCAAGTTCATTAAACAGCCGCCGAGGCTGCGGGCGGTTCTGTTTCTGCATAATCCGACCCCTATTTACGTTTATAAGCTTAGCTTAAAATATTTAAATTATGTATGCTAACATTGGTTTACAGTTTTATTGATAGGATTACTTGGAGTTGTTTGTAAAGCATTTTATCTGTTATATGATATCCTTTCCGTTTCTGTAGATAGAAGATGCCTTTTCTAGAGACCTAGTCTTAATGCCTGATACTTTTTAGGTCATGCGCTTAAAGAAACACGGCACTTAAAGAGTATACCTATTTAAATTTTCTTCCATACCTAGGGTATGCTCAATCTTAAGCAATAATGCCACACTGGGTTATATTCACACCTTCTTTTAGACAAACCATACCTGTCTCGTTTAACATTCGATTTTTTTTTCTATGGGGAAGATGCCAGATGCTTGACACATGCAAATATTTAACACCACTTCTTCCCAGCAATTTTTCAAACTACCATGTAATTCTGATGTTCAAAAAGTGCTGTTTTTCAGCCTACTTAGAATAGATTTTGATATTGATTTTAACGCATGTATGTTACTGAGTAGGTATATAAAACAAAGCTTATGTACAAAGCAGATGGCTCCACTGTCAGCTTAAACTATGATTTCACCAGTATTGTGTTGGTTTCCCAAAATGCCCTTGTTTTGATTACAATATTTGCAAGTTAATTATATGCGTGAACATTCATCCGTGAGTGCTTATCTGTTTCTGCATAATTTATTGGAGTTTCTATACGAACAAGTTACCTATTTAGTTACAATACTGTTTTGGTAATGATTGATGTAGAAATTGTCAATTGTTGACTTGGATTAATGATGGTATAGAAATATTGCTAAATTAGGTATATCTAAATAAGGTATTTTTACGGTGTTCGTTGGGTTGCCAATTTTTAAAACGAACTTCCATCATGGGTTTTGTACTAGTACCGCGTTGGACGACAGCTGTATATTTAATATTTTATATACAATATTTTTTTGGTGATAAAGTGACTGGTAATAACATGCATACTTTCATTTCATGTTAGCATTAAATCATGCATAATTTCAGCCTTAATAAAATTTACATGAAACTACCACATTTTTCATATGTTTCCAATAAAAAACTATGAAAAATACCTGCATATTACTACTGTCAACAAGTTCTATAAAATGTCTTGCCTGTATTCTACAAAGGCCTCGAAATGCATGAACATTCCTCAACAAAGTTTCACTATACTAAAAGTTAACAGCATTACCATTCTTTACCAACAACTGAGTAATTACCGTAATATATCATAAAGGAAAGTCAAAAGTTTCGTCTAGAAACTACTTTGAATATAAACAGTTTTGGAATTCAAATAAAAGAGTTTCGCAGGCTTCTTTAGTGCTACCTTCTTTAAAGCAGTTTCTTTTCGACTGCCTGTTACACCGTAGTTGTAATTTATTCCTAAGTGTTCATTTACTTTCATTCAACAATTAGATATATTTTACGGATTTTTTTCAAGACTAAAACCTACAGGACAATAATTTGTGGACCCTGTTAGGGTACAGCAACTTAGTTAAACTAAAAACTAGAAAAAACCTGATAAAAAAAGATAATGAATTAGGATTACAAAACAGTTTAAAGTAAATATAAGTTCAAAATTATTTCATGTAATTTTCATGAAAAATAAAATAAGGTTCGTTTGATCCTTCAACGAAATGATGTCAATAGTTTTACAAAATGACACACATCGGAAAAGAGAAAGAAAAATAAATTTTATTTCGTTGAAATGCTCGAAATATGCGTAGTTTTGATATCACAAAATAAAAACTATTAAAGGAAACATTCCAAATGTTATTTTATTCTTCTATATTGTTTTTTTTTACATACTTTTTGATTCCTTTTATTAGAACAAAACACTGTAAAAACTTATGTAGGTACATATTTTAACTTTACTTGATAAAATATTTCACTGCAACTACAATTTTATTAACAAAACCACAAACATTAAGAAAAAAATATATGAAAATTCATAATTCCGATGTGAACATTTGAATCAACATGATTTATGGTAGAATAATCATACTTTCATAAAGATCGGCTAATTCGGTAACATAAATATTTTTTCAGTAAATATGTTATTTAAAAAGGCGCTTACATACTTACAATACCTATATATCTACCCTTTTTTTAAAGCCGATGAATTTAAAAATTTTAAGGTCTGGCGGTTGAGAGGTCGAGTTCGATTTTTGTAGTTATCGTAAATCATGATATAGGTATAAAGCCAGACTACTGGCATATTTAGCTTATTTGGATAGTTTAACAAGTTTTCTAGTAATGTACAAACCATCTTGCTAGACAGTGATACGCTTCGGTGTAACAAGCAGCCAACAGTTCAGGCTGCAACGGTCCAGCTTGATCGCGTAAGACTTGAGCAAACTCCCGGCGCCCGCTCAACTGTACCAACTACTTTCGTGTTTATTTTACTTTTAAAAGCATTATTATTTCTATTTTATATTTTAATTAAAAATTAATATCATCTTTTACATTCATGTTACAAAAAATAACTAATAGTCACTTTGAATGACCACTCCGACCAGAAATAATAAAATTATTCAGTAACTAATGAAGCAATTGCTGCAACATTTTATTCTCAGGCTGCTTTCAGAATGTTGCAGGTTTTACAAAACTAGTTAGGTAGAATGCTTTTTATTATTTGTGCATTGTATGTCCAACGTCAGCTTAAGGTCAGTTAAAACCTGCGGATTGTTCGAAAGAGACTGCGGGTTGTTCAAAAGAGATACCGCGGCCCTGGTACATAAAAAGCCTATGACGGAACACGACGGTTTTTAGTCAAAAAAAAAAAAGTCAGTTAGAACCGCAAAATATCACCAAAACGTGACAAAACCTATTTACAGTGTACAACAAAGCATACCCACAAAAAATAACAAAATCTTCAACATAAAAAAATATAATCCATGGTACATAAACACCTAAACATTTGCGCCGCACGCCGCCATTAATATTCGTAGTATCGCGAGACTTAACAAAAGCCGGTCGCCCGCACTAAATCTAAGGTCTGAGCCAAATCAAGCGTCTGTCGCCTAATAACAATAACTGTGTCGCAGCTTGGACGCTGGGGGATTTACGATCGTCGTTTGTTTAGCACAGGTGGCCGCGATAGGATTACTTGCGGTCAAGCGACCTAAGGCTACGTTCAGATGACAAGCGCACAACGCGCGTTTATAACTGTATCGGGTGTTTCGTACCTAATCACATTAAATTAAATACGTTAATATAATGGTTAATATATGTCATATAAACAAAGTAATTAGAATAAAAATGTGCGAGAATTAGAACACCACATCGAGAGTCAGTCATTACAAACAACGAAAAATCTCCCTTGAAAACTGACAGCTGACCAGTTGTCAAAATATTCGATAGTCCTAACTTTATCTCTGCTTTACACACATGATGTAAATTCATCCTCCGAGCCTTTTTCCCAATCATGTTGGGGTCGGCTTCCAGTCTAACCGGATTCAGCTGAGTACCAGTGCTTTACAAGAAGCGACTGCCTATCTGACCTCCTCAACCCAGTTACCCGGGCAACCCGATACCCCTTGGTTAGACTGGTGTCAGACTTACTGGCTTCTGACTACCCGTAACGACTGCCAAGGATGTTCAATGACAGCCGGGACCTACAGTTTAACGTGCCATCCGAAACACAGCCAATGGTGTCTAAGATATACTTAGAAAGTACATACAAACTTAGAAAAGTTGCATTGGTACTTGCCTGACCTGGGATCGAACCCGCGCCCTCATACTTGAGAGGTTGGTCCTTTACCCACTAGGCCACCACGACATGATGTAAATTATGAAAACGAAAAATTACTTCTGTAACCACTGAACGGATTATGTTATTTTTTTTCCTATTCTCCATAGAATATCGTAAAGTATGTATATGTGATAGGATTTAATGTGATTAGGTACGAAACACCCAATATAAATGTTATAACACTTAACGCGCGTTACCATGTGTACAGCCTGAATAAAATGTATGTAGTGGTAAAAGCACAGTATCAAAACGCACGTTGTGTGCTTGTCATCTGAACGTAGCCTAACGTGCTGTATAGAAATTAGACTTTGTTTTCAAGGTGGTTGGGTTAATTTTTGTTTGCGGTTTTAGTGTGTTTTAAATATTGGTAAATAAAAAAAATGTGGGTAAATACATACAAATACTTATTAGGTATATAAATTACCCTTTTGATCTTAGAACTTAATTAAAGTAGGTGACATAATGGGCGGTTTAATCGCTGTAGTGATGAAAAAAATATTTTAATGATGCTCTTACGAAGTTTAAAACTAATTCAATTTACCAAACACCACATAACTCTTTACAAATGTATAAAAGTTCGTAAAAAACTTCCTAAATTGGTATATTGTCATGATCATGGCGTAAACAATTTTGTTCAAACAAAAAATTACCACCTTCAAAGTTTTGTAATGTCAGGTGAAAAACGCCCACTCAGTAACAATGGCCGAAAATTTTCAAAACTTATATAATAGTTACTTACGCTTCTTTCAGTTAAATAGATATTTGAGTTCGTTTTATATTTTATTTTGTGTTACAAACTAGATCATGACCAGACTGAACTCAAACAATTCAGATTGATTTTTAATAGTTTTTTAAGTAAGTATAAATTAGCTTTGAAAACATTATTTACCTAGGTTTTCCAAAAAGCGCGTCATGAAATCAAAGGTACCCAAAATATCAGTGTTAATATGAAATTATGACCATGTTACGCTTACTTTATTTTTTCAGAGCATTAGCTAGATCCACGGTTTTACCGGTGTCCCGAAGAAAATAAATCCCGCACTAGGATATAAAGTATAATTTATTAAAATATAGTTCGATACCATTCTATATCATCATCATCATTTCAGCCATAGGACGTCTACTGTTGAACATACCCCTCCCACTTAGATCTCCACAGATACCTGTTGGAGGCAACCTGCATCCAGCGTCTTCCAGGGACCTTTATAAGGTCGTCTGTCCACCTTGTTGGTGGACGTCCTACGCTGCGCTTGCTAGTCCGTGGTCTCCACTCCAGCACTTTTCGACCCCATCGGCCATCTGCTCTGCGAGCAATATGGCCTGCCCATCCCCACTTCAACTTGCTAATCCGTGTCATCATTCTATAATGTTGTCTTCAAATCATTTAAGTATGTAAGAAACATCCCAAAATCCAAAAAATCCGTAAAGGTTTACCAACTTTTATAAATGCACGTTTAAAAATAGAAGGATATTTATGAAAGCCTGCCGTTGTATAATTTTGGCAATTTTCAATTTAAAATACTCAAGTTATTACAATCAAAGAGATTAATTAAAACTTCACTTTGTAATGTAATAAAATATTTTCAGTGGTTAACAGACAAATATGTATTTTATTGTTAATTTCCAAAGAGTTTTAATAACGAGATTTAAATTCCATGAAATCGTCTCTATTAAATTAATGTAAATACATAATAATTATGCGGAGCACTTCTGGCCAGACAATTAATTCTTACTTAATATCTTATATGCGAAGGTAACTGTTTGTCTGCGTCAAGCTTTCACGCCATAATACTAAAGTTACTCAAATATTACAATCCAAATAAAAGGTAGGTTGTTAAACTAACTCTCCGCTAACTCCCCCATTGCAAGTACAATGTTCAAAAACTATTTAATGAATAAAATAAAATCTACAAGAAATATAATAATAAATAAATAAACGACCATATCACGTTGTACTGGGATCGATCTATCATCACTGACAGGACTATTGCAGCCAATAAGCCTGATATAGTGGTGATAGATCGATTAGCGCGCCGCGCGATGATAGTCGATGTCGCCGTTCCGCATGACGAGAACCTCGTGAAAGTGAGAAAGAGAAACAAATAAAGTATCTTGACTGTCATTGTGCCGATTGTCGTTACGGCCAATGGTCTAATAGCCAAGAGCCTCGACCAACACCTCAGGAGGCTCTCGTTAGGCGGCTGGATCAAGGGACTGATTCAGAAGGCAGTACTCCTTGATACGGCGCGTATTGTGAGGAGGTTTCTGTCTCTGGAGCCCTAACCACCGGTACCTTGGACCCTGTGCCCGATATCGGTGGCGACCTATTTTTTATATTTTTAAATGTTTTTTATTTTTATATTTAATATTTAAAAATGTAAAATATATGTTTAAAAATAAATAAATAAAAATAAAATATCATTTATTTCAGGCAAGTTCACACATAATGAGTTTTTGCACTATGTACCTGTACACATTTTAATCTGTGTGCAAATCAAATAAGAAATGAGTTCCTATGCTAATCAATAATGTAGATATAATATAAGGGTGGATCAATTTCCGAGCAAAGCAAATAGTTAGTTTGCTTTCAAGGATTTCTCAGTAGCAGCTAGAAGATAGAATGGATATTTGATGATAGACCTCGTTGTTCCATGAGTTATATATTGCTTGTGAAGTTATACAATCATCTGCCTAGCCTTATTCCAGGCTATGTTTGGTCGGCTTCCAGTCATACCGGATACCGGATACTATTGCTTTCTGACCTGTTGATAAGACTGGTTGTCAGACTCTACTCACAATATGTGTAAAAAGAAGATAACTGCAGCCCTACTAAAACTGACTTACATCGAAACCGAAGCTCTGCTGTAGTACCTACAAAGCCACCAACACCATGAACATACCTACAAAGTCACCCACACCATCAACACTATCACTCTCACACCGACACTACACACCACACACTCTCTCACCTCACACATACACTCATTCACACATGCCCTCACATACACACCAAACTAGCATAAAAGCCCGATTAATTCACCTAGTTTTAATATCATTTTCTTTATATTATGTACCTCAATTTAAGTTCCAACATCCTTAGCTCATAATTTCCTTTACTATTTCATCTCCAAAGATTTGGTACCTATGTAACTTTATAATATAAGCAATATTAAAGCACTCAGAGCCACAAGATACAAGCTGTGCTTAGTTTGTGGCTCAACGGTATCTACCACAATGTAAAGTTGCGTTTTTGATAATAAACATTATTTTATTTATTTTTTTATTTTATTTTAGACTTTGAAACTTCTGATTATTCGGAACGACTTCCAAAGCTGTGAAATTATAATATACTGAAAATACAAATACCTACTCAGCTTCTGAAAAATCATACTTGATTCAAAATTCAGTTCTGAATTTGGTAATCTGAAAATACCTAATTCTTTCAATACAAAAGTGCCAAATCAATAGCGATGAAATGGAATTCACTTTTACAATTGTGTACCTGTCATCAAAAGCACAACATTACAGGAAAAAAAACAGTTTCGAGGATAACATATAAAAAAAACATTCAGAAACAGTAACCCAAAAACCCCAAATATCCAATTCGCAGATAATTACAAAGAGTTTAAAGTTAATGAGGTTTTAATTAGATAGCAAACGTCGAGAATCGTTCGCTGTGTGGATTAAAAAGGAATTCTGTGTGGACAGCTGAAAAAAAGTAATGGCCGCGAATAAGCCTTTTAACTGTAAGTGGGTCGAGTGTACTGATAAACGGACAATACGTACGTATTTCGTATTTTTTTATTCTTTTGTTTTTACGTATTTTTAAGCGTTGAAGATTACTGTAGGCCTACGTGAAAGTATGAAATGCTCGAGGCAATTAATTGTTTTTTTTTTAAGTTCACATTAAAAATGCCGTATAATTCAACTTTAAAAAAAAAACGCCAGGATCTAAACCACAAAGTTAGAGCAATTTTTTACAGAACTTTAATTGTCAACAGGGCACGAGAGAATAAAAATATACCGCAGCTTTTTTATCCCAGGATTCTAGGTGAAAATCACGAGTGCAACTTTATTTAATGCTACCTAGCAAAAACTAGCTAAGTGTTTCAAACTTTCAAGTACCTCTCACTGCTCAAGTCATGAAAACCTGAACTCGAAGTAACTTTAAAAACAATATTTTAATGTTGAAACGACCAATATTTAATTAAAACTGTTACAAACATTTACTTTTGAATTTACAACCAAATAAATGCTGCGCTATACGTAAGTTCAAAAGACTGTATCAAAAGCGTCGAGCCGAATAAAAACCAAAATTCAAACCCACCTACAGCATAAAAAAAATAACAAAAACACAGTGGTTCCTCCATCGCGAAATCAGAAATGGCTCTTAAATTCACAGTGAAAACATTCCACTTCAAGCTATCAACTTCACTCAAAAACGTTACGAGATAAACGTTGAAACAACAAAATACAATTTTCGCAACATTTTCTGTCCATCCGAACAATTTTGGCGAATATCAACTTTTAAGCGCTGATCAAATAGCGCCCAGGGGCCTATTGTTCCAATGCAATTATGACGATTCCGTCTGTAAACGACTGTCGATTTAATAATAAACATGAACGCGAAACGTTTCAGCCATTTAATACCTCTTAACAACATTAAATTGGTTATCCGCCAATCATAATATGATTATCATGTTGTACAGTATAAAATTATTTAAATATACCAGGGAGTATTGATTTCATTTTGATATGAGTGATGCTCTCACAGTTAATTTGCTTTTCAATTTGCATTAATTGGTAGAATTTCAGATATGATGATAATTGAATGTCTGTAAGTTATAATGCAGTGGCAAGTGGTCTGTGGAACTGACAGTGAAATAAAAACTACAACTATAGATTAAAGAAATTAATGGTGAAATTGAGTGGGAAAAGGAGTGATATCAAATTATTTTAATTACGATCTTTCTTAACATATTAAACCACTAACAAAGCCACATTTACTTGAATCAAATATTTTTACATAAAATACATAACGCAAAAACTTAACCCTTGGAATATTAAAGCTGTGTTAATCAGAGCTATTTCCAAGCTCTAGCTTATCAAAACCATTTCATAGGGTTGGATATGAAAACGAACTGACAGCCGGAGTTAGAAACTGACTGCGCGAGTGTGTTCTACAATCATGCATCGCATCGGTTTAAATCTACTGTGCCTGTACAATTTCCAGTGTTAAATGAGAATTAAAGCAATCCATATAATTGTAGTGAGAAAATGTAGCTTATTTCTTTCGAAAACGAATTTGTATAGCGCGCTTGATTTTTCACTTTAATTTTTTAGAGTTGAGTTTAGCATTAGATACCTCTATAGATATGTACATATTGTACATGTCAGATTAGGGGTAGCCTTTGTCCAACAACAAACTGTTATTGGATTAATGATAACACCACAAAAGTTGAATACTTGCATCCTTTTTAGGAAGGTAAAGAACATATCAAACCTTAACAAAGTAACTACAACAGCTACACTCTGACAAAACAAACACTATTAAAGATTTACACTCTATAATCTACCAAAGTCAAAGTCAAAGTATTTATTTGCACATGAATACAGTAGGTTCATAAGGTGTTACAAAATTTCAGTGTGTTCGGTATTCAGTCATAATATAATGTCATGCAAATTAGTTTATCCACACACATAAACATGCAAGTGATAAAGTTTAGGTACCTATTTATATTTTGGAAATTTATATTGTAAAAATTCTTTTATTGAGTAAAAAGGATTATCAATTAGCCATCTACGTAGTGCGCTTTTGAAGCGGGTAGTTGGTAGCTCACGAATTTGGACAGGAAGTTTATTATATATTTGAATACACATGGGAAAACAACTTCGTTTATTTACCATATACAGATACTGTTACAACATACTGATAGTATTACAACATTTCCTAGAAACATCCAACAGTGGAAGTGATTTTCACTACGTAAACAATATCACCATACTGGTGTCTATAGGAACATATGTCACTATACACCATGGAGAACAAAATGACTAGCGGAGATGCCATAACGGAAAATCTCCTAAGAATGTACTTACTGTCAAAATGTGGGTGTGTGGGGAGCGAAGAACGTTAGTAGCTCCGTCCTCGTACCCATTCTTTAGAACCCGCCTATTTTATTTTTAAATCAAATCACCATTCTTTGACTTTCGAACGCCTCGTTAGTTCTAGTAACTGACCATGCTTACCGTACGTAACGTGACGTGATAAGACGCTTGACCTACGTGCCTTATGGCATCTCCATCATCTTTCTTCCTCCGTGATACGAGCATATTGTCACTATAGATCAATTTCTCGGCACTCTCAGAGTGGAACGTTCGACATTTTGCAGCTTGGTTGTAGGTTAAACTGACACCTGATACTGGCAAATTGTTGAGGTAACTATTTTGTTCTAACATGCTGTAGCATTTGGGTATCCTGTAAGTTACAGAGTGAGGTAAACTTTACAGCGCTTACATATTATCGGATTTTTTGCTTGATTTTTTCACACGACAACGCTAAGATCATACAAGCGACAGCAAACATAAATTGATCACTAACTACTATATAAGATGACTATTATATATAAAACCGAGCGACTCTCGAATTTGCTACTTGTAACAAAAATCTACTGGAGTAAAAAAAGCACTGTTAGGATATTAAAGTTTAAATGATACTAGCATCTCTCCAAAAAAATACTTTGAAATCGGTATACCACCTGATTTAGTAAATTAAAGAAGAAAATACTTTTCTATGAGGACTTTAGTAAATCGATCCAAGAATATAACAAAAATCAGATATTGTAGGTATTTAAGAAACCATCTTCAGAAGTCACGACATCTCATTTCCCATGCAGGGCCCGTCCTCCAAGGGTTATGCAAATAGTAATATGTGAGGTAAGCTGCAGACAATCATATGTCCTTGTGTATGGAAGGATTGACCTCCTTGATTCCCTGTGTCAGTAAGTATTTCTTGTCATTTATCATACGGTCCTTCACACTTAATAAAGCAAATTGCATCACCCAAATATTCGGGATTTTTATCTTTTTATAATTGTATTTCAGTGCGAAGTATATTTTAAACTGTCATGGTTACAAACATACTTAAATAGATCAATAACACAAAAAGAAAAAAAAAGAAAATTCATGACCCTAAAGTCTGTGTTCTAAGATTCTTTACAAATATTGGCTGCCAAAATACCTAGAACCATACCACTCCAACATCAACACAAACTCAGCAAACGACATCTAATAATTGAGCTTTGAAAACTTATTGTGAAAAGGTTCCATTGTCGCAAAACCAATAACAGAGCTACCTTATCCAATTCGCACTCCATTCTGGGCAAGCACTTTGTTCTTTGAAGGATAGATAGGGATCGCGAGTGGAATACTAAAAGATCCTCTTAAAAGTAAAAGATATAGCTGGATGTAGTATGTTTAGATAGCTACCTTTTATTGGTGCTAATGTCTGATAGATTTGTTGAACTTCGATTTTTGCTAGCTAATTTCTTGGAGTGAATATCTACCTATTGGTATTCCATTATAAAGCTGAAGAGTTTGTTTGTTTCAACGCGCAAATCTCAGGAATTTCTCGCTGATTTGAAAGATGATAATAGATACAATTTTTACATATTTGATCTTAAAACGAATAATAGTGGGTAAAACTAATAATGTGCGGTCTCATCGCTAAGAGCGATCTCTTCTCGACAACCTTTTCCTATGATTTAAGTGTTTGATAGCATATTTTTCGAAAAAGTTCACAGCCTCCATTTTATCTAGGTGAACAGAGAGTTTCCGACGGGTTTACTAATGCAGAGATAGTAAATAGGATTGCTAAGCATAAATGAGATACTAGGCTGGGTTCCTGGTATATAATGTTATCAGTCCATCATGGATTCCCACTAATATTCAGCAGGATTTGTGCCTGATGGATATAATTAGGATCTCGACCTGTTAGTTTAAGCTATAATACTGATTCTGGCTGACTATTTAGTTGGGTAACATATCAAATGTGATACAAGTCTGATGCAATAAATATATGTCCTGTATCCATTTTGATCGATCGTATGATCAAATTATCGAACAATGTTGCACAATTTTCTAAATTTATTTTGATATCCTCTGACCTTTATTTATGTTTGTGTGTTTTTCGCGACTATCTCACGTTTTGCTGAACCGATTTTGATGCGTTGTTGGTTGTAAGTTTATTATTGTAGTAATTATAATAATAAGTTCTTTTTGGTTACTTACTTTTTAGTTTAAGTTTCCCAAAATACAAAAAGAAGCCAAACTCCTTGCTACCTAGGAACGATCCATAATTTTGCGTGGTCCATCTAACGGCGTATAAATTATTCCTATTCTAAGACGTTTGATATCCGAACAACGGGCAACATAATAGGCTGTATTTATGTTATATCCCGCACAGCAGTTTAGCAAACATTATTAACTGTAAGCTACGTAGGTATATTCCAGTTTATGCAGATGCATTGATACGAGCAAACATAACTGTTGGCAAGATGTTTGTCTGATGTTACAACTTGTGCTGCAGTGTCTATTGCAGTAGCAGTACTGGGAATATTAATTATAACCTGTTTTCCTTGGCAGATTTGAAGGAAATTGAGCTCATGTGTTGATATTAATTGTGGTTCCTATTTAGTTTTGAGGTCACAATTACCTAATGTAAATGCCAAAGTAAGATTATTCAGTCACAAAAAAAGAAAATTAGCTAAGAGGAATTATGTGATATTTAAAAGTATTCTGGGTGATGTTCATTAATTACTTAAAGACGCAAAAATGAGTTTCTTAGGAGTCAACCACTCCTAAGAAACTCATTTCTGCTTTTTAAACATAATTACAAAATTAAACTTAAAATGTTCAAACCCTTTTCTTCGCATACGCGGTTGTTTACTGCCTCACTAAATAAACTAAGCTGTCCTGTCTCAACTTTTGACAACGAATCCTCATTGTCTTTTAATTACCCAAATTCTTAACGGACCAAAGAATTCCCAACACTGGGACCTCAACGGGAATTCTGAAATGCATAATTCATTTTATTAAAAACTTTGACCGGGACCGGTACACTGGTACAACTCTATCAAATTGTGATTATGACTAGAACACGGAGTAAAGAAAGAAGAGCCGAGATGCTATAAGGCAGGTATGTCAGGCGCCTTCTTTTAGGTCAAATTCGTACGGTGTGCATGACCACCAAACGATCAGCTACGAATGAACTAACAAGACCTTTAGGTTCTTCGAGAGATCTGTCAAAATTTTTTGGTATTACAAAAAATGATCGGGTCCAAAATAGACGTATAACGGTGAACAAAGTAACGTCCCTCGTTCCCCGCACACTCGCAATTTGGGTGCTCTTTCTTAGGCGAGTTTCCGTTATGTCACCTCCGCCAGTCATTTTGTTTTCCATGGACTAGAGGAACATCTCTCTGGAGTTGCAATCCGTAAATATTAGTCCATGTTCAAATTACTTGAATTTGTGGAAGACGACCACTTTTAGTTCAGGTGGAGTTGTTGGGTCAGCTTTGTGAATTACAGATACCGTTTGAACGGACTAGGGAGTAGAATAGGGGGGAATTTTACGCTGCAGTTTAGGCAAGTTGTTCAGAAAATCGTGTTATTAACATAGGTATTGAAATTCCTTTCAATACGATCAATTATATAGATGCGTGAGTTCAAAACATAGCACATGTCATTTAAAATGTTATTTGAATTCCAGGTAATCAATATTCAGTTCATATAGATAGACCAAACGTAAATGAATTTTCAAATGTTCACTTAAAGAACCTTTCTGCGTACCCTATTCAATCAATGTACAGTTTTCAAAGACAATTCGAACGCAATGAATACTAAACGTTCGGTCTTTCACCCACCCTCAAATCACTCTCCAAATTAGAATTCGTTCGAATCAACTTTCCTTTACACAAAGGATCACGGATATTAAGCACCAATAAAGCTATAGTAATAAAAGTTTTATTCAAACCTAATATTTACGTAAGATTCGAGATCCCAGGGGAGATCGGGGCGAACTTAACAACCGACAGGTTTAATTAGGGAACGAAGCTAATTCCCAAGTTTTGATGAATGCGATTTCACGGATACAACCCCATTTCACCCTCTGCGGGAGTAGCATAATTTGAAATTTTGATTTAAAGCCCTGTTTGGTTAATTGCTGTTAATACTATCTGAGCTGCCTTGGTTATGGTGACTGGGGTGATCAAACCCTTTTGTGATTAATGTACGTTTGTTTTGAGTTTTTGATTGGATTCTAATGCCTAATGCTTGGATAAAGATATGGGATTGCTTTGGAATTGGTTGTAGCTTCTCAATTTTCTTTCATGGTTTCACATTCACCAGAAATGAGGGTACCAAATAGAAAAACACTTCCGTAGAACAGTTAAAGATTTAATTCTAAAAGATGCTCCATTAAACCTCAAAATGAATAAAATGCAGATAACAAAAGCATAGAGAATGATAAAACGTTCCAAGAAAATACAACAGTTTAATGTCCGCAATAAAACAAGCAGGAACTTACCTTTCTACTAAACCAATTCCGAGACAAGCATTTAGCTAAATATAAATAAATATATACAATTGTGCGCCAAATGAAAGCAGACACACCTTGGAGAACAAAATGACTAGCGGAGATGTCATAAAGCTAAATCTCCTAAGAAACTAGCGATGCCAAATTCGGGTGTTAGCTCAGCCTTTTCACGCCTTGTATGGAACCCACTCATTTCTTTAAAAATAAAATCACCAATCAATCAAGACAAAAATAATATATTATTTTGTAGTAGATCAAGACTAATCTTTGTCAGATTGGTTTTGATTTGACAAGAAACCCGAACGCTTCGTTAGTTCTAGTAACTGATCACGCCTGCCGTACGTTACTTGACCTACAAGAAGGCGCCTGACCTACCTTCCATATAGCATCTCCGCTCATTTTTCCTTGCTCCGTGAGACACACATAATTAATAAAGAGCTAGTCATTTGTTTCTGGGTCAGTAACGTTTCTATTATCAATGAGAGCTAATGTGAGTCTTGATAATACTTACGAATGATTAATGTTTGTTTTAGTTTATTGTGGCTGAAGATAGTGATGTAATTATGGTGATGAATGATGTAAAGTATGAATTGAGAGCTACACATACGTAGTTCTTAATGAGTCATGTAATTTTTAAGGCATGTTTTTATTACATAAGTTTCTGAATTAAAGCAAAGAATTAAAAGTTATCCAAAAATGTAATAACGCTACTCCTACTGTATGGTATCTTACAGCATGGGTTTCTAATTACCTACACCTACAGTCAAGGCCCTCGTATTTGAAAAATATACCCATCGACAGTCTGTAGATTTAAAATTGTATTACATCACTCAATTATAGTTCGGCCATTCAGAGAATGCGTTCCTGACACGTCGCGATTGAACTGACGACGTAATAACATTCATTGATTATTGATATAATAATGTTGTTTTAATGCTCCTCAATTGTTAAAACGGTAAACAACCAGCAAAAATATTTTTATCGTAACTGCAACGCCATTGCAAAGTTACGTCGTCAGTTCAATCGCGACGTGTCAGGAACGCATTCTCTGAATGGCCGAACTATAGCTAACCTCCAGCTTACGACGACATCCCCAAAGAATACTCCGAAAAAAAAGGTCCTCTAAAGAAGTAAGCATCAATATTAATAAAACATTTTCCCTCCCTAATTTGCTAATTTTTGGTTCTCCCGAACAAAATTAACGCTTCTGCAACACTGCGGATTTAATTATATTTAACTGCGTTAAAGGGAACTGACAATTATGGGAGTTCGACCCAAGTTATGCGGGTCTAATCGCCGAATGTGGAATTAAAGTGATTGCTTTCCGATGAGGTCCCGTTATTTAATGATCGAGTTGGCAATTTAAAAAATGTATAGGAAAAAGTTTTGACACTGAATTGCGGTTTTAATGTAATGCGGTTTTTGGATTCAGCTTATCTGGAGATTGTGATAATCTTACGAGTATTTATGGGTTATATTGTTGTGGATGGAGTCTGGGCCGATTCTGGTACCATATCCTAAATTTATTTCATTATTCATAATACGACAGTACGCGAAAATTATTTTGATTAAAAATACACCAATTTCAAACTATTTTGAACTATTGTTAGGAATTATAACACAAATAGGTAAAGTAAAGATTTTATAAACGAAAATGTTCAGTTTCAAGATCAAGGTTATTTCAAGTTTCTAGTTCGCCATCTAACCTTTACAGCCCTTAAACTAATATTGCGATTCCTTGGAGAGTCATTAGTAAACTTAACAAGTTAGACTAGCTATCACACTGATTGTTAGACATGCTCTCTGAGGTACCAGAGGGCTTCAATTAGGCGATTAACGTAAGACATCGTGCACCGCTGCGGTAAGCGGTGAAATGGTTTTTATGTTGCATTGGCATCTAAATCCGATGATGACTAACAGAACGAACTGTGGACTCAAAAAAAACGAGCGGCAGCAAACAATTGACTACTAATAGTAGAAAATTCCGTCAGTACCCGCGCGATTTTTGCCGTTCAGCATTATGTCATGCGTACGTAATAGGTAAGTACGCTCGGTGTTGCTACGCGCGGGAAACTGCACGGACAATACGCCAGTCTGAAAGTGCTGTAATAAATGAACGCTACCCTCCCACGTGGGGCATTTCACACACGCGGCACCATAAGACCATATGGATCCACGTGATAAAAACCTGTTTAGAACAACATAAGCGACTTGCTATATCACCAAAATATTTAACCAAGAAAAATGTAAAAATCTTCCTGATCAATATTCAAACGGTTGCAACGTAAAAAATACTAGAACGTTTCCAAGCAGTTAGCATTTAATGCACTTGATCCCGACAAACGAGTTCGTTATTTCAAAGAATAGCTGAATCGCACAAAGTGACACAGACATGCTTTAGTTTCTACTATTCTACTGGATTTATTACTGCTGACGTTCATACTAAAAGAATTTACTATTATGTACGTCGGAGTTTACTCGCGACTCCGCCGAGTTAATGATTCGTCAAATCCTGAGAATTTTATCGCTGCGGAAATAAAATTGATGGCAGCAAAATATGGGTATCTGCATTGTGACTTTAAGATTTTTATAGGCTTTTAGAACAATTCTAGGAGGTTTAAGAAGCATAAAACTTAAAATTGAGAAAGAAAAAATTATGCGGTGGAACTAAAATTCTGGAGTTATGCCGTATGCCTGAAACTCGCGATATAAATTAGGATAGGATACCGTTGAGTTGTGAAAGCCTAAGTATTGTCACTAAACTGTTGATGCTACACTAAAGTATAAATAAAATAGGCATCATATGGGGCTCACGCCAAACACATCCTTATAATGCGTTTCAACTGAGCGAACGAATGCTCTTTCCATCCTCACCTAACAAATTATTTTGAAAATAACAAAACTATGATCTATGACTGTTTACATCAATAGAATTATATATCAAATATTATATATTAAAACAACTATGTGAATAATAGTAAAATCCTGCGTAAGAATACTCGTTAACCTCTTGTTCTTTAACGCACCCCAAAATCTGGGGGCAAGGCAGTGCCCGAACCAAGTTTCAATATCTATTCCTTCACCTTTTCACCTGTCTAAACATTTTGCCAACAAAAACTAGCTTTTATCATACATATCATAAACACATTTCTCAGTCAATTTTACGATAGAATTGGTACATTAGACCGAAGGCACTTACTGTAAAACTTGATACTGAATGTGACCCAAATTCAGGACAACAAGGAAATTTAACTCGACCTCGCAATAAAGTTGATCATAAAACTTTGAAAGCTTGGATGGAAATAAAATATAATACGATATGTGATTCTTTGGCCAACTTCAAGTATTATGTTATGGGGTTCGTGGTATTTTATTCAAATCTTCACGGTGGAGTATTTTCTTCATGTTATATCGGTGTTCAAAAGTTTCGAAGTGTTTATGATTTTTTGGATTTAAAAATATTATTTTGAACTCGCTGTTTCATTCTATATATTATTATTATTATATTCAACATTTTTATTATCTATAATACCTAATTGATCTTTCACAATCATCTGAGGTTAAGTTTTACTTAAGTTTACCGATCATAATTAAGCTTTCATAAAATATAAAGTTTTCCAATCTACGCAACAAATATTATAATCAGAATCGTTAAGAACAAACATTATCAAGCAAACAAATACAAAGCACCAAAATATGTAAATAAAACCACATTCTAATTTAACTTCAACCCTTTCTAATCATAAAAGTCAATGCCCACCTTAAAATAACCTTGTGTTTTCTTATTATTTTCTATTTCTTGTACCTATAACCTGTTATCTGTTTCTGTACCTAATAAATAAAATAAAATAAAATAAAATAAAATAAAATAAC
Source organism: Helicoverpa zea (assembly GCF_022581195.2). Taxonomy (NCBI): domain Eukaryota; kingdom Metazoa; phylum Arthropoda; class Insecta; order Lepidoptera; family Noctuidae; genus Helicoverpa; species Helicoverpa zea. Next base: position 1,384,882 of record NC_061462.1, read on the forward strand.
CATTCAATCGCCACCATGTTACTATTATTACTATGATACCTCATCGAACATCATCACTTGCCTAGCCTTTTCCCAACTATGTTGTTGGCTTCCAGTCTAACCGGACGCAGCTGAGTACCAGTGTTTTATAAGGAGCGACTGCCTATCTGATCTCCTCAACTCAGTTACGCGGGCAATAAATACCCCTAAGTAAGACTTATCTACTACGAACAAAAAACTGAATTGAAACATTTATCTTTCAATCCAAAAACATTCAATTTTTCATTCTTCTTATTTTAAACTGTGACACTTCGTTTTAATAGTTCCCTCTAACGATTCCCGGCACGGAGTAAGGAATAAGCGGAGATGCCATAAGGCAGGTCGGCCAGGCGTCTTTTTCTTTGTTGAATAGGGTGGGCATGACTAAAACGATCAGTTACGAGTGAACTCACGAGGCCTTCAGGTTCTGTGGGAGTACTGTCAAAGATTTTTGTTATAACAAAAAGGTGTGTTCCAAAGAAAGCGTTTAAGGGTGGAGTCAGTAACGTTCCACGTCCCCCGAGCACTCGCATCTAGGCGCGCTACTTTCTAAAGAGATTTTCTGTTTGACACCTCCATTTTTCACTTTATTCTCCATGAATCCCGGCTACATAAAAGATAAGATAATACAGCTATCGACAGAATTTCTGCCGTATTTGAACGTTGGCCGCACTAAAGGTCCATGGTTAAATTTTAAAATTCTCATTTTCATCTTTATTCTTTCAGGCCATTGTTCGTTATCGGTGCATAGCGAAACATTATAGCAAAAATTGAAGCTTACTTTCAGGAATTTTATATTTTTAGTGAACGTTGTAAAAGTTGATTGACAGTTTGCGTTTGTGGGTTGATATTGCATTTTGGACTCTATTGTCAAAGTTACAAAAACGTTTTTTAATTAGTTGACTAAAATGAGCCCCAGAACATACCTATTCAAAATTAATTCATAGAGATAATAGGACTGACTTACTCCTAAATGTCTTCGAATCAGAGCTCAACAATCCAGTAGAAAATTAATAACATTATTGTATGGCCGTAGTGGCTAAGCGTTGTGATAATGGCAATATCCCCGTAGGAACGTTTTGTTCCGTTCTGTATGGACTACTGAAATTCACAGTGAGTATGCTCGGCAGTGTATTCCCGTGAGCATTTTGTGATTAGGAAGTTGTGATTTTTTGTATGGATGTAGAAATGCCAATTCGATTTGATAGTCTTTGGATCCGGTATGGAAAATTCACGGCATAGTTTCTAAAGATAATACAAAAAATAGTTAACGAATTTACCTATTTATATTTACCCAAGTATTTTTCTCGACAAACGTAGGTTAAAATCCCTATTTCTATTATTTTTACCTTAATACTAGTTATTATCTCATAAAACCTTCCCACACATTTTAATAACCTAATAACTAGCACAAAATTTTTCGCCTACCAATCTGCCCCCACACACTATCCAAATACTTAAATTAATAATAGGCTTTTCAAGTTTATTTATAGTTATCGGCACGAATCTTGAGCTCTGACCTACATCTGCGCAGAAGTAATTTATTGGGTCCTTTTTGCGATATGAAGTGAGGCGCGGGGCGGACTAAAGCTGTAATTGGCCCGCAGTGCATCGCGTCATAGCCGTCACTCGGGATTGGTTCTTTGCTTATAAATCACTTCTGCGCAGATGTAGTTCAGAGCTCAAGATTCGTGCCGGTAACTATACAAGTTAATATGTACAAACTATAAATAGTCGTGGTGGCCTAGTGGGCAAAGAACCAACCTCTCGAGTATGCAACTTTTCTAAGTTTGTATGTACTTTCTAAGTATATCTTAGACACCAATGACTGTGTTTCGGATGGCACGTCAAACTGTAGGTCCCGGCTGTCATTAAACATCCTTGGCAGTCGTTACGGGTAGTCAGAAGCCACATGTCTGACACCAGTCTAACCAAGGGGTATTGGGTTGCCCGGGTAACTGGGTTGAGGGGGTCAGATAGGGCAGTCGCTCCTTGTAAAGCACTGGTACTCAGCTACATCCGGTTAGACTGGGAGCCGACCCTAACATAGTTGGGAAAAAGGCTCGGACGAAGATGTAAAGACTATAAATACAAGCTTAAACTTATTAAATAAAAAAAAAAAACTTAATACAAAAAAATAGGCATAAACATATACGCAGCCTGCCCATTCTGCACACTTACTCTTTGCCCCCGATTCAATGCTCGCGTGTTCTCATTCCGTGTCTAGAGACCGTTACACTTAATACCATCGTAATTAGACAAGCTACCCTTCATTTCATTTGGATTTACTTGAGTGTAGTTAACGAGTAGTTCGCTTCAGCACGTAATAAAGAGATTTTATTCTAATTGTTGTTTCTGTTTCTGTGTTTGTTATTGGTGGTTATGGAAAGATTGTTGTCTGGTTTGAAGCGGTTTACAGGTTTTGTGGGATGGTCATTTTAGAGTAGTGAATTTTGATGAAATAATTAAGTACCTATTGATTGAGAGGGGGTAAGCGGCAAGCGAAATAAATGACGATATTCAATTGAGTTTGAAATATAAATAGTGTTGGGGATCTCATAGATAGAGTGCTTTATTAGCTATATCGAAAATAAACATTAAATTAAAAGAGTCGATACTGAAGATAGTGTTACTTTATTCTAGTGAGTTTTTAACTAAATAAAATCCAATAGTAATGATAAGACATTGTTAGCATTAAAACATGTAGGCAGCCTTTAAGTGGATAAAATTTGCTGAATCTGAAAAATTCTTTTGTTTAATTAAACACGCTTAGTTATCGCAAAATTACATTTTTGAAAAGCTTTCCCACAATCGAATTTTATCACGCGTATTCGCCCGGTTTTTCTATTCGCGGCAAAATGTATGTTACGAGGCTTCATATATGTTTCACTTATTATATCGGTAGGTATCCATTGCTTGTTACCCATCTTCACAACGGCATACTTATTTGACTGTTACATACATGATTTCCCCTCAGTAACTTACAAAATCTACTGAAAAAAATCGACAAACACACCATCAATCAAATCCCAATTTGTCGTTCCAACGTCTTGGTGGTCGTTTTATGCGATATTTCTCGAGAATACTAACGCATAGCCGCGCGTCCACTCGTGCGATGGTAACAAGAGGAAAAAGTTTGTCGCTGGAATATATACGGGTGCGTCGGTGGCTCATTTATACAGGGTGTGCTTTTAGCAACTTATTTCAAAGTAGTTTTTCATTGGTAAAAATCAATCGGAAGGTTGTCTGTTAAAAGTGTGTGATTTGTGAAAGTTGAATATTTTCGTCCCACTGCTGTGCACAGGCCTCCTCTCACACGAAGAAGGATTGAGCGTTAATCACCAATATTAATGTTAAAGCACAGTTTAAATATAATCTCTATGGGAAAGTAAAAGTATTTTTATTTCTATTGATATTAAAATTGCCATTGAAAACTTGATAATCGTATTACAAGAAAATTGATAATCGTCTATGGCCACAATTTGATCTCGAGTTTAGAAGTTACGCCTATTTTATATGCGAATAAAATCAATTTAACGAAAAACCGTTTCGTAAACGTATGCAAATAGGTTTTGAAACATAAATATGAACTATATTTTGGTGGCAGAATATCAACATATTGGGTACTGTTGGAATACTTAATGAACTGAGTTTTTAGAACTTTTTATATTAGTGGTTTCGTATGTAATTTTATTTATGGTATTTTAAATAAACAAACCAGTTTTAAATTATTATTTTGTCTGTACTAAAGGAATGATGAGGTGCTCAACATGTGTATTTACTTACAATTTTGACGTCTTTATTATACACAAAACATGGGCCATCAAAATGATTACACCGTCTTAAATAGAAAGAAACAATAATAATTCGACATTAGGTACAAGAAATCACAATTCCCTAACTTCATTCAAAAGGCATTACAAAGACATTACATTTAAAAGCACCTTTAAAGACGATACTTTCCAAAAAACGATACCTTTAAAAGTCCAATAACGAAAAAAAAAACAATAACCGACCTCCGAACGACATAAATAAGGCGCCCTTAATCTAAAATTAAAAATGGAATCTCCGAAAAAGTTATAACCAGAAAAGCGATGTTATACTTTTTAAAACTTTTTACATTAAAAAGGTTTTATTATTCGGATAAAAAAAGTTGAGTTTGACCGTTTAACCGTATTATGAATGCAGGCGTTGTCTCGCGTGCGTGTTTCAATTATAACAATGTTGGAATTAAATGGTATGTTGTACACAATGGACGACATAAAGGTACTATGTTGGGGGAAAGACCGGAATATTATATGGGGGTGTTGATTTTTTCGAGTGGCAAACAGAGTTTTGGCTGTGATGGTTTTAAAGAGGAAATTAAAATTGGCTTTAGTACCGTTTTCATAGTATATAATAACTTAGAAGCCGATCCCAACAAAATTGGGAAAACATTAGGCCGATGATGATTTGAAACATTTAGTAAAGACACCATATATTATGCAAACATAAGAGACTGCACCATTTCATCATCATCCTCCGAGCCTTTTTCCCAATCATGTTGCGGTCGGCTTCCAGTCTAACCGGATTCAGTTGAGTACCAGTGCCTTACAAGAAGCGACTGCCTATCTGACCTCCTCAACCCAGTTACCCGGGCAACCCGATACCCCTTGGTTAGACTGGTGTCAGACTTACTGGCTACTGACTACCCGTAACGACTGCCAAGGATGTTCAATGACAACCGGGACCTACAGTTTAACGTGCCATCCGAAAGACAGACGAGAGAGAGACTGCACCATTTGTCTGAATAAATGTTTTATCTATCTATCTATCATATGTTCAACAAAAATATACAAAAGAAAACCTATTAAAAAATAATACTTTATCGACTAATATAAGTTAATACCAAAGTACCAATAGAGTGGCATCGCAGCCAATGCAAAATTTGTCCAAGGTGAAACAGAAACAAAACAAACATGAGTGCTTGACGTATTTTCCGATACCCGGCTAAGAAAGTTCTTAAACTTCGCCGCGGTCCGGTAAAAAAGTTTTTAATTTAAGTTAAGCACAGGTTTTAATGTAAACATTATTTTTCTGTGGTGAGGCTTGTGTCAGTAAAGTTTAGGTCGTGTTATAAGTGTATGTAGTTACGTGTACATGAGGGTTTATAATTAAATCCAGTTTTTTATATAAATATTTTTTTGGTCATCTTATTTGACAGCTTTTTACCCGACTGCCAAAGAAGGAGGGTAATGTTTTTCGAGTGTATGTAAGTATGTATGTATGTCTGTTCCTTTGTGACCTCCTGTAGCCTAAACGGCTTGATGGATTTTGATGTATGAGGTATCGTTAGATTTGTCTTGATTACGGGAGTGTCATAGGATACATTTTATCCTAAAAGTCCCACGGGATATTTTTTCTAAATTTCCCTTTAAAAAAATATGTATGCGGTATCATTAGATTCATTTCAATCACGGGAGTAATAATTAATATAGGATACGTTTTTTCTCAAAATTCCCACGGGAACATGTTAATTCTGCGTCAACGCAAAGCAACTCATGCGTTAGCAAGCAAAAAGATAGGGCGTGGCCTGGCATGCGGCGCGCGGCGCGGTGCGGAGGGGGATATGCTCGAGTATACAGCCCGAATGCGGGCACACGCATAAGGGCACACGTCGTTGACGGTCTTCAGCAGTAATGACTCACCTAATTCTTTTTCTTCTTCACTACCAACAGTCCAGATTGGCGGTAAATTTATGTTGCGGAGTAACATCACTCGTAATCTAAAGCCAAATGTCGTCGAAATAATTTAAAATGGTACTTACATATACATAGTCTTCTACATCTACAACATTTTCGTTAAATAAAAACAGCTAAAAAGTTATAAATAAAAGAATTATTATTAAAAAAACAAAATACCCGACTGCACACTAAAAAAAGAGTAAAACAAGCCCCACAATAATATTTAATTTATAAATATTGATGGAAAGCATCGCAGGCGGGGACCACCTTGACCGCCACCAACGAAAATTCTGCTAAATGGTGCACAACCGAAATGACTATAAATAAGCCTCTGTTGGTCCCCGCCTGCGATGCTTTCCATCAATATTTATAAATTAAATATTATTGTGGGGCTTGTTTTACTCTTTTTTTAGTGTGCAGTCGGGTATTTTGTTTTTTTAATAATAATTCTTTTCTGAGTCTAATTTGCTATTTTCTCTAAAATAGGTGCTCGAAGACGGCTGGCAGGAGCTGGATGCGAGAAGCCGAAAATCGATCTCAGTGGCGTGCTCTTGAAGAGGTCCAGCAGTGGACTGCGATAGGCTGATGATGATAATGATGATGATGAAGGTGCTCGAAATCTAGTATTAACGGGATGTTCTAAGTTTGTATTTTATTTCAATTGAATTAGCATTTAATTTACAAAACTATACAATTGTATCTGAAGTCGTTTCTGGTAGAAATTCAATCGCATTGCCTTGTGAAAGGAAGAAAATTGCCTTTGCCTTGCTCTGTTGCATGAATTTGTTTTGATTACATTAATTATTGCAATAGATACAAAACACAAAAAAAGATTACTTTCCCTAAGCTCACTATCAAAAGGCATTGTTATCATTCCATTCACAAATGAACCTCCCATACGCAATTACATCGCCACATCAAAACAGAGCTTCGAACGATAAATTATGACCGAGCGATAAATTTCAAAAAGTCTATTCAACTTATCTGTTGAGAGCTAATATCAGTATATCACGGAAAAAGAAATATGGCAGTACAGACAATAGAACTAGGATAGTTTGGAACCCCCAGAGTTTTGATTTCCGTACGTACATCAACAAAAATGTGTTGAAAAAAATCTGATCGCGATTGCTTGTTATCGAACAAATATGGACGATGGATGTTATTTATTTCGATACTCTAACGGTTGTAATAAAAGTTTTGTGTTGGAAAATAATGTGGGGGAAATAATTGGAGAAGTTTCTCCAGTGTGTTGTAAGGCTAGAAGTCATTTTTAACTGAGTTCTCACAACAGAAGGATGTCAATTCTGACGTTTGGACTTTTTTATGTTTGATTGCTCATAAGTATCTTGGTTGCTTATCAACTGATTTGGTACTCAATATATTGTTTTAGGGGTTAATGTAATTCTCAAGGTGATATGTTGCGAACATTGTTAGCAATACCGTTACACGATATTTTAGTTTAATGCACTTGAATAAAACCATCTAATATTCTTAGTACATTACTTATAGCGCCTAAAAATACGAAATAAAACTTGTATATTCACTAAAGGTCACACATAAAAGATATAAATAAAATAATATTTTTAATAAAAGTGGGCAAAAAATATCACACTATTTTGGCAACATATTCATATCAAACCTAGTCGTAGTATCATGTACGTCTTCTAACAAAATAAACACGAAGAGTAAGGGTCATAACACATATGAACGGCACGGCACGGCTCAGCTGTTGTCAGGTAGCTCTGCAAGCTCGCTGTCATCCCGTCACTATAGCTTTTTATACTGAATTATGGAGTGTTTTATTATCCACCTAGCCTTTTCCCAACTATGTTGGGGTCGGCTTCCAGTCTAACCGGATGCAGCTGAGTACTAGTATTTTACAAGGGGCGGCTGTCTATCTGTCCTCCTCATAACAGTTACCCAGGCAACCCAATACTGGTTATCAGACTTACTGGCTTCTAACAGACGAATTATAAAGTGTTGTATATGAGACAACTTAATCGCTCAGTTCAGCCTGTGCCGTGGCGCGACGTTTCGTGCAGTTCATGTGTGCTAAGACCTTAAAGGCCTTTGCTTGTTGAGATATTTATCTTAGACAGAACTAAATGGACTTATATTTCAGCATATTCTACTAAAGATGGCTGAAGATGCGTTGGAGCTTTCACGAGCTAGCGTTTTGCTAGAATCTAGAGCGTTTGAGCATTTTGTGATAGTATCTAATGCTGTCTAATAAATGGTGCTACGCCGTTTGGTTCTTTTGTACTGAATTTATAGTGACTTTTTCTGTTATCTATTCTGATAGAGAAGTTTTTATGTAAATGGAGTGTTTATGTAATGGAGATAAGTCTTGGTTTTTCAGTCTTGGGTGACTTATATTATTTTCTTTTTATGTGAATTACTGCTAAAGACAAGTCCAGTTATGTACATACAAACTGCTTCTAAATCGTGCAGTCAGAAAGTTCATTGTCAATAGCATGGATTTTCCTGTAAATCGCACGTGTGATAAAGCCTTGGTAGACACATCAGCTGTCTACTGTGATTCGAATCAAAACTCTCTCGACTATATAGGTGAGCGGGTGTCATTTTGAAAGAACAATTTTAAACATCAAATAATTTCGTTTGAACAATTAGTTTAAATTCCTTTTTTAAAATCGACGAATAATGGGCAAAGCAGCACCAAACCTGGCCACTCATAAAAGCCATTTACGAGCCATTTTGGACCACAAAATGGCCGTTTGCAGGGTACAATGTGTTTTCACAAACACGTCACAGTCTGTTTTAGCTATTATAGTTCGGCCATTCAGAGAATGCGTTCCTGACACGTCGCGATTGAACTGACGACGTAATAACATTCATTGATTATTGATATAATAATGTTGTTTTAATGCTCCTCAATTGTTAAAACGGTAAACAACCAGCAAAAATATTTTTATCGTAACTGCAACGCCATTGCAAAGTTACGTCGTCAGTTCAATCGCGACGTGTCAGGAACGCATTCTCTGAATGGCCGAACTATAAGTATAAATATGTTGAACATTTTGGGGTTAAAATATTAAAAATACACGGTTATAAGTGGTTGGTTGTTCGAGTATGATAAGATAGGTTTTGAATACTTTGAATAATTCAAATTACTTGAACCCTTTACATCGCGTTGGTATGTAAATGACCCTTGAACAAGATTTATACAATCGTAATAATAGTGATTCAATGAACTGGTATTATGAGACGCGTAGAAATAATGATAAATGGAGTTTCAAAAATAATACTTTCTAAGACATCATGCATTCATATTTTTGTCATTAATATTCAGAAGAATATAACTTTACATTAGAGGATCCAAAAATCTTTTTTTTTTCTAATTCTACATAACTGAGCACTGTGCAGTCACAGAGTAACAAACCACAGAGCACTTTGTACTCAACACCAGCCTTCCAATTCTTTTTCGCAGCGTACTGCAATATCGAATTTTGAGGTGCCGAGCGTATCCCTGCAACGCTAAGAGCATTCAACCAACCAGAATTGCCATGATCAGAAACCTCTATACGACAAACTCGGCTAATATACACACGGGAGATGAGGTAATACAACCAATAGTAAGAGCTCACTCATGCCTCTTCGATCAGATTGTTACTCACATATCAATATTGTCATGCGCGAGCGTAACACACCTCTTATAGAATGGAAGGCGTGTCCAGCTAGTTATGTTATCTAAGCTTCAAGCTCATACAATACGAGCATAGTTTCACTGTTTTAACGTAATTAATGTCTGCCTCTGTTTTAGCAGTTTTGAAATTCGAATGAGTGCTATACCGTATTAGGGTACTGTGAATTCTGATGGCTTTTTCTAGAACATGTCTTTATAATTTTATTTTCTGTGGCTTAATGCGTTGTTAGGCAGGAAAGAGACTGCATTAGGAATTTTGGAGGGAAATTCCCTCTTACCATCATGATCATATTGTTTTTTATGCCATCTGTATAGCTATGTGCTAGAAATAAGTCCTGATTAAGCAAGAGTGATTGTGTGGTGACTTTTTGTGACCCAAATTCAAGTCATAATATAGGTACATCGAAATATTTGTCTAATTTTGAGGTTGTATTATGGCCATCATCATTTGCATCGCTTTTTCCCAACTATGTAGAGGTCGACTTCCAGTGTAACTGAATACAGTATCAGTGACCACGTGGAGCGCCACACCAGTAGCCTACCCATACAAAGGAAAAGAAACCTGAAAAATATAACAAAATATAATTATACTTACAACAGGCATTTAGTCAACAAACCCTGCCCATAACTCTTCCCCGTCCCCACAATTAGAACAATACACCCTTTCAAACGAAAGTGACGCTAATAATAAAATCAGAATGTCTTGATTACGAATTCAACACTAATTTATTCATGAAATTGTCTGTATAATTGCGGCTTAAACTCCGTATCTAATTGCTCCTTTGTAAACGCAAGACGCCAATATTTTGTCCCTAAGTGTATGAAGTACGTTTAGATGTTAATTAGATGAAGACGTCAAAATATACGCGAATTTATGTATCAGTTTCTGTAGGTAATTTCATTATTTTGTGCTAAATGCAAGTGGTGTTAAGAACATTTTTACATCAAGGTGTAGTTGTATAGAAAAATCTTTTTTTTGTTTTGTGTGAAATCAAAACCCATTTTTATTTCTTCTGGGCCTTTTTGTGTGCCACCGTGGTCACTCTTTCGAACAGTATCGTAAAGCCTAGATATATTATATTTTTTAAGTTTTTGTACCTAAATGGTCTACCCAAATTAATACTTACACCTGATTTTCATTCACAAGCACTTCACATTTCTCAATCCATATTGACATTAACAAAAGTAAAACTAAACATCCTAATTGAAAAATCACTTCTCCTTTGTCTCCTTTGTCAACATATTGAACAAACATATTACCAGGTCCCCAAAGTAGTCGTCTCCTTATCACACAACATCATACTTGAAGCAAGAGAGTCTAGGAATTCCATCGAAGATCCGACCACAGACATCGGTTCACAGGATACGTGCTAAGAAACTGAGATAGACTTGTTTATCTTCAGAAGATGGATGGCTGGTATAATAATATTAAGCGTCTGGTTACATGTAACCTAAACTTGAACTAGTCTCGATGAGCCGTTTCTTGGAAGTGAACTTGAGTAGGTATACATATCACGAGTAAGGTGTCTGAAATTGTGTTACCTAAAAAAAAATGTGTTTTCCATAGAGCTCTTCTTTGTATGAGCTACTAGGTTCTTTTGACAGATCTAAAAATTATCTAATGACCTCTACCAGTGGACCACATAGTCCAGGTCTGTACTTGGGAAGAGCACCGCCGGGTCCTCTTCGAGGCTTTAGGCGGCGGCGACCTCTCGCGTCCGGCCCTGGTTCAGGCCATGGTTCAATTAGAATACGAGGAACTTCGATTAGTCATCGAGAGGATCCAGCTGCTGGGCCTGGAGGTGGCTCCGCACAAATCTGAGGCCATGTGCTTTCATGGGTTTTCTTGCACCTGTACGACTGTCGCGAGGAGACACTGCATTGGGGGGAAACCCCGACACGGTGGACCCGATGAGGGTGCAGCGGTGAGGAGTGTTACTCTCTTACTGACTAGAACCTAAATCCCGCCACATTTCTTAGTAATCTAGACTGCGAATTTGTGTCCAGTTTGTTTTTCGGTTGTCAGTGCTTTTGTGTATCTAGAAAAATGTAACAACTTCCCAGTTACAGGTACTTCATCTATATACATATCGACGCTTGAAAATTATAACTCATTTTTGGAATTTCTGTCGCTTAGATATTTTTGCCTTTCAAGCGTCGATATGTATATTCTACGTGGCAAAAGTAAAGGAAAATTACCTCGTCCTTTTGAAGTCGCTAACAAAGTCACTTGCTCCCTTACATGTAATGGTAATTCAGGAACGTAACTGAAGTAAAACCTTTGACCTAGGTATGTGGCTTTGGTCAGATTAACTCAAAGAACTCTGCAGGTCTGGCCAAATTATTCACTCGGTTAACTTCGGAAGGTCGTCGGCAATTTTCGGAGATGACTGTACCTACATTAAATCGTGTAGGTCCTAATGGGCTTGTAAGCTGGAATTTCGGTAATGGCTCTGTATATATACAAAAGGCCATTAAAATAGATATTTTTGTAATTCTGGGAAGGCTTGATAAGGTAAGCTGATACTTTTCATGGATTTTGGATGTTTTTTTTTCCTGTTTTTCATCATGTGTTTCAGCTCAAGCTTTTGTTAACATCATCATCCTCCGAGCCTTTTTCCCAATCATGTTGGGGTCGGCTTCCAGTCTAACCGGATTCAGCTGAGTACCAGTGCTTTACAAGAAGCGACTGCCTATCTGACCTCCTCAACCCAGTTACCCGGGCAACCCGATACCCCTTGGTTAGACTGGTGTCAGACTTACTGGCTTTTGTTAACAGTTATAGAAAAATAAAACTACCTTTTTTGAAAAGCTATTTCGAATTTGTTTCCTATTTTCAGATTAAAAACGAAATTAAACTTCCAAGCAAAAATTTGGACCTAGGACTTATTTATAATTAAAAATTAAGCTCAGCACTGACTACAAAGTAACTAATTGCAGTAATTGACATTTAATTGCAAAGAGCAAATTCCAAATTCCAAATCCAGTCTCCTAACCTGACTTAATTTGCAAAGGAATTTCAAATATTGACTAATAAAGGACCTAATTCTGTAAATACGAGAGTTTCCGAAAAGCGCAATGTTCAAGCAAATAATAAAAATACGATCAACACATGTATTAAAGTCACTTGTTTGTCGTGGAGAGCAATAAAGCCTTCAAACATTTGAAACGGGCGCAAATGAACTTTTTAATTACACTTCCTCCTCAATTTCGTTGCTGTTTCGTATTGACGTACAGAGCCGGCAATGGAAATTGTATTTTGGGAGTTTGGAAGTGTTTTTTCGTTAATAAGTGCTTATTGTTGTGTGTATTTTTAAATAAGGACCTCTATAAAATAGACCAGGACTTTTTATTTTTTTTAACTGTTTTTTGGATTTTGGATCTACATTTTTGATGCAACTGTCTTTTGGCACATTAAAAAAACCTCAATTTGTTATTAGGTATGACGAAACTGATGAATAAATAAGGTCATCATCTATCTCGCCTTTTCCCAACTATGTAATCCTTCTATCCTATGGCTTCAAGTCTAACTGGATACAGGAATAAGCTAAAAAAATTATAAATTAATTAAAATAAAACAAATCTTTGACATATATATAATTTGTATTAAATCAACAATATTCTTAAGTCTTTACATTCTTTGGCGTAGTCATTAGCTCGTTAGGTACAATTAACTATTTTTCATTTAAATTCACAATTTCATCCGACTGTATCGAATACATCTACCTATTTATACTTTTTATCAATTATTTTATAATTTATACACTTCTTAGTTTATTTTATTTAACCTAGGTATTGTTTGCCCAAACAATAATGTGAAGTAATAGTAAAAATTGGCACACTTGTAGGTTGGAGGCTGACCCGGGCGATGTCACTGTAACAAAAAAATCCTATTAGTATATTCAACGTAAATTACCAAAGAAAAGTAAAAAAAATATTCATGAATTTGTTTAAAATAATTTTGCTTTCTGACAGACCAAGAAATAGGAACGTTAGCGTATTGTCAGTTTGGTTTTGAAAAAAATGCATAGGTAATTAGGTATGGCCATAATCACCGATCCGTACATATTGGTCGGAAATCATAAACAAAAAAAAACTGGAAAAGTATTTTGCCATTATGGAATAGTTTAAATATGCAACATGTAACTTAATTAACGCACATCCTGAAATTACTTTGTTCAGAATCGTTTACTGAATCGATTTATATCATTTTTAATATAGGTAATTTTTTACCCTAAAAATAATTAAAACTGCGGAAATTATTGTCATATTAACCCTGTACAGTCAAAACAAATTCAAATAGACCGTAACTCAAAGTAATAAGACTTCGTGTATTGTCGGCATTTTCCGTAGTTTCGTTATGTTGTGTCGAGTCGAGCGGCGCGCGGCGCGATATTTGCGTGCGTAGTAGTATGACCAAAAAGTTCTCCAAGAATTGGTATAACTAATTCAGTAAATAACAATGCATATACCATGTTAAATTAAAAATTCAGTGTATGCATTATGATTATAACATAATATTCTAATTGGGGTGTTTGAGGGTGTGCGTTAATTACGTTACATGTTGTATATTCCTATCGTTTGATATAAACAAGTACAAAGCCAAAAATAAATACCTACAGATAATTCTAACATAGATAAACCAATAACAAAAAAAAACAGCCTAATTAACACAATTAACAAACATTAATTAAAACACATCGTTAAAACTTATAACCCAATCTATTAGCAGCGTGTAACACAGAAGTGTCTGCTCGTATCTAACAAGCACTTGGTTTAAACAGATTTCCTAGAATGAGCTCTAACCATGGAGTAAGGAAAGATGTGTGGAGATGCCATAATGTAAGTAGGTCAGATCCCTTCTTCTAGGTCAAATACGTACGGTGGGCATGACCAAAATGATCAATTACGAGTGTAACTAACAAGGCGTTTGGGTTCTGTCATAAATTTTTGGAATTATATAAAATATTGGGTCCAACGAAGGCGTATAAGGGCGAAGACAGTAACGTTGCTCGTCCACCGCTCACTCGCATTTAGGCACGCTACCTTCCTTTAAGATTTTCCGTAATGGCACCTCTGCTACTAATTTTGTTCTCTGTGCCTCTAACACAAAGTATGTGGAATAGCGACGAGTGCCGACGAACCCTATTTTGCCTTTGAAAGCCTTCACTAATTTAATTTGTGCCTAAAGGTTTACGTACACCGAGAGTAGAAAACGCTGTGTGAGTAAAAAGTTGTGGCCATTGTTATTCTGTTGTTTTTTGGCCTTTTTGCGTGTTAGTGTTTTTTGGTTGGTAATTTTTGTTGTATGTAAGTAAGAACAAGGTATATTTTTATGTTGGAGGTTAGAAGAATAAGTGAAAATTTCGTAACCCACTTAGTATTCCGATTTATAAAGCGAAAACTAAAGTCAATATATTTACCGGTCACATCTGTATATATGTAAATACACGAACTGTACATAATTATAACTGAAATTCTGTTTGTAATTTAACACTCGCATCAGACAGTACCAACAAAGTAATTCAATGGAAAGCAAGACCACAATCACAGCATCAATCCAGTTTATAATTAGGAAAAACGAAAATTCCATTTCAATGAAGCGAATTTCATAATTTAATATTCATCGTCATTCGTGTCACATCATGTTGTGATACTAGCTGTTTTCTGTGGTAGCACTCGCATTCTGAGAGCTGTATTTTACGTTGAAATATTTATGTCGTTATCAATGTAGTTATCATTGAAATTGGTTAAGCCGTTTCCGTTAAACATATGTAAATACGGGTTGTGTTTTCACTGCTGCACGAAACAAAGGTTAAATGTAATAATATTGTAGCTAAGGACGAAATAATAGGCATGTGCTACGGAGAATATGCGAATCGATCGAACTCTTCGAACTATAAAGTTCCCTTTAAAAATGCAGACAAAAACAGAGAAAGACCACCATTGTTAATACATTTAAAACACACCACTTCGGAGAATCATCAAAATTAATAGAAGCAGGCGTTACCAGTTGTCAGTACCCGTGTATCCTGCAATAAACGCTCGCCGTGTGCCGAAGATAAATTTATTATCTACCAACAAACGCCTTACTGTTGCTCTCAGAGGAAATTGTCTGGCCAAATGAGACGGGAGGCAATAACTCATGGTACCCTCAATGCCCTCTTTGGTTCTCGTAATCTTATTAGGCAAGCTTCCTCTCCACGGATATTAAAGATATGCGGGTTTGTTAGCTGTTCAGCCGTTTTAGGTTCGTTGGATTTTTGGTATTCCTGTTTTTTGTTTTTTTCTAAGAAATGTATTTGGGGTGAATGTTTTTTGATTTCTTTAAAAGTACTGAACTACAATACTTTCTCTATTTGAGAAGAGTGGCTGTGTGAAACAGTGGCATAGTTATAAGAAGATAGAGTTCGGTCGCAAAAAAATAGTGAAACTGATACCCACCAAGTAAACATATGGGTAGTTGTTACAACAATAAATGAATCAATGCAACAAAAAATTATAAAAATCATTGAACTGCAACAAAAACTTCGTTAACACCCAATTACAAGCCACTCACGTAAAGTACGAACAACAAATCGACCAACATTATTGCCCAAATATTTGCCCCTTGAACAATATGAACCTCATACGTTTTCCAATTATACGGCTGATTAAGCCTTTTACGTCATCCGAACTAATGTGACTATAGCTAAGCTCGATATAATGATGAGCGTTGACGACATAATCGATATGGAAAGTGATAGGTTAATTAAAACGTTAATATAATCAGCACATTACGCTTTGCTGACGTCACTAGGATTAAACAGTTGAATTGCTGGATTTGGTTTGAGTGGTGCTGATATGATTTTTGGAAGTGTGTTTGAGAATAAAGTACCTAAAGTTGCACCTAAGAAGCCTAGCTGTGGCAAGAGATGAGTAAAACACAGTTGGTACTGAAGCAGTTACAAACTAATTTAACCCAAAGCTAAGGAGCAAAGGATTCTATAGAAGATGACGATACAAAATGTCCAGTTTCAATGGTGAGGTAGTAGTGGATATATCTATCATAAAAGAATATTACAAAAGGCCAATTAAAACATGTAGATACAAATAAACAAAACAAAGCAACAGAAGCTACATGTCTATTCTCATACCGTCATAATATCAGGCTATTTCGCAAAGTACCCAAACTCTTTATAACAGTACTTAGCACCAGACTTCCATATGTGATGTGATAATGCTCAGATTTAATAATACGCGAACATTATGAGCCGTCGTGAAAATTGCAATTATGCTTGAAGGGAGTAGCGCAGCCCTTGCTCAGAACATCGTAATGAATAAATTTTCTGAGAGCTGTACGGTACTTTACATAATTTCACATTATGAATCTACCCTTGAGATTACTGGAATCCAGAGTCCACTAAAAGGTGTAATTTTAGTTGTGGAATTCAAGCTTTTGTTGTACTTTGAGTGTGAAACTTCTTGTTTCGGAATAAAATTGCAATTTGTTTGGCACTTTACGCTTAGTTGCGATTGCCTATACTCTATCCACGGAAGCAAGAGCTAAAAGGTAAACAAAGAATGACACTTTTTCAAGATGGCGGTATAACCCGACCGATGACAAAATCACAGATACTGCGAACATTTTACACAAAAATGTGACGTTTTGTCATCGGTCGGGTTATACCGCCATCTTGAAAAAGTATCATTCTTTGTTTACCTTTTAGCTCTTGCTTCCGTGGATAGAGTATAGGTATTTGCGTATTACGATATCTTGTTCTAGAATCTTGATTTTAGTACACAATTTTCAATGTCATTATTTACATTAAAGCTATTGTACGTAACAGTGACTTTTCTATTATATTTCCCAGTTGCAAATATCGTTTATTTTCAGGAACCTTAGTATAATTCTGTGTTCACATAACCCATTCGCTTTACCTATGTACTTCTTTTTTCATCTCGACCCATTTCAAAACTTCTCCTATAAAATTTTATAATCACACCTTTTCCTATCAATCAAGTCATTCAAAATTGAACTTACCTCTCTCAATTTTAGGGTCACTATTCCCTGAATACAGTGCTACTGCTGCATCGTCTCTATACAGGTCTCCGATCTTGGCTTGGCAGCGGAGTATGGGAGCTCCTCGCTCGTAGTGGGCAGGCCACAGCTGGACTTGGACATAAAGCTCGGAACGGAACAAGCCTTCTGGTGCTGGGTGCACTTGGTGAGTGCCTGGTGTCACCTGGTGGAGGGAAAGCTGATGAAAATTTACTGAGTTACTTAAGAGTGATGTTGATTTTAGGTATGGCAGCTCAGATAAAGTAAACTAAAGCAAGAAGACAAGGCGTCTTAGTGTCAGCAAGTAAACAATGCTTTTAAAACAATATCGATTCGAAAGTCACATTTGAATACACCAAATAATTCAACAAAGTTTTGTTCGCCTCGCTTGCTTCGCTACAACGTCGATAAGCTTCGCGACTTTATCGCGGCTACGTCAACTCCATACATGACAAACATTACGAAAATGATACAATGAGAAAATTTACACAGAACAACTTTCGCAAATTAAACAAATCAGCTTATCAAACAAAATAGCGTAAGTACAAAAGTGGGACGAACAAATTCGCACTTTATGCATATTCATATAAAGTTAAAATTTCCATAATAGCGGCCAATGCAGATGTGATTAAATCTGAAGAGCCCTCGTGGCAGACGAAGCTGCTTAACGTAGGAAAATTGCAAATATCAACAGTGAGAACAATGAGTCAACAGTTGTTGTGTTGGCGCCGCAACGAATTCGAGCGATGGTAACGGGTTGGGGATACACGAAAGTTGGAGCTGCCCCGGACCGCGATAACAATACTTTTATTAATAACAACAACTTCTGAGTGTTTGTGTTTTGAATAATTTTGATACTTTTTGAAATACTAGAGGCTGCTTGTAGCTTTTGGTTGGAGTCTAAGAATAAGGATAAAGAGTTTCTAACTAGGACTTTACGTCAAGGTTCTGTACTGAGTCAGATTTTTATTTAAAAATCATTCTAATACTGGATACTGAAATAGTTTTAACTAGAACAGGTATAAGAATAAGAGTGGTTCCGCAAGTAATAAAAGAAATCGTAGTTGAAGTTTTTAAATAGTGCCTTATTAACGATAAGAAATTGATGTTCACAGCTAGTTATTATGAAAATCGCGCAACCAAACAACAAATACCCATCCCTATGTTTCCGTAGAAGTGCAAATTCATCCTACCAGTACTAAGCAAATATTTTGTTTAAACAAATTTTATTCAGCTTTTAATGAGTTGTGGTGAGCAGTTTTAATATTAAATCCCACGATAATTGAGTCAAAAAATTATATTTGGTTCGCTCTTTGTAAATAATATTATGGTTTGGATTGCTTTTATTCATTGCCAGTGCATTCATGGATGTTTAATTCAATACATTTTCTAAACTGACCGTGATTTATGATTTTGGTTAGTTGTGATGATGACACGGTATTAATTAGCTGCTCCAAATATAATATTGTTGGTCAAATATTAGGTTACAATGAAGTAAATATGGTAATAACATATGCGAATGTGAATGTAACCATTTATTTACTGGCTGTTCACCGTGGATTCATCAGTGTTCCGAGGAAACTATTTACCGCATTTAAATAAAAAGTACTATTTGTCCCTCTTCAGGCTCTAGACTATTTGTGTACCGAATATAATTTTAATGTGCGAGAAAGAAACCACGAGCAACAACCAGTACCCAACAAAAATATCTTAAACACAACCGTTTAAAATCCCCCACAAAATTCATAATATCGTCACCGAATAGTTTGTTCAGGATTCGCGGAACAATTGCTTGAAACCGCGTCCCAGATACAGAAATCTCAAAGCGTTGGCGATGGCATCCACAAAATGTGTAACTGTGAAGGCATTAAAACTTCCCACTATAGAATTTGAGTTGGAGCAACTGTAGCTTTCTGAAGTTATTTTAAGTTGAAACTCCTTGGACGTTAAGATGGAGGAGGGAGCGGATTTTGTAAACGGATTGCCGAGACGATGGGCGCACTCTCAGTGTAGACACAAGTTTGTTCAAGTACATATCAAGAACAATTGGTTTAAGTAGAACCATCAGTCTCAGAGAAAAAACTCCTCCTAGATCATGTAACAGTTTGCCTAAGCGATGGGGGGATCAGGGAACAATGAACGGCAAACATAATATAGAAACCAAAACAGAGGTGTAAAACCCTAAAGTCTGAATAGACCTACAGAAAAGTGCTCAAAACGTTTTCTAAGTATCATTTTGTGCTCAATGGTACACCATTGTGATATTTATTTTCTATCATGTTACTTGGAAGAAGGTAAAAGATACAGTTATCCCAAAGATACAGCAGAATAAACTCACAATTTGCGGCCAGTTGTGTAAGTGAGGTACAGAAAAGATTTCGAAGAAATCCTATCTTCAACAGAAAGATAAATCTTTACTTCTTCTGAGAGTACACTGCAGACTAAACAGTCGGCTGACAGTTGATCCGATGTTTGGTAAAACAATTTTTTAATCTTGATTCCAATTAGTTTTCAGTCGGTCAGATATAGGTTAAATACTGATCTTTGTAATGTGCTCACTATCTTCATACTGATTTATGAAAACCAGTCCAAACGAACATCGGCCGACTAAAAGATTGTAGTGGGCACCCGTCTATATCTTTACTTCTTTTTAAATGTACATATTTCCGCTGAAGCTTCTGTGTTGATGGTAACCTCAAAACATCCTTCATAAAACATGCAGATATTGTGTTTGGCCCACGAGTTGTTTATCGCAATAAATTGGGTTTCTGCGAAGCCATAAATACGGGACTGGATATTGCTTGCAATGTTTAGGATAAAGCATTTGCGGTGGCATCGCCGTTCAGTCTTGGCTTTGCCGCAAATTTCCGGATTTGATAACTGTATCTAAGTTAGTACATGTATAGATATCTTATCTTCTATGTCCTACTTAGAATTACGTTTTAATAAGATATATGGGCAACTAAATAAGGCTTACCAAGAAGACGAGAATAAAATGTACTTTTTAGGGGGATCAATTACATCGATATTAATAAATGATTGGAAAAGAGACAAGGAGCAGATTATTTTTCTTTAAAATAAAGGAGCTTTAATGGAAATCATCGCTGCTGTGCATTAGAGTTCCCAGCCTTTCATGTTTCTTAAAAGTATAATAACACAAATACCTTCATTTGTTAGACCAGCATCTTGCTCCGAATTAAGGACTGGTATACGTTTCCGTTTACGTTACAACAGAGCTTTTAAAAGCAGGAGGTAAGCCCGTACTGGGGGAGCTCCAGAAGCTTTTTAATGCCGTCCTGTTTGAAGGGAGAACTCCAGAGGCGTGGAGTAGGAGTGTTGTCGTCCTGTTCTTCAAAAAGGGAGACAAAACCCAGTTGAAGAACTATCGACCCATTTCCCTCCTAAGCCACGTATATAAGCTGTTCTCAAGAGTGATCACGAACCGACTTGCGCGAAGACTCGACGAATTCCAACCACCGGAGCAGGCTGGGTTTCGGAGCGGATACGGCACTATAGACCACATCCACACAGTGCGGCAGATTATACAGAAGACCGAAGAGTATAATCAGCCCCTGTGTCTAGCATTTGTGGACTATGAGAAGGCCTTTGACTCGGTTGAAATCTGGTCTGTTCTGGAGTCCCTGCAGCGTTGTCAAGTAGATTGGCGATACATCCAAGTGATGAGATGTCTCTACGAAGCCGCTACAATGTCCGTCCAAGTACAGAATCAGCAAACAAGGCCCATACCGTTGCATCGAGGAGTGAGACAAGGGGATGTTATTTCCCCGAAACTGTTCACTAATGCAATGGAGGATATGTTCAAAACGCTGAACTGGAAAGGACGCGGCATCAACATCAATGGCGAACACATCTCTCACTTGCGATTTGCTGACGATATCGTCATCATGGCGGAAACGCTGCAGGACCTACAACAGATGCTGAACGACCTGGCTGAATCTTCTCTACGCATCGGCCTACGGATGAACTTGGACAAAACCAAGGTCATGTTCAATGAACATGTTCTACCGGAACCGATTGCGATACACGGCGCCGTTCTCGAAGTTGTTCGGAAATATGTATACCTCGGGCAGACATTGCAGTTAGGTAGAAACAACTTTGAGGACGAGGTGAATAGGAGAATTCAGTTGGGTTGGGCTGCATTTGGGAAGCTACGTCGAGTCCTAACATCGTCGATCCCACAGTGCCTAAAGACAAAAGTCTTTAATCAGTGCGTCCTACCTGTCATGACTTACGGAGCCGAAACGTGGACACTGACGGTACGGCTGGTCCACAAGTTTAAAGTCGCTCAGCGGGCTATGGAAAGGGCTATGCTCGGCGTTTCTCTGAGGGATCGCATCAGAAATGAGGTAATCCGTCAGAGAACCAAGGTCATCGACATAGCCTATCGAATCAGCAAGCTGAAGTGGCAGTGGGCTGGCCATATTAGCCGAAGAACCGATAACCGTTGGGGTAAACGAGTTCTAGAGTGGAGACCGCGCCTCGGCAAACGTAGTGTAGGACGTCCTCAGGCACGGTGGAGTGATGACTTGCGCAAGACGGCTGGCAGGAGCTGGATGCGAGAAGCCGAAAATCGATCTCAGTGGCGTGCACTTGGAGAGGCCTATGTCCAGCAGTGGACTGCGATAGGCTGATGATGATACGTTTCCGCTTATTAATTATCAGAAAATATCAAAGGCGCATCTTTGGGATCAAAACCTGGTTGCTAAGCAACGATAAATTACTGAGGGCCATGGAAAATACCAATACTTGTTTGTGACCAAGATAATGATCTCGACGGAGCGAAAGTTTGGAGACAAAAAATGCGATCCTGGGGACCTTTGTTAATTAGAGAGAAGACTGGGATTATATGGTATATATTATTCAAAATTGTAATATTTTGTCGTCTGTTTCTGATGTTGATAAAGATAAATAAGGCCATACACGTGGCAAAATACTGGGCCTCTATTTAAGATTAATTGCCAATGACTCGCCAAGAAGAACCTTTTAAAGATTTCTTGAAGACATATCAATATTTTGCGGCATAAAACTTGAGGGCTAAATAACAAGAACATTATTGAGCTTTGGAAGAAAAGTTGTTTACAAAAATATATCTGAAAAACACGTTCAAATTCATCAAAATACCTAAATAAAAAGCTGAAAACACAGTCGACGATACTATTCGTACATAATTGGCTTTCGTAATATTTTTTCCTCAGAATTTCTTCTCGAACAGAATTCTTTCTAGAAATAATAATTAGTTCTTGAAATAATTGCACTTCTGTAACAATTTTCTGAGGAACCGAGCAAAAAAACTAAAGCTCTCTCTCGTAATGGTAGCTGTAGGTTTTATTTAAAACCTTGTTCTATAAGTGACACTTTGTAGGAATCCTTTTTCTAAAAGATTCTCACTATGCGCAGTTTATCTTGTTATTCAGAAAAATCTGTGGTGGAAAGTTCTTTTTTCTAAAAGGAAAGCGCACGCCCTGCATCAATTCATATCACTTAGCGTTGAAATCCTCATTTATTTGAAAAAGTTCAGGGTCACAGTATCCTTCTATTATTTTCTTAGTCACGTACGAGTTTGGCAGACAATATTTACCAATCCTTTTTGGCCATATTGCCAGGTTCAAACGTAATCCTATGCAAATTTAGGATTGAAAAGGGTTATTTCTAGCAAATAAATCCAAATATCAAACGGTCCGATTCCTAGATTAAAATGGATTCCCAATAAGGTTTGAGAATGGAAAGGTGAAATACTAAGAGGATTGCAATTTGGGTAGTTTAAGCTAATTATATATGTAAAAAAATTACGTTCAAAAATGCCGTTGTACAGTCAAGTTTGCATGTATGATTTTGAGTTTTATTATGACTGAGAAGAAAAAGAAGAGCAGACAGCTTATTGCCTCACGTCACTATAAACTGATACTTACAGGCATATCATTGATGAAGAAGGCGAGGTCGGACGGCGGGCGACTGGGTCCTGAGGAGCAGTTGGCACGCAGCACGTCGCCCGGTATGTAGTAGTGTTGGCTTGTTTGTATCGTCGGTAGTGACGGTGGGAGGGCTGTGTAGAAAAAAGAGTGAGTTGAGTTCAAGGTTTGGAGAAATTATATTCCATGAAGCTATGTTTCTAGGATTAAACGTTCGATATAAAAAATAAAAAAGAATTGGCCTTTGTCATCAAAACTGGAACAGTGTTTAAGAGGAACCGTATAAATGGAATGTTACGAATAGTCACAGCGCAGAAGCACTGATAATTCTACTTCTAAGTTTGATGGCAAACAAATTGTTTATGAATAATTTTGTACAAACAAGTTATCATCTGGACATTGCATTGCAGAACACTTAAAAAATTGAACAAACAAAACAATAACTGTTCAGACTTCTTGGTCGTTTCCTCATTTCTTTATTTTTAATTTTTCCTGCCATGACGGGTTTCGCTTTTGTTTTCACTTCTCTTTGGGAAAGTCAAAAAAATTGGTATCGCCCGCGGCTCGTCGCGCGATAAAAATAAGAAAAACCCATAAAAGCCTCGCTAGAAGTGCTGTCTGTTAGTGCCTCGATCACCCGGACTCGTGAAAAGACAATACGAAGCAAGTGCAGAGAAAGTGTCCCGCTGGCCGGCCGGCATCTCGAGTGTCCCGTCGTCGGCAGACTGCCTTCCTGTCCACTTCCCTGTTTCCCAGGTAAGTTTGCCTTTTTCACCTACATTGAGGGTCACGGGGTTTCAACGGGGACTTCAACGGAGTTTGCAGTAACGCCAGCAATTTCTCCAGCGAGGCCCATCCATTCTTCTTTTGGTACCTCCTGTGAGGAACCTAATTTCCTCACAAAATCTCGTAAATACTAATATTTCTTAGTAATATCTTCTCAAAATAATATTTCCTATCGAGTTTTCGATCTGTTCCACTCGCAAAACTTCTTATACCTAAGAGTATTGTTGCTGCATTCGCCGGTGATCTCTTATAAGTAGTTCGTAGTGACAGTTGTGCTCGAAGGATTTTATTTTAACTATAAACCAATCAGTTAACTTTTTCTTTCTTCATTCAGTAGTCTCTGAGCAAGATGGAAGTAGAATTGAAATCGTTGATTAAAGAACGCGAGTATGCGTTCAAAAACATGCAAATTATTTACGACTTAGTTAAAAGTTGCCAAGAAAGTAAAGCAAAAATATCTACCTTCAAGGCCAGATATAAGTCAATAGAAAAAATTCGCGATACTTATGTTGAAGTCTGTAAAGAAATTAATAAAATACAATTAAAAATTAATCCGAAGTTCGTAATTGATGATCTCGTTTTGTTGTCGTTTGACGAGTTATATTACGCGGCCGTTGAGTTTGCCGATTCGCTTGACTCTAGTTCGTGTGCGCCACTGGCAGTAGCATCTGGTACACAATCATCGATTGCCGCTGTAAAGCTACCTAAGTTGAAAATTCCAAAATTCGATGGCCAGATTGAAAACTGGCAGACGTTTAAAGATAGTTACGAGCCATTAGTGCATAATAACGCCTCGTTATCCGATATAGAAAAATTTCATTATCTAATTCCATGCTTGTCCGGCAGTGCGTTGTCGCTCACGAAAGGCGTTCCGATTACATCAGCGAATTACGCTGTCGTATATAACGCGCTAATCGATAGGTTCGACAGCAAGCGCATTCTCGCGACAACTTATTTAGAGAAATTATTTAAATTATCCCCAATTCAAAAACCATCGTTATCGAATCTATCCGAGTTAACCAATACACTGTATGAAAGTGTCAATGCTCTTCGTGCTCTAAATATTAACGATTTAAGTGAATTTATTTTATTTTACATTGCGTCTCGACCTCTTGACTTTGACACTAGGCGAAGGTTCGAGTTAGAGAATAAGGACGAACTTCCTACGTTCAATAACTTTCTGGCTTATTTACAAAATTATATAAAAGTTCTGGAAGTAAGTCAGCCACCCGCGTTAGCTTGCTCTTCTAATTTTAATAAATCTAACGTTCGGATTAATAAGGTCGAAAATCATGATCGTCCGAATCGAACGTCATTGATTTCTTTAAATATTAAGCAACCTACCTCAAATAATACCAAGTCAGACCAGATAATATGCGTTTGTTGCAATGAAAGTCATTCTGTGTACCGTTGCGGAAAGATGCATTCAATGTCGGTTGATCAACGCAGAACATTAGTTAAAGATTTGCGTCTGTGTACTAACTGTTTGCGTCCTGGTCACGATAATGTTAACTGCAAATCAAAGTTGTCTTGCTATATTTGTAACGAGAGACATAATACACTGCTGCATATCGAACGTCAAAGTAAAGAAACACAGGCGGGTGATTCAAAGGTGACTGTGAGAGCGGGTTCAAGCACCACGCTTACCTGCTCATCTACAACAGCTGAACCGTTCAAGAGTACAAAGATCTTAGGTACTGCTGTAGTGCGCTTGCGTCACTCAGATGGTTCTATGCAGTATGCTCGTGCGCTCATCGACAGCGGGTCGATGGATTCGTTGATCACAAATGAGTGCGCACGCAGATTAGGTTTGCGGATTAGAAAATGCAACTTAACCGTGTCTGGGCTTGGTCAAAATTTCGTTAATATCAAGGGTCACACTGTTGGTTCGATAATACCTCGGTTGAGTGAGTCACCACAGTTTGACATCTCTTTGGTAGTTTTACCAAAGATTGCGGGAATGATGCCTTCGTCATCGCTGCCGATGTACGTCAAGGATCATCTCGCACACTTAGATCTCGCCGACTGCGATTTTTATAAATCGGGTCCGATCGATCTTTTATTAGGAGTTGAGTGTTTTGACCAGATATATACTGGCTCTCGTTACACTCCCGGTCCCGGATTACCTTGCGCGTTATCGAGTGTATTCGGCTGGGTGATAACAGGTCAGTTTCTTCATAACACGTCAACTCTGACACCAGATCAATCCGTTACGTCACTCGTCGCGTCATCCAGTGCGTTCGACGATACCGTTCAACGGTTCTGGGAGTCTGAAGAGCCGTCGAAATGTAGAATTTCCGGCCCTGAAGACGAAGTTCACGAAGTTTGCGAACAAAAATCCGGTACATATTGTACTCCGGGAGATAGGTATATAGTTCCTTTGATGTTAAAGGATGATGCCCCTTCCCTTGGTGATTCTTATCGCCACGCTTTAAATCGATTTCTCAACCTAGAGAAACGTTTACGTACTCAACCTGAGTTAAAAACGGAATATCAGGATTCCATGGAGCAGTACAAAGACTTGGGACATATGCAGCCTATTGATACTTTGTCTACTGGTCCGTACCTTATTCCGCATCTCTGCGTCGTGCGTCCAGGAAATACTACGACACGACTGCGTGTAGTCTTCGACGCCAGTAGTCGGACTACAAATAATCACTCGTTGACTAATATTGTTCATGTAGGACCTAAACTTCAAAACGATTTAGTTACCAAGTTTCGTCCTCATAAAACTGTTTTTACTGCTGATGTTTACAGGCAGATTCTGATAAGGCCTGAAGAAAGGTGCTATCAACATATTTTATGGCGAGACAGTCCTACCGAAGCTCTCGTAGAATATGAACTCAACGTAGTTGCTTATGAAGTAACTAGTTCGCCTTATTTATCTTGGGATGATGCTATTTCTCAACATTCAGCCAAACAATGGCATCTTCCTGCCGCGGATTCATCAAGTTTGAAAAGTATAATCTTACCGCGGCTAGTAATTCCTCCAAATCTTATTGATATCCATATAGTAGGATTTTGCGACGGTTCGTCAAGAGGATATGGATGCTGCGTTTATTTATGCGCAGTTACATGTACGAATTCTACTGTAACGCATCTATTGATAGGAAAGTCTAGAGTGGTTCCTTTAAAGCCGTCTACAGTGAATAGGCTCGAGCTAAGCGCTGCGGTGCTTCTAGCGCGTGTGCACATGTATGATCTGTTTAAGGTTAAAATTCCTATTCAAGCTTTTCGTGCTTGTTCTGATAGCAGTACTACGCTCTATTGGATTAATAATGCTCTTCATTTACTAAAAATGTATGTAGCTAATCGTGAAATCGTTATCACAGAACATTTACATTCTCGTCAAGTTCAAGATGTAAATACAACTTTAATTTCTAGACATTCCATTTTTATGAAACATCAAGGAACTTTAGCCTGGTGTTTTCGCATTATTTCTAATTTTAAACGTCCCAAACAAAATTGGGACACTTCTCCTCGTTCTAGCGCTGAACTTAATAAGTTATTGAGAACTCTGGTTCAGTATACTCAAAGTCAATATATGACAACGGAATTTAATCCAGTGCTTGATAAGCAACAAGGTTACAAATCTATTCAAAACCTTTCACCGTTTATAAATGAGGACGGTTTGTTGCGAGTGGGGGGACGCATTGGTGAGGTTTACTTACTCACATCTACGTTTCACCCTCTTCTTCTACCTAAGTTAAGTCTACTATCTCGAATGATAGTTGAACATTTTAATTTAAAATATCTTCACTGCGGTCCTAGAACATCGCGATCGTTGATACAATGTAAATTCTGGATAATCGGATTTGTTCCTCGTCGCGATATGTGTTATTATGTTCTAACCGATTGTCGTATAAATTTCGTAGGCGCGAATAAATGTCTCAAAGACATCGTAAATGAACTTTGTAAAAATAAATCTGCTATATACGATGGCTTAGTCTGTCATCAAATCGTCTTTTGGCGAGCTTGGCAACGTGATTATCTTCACACACTTCAACAAAATAACCAATGGTTTCCAGTCGTGCCTAATTTAAAGGTTAACGATTTAGTCATCGTCAACAAACCAAATCTTCCACCTGTGCTCTGGAGATTGGCTCGTATAGAACAAGTGCACCCAGGTGCCGATAATATTGTTAGAGTTGTTACTCTCCGAGCTGCTAATGGCAAGACGCTTCGACGACCTATCGTCAGGGTCTGCAATTTATGTTAGATATAATTCGAGCAATATCGATCTCAGTAATTTATATCGTATTGCTCATTCTTAGAAGTTAAGTTTTAGTTTAACATACATATATCTTTCGAGCATAGCTTTCGTTGCGTTCGGCTTATCCGTGAAACCCATGTGGCTTTCAAGTGGGGGGAAATGTTCAGACTTCTTGGTCGTTTCCTCATTTCTTTATTTTTAATTTTTCCTGCCATGACGGGTTTCGCTTTTGTTTTCACTTCTCTTTGGGAAAGTCAAAAAAATTGGTATCGCCCGCGGCTCGTCGCGCGATAAAAATAAGAAAAACCCATAAAAGCCTCGCTAGAAGTGCTGTCTGTTAGTGCCTCGATCACCCGGACTCGTGAAAAGACAATACGAAGCAAGTGCAGAGAAAGTGTCCCGCTGGCCGGCCGGCATCTCGAGTGTCCCGTCGTCGGCAGACTGCCTTCCTGTCCACTTCCCTGTTTCCCAGGTAAGTTTGCCTTTTTCACCTACATTGAGGGTCACGGGGTTTCAACGGGGACTTCAACGGAGTTTGCAGTAACGCCAGCAATTTCTCCAGCGAGGCCCATCCAATAACTATTTAATGTAGACTTACCAACAACCTCCATAGTATTAGATACGATAGAAGTGGCGAAGGAAGGAGCGTCCGCCGTGACCTCACAGCTGAAGTTCCCCGACAGACCGAAACTGACCCTGGTTAGCACCACTTGGCTCTGATTGGACCGCGCCAACTGTTGGACAATACACAAGGATTATTAGAGAAAAAATTTGCTACGTAGAAAACAGTTTTCATGGTATAGGCAAGAATGAGGATCTTGTTGTAGGGATAGTGTTGAGCATGAATGTGGATAGATGCAGAGGAGAAAAACGCGAGCATAGAAACAATGAATGGATTGAAGAAGAATGTTACTTGTGAAATGACGTCAAATAAGAAGGGGGAAGAAGAAGTCATGTTGCGCCGAAACCAGATCAACGTAGACCTAAGCAAATAAAAGAAGCTAAGCTGGTAACAGTTATTAGTAGGTTCCGCACAAAAATTTGACAATTCTACGGTATTATTGCCGTAACAAAACATAATGTATGGTATTGACATTATAATATATATGGCTGATTATTACACGACAATAGGCCAGCACTTTATTCACGTGTACAATGGATGTTGGAATTGATTTTTGTTTCCACTTTTGTTGCGTACTTTCTATAAATTGTTCTTTACAAAAATAGACAATGTTATATGAAATGACGTAACAGTTACGTCAGCTAAGTATTGTTTTGGCCCTTTGGGATGTTACATAAAAGGTTAGCAATAACAATTTATACTGTTCGTTTCATGAACACATTTATCAATACTTCATCAAATTAGACCTTTTTGGTTTTGATTTCCTAAATAATTAGAAGCGTCTGATGATAATATGTCCTCATGACTGATTATTATCGGTCAAGGCGGCTGTTCTCATATAAAGAGGATATTAAACTGTGCAGGGCATCACTCAAGCATATTTTCTGTTGTAATCAATGTGGTTATTTTACATATTTGGCT
The DNA here is from genome assembly GCF_022581195.2 of Helicoverpa zea. Lineage (NCBI taxonomy): Eukaryota > Metazoa > Arthropoda > Insecta > Lepidoptera > Noctuidae > Helicoverpa > Helicoverpa zea. The sequence continues at coordinate 1,414,800 of NC_061462.1, forward strand.
AGCTGTTTTCGGGAACCTACTTTGACTTTTTAATACAACGTAGCACGTAGTAAGCCACAAATTAATCCTCTTGGCGGATCACATACAACCATGCGGAATGTATTATACATAGGTACATCAACTTTCACATGAGACCTGCATAGTATGCGATGTTTGTTGTTACAAATGCTAAAAGAGCAAAAGAGTATAACCCTTTGTATTGTGTGGTCCACCTTAATACCATCATCAACATGTATTTCTCTGTCAGTTTTCTCAAGCCTATCAACGTTTCTTTATCTGTTTTTTCATCTATAATTCGCAGGGCTTATGGTATAACGTAAAGAGACTTCCTGACTTGCATAAAGCTTGGGAAAATCCTTCGAGCTGCACATTGTGCCCGTTTATCTTCATAATCTGTCCGTTGCTTGCAAAAAATTCGGAGATCAAAAATTTTAAAGTCGTATTGCATTTTTAAAGTATTGTTACGATTTTTCTTTATTCTGTGTCCGGGAAAAATGTCACCCTATTGTACCTAATTATATTTTAATTTGAATGCTTAATTCATATGTCAAATAAAATTTTAATAAAATGTTTTAAATGTTTTGATTTGATTTGATTTGATTTGATTTGATTTATACCGTAGTTTTAAGAAATAAATCTGATGTACGAAAAAAGCATTTCCCGTGTATGTATTTGAAAATAATTCATTTAAATAATTTTCAGGTCTAACAAGCATACTTAAATAGCATGGAAAAAGTCTTAAAAATAATTCCTTATTGTTCTTTTAGGTCCACTACAATTCAGAAAGTGCGCCGTTTCTAAGCGCGTTTTTGTGGGACCCAAATCTTATTTAAACAAAAGCCACCCTAATTTCTAGGTCCCGAAAGGGAGCAAAAAAAGGGGATCGAAAAACAAACATTTAATTATCCTTACAAATTAGCGTCGTTTGTCTCAGTAACAAGTTAACAACCTCCTCTAATCTAATTCTGACCGAGATTGAGTTTAGATACTCGCCAATTAATTCTTGTTCTTAGTATTTTTCTAGGTCTCGTGTAGTTGTTAGTAATTGTGATCTACGTTCCACTGAATTGGTATATGGGTCGAAGTTTCTTTCGCTTTAGTTTCACTTTTGTTGGTGATACTTCTTAGTGTTTCGTTTTTTTTTTTGAGAATGTTGAATGTATGATGTTATTAGAGTCTGGCTGGTAGATAATTATTTTGTAACTACAATTTTAATTATTTATTAAAATAATAATTTTTAAATAACAATAACGAGGTTAATTAATTATGACATTAACACAAATAATTATGCAAAATACCATTTAAGATTCTAATTATTTACGCGTATTCTATGTAAAGTTAATTAGTCCATAGTGTATTTAAGTACCACATTATTACCATTCAAATGAAGTACCCACTTTAAATTAACCTCAACCAAAATAGGTATGATTTTACATATTTACAAAACCAGTACCATAAAAGTAAATCATTAACATAACAATTTACTAACCGCAATAACCACAAAATTAGCCATAACAATAAACCACTAAATATGCATTGTGTTCTTGATAAATTTCCCGTAAATCGGGGAAAATTGGCGCACGCGAGCGCCGTACGCAATTTAGAAACGACTCGCGTTCGGAAAATCTGATACACAATAAGCATGATCCATATTCTCATTCCCTCGATCTATTCTTCATTCGGACGCGTATTGTGTTATAAAAAGAAACGATTGTCATTTTAGGCTGGGGGGAAACTGGGATAAAAGCGAAACAAAACGACCCATAGGGTTATTATCGCCGCGAGACTGCAAAATAAGAGCCAGTGATAAAGGGTTAGATTTATGAACACGTACCACATAGACGACGAGGAGAAATGGCTCTTTTCTAAGGAAAAAAATGTACAAACCGTTGCTTGGGACACGGGAATAAAGCATGTGAAAATTGCTCGGATTTCCCTTCATAGAGAGTGAAGTGAATAGCTGATTGTTTTTTTAGGGTTGACGCGAAGGAATGGGAAACAGCTGCCGCTAAAATTAACTGTAGGAATAGCCCGAGGTTTATATTGTATGAAAAAATAACATATTTCTTTTGTTCTGAGCTGGTTGTTCTTAGGTTGTGACAGAAGTATGACGGTCTAATTTATTTTTATTGTCTTCTTTTTTCCCGTTTAGAATCCAGTGTGATCCTCTGTGTTGGGAAGAGATTGACGGTACGTTTTGTGAGAATATGATAATTTTTTTCGTTTTGTGAATGGTAGGTACTGTATAAATATATTGAAGTTGTTACGTTACTCGTATAATATTTTTGTTCTAATGTGGAGAAGTTTTGTGGTGTGCCGAGTGTGTTTATTCAGTCAAGTATTCTCATTATTTAATAGTATACATATGTGTCTGTCTATAGATAGGTTTAATGAGAAGGTAAAATTGATATTTTAAATTCTGCATACATTGTTGAGCAAATATTGAATTGGCTTTATTTGTCACATATCCGAGTTTATCCAATGGTAGGCACAATTTCCAATATCTACAAATGACATGTTGGCTTCATATACATTTTTCATGGAAAAATATATTGCGCGTACACTTCTTTACATAGGGATAAACTCTTTCACCTTAAAATCTCATTACAAAAACATTAAGTATTAAAATACAATTTACGAAATTCAAAAAGCAGTCTACTTTTCTGTCAGTTCAGTCCAAATAAGCCAAACAATTAGCATTGAGCTTGGCAAACAAATAATGGACCGGCCTGAGTCTGGCCGATAAGTTTCATAATTAATCACCAAAATACGAGTACCTATTGTTTAGCTTTGTCCTCCTGAAAATCGAAAAATATTTTTTGCGAAATCTACAATAACGTTTCAGAACAGTCATTTTGATCCTTAATTAAAATTAATTGAAATAAAATATTTGTTATCAAAGCTATTCAAGTTCGTTGTTATCCGAGTGAATGCGAACTGTCTAAAACAAAATAGATTTTAGTAGCCTTTTGTTAAGGTATTATTTATAAACAATATTTACTTGCGTTTCCCTTTTGTATTAATTAAATTCCTAGTTATCTGTCCCGCCTTTTTGTGCTCGTTGTTGCAAGTGACAGGAGAATCTTATTCTGAATTGGTTAAATGAAATTATATAAAGCAATACTACTACGCAAAAATTGTAGAAGCGTATTGAGAGATTAGCAGTACCAGACCTTACAGGCTTGCTTACAGGGTTGTTATTTTTTAAATACATATAATATTCCTATTTGAACTTTCAGGAGTTTACAAACCTGTCAATTCTGCGCCTGATCTTGCATCTGATAATAGCGTCCACGGCCGATTTCGGGCACGGCGGCTGTTCTCATTTTAAGGAGATCAGCCAGCTGCGCAGGACATATTATAGTGCACAAGTATTTGCGCAGACACAGGTGCACTCCCTATTCCTTCACTCTCATAACCCGATGGGACGGCAATCCGACACGACCGGAAAGAGATCAGGCGCAGGACCGACATTTACGTGCTCTCCGATGCACGGGTGAATCAATCACCAACTTCCAGACTACGGGCTGCTTCGTGAAAGTTTAAGAAAACCCACAAAGCGATTTCGGCCCGACCCGGGAATCGAACCCGAGACCTCGAGCACAGCAGCCGCGCTTGGGACCACTAGACCAACGAGGCAGACAAACATGCATCTGATTCAATGGTAATCAGTCGTTAAATTTATATCTTCGTATTTAGTTTTAATATATTTCTGCAGTTTTATGGAATGTATTTACTATTTGTCGCTTTTTCTTACAAATTGTACCATCAGCTGGGTAACAAAGCAGGGCCGCTTGAACGCCTACAAACAATATTCTATAATACATTATAATTGTTATCTTTCCCCTTTACTAGACGGACACACAAGTATTTAGATTAAACTATTTAATTGAATTTTCCTAATTGCTTTCATAGCTTTGTAGGAAGTGAGGAAGATTGGACATATTTAAGTTTTTTTTTTTTTTGACATATTATTTATCAAAATTTATGCGGCGAGTCTGTCATGCCACACAATTGGATTGTATTACATGCCCATCAAAGCGTGGTAAGGATTTTTAAATATTAATGAAAAAACAAGACGTTTCTATGAACTTTCCTTGAAAACAGCCAAAACAAGGCGCAAACATAAACATCTGCTACCTCCTAAAAAACATCATGCAATTTTTCTTCTCGCTGCAGCAGGAAAAAACATTTCCACGCGTCTGAATTATCTCCTTTCTCCCCTAAACGGGTAAAACATGGGAGATTTATTAGTTGTTACGTCATCCAGCTGTGCTGATGTTGACGCTACTCATCATGCCAGCAAACCACGGAGTAAGGAATGATGAACGGAGATGTTATAGTGCGAATACGTAAGCACTCAAAGAAGTAGTAAGCGTCCGCGTAAAAATACCTCACCACAAAGCATTTCGGCAGGTAAGGGCTCTCAGGAACCGCAGGACCTACGAGAAATTCTTGCAGACCAAACAACATTAATAGCTGAGCTCTCTTCGGATATAAAAGACATTAAAACTCAGAATAGTAAAATACAGGCAACAAACTCGGAGATATGTAAGGCAAACGCTGGAATTGTTCAGTCCATTGATTTCCTTAATAAACAGTTTGAAGATTTAAAGACTGAAGTGGACATACTGAGGAGGGAGCGACGCGAGCAGCAAACCTACATTGAATCTCTTGAACGGAAAATTGTTGACCTTCAACATAAATCAAGATCATCCGCCATAGAATTACGTAACATACCACAAGTTAATAATGAATCCTGCACCAGCCTTTTGAAAACGGTATGTGATGTTGGCACTGCTATTGGTGTATCCATTGATGAAAAGGAGCTTCGCGATATCTACCGACTGCCAGTGAAATCTACCTCCTCCAGCTCCCCGCGGCCAATTATAACGGAATTCTCAACTGTGCAAACTAAGCAGACATTCCTTACTGCCGTACGAAACTACAACAAGGGAAAAGGAAAGTACGACAAATTGAACACAGCTGTCATAGGTTTGTCAGGTGATCCGCAACCCGTGTATATCTCCGATCATCTACCAGCAAGCACAAAAAAAGCTATTCTTCCAAGCCAGAGAGTTTGCTAACAAAAACAAGTTTAAGTTCTGTTGGATCTCAAATGGTAACATATTTCTCCGTAAAATAGAAGGAGACAAACAGATTCTTGTCAATTCTGAAAAATGTTTCAGCCTATTGGATAGCCAAAACCTAATTATTTGACTAGCACATAATATCTCTTGTTATTGTATAAATAATTCTGGTTCCCATATTGTTATCTCTGTGATCCTTTACTGTTTATTTTTAATTTTATTTTTAATGTTAAGTTTAACATCAAAATTAAGCAATATACTCTTACATTCATTCATCTGTTACATCTTACACATTAATACAGTCATACAACGCACACAAACTACTTTTACACAATTTAAATCACTCAAATACAAAATTTGTCATTATCCTCTTAACACACACGCGAATACAGTAATTAGCCGCTATACTAAAACGATTCACAGTATATTTCTCAAGCATTTCTATTTAAATAAAGCAATCCTGTCCAATATTTTGCTACACAGTTTGTACACGAGTATTCCTAAAACAAATGGCTAATCAAGATATTATTAATAAGGAATTAGACGCGCTTCACGTTTCTAAATCATTCAAATGTCAACCTGAGAAATGCATACAGTTCATAAGAGACCCGACTAAAGGATTAAAAATTTTACATTTAAATATAAGAAGTATCAATAAAAATTTTGACGAAGTTGTAGTGCTAATGCGGCTATTGGGTTTCCAGTGTGACGTGCTCATTCTCACCGAGTGTTGGTTGAGTAAACTGTCGCATTTGCCGACCTTGGATGACTTTACGTCATATTCCACTATTATCACATACAATCAAAATGATGGTTGTGTTATTTATGTTAAATCTTCCATTAAAGCTAATATTAAAGAACCAGTATTTGCTGATGCAAACTGCCTCGTTTGTTGTATAGAAGACATCACTATAGTCGCTATTTACCGACCACCTTCTTTTAAAAATATAGATAACTTTATAGACAGCCTCGATAGTGTTCTCAAAATAGGAACTTCTTCCGTGGTCTTGATTGGTGATATGAACATAGACATTAGGGTCGACAATACTGACAGTCACTCGGATGACTATTTAAACTGTACTGCCTCTAACGGACTTCTTCCAGCACATCTGTTTCCGACTCGGCTCTCAAATTGCTTAGACCATATTTTAATAAAAACAAATAAACGCGCTACGGCTTTCGTTATTGAATCATCCATAACAGATCACGAACCGACATTGCTATTCTTATGCAACCGGAGTGTACATTCGGATGTCACCCGAACTAGGGCAAAATTAGACTGTGATTCCGCAATTGAGAGTATTAAAACCCATGACTGGTCTCCAATCCTGTCTATATCTGATCCTAATGATGCCGCAGATGCGCTTATAGGTAAACTTTCCTCCATTGTTACTGAGCACACTCATATTCTAGTTGTCCCAAGAAAACAACGTAATTTAAAGCCCTGGATCACACCGGGACTACTCCGCTGTATAAGGCACCGTGATCGTATGCATATTAAACTCAAAAAGTCGGCTAACAATGAGATTTTAAAAATCACCTACACTCGCTATCGCAATTATTGCAATTCCCTGCTGAGAAAACTAAAACGCTCTTACGAAAAAGAACTGTTTCGCAATGCTAAAAATAATGTTAAAGCTACGTGGAATGTTATTAAGAAAGTCTCGGAGCTTCAAACACAGTGTTCGCCTTCCTCTGAGCTAGTAAACTTATTAGATAACCCTAAATCCTCGCTAAATTACGTTAATAACTTTTTTGCTAATGTAGGCAGCAGTTTGGCTTCAAAATTTAAATCATCCTTAATGGTGTCCAATCCCGTGGCTAACTCACAGTCGTGTGGCTCAATGATGCTTCTTGAGGTTACCGAGCTCGATGTTGAATCCATTATCCTGGGTCTAAGGACTGACTGTGCTACAGGTTATGATTGTATTCCATCTAAAATTATTAAAGGCGCGAGAAAAGTATTAGTTCCGATTGTCACACATGTCTGTAACCTGTGCATAAGTGCTGGTGTCTTTCCTAAGACGTTTAAAAAAGCACTCGTTCACCCTATTCATAAATCCGGGTGCAAAGATGATGTTAATAATTACCGTCCCATTTCTATTTTAAGTGCAATGTCAAAGATCTTGGAACGGGTACTAAATAAGAATCTGATAAGCTTTCTTGAGTCAAACAACATCTTAGCCATAAACCAATACGGGTTCCGAAATGGAGTTAGTACTGAGGATGCAGTATTACATCTGTCGAATCACGTAGCTAGGACGCTAGACAGAAAACGCAAGTGCCTGGGAATTTTCCTAGATTTGTCAAAGGCCTTTGACACTGTCTCTGCCCCAGCTTTATTGAGAAAAATGGAAAGACTTGGAATTCGTGGACTACCGTTGAAAATCTTTGCAGACTATCTCAAAGATCGTACTCAAATAGTTAAAATTGGTCAATATGAAAGTGATGAACTTCCAATGACTTTTGGCGTTCCGCAAGGAAGCATCCTGGGTCCCACCCTCTTTCTCATTTACATAAATGATCTCTGTACACTACCTCTTGATAACTGTATGATATATACCTATGCGGATGACACTGCCCTTATCGTAGAGGGATGTAACTGGACCCAGGCATACCAAAATGCCGAGGCAGCGCTCTGCTGCGTGATGAAATGTTTGTCTGATGACTTGCTCACTTTAAATGTAGACAAAACCGTATACGTTCCCTTTGCTATCAAGTCAAATCAATGTCCTTCTAATTCCTTGACCCTAAAAGCACATCACTGTGGTTCTTTAGCGCAATGTAGCTGCCTCTCCCTCACAAAAACGACTCATGTAAGATATCTAGGAGTACTAATTGATCAGCATCTCAACTGGCATCCCCACATAGCCAAGGTCACGTCCCGTGTACGTAAGCTGATATACGTCTTCAAGAAGCTGCGAAATTCTGCTGATCTTGAAACACTTAAAATAGTATATTTAGCTCTGTGCCGCTCTGTTTTAACGTACTGCTTGCCCGTTTGGGGTGGAGCCACACAAAATGTATTCATTCGCCTTGAGAGAGCCCAGAGAGCTGTGCTCAAGGTAATGCTCTCTCTTCCGCGTAGGTATCCCACTATGCAACTCTATTCTGACTGCAATTTTCTAACAGTCAGACAACTTTATGTTCTCCTGTCTGCTCTTCGCAAACACTCTACACGTCCCCCAATGGATTCAACTTGCAGACGAAAATACAATGTTTTCACGCATGAACGCCATAGAACTGCCTTTGCCAGACGCCAGTTCTACGTTAATAGCGGTTATCTGTACAACTTTCTCAACAAAAAATTAAACATTTATTCATCCCCTAAATATCATTGTAAAAACTTACTTATAGACTATCTACATACACTTAATTACGACAATACTGAGGATCTCCTACTGGGTAAATTATTATAAATTTAACATTATTATTCCACCCATACTCTTTCATTACACATACAAACACACTTCTATACATTGACATACAACACATCCCATACATTCCCACTACAGTTACACTCACAATCACCCTAAACTTACTGCCGTACTAACCTTACCGTTAAACCTCTTTAGTTTTATTAAATTGTTTTTATCTCTCTCTTCCTCCCTACAAATTAGAACAGTTTTATTCTTTTTTGTTACCATTGCTCATTTATTGTAACGTCCTGAATCGCTTCAATCATATGCTTACTCTGACGTTTATTGGAGAATCACTGACTCCTAAGTCACAGGCACATGCCTAGTTTAGGAGCCAGAGTTTAATGTTTTACAAAACCTATAATTTATGCCTAGTCTTTACGGATGTTAATGTTGTGATGGTTTTTGGTGAAAATAAAGAATTTATTATTTATTATTATTATTTATTATAAAGATAGGTCAGGCGCCTTCTTCTACGAACGGTAAACTGAACCAAAACAATCATAATTATACGAGTGAACTAACGAGGCGTTCGGGTTCTTTGAGACATCTGTCTACGATTTTTGGTATCATAAAAAAAAACGGGTCCCAAGGAGGTGTATAAGGATGAAGACAGTAACGTGCCTTGATTCCTGTACGCCTGCATTTTGGCGCGCTACTTTGTTAGGAGATTTTCCGTTATGGCACCTCCGCTAGTCATTTGTTTTCTATGGCGCAAACGCACAATTGCGAGATATGGACAGCCATGCTTTACCCTCAACATATAGCCGGTAAATTGACGTAATAATGGCTTAAAGTGAACTGTTTATTATTGTAGGATATGCATATTAATGGCGAATGTTGACCTACCTGGTGAAGTTAGTAGTGGTTATGAATCATGGTATGTTGTAAAGTGTGAAGGGTTTTACAAGCAAACTATACTCAAAAAGTTTGTACGTGCTAATTTCTGGTCTACTACAGTGACTTGAAAAAACATTTCAATGCTAGATAGCCCTTAGACATAAAACAATTTGCTTAAAGGCTTTTAGCAAAAATAAAGAACACAACAGAATCATTACCTTTACCTTTATTTACCTTTTTCTTTAAGTATAGCTTTTAAGTGTACTGTAGAAATTAAATTCAATGATAACTAGAACTTTCTCAAAGCCAAGGTTATATTAAGTAAATAATGAAAAGAGACGTCACCGCTAAAACAATTACTTGGAACACCCACTTTTGTACATAAAACCACTATCTTCTAACTCCAGTATCAAAGAGAAATTTAAGAACTACTTAAAGGTTAGGTTGTGAAAATCAAATGAATATTAAGAGCACTATGTTACTAAGTTACTGTATGAGAAAATTTCTTTGAAGTCAACTTACGTTTGAGAATTAAGATTACGAACCCTTCGTACTAAACGAACAATATAATTAATTTCTGTGGATTCAAATTGTTTAGTGTCTACTGAAATTTAAGAGGGCTTAGGGAAATACTCTTGAGACATCTTTTGAGTTTATTAATCAACAAAACGGCTTTCAAAATTCTCGATATTGTTAGAAAGAATGTTACTTGTGAGATGACGGCAGACAGAAGAGTATGCAAGAAGAAAATTGGGGTAAGGGCAGGAAGATGATGATGATGATTTTCAAAATGATACGGCGTTTAAGGAAGGCCAGCATCTAGCCAATACAAATCAGTTTAACCGCACACATTAAATTATGAGTACCTACCATATACCTACATACATAGTAAAACTTATCTTCCCAACCAACTTTTATGACAGACCATTATTCACAAAGTCAACGAGTAAAAAATAAAATTCAACTCATAAACAAAAGAGCTCATTGTTAATACTTAAAAATACCACGAAGTGGAGCACAACAGAACAAGCAGATTACAAAATTATTTAACCGCGAACATTTCAGAGATTTTAACAGCGACTCAACACGCTTTCCTTCCGCTAAACTGAGCCGGTATATTAACCAAATTCCACACCATAAAATACATTGTTTCTACAGCTCAACAGGTAAAAATAATTGCTGCGAAGTTTCTGCGACGACAAGAAATATGGCTGCTAAAACCGTTTCCCCTGATATTCCACATTTTTCTTCAGTCGGCACTTGGTACCCGAGATTCGCATATTTTCTCGCCGAGTTTTTACATTAGATATAATAAATCTGTTTTGTGAAATGAAGTTTTGAGCTTGTGTACAGTGCGGGCGAAGATAATGCGACTTTGATGCGATATAAACAAGGTTTTAAAGCTCGAAGATTAAAGGATAAAGTTGCGTTTATTTTAAATAAGATAAAGTTTGTGTTGATGTCTTTTCAGAAGACTTTAAAGCCTTTAATGGAGCTTTAAACGTAATTAGAAGGCTATACAATAATAAATTTGATTTCCACGAAAAAGAAATCTAACATTTCAATAACAAACAAATTCAAATATCGTCCCACATATAAGCAAAGCAAATATCCAGTATACACAAGAAATAACCTCGCACACGCAATATTTTCCCATCGCTTCCAAATCATTTGACATCCACATCGAACTTGGCACTGTTGCCAAACATTTACGATCTATGCTAGCGATGCTTTTGCTATATCGCCTCGCAAACTCTTGGGGTATACAACGTTCTTTACGGACATGCATTTACATGACACGACCAGTCGTCCTGACAGTTGTAAGAAGACAAATCGTGTACAACATGTACCTACAAGTTTTAAAGGAATTGTGTAGGAATTCATTGCAGTGACTTACGTACGTAAGTGTTGGCTTAAGAGCCCGTTTGGATACTTTATTGCGGGATTTAATATGCGGAGCAGTTTATGCGTGAAGGTGATACATGGAGTAGGTTATGTGACGGGAAAGTCAGTCTGTTTTTTTATTTGCTAAAGCTTTTGTAATTTAGAAAACATAATTTTTTGAGAACAGCTTTTTTATGTATTCAAGGTGATATACAAGGTGTTGATTTGCATTTGTGCCATAGTTCAGGAGGAGGACACACAATACGTAAATAATCGATTGGAATTACAGTAGATGGGAAATAACTAATATGCACTGCTTTTTTTGTCATTGAATTGAACAATTGAATTTTATGAATGAAATTTATGAGTGATCGTTGCGTATGCTTTGTTTGCGTTTGTGTGATGCAGCACGGTTTTAACGCCAGTATCATACGCGCCAAGTTTTAATAAGGCTAGATGACATTTACGGAATTCCGAAAAAAAATTACGTACCAATTCTTTTATTGATTTGGGTCGAGAATCATTAGCATAATTACCTCCTTGAATATGGCACGGATGCAAATCAACAGCTTGTATATTCTGGGACTTTTTGGTGGTTAGACCAAATGACACCCTCGAGGACAATGACGATGAAAAACAATATTGTCAGTTTTGCATCATATTTAGCATAAAGAAAATTTTGACATTAATTCAATCATCATCCTCCGAGCCTTTTTCCCAAACTATGTTGGGGTCGGCTTCCAGTCTAAACGGATATAGCTGAGTACTAGTGCTTTACAAGGAGCGACTGCCCTGCCTGACCTCCTCAACCCAGTTACCCGGGCAACCCAATACCCCTTGGTTAGACTGGTGTCAGACTTACTGGCTTCTGACTACCCGTAACGACTGCCAAGGATGTTCTATGACAGCCGGGACCTACAGTTTAACGTGCCATCCGAAACACAGTCATTGGTGTCTAAGATATACTTAGAAAGTACATACAAACTTAGAAAAGTTGCATTGGTACTTGCCTGACCTGGAATCGAACCCGCGCCCTCATACTCGAGAGGTTGGTTCTTTGCCCACTAGGCCACCACGACTTCTACATTAATTCAATAGAATTACTGGAAAATATATCGGAATTTATTCGACTATTAATGTAACTTAACATTCTGATATTGAATTGACATAGACCATCTTATGATGTCGCGAGACTGGTTGATAACTTGCCTGTGTCAATAGTAAGCTCCTAAATTATATTTTCACTGAATACTTATACTGAATAGGATAGAAAATGGTGTTATATTATATTTGGTAACATCGGTATTTTTGTACGTAGAAATAAAGATATTTTGTATTTTCAATAATAATATGGAAAACTTAGTCTATTTTATTTATAATAATAACTGACCGGTCTTATAAGAACACGTTTAAATTGGTAGATATTTGTGCAATTATATTTTTCCCGTCAAACAAGATCACATCGTCATAAATTCCAAGCAAAAATTAGGTATTCTATCGAGAAAACAAATCGAATTAATATTTGATCGTCGATAGTTAAAAGTGGCAATTTCGTCAATTTTATGATGCGTTTTCATTATAAATTTAACGACGATCGAGAAGTAAGACTTACGGTCTAGTAGCCTTTTATGATTCCTTCAATAAACTGGTATTTGTTTTATTTCGTCACAATTTTATTACTCTTAGTAGCGTTAGCATAAAATGCTTCTATCCAATTGCTGAGTCAGATATGTCACTCATACTGAGATAGGAAAACAATTGAAGTTTATCGTTCTTCATTTGATGCTATGAAAGATTTATTCCAGTGAAAATTGACACTTCAAAATACTAAATGATGCTTGATAGAAGAAAAGTTAGTGATAGGCACAACAAACGTGGTATACAGCATCACTCGGAGAACCATCGCGAGAATAAAGAAAATTCAAGCACAAAAGAAAGAAAAAGGTAAACAGCCGGTTGAAAGAACTGAAGACAAACTGTGCTAAATCCATTTACACGTGTTAGTGTAAAGTATGAAATATATGCCTAAAGATGAGATAAATTTTCAGTTACATAATCTTCATTATCTCAGTATATTTTTCAGCCACAACACAACACATAGGTTTTATGAATCTTTATTCTCAATAATGCATATAAAACATGCTACTTGAGAACAGAATAACTTGAGTAGGTAAGGTTAGGTTCGACAACATCTGGACAAAACACGATAGTAAACAAGTCCCATCCAACGCATTCATTTTTGGGGTATTTGATTTATAAGTACCTAAATATTGGCAAAGAGTTTTGAATGCGTTGAATGAGTGCAGGTTTCTTATGCGTGAAGGTATTTTATTATAAAGTTGTGCTCCTTCAAATGTGAGCATACTCTTAGAGAACTACAAAATAAATTAAAAATCCAACTCACATCAACATTAATCCCAGCAAAGGGAAATATCTTCGTAGTAGGGTTCTCCGTGGGGGAGTATCGGTAGAATTCGTGGCGCCCTCTATACCACTTGACGGAGTAGAGGGGGGCGTCAGTCAGCTCGTAGAGACACGCGAGGGTAGTGTCGTTCCCCCGTTGTACTACTGGTGGGGATATTCGGAGGTCTGTTGCTCGAAGACCTCCTACGCCTGGGGAAAAAGAGGGAAGATGAGTAGTGATTGTTTTGGGGAATTTTGATGATGTTCCAGGGTCAGTTTTAGAAGAGAATATATGGTTGGTTTATTCTATGTTTGACTTGGAAATGCTCCAAAAAATCTTTGGCCCACCCTTAGTTTTGAAGACGTCCTGAGGTAATGACATGATGAGAGGGAAACGTTTACTCATACTTCAAAATGTAGTGTTAACAGATGTTTAAGAGATTCTAATATCTGTTCAGCCGTTTTATTGTAAAAACATAACCAACCCACACACATGTTACGTCCTATGAAATAAGTATTACATAACACAGATTGAGCATAGAAAATCTACAGACTACGAAACCAACTGCCTATCTAAACGCAGGCACGAACCCATAAAACTTTATAAACCCAGTCAAAGCTACAATGCACTCACTTTTGTCACCACAGCGAAGGTATGCACAGCCATTCAGTACGCGTCAATTAACGTGACTACATGTAGGTGCCTACGTGAATTCACTGAAATGCCAGTTCAGTTACACATCTGAGTTTGATTGCTCTTTGAATTTGCGTAGGCGCTGGTTTGTGGGGTAAGTAAAGTAGGTGCTGGCAAATTGTGATTGCCTGTTTATTTTGTACTTGCATTTCTCCGTAGTTCTACGTGATTCCTGAGGTAACTACTTCTCGTACTCAGTTGCCTTATGTTCGTTCTCAGGCCTTACGCTATAAAATAGAGCAACTAAAACGGTTCAACAGTTTTAGCGTTATACACAGAAGGCATGATATATAGGCAAAGAGGGCTACTTTTGCACTAATAATAAAGTCACTAAGCAATATCACTGTCTCTCTAGTACTCTGTCATAAATCACCATTAATTCCGAATCCCGTGGAGCAAGAAAAACGAAAATGGAGTGCCCAATTAATGCACACTATTGCACACGTCCGTAACTAAAATTGGCGCTTTGTTCCAACGCGAGTAATATATTATCCGTACATTATTGTCTTATTTCTCCTTCACATGAACGTTCGCCGTTAAACATGAGTCTTCCCTGTGGACCAATGCGGGTAGACGCTTGAATGTATAAATATAATATACTAGCTTCTGCCAGCGGTTTCACCCGCATCCCGTGGGAACTACTTCCCGTACCGGGATAAAAAGTAGCCTATAGCCTTCCTCGATAAATGGGCTATCTAACACTGAAAGAAATTTTCAAATCGGACCAGTAGTTCCTGAGATTAGCGCGTTCAAAAAAACAAACTCTTCAGCTTTATAATATTAGTATAGATGACTCGGGCACAAAGTGTTAAAACAAAACTTTGACTCAAAGAAGTTGATAAATTTAAAACAGGTGAGCTAATTTTCATGAAATGTATCTGAAACCCACCGCTAGCAAACCAGATTTAAACTACAGCACTATGGTTCATCTGACCTAAAAACTGACAAACGTACGTACATAGCGGTCAAAGTAACTAGGTACCCTCTTTTTGGTCGAAGGTTTTAAATATTATTATAACATTTCTCGCTTAAATATTAGGTATTTCACGAAATAATCCTACGAAAATGAGCCTAACCATACTTTAGCTAAGAGCGCTTTACGGAACTCGACTCAAGCTGTTTTGAGGTAACTCAAAATGCCATGTAATATTTTTGGCATGCTATCATTTCGTAGCCTTTACATTTTTTTCTCCGACAATTTGAATTGTTTATTTTATTTTTTCAAGATCAGGCTGACCACATTATTGTAGACATTTTAGCGATTGTATATTTACTATCCCGTATTTAAAAAAAAACGCAGTATATATTGCTTATATTCCACAAAAACCATTTCATATTCTCACTATAAATGCTACCCTTTAAACACGAGTCTTCCCCATGGACTAGTGAGAGATACCGCGTATATTGTTATTTAAACCACCGTGGCAGCCAGATTAATGATGCAGCGCGGTATTATAAAAATGTGCTTTAGATTCTAACGTTATTAAATGCGAGTTTCTGAGTGGTTTTTGGTTTTAGAATTTATTCGTGTTTGAAAATTGCTGCGATATAGTTTTTTGGAAGATAAGTATTATGAATTTTAGTTACTTGGCTTGATCTAAAAATTGATCTTCTACAATTTCCATGAATAAAATAAAATCATACCAAATAATAAATATTTATTGTTCCTCTTCCTGTCTTGTTCTCAATTTTATTTGGGGTCAGGGCAATATGTTTAAATTCAATATTTTTTGCATTGTTTAGACAATTGTAATTCATCACCAGTTTATCACATAGAAAACGAACTTGCAAGAAAGATGCATGTACCTATGTTCTTTCAGATTTATTTAATTCCTTCTTCTCTTTTAAGATTATCAGGTCAGTCAAAAATAAAAATAAAGAGGAATGAGCTATTTGTCTTCTCAAGTTTTAAGAGCACCAGAGCTCTGCAGTAAGAAAATCAATGGTATTTGCTTTACTGAACTTCGGAGCAAGTTAGATGACCCAGCCAGCCGAGGGTTTATAGTATTTTCGGAAGTTTTCAACTCGAAAAGGTGTTTAATAGTTTCGAAACTAATAACACAATGGTTGGTTCCCTCGTGTATTTAAGTTAGAAGTAAGTAGATATTGCTGTTTTCCTGTAAGAAAATTATTTAAGCGATTGTTAATATCTTACACGTATGAAGATTTGCGTCCGATCGGTTCCGTTCGAAATGTACCGAGTGACTGACTTTTGGACACGATATTTTATTTTTCTGTAATACGTCCTGCATCCGGCTGTCATTGAACATCGGTCGGCCATTGAACATGGCAGTCGTTACGGTAGTCAGATGCCAGTAAGTCCGGCACTAGTCTTTCCTAGGAGTTTAGGTTAGGTTAGACAGATAGGCTGTCGCTCTTTATAAAACACTAGCACACAGCTTCATCCAGTTTGACTGGAAGCCGACCCCAACGTAATTGGGATAAGGCTAGGCCAAGGATGATGTGCTGAACCTAGCTTTGGTTGTATAAAACTACCCCGAAAAGCCTGTTCAGATATTTCAAGCAGGTATGGGTGAGAAAAATCTGCTGGGTGCAAGCAAAAAGCTGTGAAACTTATCCAGTAAATACTTGGCAAAATATTTCGCTCCCGCTTGGTATTTTCACGCCAACCAAGCGGTGGGAAGATTACATTTTGTAAATTATTTTATACCTTCACAGCTTTAATTCTTAAGTAATATTCGAAGGATTTGTTTTAACGTAATCTTTACAACAGCAGATTTTTAAAGGTTTTGAAAAACAATAAAATATTATATGCTGAAAACGCCATTGACTTTCAATAATAACATTATTAAGCTGAAAATTATTTCAGTATTTTCGATGCCTTGTTATACGATGTTTACTGTGTTAGCCATTTATCGAGGAAGACCAATTATAATCTGGGTGGCACCGCTGGCGGGAGCTAGTTTATTACAATTACCCATAATCCAACAGTTGGTAACAAAAAAAAAAAGAACAATCCAAAATGACCCACCAACATTGAATTCCCCAAATTTTCGCTATTCCGTCGTACCCTAAGGTCACAGGTGTAGGTTCCCCTTCTATTTTACTGTCCTACCCTTTGTGTTTCACATCACATTTTTATGATTCCACCTTTGTTGCCCATTGTCTGTTACGGTCAAAAGAGTTTTAATAATACGCGTGCCGTAGTATTTTTTTTTCGAGAAGCTAGGAAGGTAGCGTCGGTGATATTTGAACGAATGACGGGATTGGACATTCTCATGATATATGGTTGTAGGAATTTGTGTTTTGTTTTTTGTTCTTGTAGTTGGTAATATGACTATTACAGACATTGAGGTAAAACAATCTTTGCTGTACTTAGTATTGCAAGAAAGCCTTTTAATTCCCTCTCTTGGAAAGATATTCCTTTTGAAGGATTTCGGCAAAATCTGCAAGGGTTATTTAAAAACATCGTGTTTAAACTACACAAGAGTATAATATTCTAGCGATAATTTTCAACTGTTTCGTTAAAAAATATTATCTCAAGCGATTCTATATAATCTAATTCACTTATTTACTGTCCAAAAACTGAATATTTATGATCACGAAATATCCTTCCTGCAACAAAATATTCAGTGAAGATTCCTCACCATCATTAGAAGATTAGAAAGACATGGAACCGTGATATCATTATAAGGAAGCCCAAAGACAGAAAGTAGGTCAATTATTTATCTTTGATTTGGTTTTTCCTGCTGTGTTGCTAGGGCATCTTCCTGGGCCTTATTAGGGAACGTCATAATAATTCCGGGTAAAGAGCGATCAATTTTTTTCTTGTTTATTTCGGGTTTTTTTATCGGCTTTCACTTGTTATGGAATTCTTAATCATAAAAGCTAAGATGAGATAATTTTAAGTCAAATAAATGAACAAATTTTTGCTAGAAGAGTATTACGTAATAGTTTAAGAGTTGCATCATAGTACAGAAGCTGGCAATTTCTGTCCATAAATGGAAGTCAGAACTATTGGAAGGATCTTGGCTTGTCTTGACTTTAATAACATAAAAGTCTATGTTTATGTGTTTGTATACCTTCCTTCTGGTTAAAGCAATCCTTGCATATAAAGAAAGCTTGATCATTGACTATCACGATTACATAAACCCTTTTAGTAATATCCGTCATAAAAAGAAACTCAGAATTATGGCATAATTGTCCGAGCCTTTTTCGCCACTATGTTGGGGTCGGCTTCCAGTCTAACAGGATATAGCTGAGTACCAGTGTACTTTACAAGCAGTGACTGCCCTATCTGCCCTCCTCAACTCCAGTTATCCGGGCAACCCAATACCCCTTGGTTAAACTGGTGTCAGACTTACTGCCTTCTGACTACTCGTAACGACTGGCCAAAAAAGAAACTAAGAAATCTGTCACCAAGAAATACTTAAAAACTTCTAAAATTAATGTGATTTTTGACATCAATTTATGTCGCAGCTAATAGTCCTTATCTTGCTAACTTTAGGCAGATATTGCCTAACTTATCTGCAACTTAGCAGTTTCTAACGCAAAATAGAGCAGTAAACAAGTTTGGCAAACGCGCAAGTTCCTGACTTTAGCTTATTTTGTGTTTAAGCATGAGTACGCTTTGGTTAAATTTTTAACGTTGTTAACTAAGCTGAAATTGTTAAGTTAACAGTGTGTTGTACTAATATTATGAAGGCGAAAGTTTGTGAGTGTGCATTTTAATTATTTCTTCACGTCTAAACGATTCAAAGGATTTTGATAGAAATTGGGCAAAATAGTATCATACACCTTACGTATCTAATACGTACAGGTTTCTAATTTTTGAAAAGACTAGTAATTTATTTACCAATGGAATCATACAATGTATTTACGGCAAAGCAGGTGAACAGATTCAAATATTATTGGAATGGACAGATTTAAACCTCATTCCTCTAAATAACTCTGTCTTAAATCCTGGTGTGGAAAGGCAGAAAAATTAAAGTTTATATCTCAAGCTAGGAAAAAGATATTTGAGGTTCATGAATGTTTGCACTTACCAACAACATCAAGCCTCGCTGAGGCGATATACTGCGGGTAGGATGGCGCGTTCTGTATCACCTCACAGCTGTAATTCCCGCTGAGGCTTGCCACCACTCGGAGTAGCACTACGTGGGTTTCATTAGACCTTAACCTCTGTGGAAGAAAATAAATGATTACTATGTATAGAAAACTTGCTGTTTCTTGCGGTTAAATCAGCGCTCCGTGGAAACTACTTCCCATGCTCAAATAAAATATAGCATATGTTAACTGGGGATAGTGCCGACTAACAATGAAAGAATTTTACAAAACAGTCTGTAGTATCAGACCCTTTGGGGCATAAATAAACAAAAAAATAATTGGTTCCTTTTTATTATACTGGCATAGAAGATCTGTTAGGCAATAAGCAAGTTCTTGACTGGATTATTAATTATTGATTTATTATAGGTAACTAACCGTGTCACCTAATTGAAGATGGACCTGATGATGGTTTTCATATCCAATCGTTAGCCTAATGGAAGGCCAGTGAGGGACTATACTTATTTTTTAATAATCATAATACCAGACTGAATATTATTTGGCTATCTGTGCTAACGAAAATTACTAATTGAATTTATGAAAGATTTTAGACAATCGGTAATTAAAATCTAATCACCTTTCAACCCTAATTCTACAATAAAGGCAAACGCTTTTAATAAACGCTTTAATGTTTTTCAAGAGTCTTCAAATTAATTCTACTAATATTATAACTCTGTTTGTCTGTTCGACTTTAGAAGACTGAAGAAGGAGTGGCGCAATAAAATCCCCAGCAACACATGACTGCCTATAGGTAGATAGACCCTGCATCTACCTACACGGTGCAAGTAGCTTGCGCATGTTGAGACACATGCGCAGGTTAGATGCCTTTTAAAAACATGCGGATCCAGCGGCTCGCTCATGTACCAAAACAAAATACACACCCGCGTGATCTTGTTACTTGTCCATGTTAACTTGCTCCAGCTAGATGCACCGTGTAGACGCACCCTACGTTTGATAAATCATCCATATACACACTCACACACACACACTACAAGACACAAGGCTACTTACATCAACTTTAATCCCACTGACGGGTAACACCTTAGTAGTCGGGCTCTCCAGCGGCGAGTACCGATAGAACTCCTGCGTCCCTTTGTACCACTTAACGGAGTATATACCATAGTCATGAAGCTCGTATAGACAGGCCATGGTGACGTTCCGACCTCTTTGCACGACACGTGGTGTGATTCGTAACTCTGTAGTGCGGAGGCCTCCTGCTCCTGTGAACAAAGATTTGTTCGAGGTTAGAGATGTTTTTTTTTTTAATATAATTAGTGTATACTAATACCTGATACGACTGATCTGATTAAAAAAATGTGTTCTAGATGTTGTTTTCACGGATAGCGGCCAACACAGCAGATTATTTATAACTTTTCAGGCCAGGTTAATAAAATGTGTCGCCTTCAGCAAGTAATACATAAAATAATCCATGTGTCTTAAGTACACAAATGAGTTTGCATGTGATAAGAATTTTACCTCTTTCTTTAGTTTAGAGGTGGATATTATTTTATGTTCAAACTCGTTTTGAAAACAACTGTTGCACCCAATGCACTAAGCCACCAAACGACCTGCTTAGTTATAAAATACTTAACAAGACAAAATCACCATAAAACAAACAACAGTAATAAAACATTTTCAAACAACCAAACACCGACAGAACATTAGACTGAGCAAGCTGAAACTAAGTCAGAATTCGCAAGATCTGAACTCGGGCCAATAAACGGGCCAGCCAAATAAGAAGACTATTTATCTACGAAACGATTTTAGCTTGCCTAATAAATAACTTCACAGCTAAAAAGCCGACAAACAAAAACACTTAGAACCGCAGCTCTATCATTAGCAAAATATCCTTATACAATGGAGCAAGGAAAAATTAGCAGAGATGCTATAATGCAGGTAGGCCAGTCGCCTTCATGTAGGTCAAATACATACAATCAGAATGACCGAAACGATCAGTTATGAGTGTAGTGACGAGGTGTTTGGGTTCTTTGAAACATCTGACAAAGATATTACCAAAAATGGGTCTGGTAGAAACAAGGCGTATAAGGACGGAGACAGTAACATTCCTCGTCTCCCACACACCTGCATTTTGGCGCGCTACTTTCTTAGGAGATTTTCCGTTATGGCATCTCCACTAGTCATTTTGTTCTCCATGCCTTATACCCATTCTGGTTTGTTACCAGTAAGCCAATTCTCCATTGGGTAAGAATACGTTTTAATTATATCTTATTATCTTAATTTTGCAACGAGACTAATATAAAATAATATATGGGCGAAGTAATTGTATTAAGGCAATTTATTCGACCAACTGTTGGGCATTATTAGTCTGCTGATAATAGCAGCGTTTTACCTGAAATAAAACGCATATTAAATACTTACCTTATTTGAAGCTTACTAGTTTGGAGATAGGCACCTACGTGTTTTCCGCTTTTATCTCTGTCCTTTTCTACCCCATATCTTGCATCTCTCTCGCACACCGACCAGTTTCACTCCCCACCAGGCAGGAGGCGACGAGTGTTCTCGGCGGCCACAGTTCGTCATTGAGTCGAAAACACCAGGCAGAAATTAAAATGTAAGCTTCAAATAAGGTAAGTATTTAATATGCGTTTTATTTCAGGTAAAACGCTGCTATTAAATTCTTGACCGTTATTTGAAGCTTACTAGTTTGAGACGTGTTTGTTATCGCCTGGTGGAAGTGGACGCCAATGTGAGCAAAAGCACAATGAAATTGTGTATGTAAATAGGTACTTAGGTACACGAGTAATCACATGTAAGTATGTGTATTGCGTCCTGGAATACTAATGTAATCAAAGTTAACTGGTACTGGTACTCAGCTACATCCTGTTAGACTGGAAGCCGACCCCAACATAGTTGGGAAAGGGGCTCGAAGGATGAGTAATAAAAATTAAAAGAGAGATGCAAGAACAAAAGCAAAAATTGATTTCATTTTCTAATAGTAATTAACAAAAACATTGCGATACTTCTTAATAACAATAGTAACAAAAAAAATATAGACATTAATCAGCTGGATTAATTAAATAATCGAGATAACTTGCTACTTCTATTTAGTGGGTATCTTTCCCTTCTGTAAAAATGGGCAAATGTATTGCCTGATCGCCAATTACCCTTTGCTAATATATCGTCCAAAGGTATATTGTCAACACAGATTTTGACGCTACCGCCGAGTGGAAGCTTCCTGGGGTTGTAGTTATTCCTGCCTCTTTTAACAATGTCTTAATCCACCCGCATCATCGTTCGGGTGCCTGCCTTTGGTTGGCCTCTAACGGATATAAATAAATTTAAGGAATTAGCCGATGTCCGTCTATCTTCTAACAAGGCTTTAGTCTTTCTGACCCAATACACTGGACTTAGATTTATATTTTCCTGATTATCCATCAAACAACAACCCGACTGCCTATGACTAGAACTGTCGGTCTTAGAGCCAAAGACTGGCCATAAGATTAAATTATCTTTGTTGTTTTTGAAATGTTCTGGGTCTATTGCAAGCAAGGAAAGATCATGGACTCGCCTTTCCGAAACAAGCTAGCAAAAGAAAGAGCAGCAGTGTGCCTGGAAGTTGCAAATGGATTATTCTCGTCTACGTTTACTGCACTTAAGTAGGTTACCAATTGGTCAATATTCCAGATGGACGGCTTCCCGGGGAACAGGTTTGCTCAGCGCTATTGATTTTAAAATGTGTCCGACTAGAACGTGTGAGCCTAGCTCTAGAGTGGTTTCTGCATTGCATAGTGTAGCTATAACTGACTTGTGTAATAAAATAGTATTGTATGCTAGTTTATTTACTATGTGTAAGTCCGCTAAAAATTGGGTAAGTATAGGTCCAAATAGGGATTCAAGGATTCATAGGATCCAATTTCATACTTTTCGCCCCAATTTAACCATCGACTTCAAGCTGATTGATAAGTGTTGCGTGTGGATTGAAGACTTCAGTCGGAGAGACTCCTTGTCCCTCCCCCCCCCATTTCCTTGACCTTGGCAGGGGGTATCCCCGTTGCTGTGTCTATCGGTTTCTGCTCGAGGTTCATCAGTGTGTAGGGTACTGCTAATGATCGGGACTTCAAATCTGCTCGCCAAAATACCTGGTGCCACCGAAGGAACTACTATGAGATTAACTCCCGTTCCTGAATTGAGATGACTGAGGACCTACGGTATAAGGTAAGGTGGCGGTAATACCCATGCTAGCGGGTAAGTCAAAACTTGAGAAAAATGCATCGTGGAACCCCGCTTTCGGGTCCTTCAGATCTAGGGGCACGTAGTACACAACTATGTGTCCCTGGGCTCGCTTCGAGGCAAATAGGTCCACTGCTGATACAAGATGCCACTCCGGTGGAGGTTTGTGTCGGGAGAGATGGTCTGCCTGACTGTTGAATAGGGCTGGTATATGATTCACGACGTGATAGATTTGATACAGCTCAAGATAACTGAATACTCTGTACGTCAAGTTCGGTAAGCTCCTTGATCGGGTGCCACCTTGATTTCTTAGATATGACACCACAGTCCCATTTCTGCATTGAAAAATGGCTGTTGATCTCTTTAGCAACTTGCCGTGATTTTCCAGTTAATACTGCAAGCATCTCTTTCAGATCGCAGTGAAAGCCTTTTTCTCTCTCGTTCCATGAACCCATTACGGGAGTTCCGTTCAGTTGTGCCCCCATCCTACATCGGAGGCGTCCGTGGTTATAAGGTGACAGGGAAGTGGCGAATGAATATCCAAGGTTTGGTGGCAGCTGACCAGCCACCACTTTAGATCTGCTAAGGTATCTGCTGGTAGGTTCAACATTGCTATACTCCATTCACCGAGCCGTGAGCCCACAATGTAACCAAAGAATGACACTTTTTCAAAATGGTGGGTATAACCCGACCGATGACAAAAACGTCACATTTTGATGTAAAATGTTCTTAGTATCTGTGGTCTTCAATTAAGTAGGGTTCTATGTATGACAGTCAAGACTTCTAGGTTCATTTTACATGTAAACGATTTACTACATATTTCATTAAAATTAAGAAAATAATTTACGGCATTTATCATACGTATTTGATTTCAATTAAGTTTGAAAAGATTGCATAAGTTCCACAGACATCGTTTTAAAATATCATTTCTAATGTTGTCAGTATATTACTTTCGTAGTTATTTTTATAAAATATGATCATTACTTCAATCGTGACTTATAAGAACCCTTTTTATGGTTTGTTCACCGTTTGGCTCACGGTTCCATGAATAGGGTAGGTATAGATTGCTGTTCAACACTGCATTGAGGAAAGTGAGGAGAGCCCGGTAATGCAGTCTGCCGTATGGAACAACGAAAACTTGCGAAGTTTAAAAGTCCTATCAAGCTATGCAGGTCTTCTAAGTTTGTCGTGCTGTTTGTCACGTAGTGCGTTTTGTCATTATCTTGTTGATAATGCTTGCGATTTATTCACTTGCCATCCAAAACATGGTGCAAATGATCCCAAAGTAGGCAAATATATCTTGGTGAGCCACCAGAAAATCGAGATACACAATTATAAGTAACCCTTGAGTTTTCAAAGTTTGAGCCACCCAAATTGGTCACTGTGGCGAAGGTCTTGGGTGCCGTGCTTAAGCCAAATGGTAGGCACGTAATCTGAAGCAGTCTTCTTCTGTATACTAGTCGAAGAACATATCTGTGACCTTCGGCTACCGGAAGGTAGAAGTAAGCCTGGGCGAGATCCACTTGCACAGCCATTCGTCTTTCTGAAGAAACTCTAGCACCCGAAAAACATTTATTAAACTGAAGGGTTCCGTAATTATGAACTTGTTGAGAACCTTGAGATTGAGTATTGGACGGTTCTTTCCGTCGCCTTTTGGGCACAAGAAACATATTGGAAAGAAAGCTGGCAGAATTTGCAGCTATCAATAGAACTTTTTGTTTTATCATTTGGGATATGACGACATCCATCTCTTTGGACTCTCTGGTCAAATCTGGCATTATCTATCAAAGGTGGCTTTTGGCCAATGGTATGCGATACCCAGTTATTATTTTTAACAAGAAAGGCGGAGCTCCCATTTCTTTCCATTGGTCTTGATATAATGTTAGGCAACCCGCCTGGAAAGTCATAACTTACGTGCCTTGTTGGACGCATCAAAGTCCGCCTGCGGTCCTGGACGCTTTCTGTTTCCTCTGTTGGACATGGTTCCTATTGTAATTTACTCGTGATATCCCAAGGGAGCTTTTAGTTTTGCGTCACACGCCATTCAGCGTGAGTGTGATTACCATTTCCCTTCGAGGGAAGGTTATAATGGCGACTCTTCGAAAGTCGATCCAAAAAGCCACCCTGCGAGGGTAGATTGCAATGATGGTACGACCCGCAACATGCATGATTGGTACCCTGCGAGGGTCCGTGATAATGAGCCGACCCCTGCGGGGGATGGCTAGTATACTTACTGGTCCCTGCTTTGTAATGATGCTGCTACTCGCAACATGCAAGATTGGTACCCTGCGCGGGTCCGTGATAATGAACCGACCCCTGCAGGGGGTGGCTAGTATACTTACTGGTCCCTGCTTTGTAATGATGCTGCGACTCGCAAAATGCAAGATTGGTACCCTGCGCGGGTCCGTGATAATGAACCGACCCCTGCAGGGGGTGGCTAGTATACTTACTGGCAGTCCTAGGCGGAGCGTACCAAGTCTTTCAAGGCCGAAAACCATCACACGCCGTGATAATGAGCCGACCCCTACGGGGGGTGGGTAACAGACTTACTGGCAGTCCGAGGGGAGCGTACCAAGTCTTTCAAGGCCGAAAACCATCACACGCCGTGATAATGAGCCGACCCCCATGGGGGGTGGCTAACAGACTTACTGGCAGTCCGAGGGGAGCGTACCAAGTCTTTCAAGGCCGAAAAGCTTTCTTGACACCACCAGCCCTCTTCAAGTGCGGTAGTGACCAGTCCGAACTAAGGAGATGCTGGTTGGACCGCACCTCACACCATTCTTTTTTGTCAAAAAGTTGAACGCCTTGCAGGATTGAACTAGGGCCACAGGTGCCTTAGGAACTTCGGGCTTGCTTTCTTTTCCATAGTCACGTGCACGGGCTGTGGTAGCTTTATTATTTACCGCATCCATATTTGCTTTATAAGTCACTCATTCTGAAAACAAATTACTGAAAAAAAAAGTACACGGAAGACTCGTGACAAAAAAGGGGTAGATGTACAAAATATTAACACTTGATTTCGCAAAATCGAATATCGAACGGTAAAACCGTTAACAAATTGTATAAAATATTATAAACTCACCTGTGTTCTGCGAGAGCACTGAGTTTATTTTTCAACGAAATACTACAGCGGTTGGTTAGACCAACCTTCTCGGGCGGAAAACAAGACGCCAATGACGAACTGTGGCCGCCGAGAACACTCGTCGCCTCCTGCCTGGTGGGGAGTGAAACTGGTCGGTGTGCGAGAGAGATGCAAGATATGGGGTAGAAAAGGACAGAGATAAAAGCGGAAAACACGTAGGTGCCTATCTCCAAACTAGTAAGCTTCAAATAACGGTCAAGAATTTAATAAAATATGTACTTGTTGCTTGAATAATATGGTAAGTAAGGTACTTTATTATGTAGTCTGTGCGTTATGAGTAGCTATTTTCTAGATTATTTTTACCTTTCAAGTATAATTACTCTGATATTCTTAGCTCTTATAAAATAACTACTTCATTTAGCTAGGTATATAAAACTATAAATTAGTTAATTTTGTTTTTTTTCGTTAATTCGTTTCGTTCGTTTTTCCATATACCGTCAACTAAATAAAGTTTAACCCCAAATCTTTATATATATTTCTTCATTAAGGTCGTAATCATTTCTCATAGAAAAATATTATTCATAATATTCATATATCACTAATTTTAATTAGTTAGTTAGCCTTACGGAAGAAGGAAAAATATGATCTCGTTTTTAATCAGCTTCCTAACGAGAAGGAATAAACAAAATAAACATCATGTAGGAATTCATTAACGTCTTTGCTCATAATGTTTAGATTTCCGAACGAACGTGACATTTGCTCAACAAATTAGTCCAAGTCAAAAGGTCTTACGGAAGACTTGAAAATGATTTATAAAACAGTGTTTTATGTTGTTGTGGCAGTAATTTTTTTAAGTTGTTTAGATTATTTAGAAATAAACGCTTTGATTTGATTTGCAATAATTAACCGTCAAATCCGTAGCGGACCCCAATCGGGGTCTGAACATCAATGTCACCGTAAGCTCGGTTTAGACCCCAATTGGGGTCTGCGAATCAGTCATACACTTTCCTAATTATTTACGCTCATATTTATTTTCTTTCCAATCAAACCACATTTGTGAGTACTAAATAAAATAACTAAATAAATTTAAATTATTATTACGCATTCAAACCTTTCATATTTAGCATCCCGTTAGAAATATACCTTTTTAAAATCCAATCGTAATTACCGGGAATTCTGATCGAACTCGCCATGTTTGTTTACATTAGTTGTTTTTTTAAATTTGAAGACGCATAGACAAGATGGCGACGGTGATAGAAGTTTTGCATCGAATGATCCGATTCGTTAAAATAAAGAATCGATTTAATAATTTTATATTATTTGATATTATAATATTACTAAATTGCACTTTTGTATACTTACCATAATCTGAAAATAAATTAGGAAAAGTAAAATGACTTAATATATTTTGAAAAAAATGCTAGAAAATCAGTGGTAGAAAATACGTTGTAGCCGGAATAAAAAAAATCTTCGGTTTTTAGGGTTTCTGAAGACGGCAAATGAAGACTTATTCTTCGGGTGTTTTATGTGCAGGATTCCTGTAGATCTGCCAAACTTAATGGCGATTCGTTACTTCCAACTTTTTAACTGAGCGGCAAAGCTATTTGACGAGAGCCGTAGTTAGGTGTAGTTATCGCAAAATTTTATGACGATTTTATTGTTTGAAGGGGCAAATAGTTCGCTGTTCATCGAAAGCTGGTCCAAGATGGAAAGATGGCCGCCGCCGACTTATTTTTAACCGACTTCCCAAAAAGCGGAGGTTCTCAATTCGACCGTTTTTTTTTGTATGTTTGTTACGCGATTACTCAGCCATTTATTTATCGATTTTGATGATTCTTTTTTTGTTTGATAGCGTGTACTTCCGAGGTGGTCCCATTATCATTAGGTCAGGATCTGATGATGGAACCTTGAGAAATCGAGGGCGACTTTCGAAAGTTGCAGAAATGCATAGGTTGAAATCTTATCACTCAGGTGTTTGCCTGGTAGCACTATTCAACAGTGAAGGCTTTGAGCTGACCTGATGATGGAGACCAGTGAAGGTCGAGGGAACTCGACAACTGAATATTTAAACTTTCTCGTGTTTGTGCTTATATTATTCGTATTTACGAGGCCTCTGCAACAGTGAAGGAGATGGAGACGAGAGAAGTACGGTTGTCGAGTTCCCTCGACCTTCTCTGGTCTCCATCATCAGGTCAGCTCCAAACCTTTACTGTCTCATAGTGTTATCAGATATACATCTGAGTGTCAAGT
Organism: Helicoverpa zea; assembly: GCF_022581195.2. NCBI lineage: Eukaryota > Metazoa > Arthropoda > Insecta > Lepidoptera > Noctuidae > Helicoverpa > Helicoverpa zea. The sequence continues at coordinate 1,443,717 of NC_061462.1, forward strand.
TATAACCTTATCTATGCTTACAATTTTCGAGAGCTGCCCTCGATTTCTCAAGGTTTCCATCATCAGATCCTGGACCTAATAACAAATATGGGGAATATACCCTTTCGACCAAAAACAAACATTCAAATTGAGAACCACCTCCTTTTTGGGATTCGGTTAAAAATATTTGGTGACTTTAAAATCAATCAATTATTATGTCTCTAACCGACCACGGGACTACAGAGTCCCGGATTTTTGGAAGGCGAACGTGGGGCCGAAGCCAACACGCTGAAGTCCTTTTGAGACAACTTTAATGAAATGGTGACACAAAACCGACGATTATCCCTGTATACACTATAGAAATGTACCCAAGGACAATGCCCGGTTCTGTGCTAAACTATTGCTAACTATGGATGAAAACTACTTGGGCTATTGTGATGGGATGCTAGTGGACTATAGTCTGTTTTTTAATCTCGTAGACTAAATTGACACTTGCAAAATGTCAAACTTCCAAATAATTTTGCTAGCTCTGTGGTGCAGTGTTGTACTTACGATACCGGTACGTTGAATCGTAACTTTTTACAATAAGTCATCCTGAAATAATGGGCTTATCCTTGATGATTACGCATGGCTTTGCGTGGTCAGATATCCCTGGCAGTTTGTAGCACGTCGTACAGCCATGTGTACGTACGTGAATTTTAAATATAAAACTTTGAATGAATATTAAATTCGTCTATTATAGATAAAAAGTTACGATTCAACGAACCGGTATCGTAAGTACAACACTGCACCACAGAGCTAGCAAAATTATTAGAAAGTTTGACATTTTGCAAGTGTCAATTTAGTCTACGAGATTAAAAAACAGACTATAGGAATGGGGAAACTACGGGAACTATGGCACCTGCCGATAACAATGTAATAAATACACGTAAAAATGGCAGGTGGAGACTCGCCAACTCACTTACTGGGCCCCCGGGAATCAGTCGCTAAATCGCAACAAGAGGGCAACAGGTACATGAGCGGCTGAAGGGTGAGGATACCTCGGCGGACTTTAAACGCAGATCACGCGCTCCCTGTGGGTCCAGCATCACCGGCCCACTCGCCACTTACCACGAGGCACCTACCCTCCGAGCGGGCTGCTAACCCTACTCTAGCGACTCCACTCTGACCGGCCGGTGAAGGCAAGCCAAGAGGCGGGAGACCTCTCCCCCGTCATGCTTCACTCCGGCAAGCCGGAGATGGGGGACAGTATACTCTCCCTGGAGCACTCGGATATATAGCCCCGCGGGGTCGCTACTCCCCGTCATCCGCCTCAGATGCCCTGCGGGGCAAATCAATCAATTATTATTATTGTTTCTCATCATCAAATAAGTACATACCTTTGGTCGTTACAAATTGCATTATATTTCAGAACACCCGCATACCCTCCGCCGAAACAAAAATGTTAGAATTGTTGAGAAATAATATAAGAATAAATTAAAATTCCGTAATAGGTAATAAAAATTCAATTAAAGTTAAAAATTATTACGAATGACGCAACACCAAAATAAATAATACATATAATAATTTAATGCTAAAAACTTACATATCTTTTTTCTTAACAACAAAAACAAATTGAACCTATAATTTAAAATTAATAAATAAAATTGAAATAAGTTGCTATTAAAAAATAGGTATATATAAAATTGGTATTCGATTATTTATAATAAATTTCCGATTTAGGTATCGAATGCACACCGCTGATTGAAAAAAAAAATACTCCATTCCAAACTCTACTTGTCTGTGACTTGACTGATGTTGTAAATTGTTCATTTTTATTGTGTATTTTATGTGCTGATTTTTTAGTTATTGAACATAAATAAGTGCACGAAATGTATTGCAACGGATTGAAAATGTTATAAATATGACGTTTGTGTTGTGTTTGAGAAAGTGATGCGATTACTTATTGGTAAGTTTTCACCAAATTTGAAATGCCTAACTTTTCGATAGACTTAAAAACACCGTAATTATTATCTTTTTCTGAATTAACTGACCCCATTTGACCTTTGCACGTTGTTGTCAAATAAGTGAGCTCTAAAGTTATAGTTAAAATACTTCTGATCAGGCATTACGGACTTAGAATTCATGTGTTGAAAGCTAGTACAAATTTTTGACTTCCATGTCGCGATTCAAAATATCCCGCCGAATCAACGGTAAAGTCATATGTCAAAATCTTGTCGAGCAGAGGGGTTAACCCACCTCCCAATATGGAGGAATATCTCAATTCGGATGTTATTTTAGCAGAAAAGCTTAAGTAGTTTCAGAGATTGTGGACCATTTTGGACAGATAAACAGGATATTTTACTGCATCTTTAGTCCATCTAGAAAGGATATATTATTAATTACCTAGAAAAGTAATTTATGGATGCAAGTCACGAAAAAAATTTACTACAAGTATAACTTTTAACTGACTTATTTACAAGATTACAAATATATAAAAGAGGTATTTACATTAAACCTCAAAAACGTAATACGATACGAATAAGTCTGTCTATATTTTTGTTGTAAATAAAACATTACTTCCCAAAAACTTCAAATTCGCACAATATTATTTTCTCCATTCCCCAACAAAAAACTTCCCTTTCTAGAATCGCCTTCTCCCGTAATTTCCCCGTACCCCGTGATGCATTACTTCGTATTGTGGTGCATTAATCCCGTGCCGAGAATAATTGGTCTCACTGATGTGGGATGAACGAGTCTCACTCTATGCCGTGCAGTAGCCATTTCTAAAGCGTTTCGAGTATTCTTTTTTAGTTTTTTTATTTTCTGGTTTTAGCGTGGGGGTATTTTTAATTTAATTTTGAGTTTTGGTGAGCGCTCCGCTTGTTAAAAACGTAAAAAGCTAACCATACGATACATATAATGGTTGATTTCTTATACATCTTTTTCTTTCTTTCTTTCCATTGAACAGATAATTTATCACTAGGTAAAAGACATAATATTTACTCAAAAGTAAATAAACTCAAATTGTGAAGCAACGATCAAAAAAGTCTTTAAAAAATATAAAAAAATAAACATTGAATTTCGATGCACCAGACATCACTGTCAACAGTATCTAGATAACTCTTTTATTTAATATTGAAGAAAATATTTCAAGCTTCGGCATTCGTACTTTCTCCTGTCTTACTTTGAATAGATATTCATTCAAAATACACGAACTAGCCAAGAGTTTGATTCAGAAGCACAATGTTTTGTTCCATGAAGCGTGTTCGGAAAATTCAACTATATTTCTTAAGATAAATAAACACTAACATTGAAAAAAGAGTTTTTGAAGGATAATTTTAAAACTGTTTTATTTGCGGGTTAAGGTGTCTACACACCAAAGCCGCTGATGCCGGCGGCACAGCCCGGCGGCCCAACCCGCCGGCCGTATTTTGTACAATCATGCCGCCGGCTTTCATAGAGTATTTGACAATTACTAGAACACCACATGCCGCGGCTGTCGTGCCGCCGGGCTGTGCCGCCGGGTCAGCGGCTTTGGTGTGTAGACCCCTTAAGATTATCATCAGCTTTTTTATCGTCCCACTGCAAGGCACAGGCCTCTTTTCACACAAAGAGTGATTGAGCGTTAATCACCACGCTTACTCAATGCGGGTTGGTGATTTCAGACTTTACCTATAGTCAAGTAAGATTTTTATTTTTATTTATTACCAATTTCATTGACCAAAAAAAAAAACCAAAAAGCCAAAAGCTGTCTTCAAAATAGATGCAATAATAAAGCGATAACAATGATATCGAAGTTCAGAAAAAAATAACAAAAGTTCCAAAGAACACACCATATAAGTTTTTTTTATAAATAAACTGAACTGAACATGAAAGATTTCCCCTCAATTACGTTACAAAGTAAACACAATAATAGTTAAACTAATTCTGGTTATAAATACACGAACAGGGTACCTTTTCTCAAAATTTATTGAGGGCAATTAGAACTCTTGTTAATTAATTTCTTTCCGTCTTTGTGTTTTCAAATTGGTTTGTATTTTTGTGTTTCTGCTTTCTCTAATTATTGTTTTTTTATTGTGTACTGCTTGTCTGTTTTTGTTTGGGAAAGAAGAATAATTATCAAAATAATGACCCTCCATGGGTGCAGCGGGAGGATGTGTCAGACTTTTACTGACTAAAACCCACCTTTGTTCTTTCTGGGGCCTTTTGTGTGCCAGGGCCGCGGTAACTCTATTGAATGATCTTGGGATCTTGGGAGCACCACTATTACGTTAGTTAAAATTTTCACTTATAATGCACTTATAACCCCTCGATTAATCGCCATTAAAAAAGAACAACTCGCATAATGGCCAAGGAAGACACTGTCTTCCATAATAAAACAAAGACAACTTACCAATTGGTTGCCCATATCTTACGTGTTAAGATACCAAGTATCAATATAAAACCTACAGTCCAACCGAGCAATATTGAGCGTGTCAAGTATCAAACAGGTCACACCACAATCCATTAAGTCTCTTCTGGGACTAATTGGTACAGCTGACAGACGTTATATGGGCATCTAAATGATTGAGGACAGTTTCTAGCGTTAGTGAATATTTTCACTTTTAAAGCACTTCAACCTTTCGATAAATCGCCATTAGAAAAGGCACAAAAACTCAAAAAGCAATTTCGTTTAGACCTGGGAATTGAACTGGAAACCTCGTGTACAGCGCTACAGCAAGACCAACGAGGCAGTATGTCTAGCTATCAGGCCAAAAAGGCACAACACTATGTATAGGTTAGACTAGGCAACTGAAATGCCAATGAAAACACTATCTTTCATATCTCCCATTATCAACCAATTAAAACAAAGACAGTCATTTGATTGCTTATATCTTAACACACTGCCTACAGTTGAACCGAGCAATATTGAGCGTCAAGTATCAAACAGGTCACGCCACAATCCATTAAGTATCTTCTGGGACTAATTGATACAGCTGATAGACATTCTAGGGGCATCTAAATTTTAACCATTATTGCACTTTATCCTTTCGATAAGTCGCCATTAGAAAGGGCACAAATACTGTTTTCCGAAAGTTTCTAAAACCCAAAAGCAATTTCGTTCAGACCTAGGAATTGAACCAGAGACCTCGTGCACAGCGCGACAGCAAGAACAACGAGGCAGAATGTCTAGATAACAAGCCAAAAAGGTACAATACTATGTATGACTGCCAATGAAAGCACTGTCTTTCATATGAATACTATCATAGTCTACCAATTAAAACAAAGACAGCCAATTGGTTGCTTATACGTTAACACACTGCCTACAGTTGAACCGAGCAATATTGAGCGTCAAGTATCAAACAGGTCACACCACAATCCATTAAGTCTCTTCTGGGACTAATTGATACAGCTGACAGACATTCTATGGGCATTCGAGATCACTCGCCATTGGAATACTAGGAACGGATGACTTGGTCCAATTTGTGTCGCTATGTAATTTAATTGGTTGGTTAAAGCCTTCGAGGTGAATTGTATTTGTATTGGCCAATCAGGGATATTGAATGAATTTATGGAGTGAGTTTATTATGGAGTAAATTTGTATAATCTTTGTCTATACTAATATTATAAAGAGGAATTGTTTTTTGTTTGTAATGGATACCTAAACTCAAAAACTAGTGGATCGATTTCTAAAATTTTTTGACTGTTTAAAAGCTACACTTCCCGAGTAACAAATAGTATGGGCAACAGTTCCCACGGGACAAGACTGAAACCACTGGAAAAACGGTGCGTGTTGAATATCTTCATACATAGACAGGAAGTTTATATTTGGCTGATAATTTCATAGGATTTTTGAAGGCCACATACCAAAACAAAAATATACTCGCGAAAAAACACAAAAGTACTTTCACAGTTTTCGAAGAAAACTACCACTGTTTTCACCAGAGTTTGAAAAGGGACAGCACAACAATATCCCATACGAGTTTGTTACTGCAAAGCTTCTAGATAATTCTATTAACCTTAGCTCCCTTATCTTTTCTAAAGCGAATTTAGCTTCAAGTCCAATGCATCACAATGAGTTTTTTTTTCTTTTTTTATCCAGATATCATAACGCGGGCGTGCCCCCAAAGGATTACCAGAAACAATGAATACAGAACGGAAAATCTTTTTTTTTTTGGTCCGCGGTAAAGGAGGTCGTCGCATTTATTTAATTTTGTCTGTGATATTTATCTGACATGTATTTTTTACGTTTATAGAGAGGGTAGAGTCGGCTTTCGGGTACTTATGTGTTATTTTGTTGCTTTTGCGTTTCTATCCAAAAAGGTTGGCTTAAAAGAATGAAAAAAGTATTTTTTTCCGACATTTATGTTTATTATGGAGTTTTAGAATTGAAAACTTGACCTGGAATAATAAAAACAATCGTATATTTCATTTATGGCAAGAATATAAAAGTAACCGCTTATTTTTAGGAGGTCTGTATTATATTTTTTAAATAAAAATCTACATTTATCTATCATACAAATTAAAACACATTACCGTTAATCGCCCCATCCATCACTTAATTATAACTAATCCACATCACTTAAAACGACCAAAAATAATTCGAGCCAAAATTTACCAATCCAAACATATTTTTTTACTTCAAAATAAATACGCTCATAAATCCGCTACTAAGCGTTCCGAACTCGCTTTAATATCGTTGCTATAACCGTAAGTTTGTACGAATATAGACTGCTTTAGTCTTATTGGCGTCGAGAACGCACCTGCTACCGTCCAAAGAGTAATAATTCTCCATGTCTATACCGTCTGTTTTCTTCCGAGAGGGACGGTGGTAGGGGCCACGGTGACAGCGATTTCTCGAGCGATTTATTGTTTGCCTACGTGTCTCCAGATTAAATTATGTTTATGGCACGTCTGTATTAATTTAAAGGAAATGTTCTTATTCTACGGTTGAGTTATTGATGAGTTTGGGTGACGGCTGTGTTTTTTGGGGCAGTGATAACGTCGAGCAGTGTTTAGAGTGTTTTATGTTTTGATTGTGAAGAGTCGATGAAGTGAATTAAATATTTACTTCGCTAACATATCGAAAAATGTCCTGGTTTCGGTAATAACATGGTCACTTAACTCACTACCTTTACTCATTCCTCCTTGAATGACAGTAGGATATATTTTCAAATGGTCCAACTCTAGAGTAGTCGTTTACCGCTATAGTTTAGAACTTGATTCTCAATTTAGAATATATGCGCAGATGTTTTTAGAACAGTTATTTAAGTGAGTAAGTGTTTTATTCGTTTCAATCCGTGTGATGTACTTGTTAATGTGTTTTGTACTTTTTCTTTACCTTCTATTTAAGCTAAGGCATAAATCATACGTATAACAAGTCTATATTTATTTCAGTGGAATACTGAAGATGAACTTTGCTTTGTAAGTTCCAGAAACGAACTCTTGTACTTAGGTTGATTTTATTTATGTTAAGAAATGTTAGTGCACTATGTAGTGGGTTCTTTTAGATAGTTCTATAATTTCTTCTGTATTTAATCATAATATTACGTACTTGAAACTTCAAACTTTATAAACTGTTAATAATTTCCAAAGATTTTGATATTAGTACACAAAGGTTAACTTATTATTATAAAATCATTTTATATTTTAATTTTCTACATCTTTAGGCTCAAACCGATTAACCAAACCGATGAACGAAACCTTAGCATTCTTTCTCACACCTTTTCATGAAGCAAATCACCCGAAAAATACATTCTATTAACTGGAATTTAATTTATAAACCAGTAGCTACACGCTTGAATAACTTCGCCTACTCCATACAATTTAGAGTAAAAGCACACTGCAGATTTTTTAGTCGGCCGATAGTTTTATCGGGCGCTTGAAAAGTACGAAGATGTATAGGAGTGCGCACATAACAGTGATCGTATTTGACCGGTAACAGATCGACTTAAAACATTGATGAATTTTACGATGAAACAAAAAAGGATTTTGCAAATCGGTCCATAGTAATCGGTGAAGATAGGTACATAAAAGAGATGCTGATGAATTAAGAAACTCCTCCTTTTTTTGAAGTCGTTTAAAGGAATCCATCAACCATCGGGCCACTGTCGGCCGATGGTTTAGTCTACCGTCTGCTCTCAGAAGCTAAATGTCAACACGATATCTTAATGGAGAAACGGGAATCGTGAAACGAGGCAAAAAAATAAAATAATTTATGTACCAGTAATGTGTTCGTTTGCCAAATCGAATGTGGAATATACGGGAGGGAAATTGTGGTGAAAACGTTCGATTTTATTATCGGCCAATGACCTGTGAAATAGTTATAGATATCCTTACTATTTTAACATAAATGCATTCAAAAGGAAATGCGAAAGTGAGTTGTTTGTACGCAAAAACTGCTAAAGCGACTGAGATGGCGTTTTGCTAAGAGATAGGTGTAACCGTGGGTAGGAGATTTTTATAAATCAGTCTTGGTATGTCTTGAGCTTTATAACATTAGTAGCCAGAGCAAATTAAATTCGCTGTCAGCTTAAAATATTATATGCAAACAAAGATTACACTCAGCAATGACAATTATAATTTGTGTGTAAATTAATTAACTTAACTTCTATATTAAGCTAATTTAATCCACAATAAACCATTAAAAGTTTAAACGCTCCCAATTTCATTAACATAACTAACCAAATAATTGAATAAAACATTCGAGTCAAATAAATTCAGAAAGCGTCCAAGATAATTACTTGGCTATTTCCCACATGTTACCCTCGAAGCAAGATTAAATTTAAATGAGTCTTTACCTCTTAATGATTACCGCAAAGTCATTTACGTAGACTTCACAAAAAATGTAGTCTCTTGACATTTTTGGATGAACTATTTATAGGACTGTTTCAATTGGCATTTTTTGGTATTTTGGTGGCTTTTGTAATTTGTTCTTTTAGTTGTAGCGGGAACAAATTGGGGTTAAATATAGCTGTAGGAGTATCCCCTACAAGTTTACGTTGGCCGATAGTTGGATTGGACTCTGTATCAGTATGGAGGTTCTTCTATTTATCTGTTGATTGTCCTATATCTATTATATATCTATTATGTCAATTCCTATCTCTTCTAAGCAAAATCACAGATAAATGGAATATTAGGAACGGCTGTAATACTTTCGTGATCGTCAGTTGTTATAATTAAGAACTTTTACGCTAGGAGGTGTGCAGAACACAAAAATAACTACGTATGTTTCCATGAATACTCAGCAATTATATTCGCTAAATATTTGAGTTCACAAAGTACTGAATTTTAGGTACTCAGACAAGTAATAATAATCATAGAAAGGGCAGGGAACTTTCGTTGCCTTTCAATTTGTTTGTAGCGAGATGTTTGCTGTCTCTCAAGAAAGAATTGATGTTCATAAATTTTCGTCAAATTATTAACGATTAGCTGTTTCGCCCAGTTTCACCCATGTCCTGGTATGATCTCCTGGGAGATCTTCCTTCATTACCCAGATAAAATATCTCACCTGGTTGAGCAAAGTTGGACAATAAAGATACTATCCTTACAGTGTCAGGATAGTTTAAATCCGTTCCCTATTTTCGGACATTTGAGGGTGCAGACACCAAAAAATGTTATTTGCAATCATCATCAGTGACCTTTTACATCTATAAAAGATGATTTAAACTGCATCCGTGTCAAGTTGCTTGGTTTTGGCACTTGCGCTGATGACCAACAAGGCCTATGCGAGAGCGACAGCGCCGATCGCAACGTCCACAAACGAACTGTGTTCCCGGTGAAGTTCGAGGTTATTTGTAATATTAGGATGGCAATACAGTAATGGCCTTCAAAGTAATAATTCCAGCATTACATTGGAAAGGTAACAACAATTTCAGATATTCATCACGCCGTAAATCCTAAGTCGTATAATATTCTAAATTGTTTCATTGTCTATTCTGCAATATTGTTAATAAACATTTCGAAATCTAAATCCTTGTTTCTGAATTAATCTCTGCTTGATAAATTTTCAATGGAATCGTAATGTTCATTGCTATATTCTATTTTAATATTGAAGTGTTTTGCGTTGTTAGTATAAATGCAGTACTTAACTATCTACATAGATCAATTGTGAATTTACAAAAGGTCTTATAGTTCGGCCATTCAGAGAATGCGTTCCTGACACGTCGCGATTGAACTGACGACGTAACTTTGCAATGGCGTTGCAGTTACGATAAAAATATTTTTGCTGGTTGTTTACCGTTTTAACAATTGAGGAGCATTAAAACAACATTATTATATCAATAATCAATGAATGTTATTACGTCGTCAGTTCAATCGCGACGTGTCAGGAACGCATTCTCTGAATGGCCGAACTATAGTGAAGTATCTATATTTTGGATATCTAAAATTATGTTTGGTGCAATTGGTAGGTCAGCATCAGGTCATCTCCTTTTGATGTCTATTCCATGTGTAAGCTTGCCAAGTTTTCATGGTCGTGAACGTGACTATTTTCATTGAAAAGAATACAATATACCTAATGCAGGATAACATAAGATATAAGATCTAATAAACTCAGTAATTGAGCGATGTGAGTAAACTAGCCTTTAAATTCCTACGTGTTAAAACCAGCAACCCATACACTACCTCTATTCTAAATACACTACAAAAGAAAAAAAAAAACTAGTAAATTCAAACTCACTTATCGTAAACAATCCAAAGCTACCTCTCAGTATAAACCCCACATAAACTTTTGTAACTAAGAATTTATTTTCATAGCTATACGAGCTATAGTATAAATCTTACACACGATTCGTCCCCAGACAGGAGCTTTCAAACGAAGCAGTACATCTGTCGAGCAATATAGAAAATGACTCGGCAGCTATTGAAATATTCCTTCAAATGGTTCAAAACGTTGCTCGCTGGAGCGTGAACGAATCGGTTGATGCGACTTCTCGATTTTAGATCTCGATTCGGATTTAATCGGTTTGATGTAACGATTATTCTGTTGAGGATTGTTAGGGTATGGAAATAAATTATTATTAAAGTTAGGTACCAAAATCTATATTTAAGTATATGAAAATTTTTAAATATTTTTTTCCATTATCTTTTTCATATAAATAAGGATCAACCACCCAAATGGTTTTTAGTCATAAACTATCGTAAATGGGCTGTGAAATAGATTTTGGACTTGCCTCAAAATGTATACCTCTGATACAAAAATGCTTTAGCAATCACTCTAAAATACCTCAAATCCAAATCAATCCAAAACCAAAAAACAATCATGTGTTGATTGTTTTATTTTTATTAACCAAAACCCATACATGCAGAAGGAAATAATTTAACGTCCACACAAACGCTGTTAGATAGTGGCAACTGTTCCGACACGCGTGACCGCAACCTGGATAACGTTGAGCGACAGGCTTTCAACGCTGATGGCTGTCTCCGGGAGCTTAGGCAGAATTATTGCTAGGACAATTATAATAATTATAATAGTAACGAAAGATAATGTAAACATAATAAATAAAGTTGAAAAGAACATAATAAATAAAGGTGATGACGAAGGTGAATGACATGATATTGAAGAGTGTTGTCAAGGTTAATATGAGTTTTACCATTTACTCCATGTTTAGGGTTGGGCTGCTTCAAAAGAAAGGAGCACAAGTAGATGGAAACTTGAAGAGTATTATAATTTAGCATACTAGTTGATTTAGACAATGTAGGACACAAATACGTGACTGCAACCTGGATAACGTTGAGCGACAGGCTTTCAACTCTCTGATGGCTGTCTCCGGGGGCTTAGGCAGAATTATTGCCAGGACAATTGTAATAATTACAATAGTAGAAAAAGATAATAACAGTTAAATAAATAAAGGTGACAATGAAGGTCAATGACATGATACTGAAGAGTGTTGGTACTCCTACTGTAAGTTTTTTTCAATTTTTTCATATTAAAGGTTGGACTGTTTTAAAAGGAAGGCATAGAGATAGATGAAAACTTGAAGAGTATTATAATTTAGCATGCTGGTTGATTTAGATACGTAGGACACAAATGCGTGACCGCAACCTGGATAACGTTGAGCGACAGGCTTTCAACGCACTGATGGTTGTCTCCGGGGGCTTAGGTAGAATTATTACTAGGACAATTATAATAATTACAATAGTAGAAGAAAATAATAACAATATTGTTGAGAACTATACAAGGTGTTGATTTGCATTTGTGCCATAGTTCAGGAGGAGGACATACAATACGTAAATAATCGATTGGAATTACAGTAGATGGGAAATAACTAATATGCACTGCTTTTTTTGTCATTGTAATGTCGTGGTATTTCCGAAGTAATCTAATTTTATGAATGAAATTTATGGGTGATCGTTGCGTATGCTTTGTGTTTGCGTTTGTGTGAGGGTGCAGCACGATTTTAACGCCAGTAACATACGCGCCAAGTTTAAATAAGGCTAGATGACATTTATGGAATTCAGAAAAAAAATTAAAGAAAAAAAATTACGTACCAATTTTTTTATTGATTTGGGTCGAGAATCATTAGCATAATTACCTCCTTGAATATGGCACGGATGCAAATCAACAGCTTGTATAATAAATGAAAGTGATAGACAAAATTGATATGTCGGTTGACTCCGGAATGATACACAGGAGTGTTGCAAATGCGAATGTGAGACTTCAATTATCCTGTTCCAATTGACAACAAAAAACTGAACTAGTTTTCGTGATGTTATGTGAAGACAAAGAAAACCCTAAGATGGATATTTCATATTCGACGTATTTTATAGTACCTACCTAAGTTCAAATATTTTATACAAATGAATCAGTGATTCACCTCAATATTGTCAGAATCTCCATAAACCATAACCATACCATAAAACCTTACAACCCAATAACATCCTCAAACCAACATTCGAAACATTCCAAGCTAAACTACTCATTACCGTTTACTATGAGCGTCCGTACAGCCGATATTGTGCCGGACAGTCTATCAAATGCCTGATTGCAATCTCGCGCACGGCCAACCAGAAACTGTTCATACCGCTCGCTATTAACTACAATGGACGGCGTGACGTCATCGGACTCCATTCGACACACATCGCTTGTCAAAGGTTATTGAGTGACCAAAAATGTTTGACGTTGTTAGTGTAAGATGAAGCTTGGAGAACTTGATTTTCTGACGAGATTGGTTCGAGACGCTACTTTGTGTGTAGCTTGAAATAGCTTTGCTTTGAGCACCATAACCATACCATTTTGCCAGCACTGAATAACGTGGAAAATTGTTTTTCAAATTAAATGTGTTATTGTAGTACTAAATTCCAAATTCACATATCGACAAGGGACCGTTATAGAGTCGATAAATGGTGAAGAAAAAATACAGCAATTGAAAATGATAAATAATATTCAGAAACAAACAATGATAAAGAACAAGTTAACACTAATAGCGTGTCATAACTAAATATATTACGAACACAAAGAAGAAAAACAATTCCACTTAGCTACAAATTCAAAGAATAAAACAATCCAATAAACTGTAACATCTTTATTCTACCCTAGATACACATTGAAGCGTCTCTATTTTTATAAAATCTCCTTTCAAAACTAAAGTCTCAGACTTAAGTTCTGTTATTGGCAGTTTCCCTCTTTCGTTTAGTTAAGCAGCAAATATATAGTTCTAGGAAGTTTTCTCGACGATGCGGAAAATGTTTAAACTCTTTTTTTAAGCTCTTCAAAGTTTTTTGATTAAAGTAAACATGAGTCGTTAGGAACAAAAGTGGACGACCCTATCTCACTATAAAAGGTTTGGCTTATTCTTCTTTTCAGTACTTGAAATGTCAAGTGTTCAAGGATAATTTGTTGCGAAGTGGTAATCAACCTGTATTTAACGTACTTGTTTTTAAAACCATCGATTTAATATAGGGCACAAAATACTACTTTTCAAAGTTCTTGCAAGAACGTTAATTTCTCACCATATTAATGTTTGATAACGTTTTAAGTACCAATTGTACCAAATATTGTTTGGTTCCACACAATAGCTTCCATCAAATAGACTATAGATAGTTCAACTCAGATTTGCGCGCGGCCCTATGTGTGCGTTGGCTTGTAAATATACAACTTTCATTCGTGTGACAGTGACGTCGTCCGAGGATGACGTGTTCTTATCGCTTTTTGTTATGGATACAGTCGTTTACGAAAATACTAGTTATTCACGAAGAAATTATTAAGGAGTCAGGTAAAGCGTTTCAAAAAATTAAACAACATTCAAAGCTTTTTATTATTACCTAAATATAGTTTTTCATTATTTTCTCATACGTCTTTTCAAATTGACATTGACAATATCTAAGAAATAAATGAGGTGAAATATCTAAGATGAATTAAATACTCCTTACATATTTTCTAGCTCGGGGTACGCGGACAATAAATAAAAGTGTGGACTAAGAATGTAAAAAAACGTATCATCATCATCATCATCATCTCAGCCATAGGACGTCCATTGCTGAACATAGGCCTCCCCCTTTGATCTCCACTTGATCACACAAAAAACGTATAATCTAGTATAATAATGTAAACAAAATGTGTGGGGAATTTTAAAAAATAATATTGCTTCGCATAATGTCGACCAAAATAAGACGGAAATAATGAAACTCATAAATTAACGTTTAAGTCAAATTGATGAAGGGATGTGGTATAATACTTGTCGACATGTACAAAAGAAAAAAGAAGAATACTATAGACATTTTGACATGGAGTCAGAATTTATAATTCACCTTGAAGAGTAGCGAATCCGAAAATTCATCATTTGATTTTTCAAGTAGCGATTCAGAATCATTATAAATAAATAAACATTAAATTACGTAATAACGTTTTTCTTTAAACAGCCGTATACAACCCCTAAATAACTGTATTTGTACCCGACTGTACCTCTTGTCACGCACACAAAGTCACCGTATATGTACAAGGGTTACCCACGCCGCGCGCACGACTGAGTTGAACTTACTATAATATAATATAACTTTCACCCCACACTTATTTAAAACAAAACACAACTCCTTAATCAAGAAAAACAACCGAAGTATAGAAAGCCCATTTATCATAAGACTCTTGAAACAATCTTAAGACTTTCAATTTGAGCGCGCAACAAAAACTGTTTAACTTATACTTGGATGACTTTGCTCTTTCTGGTATATTTTTTTAATAATGCAAAGGAGAATTTTCTCTGTGAACATTTCATTGGTGCAAGACTGTGGCAAATTTTTGCTTCTACATTTGCGTAAAAGCTCTCTATTGGAGCCACGTTGAGTTAGATTCTGAATGCATTTTCTTGTTTCCTTTGTTATGCTTATTTTGTTTTAGCTGGACTACTGACAGTATTGTTTGTAGGCTTGCCTGTTTTGTTTGCTCTTTGTTTTATGTGGTAAGTACCTATACCTTTTATGGCTGGTAGATTTCGCTGTTTCGTCTGTCTAGGCATCATGTTGTTAGCAATGCTTTTTGTATATACTGCAGTATTTTATACGTATTAAGAGAATGTATTCACATTCGTTTACAGCTACTAAGCTCGCTCATTCCCTCGTAAAATCATGACCCAAAACAAAATGTGAAAAAGTGGAACAAAGCGCATCTCAAACGATCTCTTGAGCATCATCAAAATAAACTGAAAAGCCAAAGGGTTCGAACGACACATAAACACTCAAAGTGAAGTACTAGTACAATTGTTTGTTTGTTCGTCATTCTGAGGCGAGCCACCTTCGCCATTAGCCGTTAATGCGTTTTTGTTTATACTGCGGGCTAGATCTACTGAATATTTCCTTTGCTCGGAATATCTATTTGAGTTCCGGATTAATTTGGACCTGATTTGTGTAGTTGGCGTTTAGTTTGTGGTTGTTTGTTTAATTAAATAGTGTTTCGAAATTTTAAAGTTGGCTGTTGAGCTTTGGAGCATAGTTATTATAGCGTTTTAACTGCCTCGTTGGTCTAGCTGTCGCAAGTGCGGCTGCTGAGCACGAGGTCTCGGGTTCGATTCCCGAGTCGGGCCGAAATCGCTTTGTGGGTTTTAGAAGACTTTCACATAGCAGCCCGGAGCCTGGAAGGTGGTGATTGATACACCCGTGCATCGGAGAGCACGTAAATGTCGGTCCTGCGCCTGATCTCTTTCCGGTCGTGTCGGATTGCCGTCCCATCGGGCTATGAGAGTTAAGGAATAGTGAGTGCACCTGTGTCTGCGCAAATGCTCGTGCACTATAATATGTCCTGCGCAGCTGGCTAATCTCCTTACATGAGAACAGCCGCCGTAGCCGATAATCGGCTAGGAGAACATCATCATCATCATTATAGCGTTATTATAAACTTTTTTTTAATTTCAATATCTTCTATCCCTTTTAAACAAATTGTGATAGAATCATTATGTCAAAATGTATTTTTCTTCTATGTCATTTCTCCTTGACAATAAATTGTAATTTTATAGACCAAACATAATTACAATAAAAATCCTATAAAACCATACTTCAAAGCCAACAATAAAAATAAAAAGACATTTCAACTCCACCTCGTTCCCCATCATTTGCTCTCCAAAAATTGGTTTCTATTTCAAGTCATAAAGTTGTTAAAAAGAAAAGTATGCCATAATCCTTTTTCATGGTTATTTAGGGGCCAACAAAGCGCGTATTCGGAATATTCGCGGCAACAAATCATACGCCGCCCTTTAGAAACCATGAAAGCATTCTTAAAACAAGAACATAAAAAAAGAATCAGAAGTCAGAGCAACACTGTTAAGGATTTGTTTTAAGGCATAAGCTGAAGCGGGTAGCGGAGCGATATTTTTTTTTAGTCTTTTTTGTATGGATTCAATGGAGGCATTTCCATCACTTAGTTACTTTTGTTAAAATTCAACTTAACAGTAAGTCCATCATCATTATCATACCATAGTGTTACGAGTATCACCATTGTCAGATCAGCCATCATCCAGTCCATTGGGTACTAAACGTAGACTTCCCCCAATGAGTATCTACTTTTCTGGTCTTATAATGTATTATATACTAAGTATTTTAATTACTTCAAACATAAAACAATTAAATTATTATGTCAGAGTCCTGCAAATTACCCTGTCTCGTTTATAATTTTGACAATCTCACAGATTAGTCATGAAACGTCAGATTGGTCAGACAAGCATGACGTCACAGTGCCATAATGGAATTGGATTACAATAGATTGGTTCACATTAAGCTATTGGCTACGTAATACTGACGTATGCATTACGGCTTATTAGTAACACAAACGTAGCTAATGGAAATTATAGCAATTGAATTTGTACTCCAAGCTTTATCAAAATAAAATGAAATCATCTGCCTAGCGTTTTCTCAACTATGTTGGGGTCGGTTTCCAGTCTGATCGGGTGCAACTGAGCACCAGTATTTTGCAAGGAGCGACTGCCCTTCTGACCTCCTCAAACCAGCTAACCGGATATTCTTACTTTAAAATTATATAAAGTTATAAAAATATAAACAAATTAGGTAAATTAACCCTTAACTATCCAGAATGCTTTTGTGACGTAACTGACCAGTAGTGTCCAACAGACACTTTATAAATGTAGGTAAGGTACGACAAAGCAAAAGAAAGTTATTTTGAATTAAAAAGACAGTATAATGTATTTCAGTAATGTTTTGTTACACTTATTCATTTACAGATATTTCAATTTTTTTTTTCTGAATTTTCAGAGCAGACATTGTGATTGCATTTATCACAACAATGTTTAGAAGCCCCTTGATAATTTCGAAGGGCAAATATAACACGCTTCTTTCTTTTCGCAGCACGTTCAGATGATTGAGTAGCCTTCCGATTTTACCCTGCCACATCTTGCATGGCACTCGACACCATAAGATTATTATAAGTAAATGTAAATAAAACACAATCTACCTTCACACTCGAATAAAACAAAATTTTACTGTGTCTGTTGGACACTTATGGGTTGATGAAGTACTATTTTCGTTTATTAACCAAAAATAATAAACTATTCATGGTACAAATATTTTCATTACACATTTAGATTCGTAACACATTGGAGATAAATTAGATAAACGGCCGATTCGTAAAAATAAATACTTTCGTTTTTATGAAAACATAAACGCAAAAATGTGTCCGCGAGACACTTGTGGGTTGTTAAGGGTTAATTTGAATCCCCAAACCCAAAATAAGTCTTTGTTTCTGTTTTCTTGTCTTGTATGTATTCCAATCAATAAACCAGTTCTGAAAAATTTGGAAAACTTTTCCAGGTTTCTATATACATATTTTCTTTGCTAATTATAAAATAACATAGAAGTAATCAACTTACATTTTCATAATTGAATTTAAATTAATATTAGTTCGGCACGCCTCCGGAATAATTTATGAAGACATTTCAGTTATTAAATACCTATTTTAATTGAAAACATGAAAGCGCGCAAAATAATTTTATATATTTAATAAACGATCGTATTCGGAGAATCAAATGAATGCAATACATTTTGTTTCTAGTTTTATTCATATCAATATACATATTACAGAAATGAAGTATTAATATGCCATACTATTGTATTTTCTACTTACTTTATTTACTCAAGTATAAACGGTTTACTTATGAGTGCCATGAAAGGCGACACTGTCGTTATTTATTTGACCTAGAACCTTTTTTATAAGTAAGAAAGCCTATCAAATTTAAAAATATCATACGTTCCAAAAGGACGATGGGCGTTTTGGTACCCTGTCCAACAGTGCTGATTCTAGTACCGTTGCGTAGGTCTTGGCAAGGCAAAAAAAAAATACTATGAGGACTAGTTCCAAATCCTTGTCCATTTCACGTGACATCGACTAACAGAATGTGTAATGTTCATAAATCGTCAACGTAGATGTAGTTCTTAAATCCAACTGCATTGAATAAAAACTGGTAAAGCAACAAAAAAACAGGAATTTGGCCTTCTTAAAATGTTTGCCTGCCGACTGTTTTAAAAAAAGACTGTGCAATCCTTTGCAGTTCACGCAGAACTAGATTATGTATTTGATGAAAGTCTTTCAGTATTTACAATCAATTAAGGTTGCAAAGTCAGGGGACGATGTTAACATAGTACATATTACCACTTAATCTTGCTCCTCAAGAGGTGCTGAGATAATGATGAATTTCTTCTTAAAAAAAGATGAATAGAAATGTTTTGAACTTTTGTCAAATCAGATGACGATTGTGTTTCCGTAGTATGACTCCATAGACTATCACAACTTTTAGATTATAATAGAGTGTATCTCAAACAATGTAAGATGTCTAATAACTGAGTTTAAAATTATTACACTGACGACATATGCCTCTTAATGAATTTGCATATATGGATGACATAATTGTTTCTATGTCGATTCAATTTTCATCGTTACTCGGATCGGACAGCTAATTGAGGCAAGCCCCATAGTTTTTATTATTCTTCATGTGAATACCTTTCTAATGATATATCATACATTACTGTTGGAGCGGGTACCAAATCCCATACAAAGTGCCCATTGTCCTTTCAATACCATTATTATTTCGAGTTTTATTTTTTTAATTTTCTGAACATTTTATACCATGTCCCAGGCCTATTAGCTATCTTAATAAACCTGTTGCACCCACAAACTCTCTTCACTTAGACCACACAAGAAAAGAAACGTTTGAAACACGCCAGTGAATCACAGTGGGAAGCAGGGAATGCGTTAATAAGTCCCGAGGCATCCCCGGATTCCGACTTACCATATACGTATATGATATACGTACCCCACGTATATATGAGATGTGTACGTATTTCAGTAAAAGCCGTTTTGAAACTGAAAAAATAACGACGTGAAGAGATTGGATGATTAAAAAGGAATGGGCGTTTCTGGGTGCGTTTTTATGTTTTGATTTACTCATTCGAATTTTGAATGAAAATAAACAATTATTTTTGAATTAGATCTGTTGAAAAGCAGATTACCGATTGGTGCTTTTTATGTCATGGTAAATGAATAATTTGTGGCTTTAAAAATATCTTCAAATTATACACGGGTAAAGGATGGATATGGTCTTTGGTAATACAGAGGTGAAAGTTACTGTGGTGTCTCGAAGTCAGATTTTATAATTGCCATACGAATCCATAATTACAGGACATTAAGGATAGAATTGCACCAAATAGAGACATATCGTATCGTTTTCTTTTAAGACTAATATCGGGATCACTAAATTGCCAGGAAAATTCATATACTCAAAATTATAGGAGTATAATACACACGTACTTCGCAGATTACACATAATCCGAAGTTATTATAATTTAGCACTTCCCACGCTTGCCTAAACTTTGTGTTATCTATCCACCTTCCACCAGGCAATTTAATGCTAACGTTACATGTTTGAATAATCCTTGTACAAATTGATGATTAAGTGTATGGATTTTTGTTACTTTTTGAAGAGGAAAAGAAAATTGACACAGGGAGAATATCTTCTTGATGGACAATCATTGGGATACTTTTTCTCCTATACACTTTCTTGTTTGTATACATGGTTGCCGTTTAACTAAAGTTGCACCAGTATGTATGTATATGCAGCTACACCTAGGTTTAAACGACTGTTGAAAGACAAGCATGCTTGAGTGATTTTTTAAAGAGATTAACCATAAGGGAAGTACCTACATAGAGTGAGTACATAATGGAGTATATGAGAAAGTACACAATGTTAGTACATAACGCAATAAAAAAAAGAAAAAGAAATAATTCTCTTATTCTAGTATCAGTTCTTTGTTCTAAACTCAAACATTACAAAGCTTAAGTTAGTTTCTTAGTTCTAATACTATTTTTAGCACACACTAACAAGATTTTTATATTTGTGAGACAGCTAATATGTCCGGATTTCCAGTATCTGGGTATATATCGCGTGGGCGAGGTCATGTAGGTACCTTTATCAATTCTTCTCAGCCTTAAGAATTGAAAGCTTGACAGCGTGAAAGGTCGAAACTATTAGCTAGTAATTATAGTTAAAAATAGTGTGTTGTGTACGGAGAAATATAACATGAGCTTTGAAAAAAATATACTTATATACTAACTAAATAAATCCAGGAGCTAAGTTGAGAAATTCTTTCAGTGTTAGATATCTGATATTGAGAAGGTAGGCCCATAAGTGGTTTAAATGGAGGAATGGAGGATAGAAGTATATAGTATAGATGTAAAAAATACAGTTCTAGTCAATAATTTTGCCTTGTTTCTAGTGCTTTGTTAACCATAAAATGAGGATTCTACAAGTTTGAATTTATTTTCAAAACAAATGTGCAAAATACATTCAGATGAAATAAAAACTCGCTTGAACCTGAGAGTAGAATATTTTTTTACATGACTGTAATTCTGAGAGCATATCCATTTTTTTTCTCCGATATTCTCCCTTTCCGTCATTTCAACGAAAACAAAAACGAAAATACTAATACGATTGGTGATTGGGCGCAGTCCTTTGGGCTGCAAATTAATCCCAGGAAGTCTCAGGCCATGATCATTGGCAGCAGATACATGCGTAGCAGGCTAGATGTTGCGTCGCTACCACCTCTAGGTTTGAATGGGGTTCAGATTGACTACGCTAATACAGCAAAAAACCTGGGTATTACATTTGATATGAACTTATCGTGGACAGCTCAAGTCAATGAAGTTAGTCGTAAAGTTTACTGCACTTTCCATGCGCTGAAATGCCTCCAATACTTTTTGCCATTGAAAACCAAAATATCTCTTGCTCAGACTCTCATCCAACCCATCATAGATTACGCTGATGCCTGTTATCTGGATGCCACAGAGGAGCTTTTAAATAAACTTGAGCGCTTGCAAAATCTTTGTATACGTTTTGTTTTTAATCTTAAAAAGTATGATCATGTTTCACACTTTCGCAAGGAACTCAAGTGGCTCCCAATCCGTCTTCGCAGGAACACTCGCATTTTGTGTCTTCTTTTTAATATCCTCTTTAATCCTAAATCTCCAACCTACCTGCGGGAACGTTTCTCCTTTCTCCGCTCACCTGATGCGTCCTGCAGGACTCATCTCAAATCCCTTCTTAAAATCCCTTCCCACTCCACTGACTTCTACTCCTATTCTTTCACCGTGCACGCTGTACGGCTGTGGAATAAGTTGCCGCCTGAGGTGAGGAGCTGCCAGACTGTTGCTGTGTTTAAACGCAAGTTGAAAGAACACTATCTTTCCTCTCTGTCATAGTTGCATATAGTATTTATTGTATGTATATTTATTTATATGTATTTAAGTAGTTTATGTTAGTGATTATATATTGGTTATATCTTCTTTCTTTTTACACTGTCTATCTGTACCTATCTCTTTTTATTCTAACTCTCCCACAACGGGCCTGCTGGAAGAAATTTCTTTAGAGATAAGCTGTGCCCTTGTACTATTGTTTCTATTATTTATTCTTCTTTGTGTTTTATGTGTACAAAACTATTAAATAAATAAATAAATAAATAAATACTCTAAAACAAAGATAACCGAAATAACGTAGGTACTTTTTATTTTAAGAGCGTGATATATGATTTCGCGTCTCAGCAACGTTATATTACTTGGTTAAATTAAAAATCCAATTATAAGATCTTACTTGTATGAAATCTGTTGCGAACATAAGCTTTCAAGAAATGTTCTTGAACACACGGGTTATTTGTCTAAAATTATAAATGTTTTTGTTTGAACATTTGTAACTATATCATACAAAACGGTTACGTAGATTTAAATGAATAAAATTGCAGTTAAGCTGTTGTTACGACAATTGTCCTATTTTCAGACCCAGACATACAGAAAATAATACAAGCTGTTGATTTGCATCCGTGCCATAGTCAAGGACGTAATTATGCTAATGATTCTCGATCCAAATTAACAAAAAAATCTGTAGGTAATTTTTATTTTTTAGTTTTTTTTTCGGAATTCCGTCAATGTCATCTAGCCGTATTTAAACTTGGCGCGTGTGTTACTGGCCTTAAAACCGTGCTGCGCCCTCACACAAACGCAAACACAAAGCATACGCAACGATTATTCATAAATTTCATTCATAAAATTGGGTTACTTCTGAAATACTACGACATTACAATGACAAAAAAAGCAGTGTATATTAGCTATTTCCCGTCTTCTGTAATTCCAATCGATTATATTTACGTATTTTATGTCCTCCTCCTGAAGTATGGCACAAATGCAAATCGACACCTTGTATATGAGCTAACTCTGAAAGATTTTTTTAGTTTTGCACGAATAGTTCCTGAGATGAACAAAAAAACTCCCAAAAATGAACAAATAAATAAGTACCTATAGGTAAAATATATTTTTATATTATTCTTTGTTTTGCTAAGAACGAGTAGGCGTCTCAACAGGATTATATTATAAAGCTTCAGTATCAATTTCAGTTTGTTCATCAAATATCTAATACTACGGTGTAAAGTACGAAGACGTAATATGATAATAGTCAACAAAACAATCTATTTTCGTTGACAAGTTCCACCGAGCGTTTTGTTGTTGAAGCTTCAGTTTCAACCTACACATTCCGTCTGTATTATTAAGTAAAATAGAAATAAACAAACCTAGTATTCTAGCTGGTGTTTACTTGTGGTATCTCGTGCACAGAACATTCAATTTTGGGCTGTCACTAGCTATTATTATAGAACAAATTATTCTACGTAATCTGTCGGACCATCATCCATCTGACCTCGATAAACCCAATAACAATTGAATGAATTTTCGTGCAGTTTTCACCAAAAGATAGTGTTCGTTAGGAGGAATGTTTGGATATAAATTATCCCACCCAAAACAAAAATGTGAAAGGTTGCCAAGTTCGATAATATAGGAATGCTTCGCCTATAAAAGAAGTGAGATCTGAATAAGTACCAAGTTCCATACAAATACCTTAGTTAAAAATAGTTACTTATTAATGATGGTTCTTGGCAAGTTTTCACACACCTTGTTATAAACCTACTAAACGCAATGAATCAAGTATTTTTATATTTTTTTGTATTTTCTATTAAAACTTGCCAAGTAACATCATTAAATCTATCTTTCAGATTTTTGAATATGCACTATGCTTCTTACAAAGAAATGAACTAGATTAACTAAATGGACTAGATTTACCAACTGACTGACATGACATGTTATCATATATTATGTTCGTGGATCAAAGTTACACATTCGTTATTTTCGAAAGTGACTCACACTTGGCCGTTTTCAGATTTTTACGTTACTTTGACTAAATACAAACCTTTGTAACGAATTTCAGATCGGTACGACCATTCGAAGATATATTGTATAAATATAGATAAATTTAGTTAGGGGTATAAAGGACAATGGGCACTTTGTATGGGATTTGGTACCCGCTCCAACAGTAACGTATGATATATCATTAGAAAGGTATTTGCGTGAAGAATAACAAAAACTAGGGGGCTTGCCTCAATTAGCTGTCCGATCCGAGTAATGATAAAAATGGAATCGACATAGAAACAAGTATGTCATCCATATATGCGAATTCATTAAGAGGCATACGTCGTCAGAGTAATAATTTTAAACTTAGTTAATAGACATCATACATTGTTTGAGATACACTCTATTATAATGTAAAGGTTGTAATAGTCTATAGAGTCATACTACGGAAACACAATCGTCATCTGATTTGACAAAAGTTCAAAACATTTCTATTCATCTTTTTTTAAGAAGAAATTCATCATTATCTCAGCACCTCTTGAGGAGCAAGATTAATAAAATATATAATTATTATATAATTTAGATTAACATCGTCTCCTGACTTTTCAACCTTAATTGATTGTAAATACTGAAAGACTTTCATCAAATACATAAGCTAGTTCTGCGTGAACTGCAAAGGTTTCCACAGTCTTTTTTTAAAGCAGTGGGCAGGCAAACTTTCTATGAAGGCCAAATTCTTGTTTTTTTTTTTGTAACTTTACCAGTTTGTATTCAATACAGTTAGATTTATGAACTACATCTACGTTGATGATTTATGAACATTACACATTCTATTAGTCGATGTCACGCGAAATGGACAAGGATTTGGGACTGGTCGTCATAGTAAACATTTTTTGCCTTGCCAAGACCTACGCAATGGTACTAGAATCAACACTGTTGAACAGGGTACCAAAACGCCCATCGTCCTTTACACCGGGTATAAAACACCCTCATTATTTTGAAACTGACTCACACTTGGCCATTTTCAGATTTTTCTCTTTACCTTGACATAAAGACCTACCTCCATGCCAAAGGAGATTGCCCGTTTTGTAAGGGAAGTTGGGTCCCAGTGAAAAATGTTTGTGCCCTGAAGATTTTTATTTTAACTAATAGGAAAAACATTGCATTTTCATAATCAGAAACCTTTTTTCATTTATTCACCCTGGTTCAAGAGATATCATTATTTTTCTGTTTTAAGAATATAGGTTATAATTAGAAATTGACATGGACTATAGATCACTATGAGCATAGAAATATGTACTGTAAATAGCAGTACCATGGAATTATGTCTCTATTTATGCATAAAGTAATGGAATTGTTATTATGTGTTTCCCGCGGTTACACCCGCGTCCCCGGGAACACCTTTCCATACCCGGATAAATTATAGCCTACCTAATCAAATCTTTCCTCTTTATAATATTAGTATAGACTCATAATTACCGTTATTGATAGTTATTATTATTTTAGTAATAGCAAGGGAAATAAAAAAAAAAACAAAACATGAATAAACTATTTATTCTTCATAAAATATTTCGTCCAAAGATTGAGCTGGAGCACTCACATTGTTGAAGCGGCCCCAGCTTAAATACCACAATACTGTCATAGTATGAGCACAACACCCTACCGTACGGTTACCCACTAGACAGTTACAATAGTAAGCAATGATACTTTCTAAAGAATTTGCCCGATCTTCATCTCTACTTATCAACAAATAAGAGTAATATGTTTTATGGCTCACATGGCGGGACTTAATTCTAGTCCTAATTAAATAATTATTTTGACCCAATATTAAGGGCAAATCCTCTTCCAAGACATCATTGCTTACTTCAACATTATAAGTACCATTACTTCTTATGTGCTCCCCATAATAGGATCTAGCCTGTTTTAATTGGTAAGATCCCAATGCAAATCTTCTTAAATCATCTAAAGTTAATCTTGGAAAATGATCTAAATGGGGAGCATTGCTGTCTATGTTTTGGAAAACCGTACGTCTCCTATTGATGTTATCCCTTCGAATAAATTCCCCCAAATAATTACTACTGTTTAATCTCGCCTGAGCAATTTGCACATACTCTGCAGCGTCAGGTCTATCTTCAATTGTTGGGTGGAATTTATTCAAAAGGGCACAAACAATTTTAAAATCATCCATAAGGTGTGTTGATGCTCTGTTAAAATATTCTTGTCGAAACAGTTTGTAGTCTCTTTTGATGCGACCATTTACAATTTCAACTACCCATCTACACATAGTCACACACCTAGACTTGTTTGCTTGGTCAGTGGTCAATTGAAATTCACCTTCCAATAATGACTCAGGCATGTATGTTTTATAATTATAGCTTTGGAGTTCAGGGATCACGTCTCTAAATCCCCTATCCAATATAAAGACATCCCCCTGTCTAAAAAATGAGCGCATTGGACCACTTTCATTACGAAATAGATCACTCATGATTGTCGAGTCATTTTTTGTTGCTTCATATGGTCCAATGCACTCTAAAATATATCCATCACAACATGTGATTAAAAAGGGTTTAACCAAATTATTATATTTGTGTAGACTATATGTCTGTTTCTGATATTTGTAGTTACTACTACTCTGTACATAAACATATGTACCATCACATATGACAATAGCAGGTTTAGAATCTGGAGCCATGCTACTGTCTCCGAATAGACCTTCAGGAATAATCCTGTTACGTGAGGCCACATTTTGTATATTAGTGTGATTAACTCCCAAATGCATTGGTACAAAATGTTCTTTTAAACATTCCCTAACAATGTTCATTTTTTTTTCTAATGTAGATCGTGGCAATTGAAAAAGAGTTGCCAGTCTTTGGTTGCTGTCCCCTGTCCTAAGTTTAACAAGAAATGTGCTTAATGCAAGGCTAGGATTTCTAACCTTATTATGTAAAGTAGGAAGGCTATTTAATATTTCATTAAACTGCATCTCTGTAAGTCCCAGCCAATAATGGCGTAAATGTGCATCCATTGCTGCAATATTATTAAAATCTAAACTTCTTTGAGAAGCTCTTTCCAGTATGGAAAATATATCATCAACTTGAAAGCTAGTAAAGTCATTTAGGTTGGTAGTCAGTTCATCCCACTGATTGCTATATAAATGGTGATGACAGATTCTAGCATTTAAAGGTATATATATATTGTACTGCAATAACAACAGTTCCTTTATAGTCATAGGTACTAAAAGACGTTCATCATTATCACAGCCTACAAACATACAGTGACGAGAAGCTGCAGCAACTCGTTTATACTTTTGTGAGTTAATCTTAGATTGAACTCGTAATGCTTGTTGTGGTTGAGATGTTGGAGCTGGCATTGGAGGTGGTTCAGGTATCTCGGGGTCTTCTAATGAAGATAGAGCTGCATCCATGACCCTTGCAGGTCTGTTTGAATCTTGAACCTCCAAACGTCTCGTCTCCCGAGTTGCTGCTAACCAGCAAGGAATGCACACTTTTTGTAAATGTGGAACCTAAAATGAAATAGTTGGTATTAGTGAATATCAGAATAGGTACCAAACCCTATATTGTTATTGTGCAAGCATATGAATAAAAATAGCATCAATTAGAAATAAACTATGCAGCATTTTTTCTGAAACATTATTTAGAAAATGTTAAACACAATTGCAGGGTATGAGATCTCAGGTTCAGTTCCAGGATTGGGTTTCTGGGTATTTCCATTAAGATTTCATGAGTAGTAACCAGAAGAGCCTGGAATACTGGGTTTGTGCCTGGTTGATTGCATGGTCTCACCGTTATTACTTAGAACATAACTGACAAAATGTATTGTGTACTGTTAG
Source organism: Helicoverpa zea (assembly GCF_022581195.2). Taxonomy (NCBI): domain Eukaryota; kingdom Metazoa; phylum Arthropoda; class Insecta; order Lepidoptera; family Noctuidae; genus Helicoverpa; species Helicoverpa zea. The sequence goes on from NC_061462.1 coordinate 1,471,667, forward strand.
GTACACCTCTGCCTAATCGTCGTCACGCTTGTGATTGGGGATTATAGGCGTGATGATACAGAATGTTATTAAATAATACTCACCAGATGTGCTAAAGTCCATCTTAAAATCATGCTACGTTGTGGACAGTCTAACTCAACTCTGTGGGTTCTCCGACTTGCAACAGAGATACCACATCCATAACAAACATTTAAGTGACCATATGCAGGTGATATATCCTCGTGGGATCCAGTTATATTTGACAATATCCTTTCTTGCAACAGCAAATAACATTCAATACATAGGATATCATCTGACGTTACCTGGAAAAGATTATATTCTATACTATTCTATATTTATAACTGCTTAAACTTGTAAATACATAAACTCTCATAAAGAACTAAGTTTACAGTGCTAAGTTTACTCTAATCAAATGTTATTTTGAGTTTGCATAATGCATTTAACCACTATATTTATATTGTCCACAATAATTATTATTGTTTATGCACACGATAACTTACAGGTGTAGGCGTTGTCCAAGTTCGTAGAAGAACTGTCATTTGCTCGTTCAACTCCTCAACTGTATACCGGCGTAAATTAGACGCTAGTAAAAGGGAACAGTTAATACAGCGTCGGTAAGACAGGCGGTGTGCCCGACTTCTGGCTGGGGTAGACATAGTTCTGACAAAAACAGTTCGGGAGTTCAATATCACACAAGGATTTCACTAAGAGTCAAATTGTTCTCCAAGAATAGCACTTTATCTCACAAAGAACAGCACAAACAAGAGTCAAGCACTTAGAGTCAATATCTCACAAAGAGGAGTCAATTATCTCACAAAACATAAAGTAAGTACGCGAGGAACTTATTAGCTCAACTCGGTGGTAGCAGAAAGGCACGTATCGTAAATAATAACTAAGTAAATACGGAATTCAAAACTCAACGTATTATACAAAGCAATCACGAACACACAACGAACGAACGTCAAAGTGATGTGACATGCGCAAGTAAATGTTGCCAGAGCAATTATATTTAATCATTAATAAATCGATTTAAGTTTTTAAATTACGTAAGGCTTTTATTTTAATTTAAAATCGCTCTTATCTTATCTATCTTATCTTATCTGTTCAACAATATAGACTTATCATGAATATAGTTAGAATAATAATTAAAAATAATTGTATTTTTTTATTTTTAATAACTGTTTTGTTTTGATATCGATTACTCTATTGATTAAAATACGTAATTTTCAATAGTTATTTGATATCTGGCAACTTTTTTTTGTTTACCAATCAAACGGATGTCGACGTAATGTTTAACTATTAATTAATTTTAACTTTATTCCCAGGGTGAAAGAAATTGTATAAAAAATAATTTGGAAACAAAAAAATAAACAATATTTTTAGGTTATTATTCCATTCAGGCACACGATACCACAAAAGGGACCTGCCCCGTGGCAATCTCCTTTCAAGTCAATTCGACCATTGGAAGTGGTCTAGGTTTTTGATGAGTGAGTCAGTCAGTCAATCAGTGAGTGTATAGTAAAAATAGCGATTTTCTGACGTCAATATCTCAAGACCTACAAAAGATATATTAATGAAATTTTGTATTTTGGATAAATGAGGGGGTCTCAACAGATACTAGAAATTTGATATGCGTAAATAAAATAGATTTTGAGTTATAGGGGGGTAGAATTTGGCCCGAAATGGTTCGTGTAATATAACCCACGGCCGGTGTGTCGCTTTTTTTTGCTCGAACTTGGCGGACACACTGCCATGTGTCTAGATACTACACTTTACCGGTTCAAAAAATAAGTGAGGTCGCTTATGTCCGGATGAGAACAAGCGTCTCAATATGCAATTTTATAACCGGGTTACCAGATTTATATCAATTATTTATGCAGACGAACGGACAAAAATAGCAATGGTTAGGACTTACTAAAGACATAAACATAACGATAACAAGAAGACTACAACTATTTACATCAACACTAGATTACAAGCAAAATGTATTTCCTAACCAGAACAGCATTTGAACATAATTCAAAATATACTTGGGGAATATTCTCTAACATTTATATATAAAATGTTATGTAGCATATCAGAGAAACTGATTTCCTTTCGAAGTAAACTCGGAGCGATTTTCAGGAGAAGTGTTGGCAGTGCTCGCGTTATAACACAGCATATGGACTGAAAATCTACCAATAATCTTCGAATAGCTGTACAATGTTTTAGTTTGAAAACCGGTTTTATTTTTATGAAGGTTTTTCGTTGAGCGCTTTCGAGGTCCCATTTTCTAAATATATGGACTGACTACAGGAATAGTGGGATTATAGAATTGTTTTAAAAACACTTTCAGAAACAGATTTGATTGTTTTGGTGGGATACTTATAGTAACGTAGTATCCATCTGAAAGATAGGTAAAATTTGTCAATTTCACAAATCTCACTTTTTGGACAAAGGACAGAAATTGCATTGGCAACGAAACTTAGCCAGCCAAAATGAAAATGTGAGTTTAGTGTTGACCCGATCATTATTGAATACAGAGATAGACGAAGAAGTAGGCTTCATCAAACCCTTGGATCCGACTCCCTGGAGATGGTTTCCTTAGAGACAGTAAAACAGAAAGAGAGAAATTCTAAAAAAAGACGTACCTACGATTAAGATACCCTCGAGACATGAGCGTAATCACGGAAAACCTCTAGTTATAATTCAAGATACAGACGCCCTATTTCCTTCGAAATAAACATTAGAACATACGGTATTAATCTAGAATCACTTGGCAACGGATTGGGAACACGTACAATCACATGTAAGATGTGTGTAAGCCTTAACATAATCTGTTACTGTAATACTCTACTCGAAGGTGTCTGAACTCTTTATACATTTAGAGTACTTTATCTAGCTAGCTGTAGTTATTTGGAACAAGATAAACATGTTGTGTACTAATGGAAAGTAGAAACTCAAATCATAAATAGGAAAAATACTTGAATAATCTACACCTACTAATCTATACTAATATTATAAAGAGGAAAACTTTGTTTGTTTGGTTGTAATGGATAAACTGAAAAATTACTGGACCGATTTTAAATATTCTTTCACCATTAGAAAGCTATACCTATTATCTGCGAGTAACATAGGCTATATTTTATCCCGGTGCGGGCAATAGCTCCCACGGGACGCGGGTGAAACCGCGGGAAAACGGCTAGTAATTATAATAAAGGCGGAGCCTTCTCGTCGATGTATTTTCAGCCGAAAGACGTCGCGTTCTGGGCAAAGACCTACCACACACACGCTATTTTGCTTGATCTTCAGCAACCCGCATTAACTAGTTCGCAGCAACCTTGGCCAGATCGTCCGACCGCATTGCAACGTTGAATTTCAGTAGTAAAAAAATGTAAGACAGCAATTTAATTCAAAAACACAATTGTTATTTAAATTAATATTAAATCATATTGTCAAAATAAATAAGAGGTAAAAGCAGTAACCGGTCAAATAAATGACAAAAATACAATAAGTAAAGCCATCAATATTGGCTGAGATATTATTGATGACGTAAAGCTCTCTGGTAATAAGGATCGGTGATAAATTATCTCGCGTACTACTATGAGAGTAAATATATTTACATTTACAAAAGACTTTTGGCAGTTACACAGTAATTAATGATATTGATTGGGAAGGTACTTTAGTTAAGTAAACGTGGGCCATATAATATTAATAAATGTTTGAATGCTGATACATTATTAATGTAATTTGGTCAAGAAGATAAAACGTGACCTTAGAGACGAATGAGTGTTGTCAAAATTAGGTTCAGAAATAGCAAAAAAGGTAAAAAAAATAAAATTATAGCTTAAAATCAGAACAGAAAATGGGATAGTTCAATACATTTTCACATCAAAATTAAAATAAAAAATATGCCAGAGAACAACTACAAACTAATAAACTTGAACGATTTAATAAAATTTGTGTCCAATCGCCAAATTCGTACAAATGAAGGCAATACGTTGGTCCGCCAATAAGTTTCTACGATGTAATCGAATCGTGTTCTGGGAGCAAGCTAACAGATATTCTATGATAAATACCAAAAAACTACCATATATGTCATCTAAGACCGATCAATGTGTAAAAAAAATATTATCTTGACATGTATACGATGTCACTTTTCGCATTCTTTTGTTATTTCTTTTTGAGTTATTGTCAGACATCAAGATTCTTAAAAAACTTCTTTGACGTATATTTTTTTCCAGATTCGTCATTTTTATTTCTTTTTCAAATTTCGTGAGAAAGACAGACTGCTACTTGGAGCCAAGCTCACTCAAAACAAAAACATTTGTTTTTCTCAAAACAACTGTTAACTTTGATAATTGAACGTGAAAATTTACAGAAAACAGTGGTTTGTATAAAAATGGACGAAGTTTGGTCTTAAATGCAATAATGAGAACATCCACAATTAGAGCTGAATATCCAAGGAATTCTGCAAACTCATAAACCCTTGCAGTCGAACCAACGACTTTATTTGCCCAACATCTTTATGTTCTCAAAATCTAACAACATTTCACGAGGGAGCTCAAATGTCGGCAATAAAGTCACTAATGTATGTGAAGCACTGAAAATGGCGACGGGGAGGCGATAGCAAGCGCCATCTATCATATTTGGCATGAATTACCGGAACTACGGAGGCAGTTGAGTGCTAAGTATAGACTGAAGAATTTTATGGCAAGCTTTAAGTGCTAAACAATGTTTATCAGATGCTTGTTAGGGATGATGATGTAAATATTGTAAAATATTTTTGAGTTTAGAAGGCTAAGTTGAAGGAATAATGTAGTGAAGCTTAAGATTCTTGTTATTGGATGAACATCGCGTGATAGACAAAGTAATTGATGATCAAGAAACAAAAATTGACAAGAGTAACAACAGTATTGGAAACTCGTAAGATGGCAAAAAGATACATTATGCAAATGCCAACTAAATTTAACCTAATAAACGAAACAAATCTTGAATCCCATAAAATCCATGCAAAGTTCCAAAAGATAATACCATAGTGATGTCAGTGGCAATAAATTTTTATTAACCATAACAAAAGGTAATATTTCTGAATGTAGAGCGAGTGAAATCATTTATAACAATTTCAGACATAGCGACCTCTTCTAGGTAATAACGAGTGTTATGGAGCTCGAAATATATTTCAAATGGTAGAATGTGAATTTCGATAATACTGACTTTAAATTCTTGTGTTGGTACCATGAATTATTTGGCTAGTTCAAAATTTAATTTATGTTTGTTCCTTTGAACACGCTTGGATGTTAAGCTATCGATAAACGATTTACTTGTTATTCTTCTTCTATTTATTCAACCTCACCATTCTATTCTTTAGTCATCATTATTTGTTTATTTTACCTACTACTAACGTCATGCTTGACAGGGGTCAAAACACTTATCTTCCTTCTTTTGAATTTGCATCGTAACTACCAATCACATTGATCAACACTAAAAATCCAGAATAAATTTTGGGTTATGCAATGTAAATCTCAATTCCACCAAATCAGAAAATGGAAATTTACAGCGTTGCTTTCAATATCCGTGAATCAAGGTCTTTGATATTAAGATATATGGCAATGGCTGGTTGACTCATCGTAGATCAATCTATGAGAGGTAGAATGGAAGCAAGTTCTGTGCCAAAATTTCTGGGAAATGTTTTAAACTTGGGTAATTTGGGAGTGGGAGAATTGGGTCAGGCATTGAACACAAATATGGTTATGTCAAACATGATGAATTTGATTTTGGTTTGGTTGTTGCATGTGTATTAATGGTTGCAAGTCATCTACTGATTTAATAAGCTCTGAAGGCTAAGCTGGTTTATTGATTGATTGAGCACAACGCTTGCTTGAGATATAAAAATAGTATTCACACAATACGGAAAATATCAGTGTATTTTTTTTACTTTTGATAAGACTTTTTCGAGATAGAATTTGAAGGGCTCCAAAAATATATTTCTTCCAAGCTTCAAACCAAATTATGTTTCTACCTAAAAATATCGTTTGTTATTTTAACGTCGCAGAATATTACGTTATTCACTTCAATCACAATAATCTTGTTTACATTTAGTCATTACCTCCTGAATTTACACAGGTTCCAGGGTTCTTCAGCCATCCATGGCTCTTATTACCTGAGTCATACGACTCAAAATTGAATGTCAATTTCTATTTTCGTGATCCCAGAAATCAGATATCGTTGAGTGTTTGCTAACAAGATTTTTTCATGTTATCTCGTCGTGAATACTATTATATGTATGTGTTATAATGTCGTAAATAGGATACTTCGGCGTCTCAAAGGGATGTTAGGAGTTTATTATTTCCGGCATTCGCCCTTTGAGCTGGTCCGGCCGATGTTTGATTTAGTATAGCTGTTGATATGAGTTTGGTCCTTTCAAAGTAAGAACAAAGTTCACTGTTTTAAAATGTTTTTTTGTGTATGTTTGGAGTTCTTTCACTTAAAGATTTTTTTTTTAATCTTACATTTCTAAGCTTTGCTTTTCTTACATTTGTAAGCTTACCTTATATACAAAAATAACATAAATCTGGTCAAACACAGTCGTTTTCCCAAAACGTCTCAGTATACATTTCATTACACAAACATTTTACAACACAAATAAAGTAAGTTGACACGAAGAATTTTTTGTCAAACGAAAATATTATTCAAGACTCTCAGGGGATCTTGAAGGAGATCTCCAAGAAATTAAAGAATAGAATTGCAAATGGAGTTGTTTTACGTAAAATTGGCCTTCAACCCTCAGAGAAGGGGTGAGCACTCTTGGAATTTAATATTGTCATACAAAATGCAAGATACGAGTCTTGACAAGAATGCCGACGGATCGAAGGACCAAAACTAAATAAGTGGCCATCTTACAACTCTTTACAAGTCTTTGAAGTTCTCAAGATTTTAACCAAGTCTATTTCGTTCTTTTATTCGTAAAAAGGTCCTATCCACTTATGGTAAGTTATCCAATTTCAATATGTGCAAGTATTTTAAAAGTTTGACAAGTGTTTTCCTGTAGAGGACGAAGTACGTGAAACTTGTGTAGAAAACAAAGTCAAATAGATCGGCTTCCCTCTAGAGGTTTATGTGGGATCGCTATATACTTAAAGGCACGTGGATCGGGGTGTATTGGAAAGTTGTGTTGTACATATTTCATGTTATGTTTACTTACATTGGTGAAAATTATAGTCTTAGATAATTTTGTAATCATAACTGCTACCTTTGGTTAACACTAACGTCAGCACTAACAGCCTCTTTTTTCGTCCCACTGCGCGGCACAGGCCTCCTCTAACACGGAGAAGGATTGGTCTAAGGTCAAGTTTAGAAAAAATATTAAAGACATCAATAAGACCTTATATTCCTTTCGCAAAACATCACAATGAACTGCATATATTCCTACCCAAAGCACTTCATTATTTACTATCTATCTATAGCTACAAAAATGTTAAATAAACAGTCCCCTATTTCCACCCCTTACAATTGCATTTCACACTTATATATAGCGAATCTAAACGCAGTGGCGTGTAAGAGCCTTATCACACTACAACGACGTTTACACGGCACAGCCGGACGCGATCGGCCGAGATCGTCACTACTCGCACGAATGCCTTTCACGAACTTTCTAGTACTCGAGTGTTCGGAAACAGATCCGTTTGGAGCGGTTTCAGACTGGCTGATACGCGTGTTTTATTTTCAGTTTTGTATTTTTTAATGGCTACTGATAAAGTCTCTGTGTATAAATAAATATCTATGTATAAGTGACTATGTATTTTTGGTCATAGGTCTCAGTCATATCTGGCAGAAATTATAAGTAGCCTTTATCTAGCAGACAGCATTTACTATCAGAAAGAGGGCCTTAAAGTCGGCACCTGAAGTTCTGTTGTCTGTATTTTCCATCTTTCATCTCTGGCATCCAATTCAGCCGAATTAAAAACCTCCTGTTTTGGAAGTCAGTCAATAAACCATGTCAGTGTTATGAAGATAGATCGCGAAATACCACATAATATGCCAAAACGCACACGCGTCGAAGAACACGTTAGTCTGAAGCTACTCTTAAAGCTAGAGCAATACATAAGAAGCTTGGAGTCTTTCGACACCGTTAAGTGCAATCACATCCGAGCATTTGACCTGTCCAGGTGCACTGTATATTCGTAAGATTCGTGCGAGTTCGTGAGACTCGAGTGAGTTTGTACGCATCCGAGCGTTTACGTCCGAGTACACTTTGAGCGATAAACGTGACATATTTGATTTGAATGTAGATTGAAGTTAAGAGCGTTAAGTTGCGTGCCTTTTGTTGTTTTTAGTTTCTATTTTCAGATTGTGCTATATTATGAATTAACAAGTTGTGTTATGTGACACTTTAAAAATGTTAACTTATCCTTCCAATAATCCCACGTTCATTCAGTATTTATACTCGTCAAACACATAAATAAATAGACATTTATTTATTAAACGACAGAATTTAGGAAGCCACCCCATGTTACGTGATGAGCTTGAAAAAAAAAACATGATGAAAAACGTCCAGTCAACCCATTCTATTCCACAAACAACAGCTCTAATCCCCACTAGTCCTATTTGCACGCCTCTAAAACAAAATAAAATAAAATAGAAAAAACATAGCCAAAACAATTTTCACACGATGTTTAACAAAACAGCGATCAAACTGCAGCAAAATAGCCTTAGTTACTCGGCATGGCACCATCACTGCCCGGCAAATAGGGTGACCACACGATGAATGAATTTACAAGAGACAAGGGAATTCAATTTATCGAAAAATGGTTTTGCACCGCACCCGTGAGAGTTTTCGAATAAAAATAATGGACAAACGCTGATGGGATGTTGTGACGCAATGCATAAAAGGTAGCGTTAATAAAAGCCTTCAAAGCACTACAAACGACCTTACTGTCAGTCCTGAATATCGTACACGGAATATTGAAGATGGAATTGCAAGGCATTGTAGACGAGATCGATGTAAGAAAATGTATATTCTTATAGTTTTTCGATAGACATACGGGCGTATTTGGTCAATATTTCTTTGTGGATCTCGGACTTGGGTTCGGAAGCTTATCATTCTGCATAAGTTGGTCGAACACAAAGGGAGAGCGGTTATTACGGTTCTTATTCAAGTGCGATTTACATTCAACATACAGGTAGGCGAACTTATTACACTAGAGGTAGGTACGTTTACGAGTATTTTAGTCATTAATCTTGTTAGGGGTTCTGCTAAAGCCTTTGTGTTAGACACCATGTTCTTATGTTATGTAGGTTACTGACGCACATATTTTACACTTCAATTATTATCGCTTGGAAAATTTTCAGGTGTTTTTATTCAATCCATGATACAGAAATGGTAGCGTATATTTGGGAAAGTGGTATTAAATTGTGTCAAATTAATGAGGGATAATACTTGTGTATATTTCTGGAATTGATCAGTAAAGAGCTACGTATATAGGGGTTTTGTCACAAAAAAATAAAAAGTCATCATCATCATCTGCCTAGTCTTTTCCCAATTATATTGGGGTAGGCTTCCAGTCTAGGTAATCGGATGCAGCTAACTGGCGCATCCGATGCATCGGATGCAGACTTTTTAGCTTCTGACTACCCGTTACGACTGCCAGATGTTAAAATAACAACCGGGACCTACAGTTTATCGTGCAGTCCGATACACGGTCATTGGTACTTAGAAAGAACACACAGAAAAGTTGCATTGGTACTTTCTTGACCTGGAATCGAACTCACGCACTCATACTTGAGAGGTTGGTTCTTTACCCACTAGGCCATGAGTCACACAAATTTACTAAGGCAAAAAAAAGGAACAGTCACACGAAATCAAAACAAAAGAAAGCTAATAGCTGAACAAATCATTCTCATCTAAAAATATCAAAGCTACTGAAATCCGATTCTCAACGATTAGCATATTCCATACATCACAATCAGAGTCGAAAAGACTATTAGATGAGAGGAAATGAGAACAAACGATCATGTCTACGTATATGAGACGACACATTTATTCTCATGATGAAATGACGAAAGAATTTGGGAGTATCAGTTACGTGGTGGACATGGGAAAAAATAGTTTTGTATGAGGTACAAGAATTTTGGATGTTTTCGAGATTTTGTTTGCGTGGTTTTGTCTAGCAAAACCATTTTGTCGAATCCATTTGGTAGTTTCAGAAATTATCAATACAGATACACTTTTTAGAAGTGTGGGCTCAATGCAATCAGCAAAACTGATAAAATGAGATCCGATGAATTGAGAACCTCCGTTTTGGCAAGTCGGTTAAAATGATTGCAAAGTTAAAAAAAATCATTTTAGATTTAGATAAACATTTATAAATGCAAACCGTTTATGGTATTTGCCATTTCAAAATGCTAAACAGAACATTATCGCATCATATACCTGAAAAAAACCTACAAAAAAATGCTGACATAATATTTATTCACTCTCACGACCATTACTACAAATACACCCAACAAATTCTAACAGTTCCATTACCTACTACAACGACAGCACAGTCAATCCTTTCAAAACAAAAGCTAAAATACGTATGTAAAAATAACAACGGAAAAATCAAGTGCTATCGTGACATGGTTTAGTTTAAAATATACCAAGTGGCTTGACGTTGACAGACGGTCCGTGAAAACGTATGTCTGGTTCCAGCCGTGCCAAAAATGGACAACTCTGGCGTGATGATTTTTCTTTTGTGCATCTCTATTTTGTTTGGTCATGGTCGGTTGGCTTAGAAAGATTTGGCTCCTAAATTAAGTCGCGTTTCTCTTATTAAGGGGTAATTAAGGCCGTGTCAAAATTTCGTTCGTTATGGCGGATATTTTTAGTTAATTGTTATTTGAAACCATAACCAAACAATTCAAATGGTAAAAAAAAAACATGCAATGCATATTCAACTAAAGACGAACCCCATCTTGTAGGTAGTCTTCTCAAAGCTATAAAACTTTTTGCTAGACATGGATCTCATCACATTTCCAAACTTAAAACATTTAAAAACAGAAGGTAAAGCCAAAAAGAAAATAAAAATAAAACACCAAAGACACGTCAGCAGCAAGAGAGAACATGTGCACTTCCAAATTTAAAATACACAAAAAAAAAGTTGCCATGAATGTTACAACGGGTCGCGTAAAAATTATTTCGACGTAAAAATATGACACTGAGAACAAATTCAGCAAATGTAGGGCAAAATATTTTTCACCAGCTTTTTATATGAATACTAAAGGACATGTTTGCGTGTCTGATTTTGCATCGCAATATTTTTTGCTCTGAAAAATATTGTGGACTCACACCTTGATAGTGGATTAAATTTTTATATCGCGTTTGATGATGAGATTTTTTGTACGGGTTTTTTCATTTGTGTCATTCGTGTTGAATTGTAATATGCGGTTTTAGCTGTGAGAGCTCGAATTGTATAACATTTGACCCCAGTGGACCCATTTCGTGCAATTAGTTCCACAAAAAATAAGGTCAACTCTCATGTACCAACTGTTATGACAGCAGTGTCTACATACTTTTATCAAACAGTTTTATCTACAGGCTAATTCATCTGCATAGGTAGCTTTTCATCAACTACGGTTAAATTTAGCTTAATATCTGAATTTTACATAATACGACATACTTTATCACCTTTACAACCAGATTACTGACTAGCACTTCATTATTTCTACTTACACTCAGAAACTAAAAATAAATGCTTCCCGTACCATAATTTCCTACAACAATTTATGATATTACGGCCACAAAGTTGACGTATAAATAACTTCACTATAAAAGCGGTATTTTTAGCCGTTAAATAGCTCTCATTAATGTATCTAATAGAGCCGTGCTACAATATACCACTTCTATTATCGTAACACAAATATGTGTGTGTATTATAATTTTTCACGCAAAAGCGACTTTGCAAATTAAGGTTTATATAGTCATCTATACGGATATAATAAAGAGGATTATGTTTGCTCCTTTAGCTCCGTAACTCCTGAACCGATTCGAAAAATGCTTTCACTGTTGAAAAGCAACACTCTTCCCGAGTAACAATGATAAAATTTGAGTCAATTAATAATTATCCTTGTCTCTTCATCAAGATAACATTTGAATCGTATTTTTGTTACTATATCACAAATTAAAAAAAAATAGTAACAATTTAACTAGTGGTTCTTTACTGGCGAATTTACGAAAACACTTATTAAAAGACCTTATTATTATTAGCTACTAAAAAGCTGTAATTCATTACTAGCTTTTATTTATTTTGCATAAAATCCGGCTTTATAAAGCGTTCCAGCTTTATCAGAACAAATTATGAACTATTTATAAACTGCAATACATAGTTTTGATGTTGCTTCGTAATAAAAGTTTGTGTGATGTTATCAAAGTTCTGTGAAATGTTTTAATTTCTGCGTGGTGAAGTTAATTAGGTCACGTCTTTGCTTGCTGTATCAGTTTCAGTTTGTGCTTATTATTTGTTTGTTGGTTTGTGCGCTTGTTATAGGTGAGGATGGCTTTGTGACTTGTAAAGAACTTTTGTGGCTTTTGGATCGAATTGAATTAACTTTATAACGGTGCTTTGCTTTCAATGGTAAGCACCAACATGGTTTGATCACTCAAGAGTACTCATTGGACATTTTTAGTAACGAGTTCTAGAGTGGAGACCACGCCTCGGCAAACGTAGTGTAGGACGTCCTCAGGCACGGTGGAGTGATGACTTGCGCAAGACGGCTGGCAGGAGCTGGATGCGAGAAGCCGAAAATAGATCTCAGTGGCGTGCACTTGGAGAGGCCTATGTCCAGCAGTGGACTGCGATAGGCTGATGATGATGATGATGATTTTTAGTACCTTTATTTAAGGTACTTTTACAATTTACTATGGTTTCAATTCAACTGAAGTCACGTGGCAGTTCTTGAGATGGCGATGTGCATATTCTAGACGCCATGTTCTAGATTTAGCATCATGTTATGAAAATAGTTTTTGTTTAGGTATCCTACAAGCTGTTTAATTAATAAATTAATGTTAGTAAATTCACTTCAAGAACTGCAAACATCAAGTTTATTTGCAACACAGATTAAATCACTGACTCAAGGTACCAGGGCGACATAACCACGAGTATGTTGCACCTTACCAGCCGTTCATTAACAACCTCAATATGCCCTTAGACAGGGGCGACAAACATTTACTTTGGCATTGACCTCACGCTGCTAACATAATAACATAGCTTTGATGTCAGGCCCGCTATAAACACAGCACCGGGCCTTAACGACGCTCCACTAGGCAATTTGGCCTAGCATGTCTAATTAATACGTGGCTTAATTATTTTGCGACTATTAATTGGAGGTGGGTAGGTGTTAATCTTTGTCTAGCTAGTGAATAAAATAAGAGCTTCGTTAATTGGTAGGTTCTGTATCTCTGTTTTGTGACGTCACCAGCTTGGTATGTGTGTGTCAAATAGCTTTTATTTTGGCAATGTCAAGAGAAGATTTCACTCTTATATATATTTTTTAATAAATAAATAAAAGTAAAAATATATATGTATAACGATGTGCACCATTTTTTCTGAGAAATATGTGCCGACTGAACTTTCTACTCAAAGAATATTAAAAAATATTAGTACACTTTAAAAATATCGTTGCTACATACCATTTTATTGATAAAATACTGAAGAAAAAATCTCTGAACAGAAAAAAAATCTAAAAATATTTCAATATCGAATATTTGTGAAAGGCTTTGCTTTCCTTTTTATTTATAGTAAAATAGCATGTAATTTTGACCTTTGAACTTTTTCATCCTAAAAATAAATAATATTCATTCGCCAATAAAAGCATTTCTTGTAAAAAAAATGATTATACCTCATACATAATAAAAGTTCTAAATGGTCCCAAAATTCAAAGTCTCACGCTACATTTCATTTGCATAAAACGTCAAAATTACCTATTGTTACCTAAACGTCGATTTAGGCAAATGGTGTAGAAAAAAAAGGAGATAAAAAAACAACTTTTTTCCCATTGAAACACGTGTCATTTCTGAAGGTGATTTAATGAATCTATGTTAAAAAAAAAAACCGGCCAAGTGCAAGTCGGACTCGCGTACGAAGGGCCGTACCACTCCGTACCACTATCTAAAATCACGTTTGTTGTATGGGAGCCCCTCCCAAAATATTTATTTTATTCTAGTTTTCAGTATTTGTTGTTATAGCGGCAACAGAAATACATCATCTGTGAAAATTTCAACTCTCTAACTATCAAGGTTCATGAGATACAGCCTGGTGACAGACGGACGGACGGACGGACGGACAGAGGAGCGAAAACAATAGGGTCCCGTTTTACCCTTTGGGTACGGAACCCTAAAAAGGAGATAAAAAAATAACTTTTCCATTGAAACACGTGTCATTTCTGAAGGTGATTTAATGAATCTATGTTAAAAAAAGGAACAATTAAGGTTTAGATATTCAGGCAGCGTGGCGGGTCTCGATAATTTTGCCTCCGTTGCTTCTCATTAAAGATTTTTCGCTTATGTTGATTTACTACGTTTCAGATCGTTCGGCGTTTTGATTAATACTTTTCAACGGCCCGGAAAGTTGGATGAAAAATTTCGTGCTAATTACCAGAGATTAAGAAACGTGCCTCTTGATTTTTTTTTCCTTAAAAAAAATACTCGACGTTTGATTTTTTCGGAGCAAAGTTTCTGAAGATTTTTTTGGCAATGAAGTGTATCTTTTGAGCTGGTTTTACGAAGGGCAAGCTGTTTTCTTCTTAATTATATGATTTTTGGGGTGTCGGATTTGTAAGAAATCCGTTTGAAGTTAAACTGAAGTTTAGATATTAAAATTAAAGTGTTACAGTTACTTAGTAAGCAGTTAAGTTGTGTAAAAAAAAATATATTAATTTAGTTTTATTTTTGTGTCAATTAAGATTAAGTCAATAACTCTTGTTCAAGAAAAGCCAAGAGTTATGGTAAAGACATAAGAGTCTTAACATTCTAAAAAAATATCCATTACATAGTAAGGTTTAGTGTTGAAAAATAAAACATTCTTACTACATAGTTGTCGAATAACCTCACAATTTTCAAGATTACGTCCACAATTTTGAGCACTAAAAGTGAAGGCAAGACTGGCTTTTACGATACTTTAGAAAGTATCAAGATTGGTTCCATCTTATTCCACGGGATTTTGACCTTTTATAATGGTTAAAAAATCCTTACTTCTGTATAGTGAGACAATTTCACGTTAAAACGGATTTTGAGGTTGAGGAAGGGACCGATCAGAAATTTTAAATAAAATTTTATTTGATGTTCCTTTTATATAAGATTGATTTTATTTGGGAAGTCTGTAACGTACACGCATTGTAGTACGAGATAAATAATTCATACAAAAAAAACAAGATATTAATATATAAAAACCTACAAGATAAATAGCAACAAACAACTTTGTAGTGATATCGAAAATTGCTTTTATTCACATCTAAATATTTTCTTGTGACCATCCTATATGCCATAGTATGTACTAAGATCACTGACTAGTACCCACATTTGCATAGTTCCACAGAACTGTATTGACACGTAACATTCAGGGTTATCATAGTCAATTACTGACGGCAATCGGCTTCACTGAATTAGACGCACAGAATCGTTCAAGCATAGGGTGTCAGATTCAACTGCAGAGGGCAACAGTGCGTTTGAGCGAGTTGAGAAGTGATTTTGATGTTATAAACTACGTGACTTTTGCAAGTAATTTAAGATTGCATTAATGATAATCTCTGCCTAGCCTTTTCTTGACTATGTAGGGGTCGACTTCCAATCCATCCGGACGCTGCTGAGTACATACCAGTATTTTACAAGGAGCGACTGCCTATCTGACCTCCTGAACCCAGTTACCCGGGCAACCCAATACCCCTGACTTAGACTGGTGTCAGACTTACAGGCTTCTGACTGCCAGTAGCGACTGCCAAGGATGTTCAGTAAGAGGTGGGACCCATCAACCAATTAAAAGCTCATTAACGTAAATTACGTAAGAAAACACAAGTTAATTACAAGAAAAATCAATAAAAATATACAAAAGCCACCGTGCAGTATTTTTCAGCCATATTTTCATCCCAGCTTTACAAGGCTTTAAATCATGGTTGATGGCACAATAAACCGTTCCAGTATGTTCTATGAAAGAGCCGAGAATATCGTTGGAGAAAAAAAAGTAGTAATTAATTGCACCAGTGCTTTGCTACCATTTAAATGGCTAATACTTTCTCTTGGTGGAGAATATTTCCCTCCTTTGGCTTGTTAGTTAATGACTTTTTGTCACGGATAAACAATGGGGATGTATTATTATGTGTCTTTGTTAAAGCTATTCTTTTGTTTCTCGTGGAAGGTACTTAAATAAATAAAAGTTTTTATACGTAAAAAGGGAATTATTATTTAATTCCCGAAGTTGAAGTTCCACGTCCTAAGAGCTTTCACTTACATGCTTAGTTTTCTACTCCGCGGCAACGGTCGGAAAAGTCGAGCGGTAAATCCGCTAGTGTAAGACCGCTTAAAGGATACTGTGTGTAGTACACACTAGGTGTTTGATCAAAAAGCTTAGTCTTAATTTCTTTTCTATAACAGTAACAATCCAGTTAAATCATACAATGCATACCATTGACGTATCGTACAACAACTTTCATACTTCCAACCTTCAAGGAGATTACCTACCTAAAATTAGCACAGAAATTGGTAACAAAAATAGTCTTCCCGATTTATTATCATTTTTCCTTTAACCTAATAATACACCGTAATTCTTTCTTTGTATAATTACATACATAATTTTCCCTCTGAAGTAACGAACTATAACGGAAAAAAATATACGTTATAATTTATGGAATACGTGCATACCCCGAGTTATTTTCTTTTGTAGTTTTTTTCCTAATGAGGGTAGAACAGATAACATCTCTTTATCCGGTTCAAAGGTTTTATTTGTCTTGCAAAAAGATCTTTGTAAGAGCAAAATTCTACGTCCATTTTCATTGAATTGAATTTAAAATTGTAAGATACGTTTTTATTTAATTCCGTTCTTACTTTTTTTTCTAGAAATATTGTTTATCAAGATGCTATAGAATTGTGAAACATCCTTATCACCTGCCTAACCTTTTCCCAACTATGTTGGGGACGGCGTCCAGCCTAACCGCATGCAGCTGAGTATCAGTGTTTGACAAGGAGCGATTGCCTATCTGACCTCTTCAGCCCAGTTACCCAGGCACCCAATACCCCTGGGTAAGACTGGTTATCAGACTTTCTGGATTCTGCCCGTAACGACTGCCAAAAATGTTCAAATAACAGCCGCACATGCTGAAGAATATGTTATCTTACTAAAATTGTACCACAATAAAACATGGTCCCTCTAAAATATATTGCAGACCAAATAAGTCAAAACACCATGCATATCAACAACACCCATCGCCAATTTCCTTCACACGGGTAATGTGAAAAAAAAGAAAAAACACCATGTCAAATTATTTTGTAACGTAAGAGGGTAGAGTGGGGAAAATGGGATGCCGCGATGTTTGCTACAGATAGGCCAAGGCTGAGTCCTTATGGATTATTGCCGCCTACTTCATAACGGTTATATAAACACACTCTTATGAGGATTATCCTTAAGTGTAGTGCTGTGTTGGTTTTTCGCGTGATATTTTCTGGAGTGGACTTTAAATGGTGCTTTAGAATGAAATCATAATATTGAAATAAATATGAAAGGACAGATTTTTATTTAAAAAGATGAACTGTGCATTATTTTAAAATAAACTACATACATCTTTATTCACTTTAAAAAGAAACTTAAAACTAAAAAAACGCATCGAAAAATTGCTCCTCATCGCTGTCACCGGGCAGTCTGGCTGCATTGCCAATTGCAAAAATATGATTGACTACAATAAGTAGACTTTGTCAATTTTGTTTTTGTTCTACATAAGCAGTTTTATTTTAGAAAATTTACTTTTTCTCTTAAAAATACCAACTCAGTCTCACAGAATTTTCAGTTGATAGTTTACTTTTAGGAACTGAAATTCTAAGCAGTCCAAAATACAATTAAAATTCAGTGCAAACGCAAAACTGGCACCGTTAAAAGCTTTCAAAAGAACGCAAACCACTAATAGAGTTTAAAACATATACTGAAATTCAGATGTGGTGAACGAGACGGAGATATATTGTGTGCATTAGTGTGAAAGAGAGGTGGGAGTGAATAGAAGGAAGTTGGGCGGAAACAAGGAGTAAGGAAAACTGAGCAGAGATTCCATGAGGCAGGTAGGTCAGACGCCTTCTTCTAGGTCAAATAGGTAATGACGAAACGATCAGTTACAAATGAACTAACAAGGGTTCTGTGAGACATCTGTCAGCGATTCTTGGAATTACAAAGAAATTACGGGTCCAAGGAAGGCGGAGACAGTAATGTTCCTCGTCCTCCGCCTACTTGCATTTTCGCGCGCTAAGTTCTTAGTAGATTTTCCGTTATGGCACCTCCTAGTAATATTATTCTCCATGGACGGAAACAAACCATGCAGTTTCATTAGAGACGTTGGCAATTAGTCCGAAGCATGCGGTTGTGATGAGACAATTTTCATTCTTTGCTAATTGTGTCTGGATTTTTTTACTCAGATTTATTAAGAAATTTTATATTCTTCTATTTGCTTGCGGCTTGGGAAGCGAGAAATAGGTTTTGTTTTCCCTGAGGAACCCTTTTGTTTGTTTTTTTTTTGCTTTTGTTTTAGTACTTTACAGCCGAGAGCTTAATATGTATTATTTTGATGGCTACAGAATTCCAACGAATTGTTTTCTTTTAAAAACTTTTGTTAGTCAAAACATAGCTGTATTTTTGCACAAAAAAACAAAGAAAAAATGTCCCCAAAACATCATTATCGTACGCAAAATTGTATGGTTTCCAAATAAACTCTGCTTTATAATCTATTACATAGAGTTTTGAGCGCCGCCATTGTGGCTCGGCTTGGCACTCGACCATAATATAAATAATTCTAAACATGACATGTTTACCGTCGCTCCACGGTTTTAGGGCACTAGGGTCACAGCTTATGTTGAGCATTCGGGTTGGTCCATAAAGTTTTTCTTTGCGGTTTAAAATGAATGGGTTATGTTGTTAATTATACGTTTTTTGGTGGTTTTGGAATGATTGTTTCTGTGTAGTTAGTTGAAAATGCGTTGGTTTTGGAATGATGATGACATAGTTAGTTGAAAATCTATTAAGAAATGTAGAGTACAGCTTTTTTGTGAACCCTGCGATTGCACCCGCGTCTTGAGGAAACTACATATGTGCCAAAGTATAAAAAGTGCACGAGGTCCTTCCATGTGTCTATGTCCTCATAATTATCTGTGTACTTCAGTAGTTCTGGCACACAAACTCGCTAAAATATTTTTTTTAGAAATGTTAAAAAAATATCAAACAAAATCTATACTTTTTCCGACTAGGTACTTAATTACAATATGGCTTAGTTATTAATTTAATCTTGCATGATATAATAGAAGAAAACAACTACATTTAAAACAATGGATATTCTTAAGAGCATGTGAACGAATAGATTTTTAGGCAAAATTGCTATTAATAAAGTAACTTAACCCATATAATTATAGTTAAACTGTTCAATTATTAAGATGGAGCCTCGAATTGTTTAAATTGGGAAATTCTCTTGCTCTAACCTATTCCGAAATGTAAACCTTTCATACATTATATTGAACAACGCGAATTTGTACAATTAGTGAACTCTTTTGATTTTCCCAGAATTTACTCATTGCCCATTGTCTGCGGTATGGGTAGGCACAGGATAATTCAATTTTTGGAAAGTAATTTCAAAATTGAAGCAATCATATGATTAAAAGTATGTTTTAATTGCTACTGTAAAATTATTGTACTTTCCACAGTTGATTACAGATGGTAAGAGCAATCATTATCATTTAAATGGGTAAAAACTAAGTACCAAAATCCTTAAAGAATAAAATGCTCCTCTTCTTAACGGTAGTCGCACATTGCAGACTAAAAAATTGGCCGACAGCTAACCCGATGGTTAGCAATTTTTAAGGAAATGCTTGATTGCAATCAAAGAAGTGTGTAGGTGTACTACCATTCATCTTCCTACTATAATTCCAAACAAAATATCGACTGACTAAAAGTTCGCAGTGTAGGTACTTACTCTAAAACCCCCTTGCTGAACTCAAAATACCTTACACCAATGACAATATTTTCGCTATTGAATCCTCGAAGAAAAATGCCTCCAGTGAAAAATGCAATCAGAAAAGCACCAACACTTGCGAATGACTTTGTATGGAAGATTGATGGCGTTCTAATGAGATTTCTTCACAGGAACAATGGAGTCGCTTCTGGTGAAAAATCGTTTCTCTTAGACTCGGATAATGTTGTGTAGTGCGAAATTCTAGTCTAAATTGACTGGGGAATTGAAACAATAGGTTTTATGCAGAAACTTTGGTAGAATTTTTCTTTAGTTTTTTATTTACTTTAACTGTATACTCCAATGTTTATTTCCATGCCTGGCTGCCTATGTCGCATGGTAGCCTGTCACTAGGCTGATACAGCCCGACATCATGACTTCGTCATCAGTTTTCTGACGTCAACGTCATTAATTCATGGACTATTTCTAAGAGATATTCTTCTTTCCTTCGAATTATATGTAGATATTCACAAAAATGCTCCGTTTCTTAATGTTGATATTCCTCTTTAAAATGGGGACATGATCTAATCATCACCTTCTGTTACCAATCGAATTCATTTTCAGCTAGAATTTGGGCTTGTCCACCCAACCTTTCCTCCACTATTTATTATTAAGTTTATCTTTCACCAAGAAAAATAGGGGGAAAAACAGAAAAAATATGACTTTAATTAATGAATGGGACGCAAAAATCTCACAAACAAGCATATAAAACATTTTGATGTATCACGTTGTGTCCACCAAGTTACGAGTTGCCGAAAAATTTGAATACCGCATGAAATATTTATCGAATACTTGTACGTCGTATGTAAATGTTGACTGGACTCCCATTTATTATATAGCTTCACCTTGAATAGCAAATCACTTGAGATTGTAAGTACAGAAATTCTGAGCCCAAAAATTGGAGCGTCTGTTTTGCTAGCGAATCTATCGCGGCTGAAAATTCGAATTTCCCTTTAAATAAACAAGTTGGGGTGAATGAACTTTTATGAGTCCATTGAAATAGCTTTTATAAACTGCTGTTATAATGTACTGCCTATTATCGCGACTTTGTTTGCGATAATATCGATCGTCCAAATTTCAGAACAAATTCTTAGTTAGTAAAGTCGGGAATGACCGAACGGTCGACGAGTTAACATAACTGTCACGCAGAAATTAACGCTTTATATTTAAACGCTAAACACTTATGTCGCCCGATTCCATAATTGTTAGAATATCCACTAAAAAGTTCGATGTACTAGAATAATTCAAAAGGTAGCTATTATAGGTGCAACATACATACAAACAAACTTATGTACTTACATAATATTCACGACACTTAATATTACGTTGACAAAAGCATGTGAAATGAAAACAAAAGCTGATACTAGGAAATATTCGTTAGTGCTACCGAGTTTATTTGTGATAAACAAATTAATTGATAACTTTAAAAGCCCGGTTATTCTTCGAACAGTAGAATTGTATTCAAAATAATAATATTGAACTGAATAGATTTTGTTTCTAAAAATACCTTTGTAATTAAACTTAATTAGTTCCTCGCTCTAACATCTAAATTGAGACAAATGTTTATTACATATTGCTACGTATGTATTTAATAATCCTACGCTGCAATTATGTATCTGTCGTCTACGATAGCACCTATATAAAAATAATAAACTGATTTTCACGCTATTTTAAGCGATACATCAGCATTTCAGCTACTGCTTAGCTATTGCCAACTACAGCCAGGACTTACAATTTGACATGCTTTCCGAATCTCGCCATAACACAAATGGTAATTCACGGATCCACTGCTCCAGAAATTGTTTAACCTTTGCTCAGTCAACACGTGCTTCTGTTATATCTATAAGCACAAGCCATTTAAATAATCACATCTGTCCAAAACACTTCTAAATTCAACACAAACGAAACAATACAAAACACTTATCTCCACAAATCTTCCATTAAAATATTAATTACACGTAAATTAACTATTTAACCACTTAAAGCGGCTCCATTATGTTTACGGCCATAATTATCCAATTCCTGGACACAAAACATGGTAACAATACATCCATTTGGACTAATAAAGCACAATGTACTGTGGTCTTGACAGACAGGGGCTTACAATTTAAACCAGCAACAATGGAAGAATGGACTGAAGCCCATTTGTCTTAGTACATCTTGGTAATGCGCTGTTTCGATCATACGAAGGGTTATGTAGACTTGGATTAAATTGTTTTGTGACTAGTTGAAGTGGGTTAGTTCCTAATTTGAAAAAAAAAACTATGTAATTTTGTCTAAAGTAAACACCTACTGTAAATGTAGAGGGTTGAAATTGATAGGCCTCTGACAAAGGAGTTTCCTTTATATTGCTGTATAATGATAGGGCGTTTCTGTGCTAGACAGTTTTTAAATGCCAAAAAAGGAACAGTACTTGAAGAAAAATAATCGAGAAAAGAATTACGTACCACATAATAAGTTCATAGAAACTACATAGTTTCCTCTTAAAAACAGAGGAAAAGTATAGACCATCTTCTCCATAAAGACCCGTTGTAAAGTACGAGCGTGTTTATAGACTGCATCGTAAAACGTGATGAATCCAGCAACAAAGTACTGAACCAAGTTCGACTCCAACCGAGATTGCAAAGGAACTCACAAAACCCATTACCGAAGTCACTAAATTAAATCTTCAAAAGTTTGTTAAACTTGCCATCACTATATCAAGGTGGAACTTAAGGGGGAATTTCATTGTGTCAAATAACGTCGCTAATCTGCTCTCTCTGACATTTTACATATTAAGTTCGAAGACAAGTTCTTCAGGGAACGAAGTTAGCGAGTCGACAAGTGCAAAGTGCTACTCGTAAAGAACTTCCCGGAACATCCTAGGTCTTGAAGTTCGTAATTCGTACTTTAATCAGGAGCTTTGTGGATAAAAATGGTAAGTTTTACATTTATGCGCTTGTTTTTGATGTTTGTTTATGTGTTTGTTTCTTGTTCAACCATTGGAACGCGCTGCAAACGCGCTGGTCGTTTAGATTTGCTTCTGTTGTTTACTTAATTATTTTTCTAGTTTTAAACTTAGTTTCGTGTTTTAAAATGCAAGTAAAGTTTGAAATACTTCAGTGCTGATCTAATCCTATTAAGGTTTAGCCTGTTATTGGATAATTAAAACTTATAACGAGATTCTGTTAAAAGTGCTAATCACTGTGACTCAAACGTGGGTGCAACGGATACTGACGGTTAAGTGCGCGACAAAAGTGCGAAAACGGCGTGCGCAATTTACCTGCGCGCCGGCGCCGACACCAGTGCTACCAACACTCCGCAGAGAAACTTGACGTAAACGTTCCAGGTGCAGAAATAATAAATATCAAGTTTTTGAACATTGCATATTTTTTTTTGTATGCCAGTCGTTTACACTCGTCAAATACATCGGCTACGTCCTCATAACTGGCCAACATGAATCGCACCCCTCCTAAATCTCTGAAGACCCCCAGACCAGGAATATCTCAAGCTGTTCCTGACATTGCTTCGGGTTCCAGATACGGGGAATCAAATGTGAATGTCGGCAGGAGGGGCCAGCGGCCACATACCTACGACGCACCCAGCAAATCGGCTGTGGACTCGTCTTGCGCATGTTGGGAATGGAAGAGTGAGTTCATGCAGCTGCTGACTACATGGCGGACTGAATATGAGCAGAAGCTGTCTTTGTGGAAAGCTGAACATGACGCAATGATATCCGCACTGGTTAAGGAAGTGTCCGAAATTAAAATTCAATGTGTG
This sequence comes from Helicoverpa zea, assembly GCF_022581195.2. Lineage (NCBI taxonomy): Eukaryota > Metazoa > Arthropoda > Insecta > Lepidoptera > Noctuidae > Helicoverpa > Helicoverpa zea. Next base: position 1,495,631 of record NC_061462.1, read on the forward strand.
GCCATTCATAAAGCTACCATTGGCCTTGAAGTAAAGTCAGCTAGTCACCAAATGAGAACGAAAGGCAAGGATCAGGAAAAGAGTCATGATGGAATGCAACTCTTAAGTATGGTTCCGTCTACGTCCCAGCTAACCAATGCTCCACTACCAAACCTCGATGCTGGAAAGGTAGGGGATCCCACAGCGATTGAGCTAAAAAGGAGCGAGGCGAATCCGCGAAATATAAACTCTGATAGTAAACCGGTTGCGTCAGATACATGTCAAGCTCCCATAAACAGTGTATCCTTGCCACTGCCTACTGCTGCAGCGGATGTTACATTGAGCGATACAGACAAGGACGGGAAATCGAAGGACGGTTGGACTGAAGTTCGACACAGGCGCTCCCACCGTTCACTCAGTAATGTTCTGCGTGGGACAGCGGCTCCTGGTACCACAAATTTAGAGGCTTCAGAAAGATGGAGATACCTGCACCTCTTCTACGTCAAGCAGGGTACATCGGAAGGCCAGGTACGAGATCACCTAATTACTATTTGTGGAACTGATGTTTGTACGGTGGATGTGCTCAAACCCCGAGGCAAATATGCTTCCTTCAAGTTGGGTGTGCCCTCAAAGCTGGCTGAACTAGTTATGGCACCTCAAAGCTGGGCTGAGGATATATGCGTCAAACCATGGCGCCGCAACTTTCGTGGCCAAAGCAACGACCCCCAATAACCACCATACCATTATTGCTTTACCCAGCTCTACGGATCGCAACAACTATCTGCGGATACTGTACCAAAATGTGCGTGGGCTAAAAACCAAGTTACCAGCGTGGCGATCTAGCTTGTTGCTTTCCGAGCACGATCTGATAGCCGTAACTGAGACAAATCTTGATAGTTCTGTAGAGGACTCCGAAACATCAATAGGAGATTGGCGTATTCTACGCAGAGATAGAGTGACTCCGGGCGGCGGAGTGTTGCTTGCTGCGCGCCCTGGCATTACCATGAAGAGACAGCGTGATCTTGAAACTGAATGTGGTGAAGACTTATGGGCAACGATTATAATTTACGGCAAGAAAATATATGTATGCGTTGTCTATATAAAACCCTCTGCAACTGATGAGGATTACATGGCTTGGTTTTGCAAAGTTGAGAACATTATCTCTAATTTGAATGGAACTGTAATGATACTAGGTGACCTTAACTTGAAAAGTGCCTCTGTAAATGTCAACAATTATTACTGTTACTTCTTAAGCTTCTGTAGTATGAATGAGATGAATGAAGTGTGGAATATGCGTGGGAGTAAGTTAGATGTGGTGTTGGCTCGGGAGGGCAGTGAAGTGAACTGTGAGCACGTGGAAGGTACGGAGCTGGTTCCAATCGATTTGTATCACCCTCCATTAGATATTGCGTTTACTTTCAAAACGCATAAGGAAAGTGAAAAATTGGATCCCAGCAACATTGATCGAAGTAAGGATTGGAATTTTGCCAAAGGGGACTACGCAGTTTTAAGTGAACAAATTTCTTCTGCTCCCTGGCAACAAATCCTTAATTGCGATGATGCCCCCTCTGCAGCAGATAAGTTTTATTCAGTGATTTATAATGTCTTTGATTCTTCAATTCCAAAGAAGAAGAGAATGAACGCTGATAATAATAGAAGGTATCCGGTATGGTTTACGCGGGATATTGTGAACGACACTCAGCGAAAAACTAAACTCCATAATAGTTGGAAGCTCTCGCGATGTGAAGTTACATATGCAGAGTTCAGTAAACTACGGTCGAACTTAAAAGAGAGGACTCAGGACGCCTATAGGTTGCACTGCATCAGCGTTGAAAATAGTATACGCAAAAATCCACGACATTTTTGGCAGCACTTTTCTAGCCTGAGAACTAAGGGTGGTTTCGAGCCAAACGTCATCCACAAGGGTGAGACTTGTTCGGGCGTTAAAGCGGCCGAGGCATTTGCTGAGTATTTCGCCAGCGTGTTTCAGCCTGATGCACCTAAATTAGACCCAAAGTTCTCCAATCTCAGTGGTGTGAGTAATAATATTCCCCTCCCCTGCATAACCCCACCTGACGTAGTAAAGGGTATTGCCAAGCTTAAACCCTGTAGCTCGATTGGCCCAGACAACATTCCACCCTATGTCCTTAAGGGATGTAACGATACCCTGGCAGCTCCTCTATGTCATATTTTTAACTTAGCCCTCCAGTCCGGCGTATACCCTGAGCAATGGAAAACTTCGCGAGTCACTCCCATCCCTAAAACCTCTGACAAAACATCAGTAGAGGAGCACAGACCAATTGCTATCCTCCCAACCATCGCCAAGGTCTTCGAGCATATTCTCCACTCTTATATTTACAAACACGTAAATATACTTCTGTCTGATGCCCAACATGGTTTTAGACCGGGTCGCTCCGTCAATTCAAATTTACTGGTTCATGTAGACTACATATCGAGTAGCCTGGACAACAGGAGGCAAGTCGATGTTCTATACTTTGATTTCCGAAAAGCTTTCGACAGAGTTGACAACGATGTGCTTTTGACAAAGCTGGAAGCCATAGGCTTCTCGGTCGAATTCGTCAAGTTCTTCTCCGGCTACCTGCGCGATCGCAAGCAGTTTGTCAGACACGGTTGCTTTGAGTCTAAGCCTTACACCACCCGCTCGGGCGTGAGTCAGGGATCCATACTGGGGCCGCTTCTTTTCTTAATCATGATTAATGACTTGACCACAAGAGTTAAGTTTGCCAAATGCCTGTTATACGCCGATGACCTAAAATTGGTTGCTCAAATCAGAACGGACGAGGATTGCAAACTTCTACAGAGGGATATTGACGCTGTTTATGTGTGGAGCATGGTAAACAACCTACCTTTTAATATTGGTAAGTGCCACGTCATGACATACGGCAGAGGGTTGCGACCGATCCATTACAATTACAGATTGGGTGGTGAAGTATTATCTCGAGTCACCAACGTAAAGGATCTGGGCGTGACTTTCGATAGATGTTTGACATTTAAAGACCACATTTCTTCCCTCGCGAAGGAATCCTTCAGGCGCCTGGGCTTTGTTTTGCGCAATGCTCGCGACTTTTGCAGTCCCAATGTCATCCGATTACTCTATACCACTCTGGTTCGAAGCAAGCTTGAGTCAAGTGCCTGTGTCTGGCACCCCTACACCGCTACTCAAACACTCATGATTGAAAAGGTGCAAAAAACCTTTTTGAGGTACTTTTTCAAAAGGTTACACAACTTTTTTCCCTTCATGTACCCAACTAACTATCTGCTAGGGATGTTAGGCTTTAACTCCTTGGAGGTAAGACGAGGCTTTGATCAGCTCATGGTAGCTTGTAAAACCTTACGGGGCCAAATCGACTGCCCAGAGCTCCACAGCCTTTTCTGCCGCATATTCACCCCCGACAAATACATCGGTCGCCGTCAGAGCTGCAGGCACAATCTCTTCGCCCCACCGACATGCAAAACAGTCGCCAGGCTGAATCTCCTATATGTCGTACTCTTAAGACGCTCAACGCCCTTCTGACTGCCAACCCTGAATTTGATGTGTTTGTGGATGAGTGGAGTAAAGTGAAGCGTGTGTGTTTGGGGTTCTGTGAGAGAAAGTATGCAAGAGCGTCCACTGTTCCTTGTTAGTTAGATAATCATTGAAATGCTGTCGACTATAATATGTTTTTACTTTTGTTTTGTTTTGATTTAATGTTTCCATGTTAATTATTGTAATTGGTGTTGCACCGTTTTAATTAACTATAAATAAATAAATAAATAAATAAAAATAAATTGTTATTGTTGTTACTTGTGACAATTTGTTGTGTTAAAATGACGCTTACTTGTAGCAATCGTCAAAGGTATCTTCTACTCAAAGATTGTGTTATTTTAGTAGGAAGCTACTCAATGAATTTTAACAGGACACTTACTTCTCTTTTACACAGACAGACAAAAGTAATTGTCAGCTAAAGGTTACTCAGTAATCTATATGTAAATATACATATTATATAGCTTTCACACCTGTTCAAAACATAATAGTATTGTAATTCAACTCCCACTTATAATGTTGTGATTACAAAAGACTGCCTACGTATAACGTAATTAGGATCACAACTCACCTTCAGTAATCAAATGTCAAATTACACAGGAACTCTATTTGTGGAATGTTTTTAAGACAAATGTATTAATTAGGAACTCAGTGACCTTTGACCTTCAAAGTTATATTTTTGGGCCTAAAAAATTTGATATAATCATCGGCACGAATCTTGAGCGCTGACCTTCACCTGCGCAGAAGTGCGCGAGGGCGGGCTAAAGCGGTGATTGGCCCGCAGCGCATCGCGTCATAGCCGTCACTCGGAATTGGTTCTTTGCTAATAAATCACTTCTGCGCAGGTGAAAGTCAGCGCCGCAGATTTGTGCCGATGATTCTACATGTTTCACTATCTCAATTGTATCGACCGTTTTACAGTGAAAGCGCTATAACTCACTATCACATATTAACATTAGTAAAAAAGTAAGGAGTGACTTTTGACCTTGAGAGTTCGATTTCCTCATAGGACAGTATTATTTGAGATACCTATCTATCAAATATTGTCCGTTATGTGGATTTGTACCGAATAGGTGTTGAAAGGTCAACCCTGTATATTATATGGGGTTACAACAAAGCTATCTACGATTGAATTATTATGTAGGTCTCTGTTAACCTCTTAACCTTTGGGAAAATCTGGCAGTTTTGTAATTTCTAGGTTACTTTTAAGTTTGATATGCCTGTGTGTGTGGTGGACACTAGTAATGAATCTGTGAATATGCCAATTAAAGCTATAGTGATTCGTAATCTATATTATATAAAAATGAAACCCGCTTTCCATTGTCACGACATAACATGAAAACGGCTTGACCGATTTGGCTGAAAATTAGAGGAGAGGTAACTTAGACCCGGGAAAAGGTTTCAGGATAGTTTTTGTCACCATACGGTTACGGGACGAAATGGGTGAAACAGCGGACGAAAGCTAGTCTGAATATAGATGTCTCAGTAATAAGAAGTTTACTATCCCGGGGTAGTACATTTCTTATTCCCATTTGTAATAGTAATATCGAATCAGATATTCCTGAGATTAACAAGTTCAAGTAAACAAATACTGCAGCTTTGTAATACAAGTACGTTAATAGTACTGCTAGATTATTTTCACAAAGAGCTAGTTTAACCTTCTAACAAGAACACAGCTGTTATGATACGGTAGAAATTATTCTTTTACAAATTGTACTGTAGTAATTTATTCCTTTAGAAAAGATAAGTACGGTCGGTTTTTGAAGAAACTTTGTTATTTCATTATATCTAGTAAATATTGTGTTAGTAGTAATTGTAGTAAAATTGTTATATCTTCTTTTTTAGGCATTGTAGGTATGGAATTTTCTAGATATAATGATTCGACCCCAATATCAGTTTCACCACAAGACAGCTAGTTATAGACTATGCTCCGAAATAAGTACAGATCCCAGGGGCCTGTGGATAGAACCGTGGGAGAAATTCTATTGAGGTATAAAACTATAGCCCACAAAGATATCTTATATGTGAATAAACGAGTTCCCGGAATTTTCCGCCATACCTGAAGTCTAATCCTGGCGGGGTTTTCTCGAAAAAATACAGAACAGTAAGGATTTAGGGGCATCAGTCCCCTGGTGCCTTAATTAATAATGTCAATGTCAGCTAAATCCAATTTGTTCTGTTCATCCTTTAAAGATTAGGGGCAATAGCGAAGTTAGAAGCACATTTGTCATATTTTGAAGTGCCTCAAGTAAAACACGAGTTGACGCTTATTTATGCATGAAGGCACTTTGTTTTACATATAATATGATATGGTTTAACGAAGAAAACTTTGCTTTTGTTGCTACAAAGGCAGATAAGTTGAAGACTGGGTAACAGTTTAGATAACGAGCTAAGTAGGTACGTTATTTTAGAAATTGTCAAGGATTGCCAAATGATACAGTTTATATTTATAGCTAGAACATTCCTCAATATTATACCTATTCCATCAAATAAGCATGAAAATAAGCATATAGGTAGGTACATAGCCTTTGTATTACCGCCATGGCCCTCAAAAACAATTGCTACCTAATTCAATAATATAAATCGCCCCAATTTTCATTCCTAATTGCATAAAATTTTATTTTGACCTTAATTCAAAGCGTCAAGTCAGAAACCACACATTTCTTGAAGGCATTTTAACAATAATTGGCCCGGACGAGACTCCCAAGATTTTTAGGTCGACAACAGTTTTATAAGGCTTGCCAACATTTTTTGAACAAGACAGTTTCTGTTAAATTGTAAAGGGACATGAATAAGACAGACGGTCTGACTTCTGATGTATTGTGAACTGGTTTTCAGAAAATAGGTATGATATAAGTGATGCTTTGTTGTGTTAAGAATTAGGGTACAATTCGTGGTACTTAAGATATTTGGCAACTGAATTTGTACCTCGTAAGATGATTGAATTATTTACTTAACTGGTTTTATACACGTCTAATTTGGCTTTTTATTAAGTACGGACATTTAGTATTTTTGTATTCATTTTAATTTAATGTTCAACATTTAGTTATAGTTTTAATGTAAACTCAGTATAAAAACATTTAAGAATGTAAATACTTTATGATTATCTCTATGACTGTGTTAATTCCTAGTTAAATATGTCGAAAAAATACTACACTACAGGCCATAAAAATGTAGCAAATAAAATTTTCGTCGGTACTGTTCAATTTGGTAGCATTTGCCACGAACTTGTGCATTCCGATACGTACGTGTGTGGGTAGATTGAATACCTTTTCGTAGCAAAGCTTATCAGATAATGCGATACTGAGAATTTAATTAAATTGCAATATTATATTTTAAACTGATACCATGAAAAAATATCATAATTATTAATAAGTAACTATTTAAGGAATAAAAGGAATAAATAATGCAGGATATAGTAATTAAGTATTTTATGTATCTCCCTTTGAATGTGTTAATTGCTAGACAAAAAAAAACAATTCATTCAAAGAAATCTGTCAAAAAACTACTCTACAGGCCATGAAAAAGTACCAAATAAAATTTTCGTCGGTACTGTTCAATTCGGTAGCATTTGCCACGAACTTGTGCATTCCGATACTTACGTGTGTGAGTAGATTGAATAACTTTTTGTAGCAAAACTTATCAAATAATGCGATACTGAGAATTTAATTCAATTGCAATGTAGTATTTTAAACTGGTGCCATGAATCACAATTATTAATAGATAACTATGTAAAAGTACAAGGTTATATAGGATTTAAGTATTGTATGAATCTCACTATGACTGTGTTAATGTCAAGATGAAAAAACAGTACACATTAAGCTTTGAAGAAACCTGTTAATTACAAAAAAGAAACGCCAAATCTGACAACTACACTACAGGCCATAAAAATGTACCAAAAATGTAGCGAATAAAATTTTCGTCGGTACTGTTCAATTTGGTAGCATTTGCCACGAACTTGTGCATTCCGATACGTACGTGTGTGGGTAGATTGAATAACTTTTTGTAGCAAAGCTTATCTGATTGTTTGGTAGATATTGCTTGTTTTTAGTTTTGGCCCCTTGTTCTGTTATTGCATCGCTTTGTATCGGTTTTATTAGGTTGGTGAGGATAAAGTTGAATGTAAGGGTTTGTTCGGTTTTAATTGTTTTTAGTTTTAGAAGTGGGTTGTTCAGTTCAAACTTTAACTTTTCTGTTCCGAATTTCTGGTAGTAACTTCACAATAGTCAAAACACTCGCGTAAAATAACTTAGCTAATCTGAAGTGAGCTTGAAGACTTCTTATGAAGTGTTTGTTTACACATTTTGAGTGTTAACTTCAGGGTAGCATTAAATAGTAGTTTCAAGAGAGATATTCTGTGATGAGACAAAGCTGCCTTAGTGTTGGCGTACATCAATAATTTTAGCACTCACATCAACGTATTCAGAAAGAAATCTTTCGGAGTAATACACTTCTGATCTGTTCACCCATCCATTCACTGTCCGAAGTAAGCATTTTTTTAATTCAATCAAACTAACTGTATCATCTAGTTACAAGCTCAATTACGTAATTAAACAATTACTATTGTTTTCCAGTCCACTAAAACAAGAGAACAATAAAAATTAGTCACGCACAATTAACTACCTCTCCCCGCCTATAAATCATACCTATAAGCCCATTAATTCAATTAATAATAACAATGTAATAAGTCCACCGGAATTACTAACATTACGTAAAAAAGGACCGTTGTAATATTATATTACAGGCCTAAGTTTATAATAGGTCATCACGAATGTTCGCGGTCGTCTCAAAAACTACAGAGCAGATTTTCATTAAATTTTAAATTTCCATATCATGGATGGATAGGACAATATCATAGAAATAATTTATTAGCTTCCTCTAGTGGTTTCACCCAAATACCGTAGCAACAATTTCACGCACCCAAATAACCTTCCTTGATGAATAGGCTATCTAACACTGAAATATTTTTTAAATCAAGTAGTTACTTAGATTAACACGTTCAAACAAAGTGACTTAACAGCTTTAGTATCGATACCTTTTTTTTAACGACGTCAAAAATCATCAAATGACCTCTGCCGCTGTGGGTTAGCAGAGGTGAGGGAGTGTCTAGAGACTATTACTGACTAAAAACCGTCGTGTTCCGTCGTACGCCTTTTATGTACCAGGGCCGCGGTAACTCTTTCGAACAATCCCGCATCTATCGATACCTGAGTAAAGCCAGGTTGCTAGTATTAGTATATTAATAAAAAAATAACTGACCCAAATCACGGTATTGTTACAAAGGAAATGTTGCAACGTTTAATGCACCGGTTCCAATACGTCTTTCTATGTTAGTCATCGTTAATTTTAATGGGTATTCAATATGTTCTGTTTATATCGGCCATTCTGAATCATGGACTGCGAATGAGATGTTTACTTTGACCCCAATCGTTCGGAAATCGTTAAATTAAACAGTTATCGCTTTTAAGTTTTAGACTGTCATTGATGGAATTATTGGAATCATCATAATGTTGACCCAATTTTTGGTGAAAGAACATGTTGATGATCAGGCTTCCTTTTTTTATATAGATGTTGTCTGATAGGAGGTGTGATAGAAGAAGTCATGCTGTATCGACTCCAAATAAGAAATTGGATTAAGGATACCTACCTAGTTTAGGTAATGATAAAGTAGAACGTACCGCAGATGATCCATTTTAACAGAGCTGGGTTAAAATGGTTAGATAGAGTCAGAATTGTGTTGAATTAGAGAAGTAATTAAAAACAGAAAGAAATGGATTTGGAAATATGCATCTATAGACAAATCAGCTTCGTAAAGATGTATGAAAAAGAAAATATGTTAAAAGACAAATAAAGTAGTTACTTCTTGAAGTCAAAAAGCGTAAATTTTGCAAACATAATCAAATTCAACAAGGAGAAGCTGGTACCTACACCTTAAGATCCATTGAATATAGTGTTGATTAGTACTGACAGATTGCGGACCCCAAAGCCTACCCCTTGAATTATTTACCCCATTTCCATTGCCGTAGACAGCAAATTAACTTTAATTTCGGAAGTGTTGAAGACACCAAAAAGGACTGAAACGTTGTTATTCTATTTTTGTTTTTTGAATTCTTACGAGACGATTGTTCACTTGGCCTCAATAAAGTCATCTAAAACCGCCACAGTACAGCGAATGCATTGCCAAACTTCCAGAGATAGCTACTCCAACTTTGTAAACTTCCATTTGAAAAATACCGTTAATATCGAAGCACTAAACGTACGCACTGCATTAAAATACAACCACACAAAAATCAACCGTAAACACACAGCGTAACGTTTAAAATCCAATGATACGATCACAACGACTTTGGGCGCCGTTTCGACGTTTCCCTCCATTACCATTTTACAGAGAGTTTCAATAAGCTTTTGCTTTGAAATTGGCTCTTTTTCATAGTTTCTTTTTTCCTTGATAAAATTATATTACTTGGATAAATAAGGTCATTATTCCTTGTATTCGAATTGGATGTTGACCTTTGTTGAATGTTTCATTTTGCGAGAATTTTAATGTGCCTCTTGAATGGGGATCTTTGAATAGACTTATCTGGCTTAAGATAAGGTGTTTTAATACCCATACTTATATTATTTAAAGGAACAAAACCTGTATATAAATTATGTTTATTTCTTGAATTTTAAGAGGGGATCATCTTTGCGTTGTTGGCAGCGAAATGGCAGCGTTTATGAGCCATTACGCACTTTATTTCGATACATTACTAGCCAAACGTGGCGATACCAATTCACTGGTGTGCTATAAAAGGAACGAATATTTAGTACAAATATTATATAAGTTAAGAGTTACATAATATACAATGAGCCAATATTACAAGCAGTACCCGTAACTTGTAATTTCCAATAGATAGACAAAGGTGGTACTAATATAGTCGAACATAATTATTGACTGGTACTCTGAGAATAGTACTAATGAGGGAAGAGTCGAAAGAAAATAGCTATTTTCTTTGAAATATATTTGAGATACCATTTTATCTTGAGCATAATAATATATTTTTCAAAACTACGTACAGAGACTTATTTTATTAAAAGTAGGTTACCATCTCCATACTGACATCAAAGCACCTTTCAGGGCATGTCGAGAAAAAAACATTGTTTTAATGATCGTCGTAGTGTAGTGTGCTCTAAAGAATTGTTCGCCCGCCGTACAAGAGCTCGGGAGCAAACAATTCCTCTCAGCGGACTTTTGAAAACGTACGAAAAAAATATACATAACAAAAACAACGAAACAACAAATAAATGCAAAATATTCAAAGGGATCTCCAAGTTTGTCAACGAATAACATAAAATTTTCCCGAAGAAAATGTTCGCGTACAATTATTCTTGGCTTATTTTTAAGTGGTTTTTTTACTGTCACCAAAGCCTGGCTAATAAGAAAAAGGCAAAAGAAACGTTGAACACAATAGAAAACTTAAATTTGGAATAAAGTTCAGGGCTCAGAAACCTTTTACCGCGACGCCAAACTCACAAAAGTGATTTAATTCCAATTCATTCATGACCCACTGAATGAGTCCATCTTAATTCGTTCCCTGCTCTTCACTTCAATAAAAGTTACAAGATTCCGAAAATTACTTGTTCAATTGAAAAGTTTTCAGATTGCCAGCGAGCAAAATAATTAAATTTAGCTCAAAACTCTCTTGAAAGTGACTAAGTTTTATAATGGTTTACGACAATATGGATTTATTAATTTCGTATGAGCACGTAGATGAAGCCAAAATTGCTTTAGGTGTTTTAAATGTATTATGCGTATCAAACCGCAGATTGAATATAGCGATTACCTGTTTATCTTACGAGGCATGAAACAGAGCAAAAGTGGGTTGCCATGGTATTTGTAAGCGAGGAGCTGTCGAGATAGACTTGCCAACTGTCACAGTGCGTAGATTGAACGAATACGATAGTATCGCCCGGGGCTCGCAGCCAGTAACTAAGCAAACTTGCTGTCTTTTACGGAGAAATTGTTATACGATGTTTCTAATTTATTTGTTGTTCCTAATATCTTTACTGCTTATTCGTACCCACTAAAGAGAATGAGGTTGCTATCTGATACCATTACCAAAACTTTTACTGACAAATTCTGCTAAGTTAATATTATAGACTCAATTAATTAAAATTACTTCTTCATAAAATTGTTGATGAATAAACAAAATCTTAATGATAGCAATGGAAGTGACTGCAATAAGACTTGTCTCGCCAAACAATATAAAGACGTTGGAAGGTCATGATGAGAGGTTTCAAGAGTCCTTGTGAACCAAGAGTGTTTCGAGAGGGAAGCGCTATTACAGAATTTTATTAATTAGTACGCGGTTTGAAGAACGATTAAGTGCGAGAAACGTAAACAGTTTTGTGTATGGAAAAGCATTGTACATATAAATATTTAGTTCTGGAATTCTAAGAATAAGCCGTGAATAGGTGAATACTTGTTAATTTGTTTATTCAATAAACTCTTTTATAATATTCTTTCACGTTTTTTATTGAAACTTGGCTTTGAATTTCTTCAAAGTTATTTTTTGAATCAATAAAGCTAATCTTTGTTTATCGCAATAACTCCATGTTTGTAAGATCAAAACTAATCAAGAATTTTCCACATTAAGAACTAAACGACGCAATTGACCGAGTTCTACACTCGATTCAAGCAATTTAATGAAGTTTCAGACTCGGTCACCACTTTAACTTATAATAAGAAAACTTACACATTGTCCGTGTTCATTTAAATGTTGAGTGCTCCACTCAAATTATTATCCGTCTTCAAACTCGGTTTTGAAAACTGTGGGAATGCTGCAAGGGCTTATACTAGGACCATTATCGTAATTACTCACACGGGCCAACTGTAACATAATTTGAATGAGAGGGTGAGCGCAAAAGCTTATCCTTTAGAGATTAATGTTGAAAGAGTACTACATTACTCCAAGTAATTACTGACTGAAGCAATTAATTCAACGCCGGTCTTTTCTCGCTTCGGGTGAAATATTGTCAGAGCACGTAAGTTTTCAATCTACTCTGATGGATCTTGCGTCCAATTGGATAAATATGTTTGGATGAGCGATTATTTTAATGGAATAATATTATTTTTTTCCTTATTTCATGTAAGGTATAATTTAATCATCAAGTTATTGAAATTGATTGTGTTGACGATAAATAAAAAAACGGCACAAATACGACATAAAATACTTAAATAAAAGAACTATACTACTGCAACTTTTCTGCATCTAAAATGTTCATAATATATCTGTTATGTAACATTACCGAATACTGCAGTTCCTGTTTTAATTGAAAGATCAAGCGAACTAATTAAGTCGACGCAACATTAGCAAAATACAATCACTCACCATAAATCATTGAGATGAATAGCAGTATTGCATTCAATACGTATGAATGCCTCTTTATCCTCTTCAATTCCCCGGCCATTTTGTTTATAATAATATTTAATAAATACTATATTAATTCGACACTCTTCTTCTTTTCATCGTCACTTAACACTTAAATGTATTGTTCCTATTAGCGTCTACGTCTATCTTCTAATTACTAAACAGCTAAGCATCTTGTCACAACTTTTTCGCTTTACAACTCTACTAGTTTCCACTAAATACGTCAACATTTATTCTACTTCTTAATTAACGCGCTGACAAATAGTTTTATGACACTTAGTTAAAACGAATGTCGCTCCATATATTAAAGTTCCTACTTAATGCTCGTCTATTTTTATTTTATCCTTAACCGATGTTTGGCGCATAAATTGTACGGCACTGGTGACTTTAGTAACGCGTGCTTGGATTATTTTACTGAGCATAATGAGCGTCTAAAATTAACTCGAGAATCTCCGTTGTTTTCAGATATAAATCTTACTTAATCCCGGCGCGTAAGTTTGAAAGAAATTTTCATTTATATACGACATTCCGTAACAAAATATACGACCACTTGACACACTGGTGTACACTCGTGTTCATAAAAGTTTCGCATCACAAGAGGATTCACTGATATTTTTTTGTGTGAGGAACAAGTTGTATATCGGCATCGTCGGTGGATTTTTTCCTGTAGGAGCGCGCGCGTCCGTTAGGGGAGGCAGCTGTGAAAGCACTGACTTACATAAGGGACTCGCCCGGTGCCAGCCGAGCGTCTGTCAGAGAGGGATGGCACACGATTTTCGTAAGGGTTGCAGGTCGCGTGCGGTACATAGTGAAAGGGACAGAAGAGATTTTCGCATTCATGCCGTGGTCCGTTGAAACGTAACGTTGAAATCTTGTGTGAAGACGCAATTAAAATGTACATAAATCTGAAAGAGATACGTTTCAGGACTAACGCGTCCAACTTAATAAGTGTTTAATCTGCCAGTTAATAGCTTATCTGCGGAGATGGATCCGAACGATTGATTTCAGTAGATAACGAGGGCTGATTTTATTACATAAAATTACAGTACGAAAGATAAATGATATTCAAATGCGGTTGTTATTTAGTTTTATTTTTTAGGCTTTTTTAAATTTACGATAAAAACTAGTCTAAAATACGAGATTATTGGAAACAGAAAGATAGAATTAGAAAGAGAATGCCATTTTGGCATTGATTCCTCTTTTTCCATTCACATATAAAATGAGTACCTTAACTGCTTACAAGAATAAAATAATATTCTAATTCAATAAGTAATCCGTTTCTGAAACAGGGAAAGTATTCATAATTTCATGTTAAGTATCCAAGTCAAGGATTTAAACTTTGCAGGAGGCATGTGTTACATTATAAAAGGAGTTTTAATATCGTGATTTATTACGGATTAACTTTTACACATCGTAAAAGGAATAATTTAATGATTTAATTTGATACTCGTCGATAATAAAGGTATTATTTCTTTAAAATCATAATCAGCATTGGGCGTTTTCTATATCATTATTTAGAAGATAGTTATGTCGGTACATACTTTATTTTAATCTATTTCTTTATTGCAATTAAATGTAAGTAATTTTTGTAATACGAAGAAGTCTAATAGAAGTTTTCCTCCATTTTTGTGACCAAGAAATACACTCGACACAGAATTATTTACAGATTTCAGCTTTTGGAATCATCTCGATTACCTACTACGACCATCGTGAATCAATTTACATACATCGAAGAGATCCAATAAAAAATACAAAATGGCTTTATTAATCTGAATATTAACATCCAAAAAATGCGCCATCCCATTCAGAAATCCTGCTAATATCGTTTCTTAGGAGTATCTGCATACTGCAAACTAAACAGTCGACCAACAGTTGACAAATTTTTTTAAAAGAAAGTCTTGAATCCGGTGAAAGTTTTCAGTCGGTTTGATATCAGCTTTATAGGGCACGCCACCATCGTGGCGGTAAGTCCCCTCTTTGAGGAGTGATTCGGGAGGAGTCATGGCGCCCTCACGTACCGCATGACGCAGGTCCTCACCGGACACGGTTGTTTCGGGAGGTACCTGCACCGAATCGGTCGTGAGGAGGCGCCCGGGTGTCACCATTGTGCGGACAGCCCCGAGGACACGGTGGACCACACAGTCCAGGTGTGTCCCGCATGGGAAGGGCACCGCCGGGTCCTCGTCGAGGCTTTGGGCGGTGGCGACCTCTCACGTCCGGCCCTGGTTCAGGCCATGGTCCGGGGCGAGAGGGAATGGGATACCGTCGCCTTCTTCTGCGAAGCGGTCATGCTCGAGAAGGAGGAGGCGGAACGCCAGAGAGTACGCACCTCTCATTCCGGCCGCCGCGCTGGACCAGGTAGACACCATGGGCGCCGGGTGTCGCGTGATGACTCCCGGCCACCGTAGGCGTGGGTCTGTGGGCGGTGAGTTCGGGTGGCTCATCGTCCCCATCTCCCTCACCGCTGCTAACCCACAGCGGGAGGGGTCATTTGATGATTTTTGACGTCGTTAAAAAAAAAATATCAGCTTTATACATACCTGATCTTAGTAATGTACTACCATTCATCTTCATACTGATTCATGAGCCCAAACAAATTATCGGCCGACTAAAAGTTTGCAGTTTGTGTAATCATATAAATTATACAAACCGAAATTGGTTGGATATAAAATTCAAATCAAGGTTGTCTTTTAGAAGTCAAATCATTAAGCAGTTTGTCACCGATTGTCTTACTGACCGTATACAATTAGTACTGTTTTATGTGGCTTCCCTTTGTACTCAAGGCTTTTTCTGAATTTCAAATCTTTTAATTAAGAAGTCTTTTTACGTTATTGTTACTACGTCATCTTTATCTTTGAGAAAAATGGTAAAAAAGTTGCATATCTGTACAAAGTACAGTTTATTGATGTCAATCGCGCGCGCAGTCAGCAGTTCCACGCTGACCCAAATATTTAGTTATAATATTAAAATTATTATAAAGTTAGTTAACGATCGGTCACCAACCAAGCCGCGTTTGCTCATACCACTAACCATTACCATTTTTAACCGACTTCCCAAAAAGGAGGAGGTTATCAATTCGGCCGGTGTTTTTTTTTTTTTTTTTTTTCTATGTATGTACATCGATTACTCCGAGGTTTATAGACCGATTTACGTGATTCTTTTTTTGTTCGACTCGGAATAGCTGCCAGTTGGTCCCATAGTCATCAGGTCAGGATCTGATGATGGAAACCCTGAGAAATCGAGGGCAACCTTCGAAAGTTGTAGGCATACATAGGGTAAAAACTTGACACTCAGGTGTACGCCTAAAAGCACTATTCAACTGTGAAGATTTGGAGCTGATCTGATGATGGAAACCAGAGAGGGTCGAGGGAACTCGACAACTGAATATATAAACTACCTCGTGTTTGGGCTTAAATTATTTGTATTGACAAGACCTTTGCAACAGTGAAGGTTTGGAGCTGACCTGATGATGGAGACCAGAGAAAGTAAGTCGAGGGAACTCGACAACTGAATATGTAAAATACCTCGTATTTGGACTTATATTCTTTGTATTGATGAGAACTTCTCACTTGTATGGATAGTGACAACTATTCGTATCACTGAAAAGCTTTAAATAAAAAAACTTTTTTACAAAAAAATTTAACCGACTTCCCAAAACACTAAAAAGCAAAAAAAAACTATTTTTAGGTGCATCGGCCTAGAAGTCGGTGGCAAAATTAACTTAGTAACATCCTTTAGACACTGACTTCTAGGCCGATGCACCTAAAAATAGTTTTTTTTTGCTTTTTAGTGTTTTGGGAAGTCGGTTAAATTTTTTTGTAAAAAAGTTTTAACAACCAATATACCATATTTCTGTTATGGACCATGTGATTAATTCGGGCATTATAAATAATGCCCGAGCATTATGCATAATGTCTAGCTTTATCGGGCCAAGTGATTAATAACTATCTTAACTTCATTATTTATCACATTGCACGGGCATTATTATATTGCTACATGACAGTTGGGCAATTTGATATCATCATCATCCTCCGAGCCTTTTCCCAACGTTGGGGTCGGCTTCCAGTCTAACCGGATTCAGCTGAGTACCAGTGCTTTACAAGAAGCGACTGCCTATCTGACCTCCTCAACCCAGTTACCCAGGCAACCCGATACCCCTTGGTTAGACTGGTGTCAGACTTACTGGCTTCTGACTACCCGTAACGACTGCCAAGGATATTCAATGACAGCCGGGACCTACAGTTTAACGTGCCATCCGAAACAGGCAATTTGATAACACAGCTATATTTTACGCGGTGCGAGGGCGGGGAGGGAAGTACGCATGGCGTGACACGCTTTGACCAATCAGAGACAGCCATTCTTAATTTTATTTTATGTTATATTTTTCATATGACTTTCCTTAACATTTATATGCAAAAACTAGTGGATTTTTAAGGCAGAAGTCCTTGTGAGGAAGCGCCCGGGTGTCAACACTGTGCGGACAGCCCCGAGGACACGGTGGACCACACAGTCCAGGAGTGCCCTGCGTGGGAAGAGCACCGCCGGGTCCTAGTCGAGGCTTTAGGCTGCGGCGACCTCTCGCGTCCAGGTCTGGTTCAGGCCATGGTCCGGGGCGAGAGGGAATGGGATGCCGTCGCCTCCTTCTGCGAAGCAGTCATGCTCGAGAAGGTGGCGGCGGAACGTCAGAGAGTTCGCACCTCTTATCCCGGCCGCCGCGCTGGACCAGGTAGACACCCACGGGCGCCGGGTGTCACGAGATGACTCCCGGCCGCTGTAGGTGTGGGTCTGTGGGCGGTTAGTTCGGGTGGCTCGCTCATGTCTATTTTTAGGCAACAGACCCGTGTCGGCGGCGCGCGTTGTTCCACGCGCTCCTCAAAGAGATGACAGCAACCCCAGCGGGGCCCATCAGAGCCAAGGTCTGCCGGGGCTGAGGGATTGTTCAAAAGACCGCGGCCCTGGTACATAACAGGCCTACGACGGAACACGACGGTCAGTCAGTAAGAGTATGACACCCTCACCGCTGCTAACCCACAGCGGGGGGTCATTTGATGAAAAAAGGCAGAAGTCCTTCATAATTAATCTAAATCATGAGGCTGATTATTTAAGTGGTTTAATATTTAGTTTATTTTAAGTTAAATGGCAATAACAATAAAAAAAATGAAAATAAACATGTTTTTATTACTTTGCCCAAAAGGTCACGGGCAATATGTATACTGCCTGGTCAATTCGATTATTTGAATAATTATTATCAAATTGCACTCTCATCTTATAAAATTATTCTCACTTTAGTTAGATTGTTTAAAATCAAGTAAGAAAAAACCCTAAGCTCCATAATGTCACCTGGGCAACGTTTAAGCTGGAATTTAAATCAGCTTTAATCCCATCTAGACAGTGATATATTCCAGTAACTTATCATAAACCAGTGATCCTTGGACTTTGAGAAATTCACCGTTCGTCATTGAGACGTTCAAAAGTCACAGATAATAAAAAAAAAAAACATATTTGCACCGTCAGAAGCGTGGACTATATACTACTTAACTAATTCAAGTTTTTTTAAGATGTAGATAAATAAATAAATACCTATTATTTTCCACGCAAGAAAATAACCCATATATGTCTTTAATTCATCCATTATTTTTGAACATACAACATAACATTCGTCCATCTTAAATTTCTTTTGGCATTTAGTATTAGGTTTAGACCTAATTTTATCTTAATCAATATAATAGCCTGTTTATCATAATAAACTTTTACATACTTACACATACAATTCCAAAGGATTCAAAATTATTTTCACATGTAACTGTGAGCACATTCTAAACCCACACTTCACACAATTAAAAACTTCAAACGGATTACAGCGCAGAGTGAAACGTGACAAAGCTGAACTAAGTAAAGTGCCAACATTTATGCAACAACGCTTTAGAACGTAGATTTCTGCTGTATTAATTAGTCTTTGCGGATAACAAAGAGCTTCTGGCTTAGTAACACCTACACAGATCGATTGAATAAGGGTTAGCTGAAGTTGCACGTGTCTTTCTGTGGATGATCATCACATATTATCTAGAAAGTTACTTATAATATAGGTAGATATTCTATATTTTGATTTAGGTTAGGCATGTTAGGAAAAAACGTACTGTATTCTTAGCTTACCTACTCTAGATTTTACTGAGCAAGGGCTAGCACGTCAATGAAAAGTTTATTGTTTTTTTTTGCGGTACCTATCTCTTACAGTGTTATTCCGATTTAAACATTTCGTTAACAGGCATAAAGGACCATTTGAGCCCCTTCCCTCTTTACGAATATTTTTCTAACAACTTGAATACATAGCTTATTTATCGCGATATTAGCTTGTTGTCAGTAGCATGTATATATACAAATATAGCTAGCGGGTATAGTAGTAAATGTATTTGCGTGCCACTCTGTAGGTCACGGGTTCTATTTCAGATCAGAGCATTGGATAAAATTGAAATACAGTCTAAACATACTTGCGAAAAGCTTAAGCTGACGAATAACCCTTTGTGTGAGAGTATTGAAATTGAATACAACCTTTGTCGGTCACCTCGAATAATATTGCTAAAGGGTCAACATTATAATGCAGCTCGGCTACTGAATGCCTTAATGCTGTAATAGGTTTATATGCTTCATTAAATACATTTTATTTTCGAAAATCATTATCTAGTTCTTATTTTTCTTAGTAATCATCATTAGGTTTATTAAAATCAAAAATATAAGTCCCTTTTGGACATTGAATCCGATCAAAGCTATCTTGTTATTGCTTCCATAACTAGAGTGATAAATAATTAAAGTTGTTGCGGACTTGTTACCGAGATCAGTACAATTCCACGCAAATCATGTTACGCAAGAAATTTAACTCTCAAAAGACCGGGACTTACTAAGTAAATAACCCATTAACTATGCATTCCCCAGTTCCGACCCTTTTGCGTAACAGACCGATACAAAACTAATCAAACCGCAGTTTAGCTCCTGAAAAGGTCACATCTACACAGTTCATTGCCTTCTGGGATAAAGAAGAACATTTTATTGGCGGAAGCAATACTCGTACCGTCAAACCTGATTTAGATTTGATTTAAGATTTGTGTACATTAAAGAACTCTCATATAGCAAGCCACGCTACAGAAAACTAAACCCTAATACCACCCGCTAAAGTCGAATTTAAACTAAATGGTGGAGGTTAAAAGTCCCCGAAAATAGAACAGACAATAAGAGGGGACGATTTTATAATTAACTGCAATCAACACTGACGTATTGAATTTCGGGAATTTGTGTACAGTCGCGTAGAATGCCGTTTCGTGACCTTTGTTAAGGAAATGTTGTTTAGAATGTCTTGTCCAATTTTGAAGAAGAATAGAAAACAATTTTTTTGTTAACGACAATAATTAACGTAATCAATAAGTAAAATGAGCTTATTGTTGTAATTTGAACTCTTTTAAGTGTCATGTTATCATTATCTAGATACATTTGAAGAGCTAGTTAAGTTCATTATACCTATCAGCCATTTGCCATCTGCTGTTGACACGCATTATGGTGGTCCGTGGTTGAATGCTGACTGCGGAAGAACGGAATGGTTCGCGCTCTTTGGGGGAAACCTTCAAGTCTAAAGTCAAAACACATACCTTTGTTCAGCACTAGATGGCATTATTAAAATACTGTCTGAAAATAAATGACACACGTTGTACTAACTCCCACTGGCGTACATTTCGTAAAGCGAACACTCTTTTGACTACCAGACCATTTCAGGAGTCTCTTCAATAACGCACATCAGACTTTCAAATTCCTTCATAATTACTAGTTTCAGCCCCAAAATTCCCAACCTAAAAGAAGTAAAACTCACTCAAATATAAAGCTATAACTCATCAAGTGAACGCCATTCGCCTTAACTCGTGCTTCCTAACAGATGTTAACATACGTTGTTTGTTTTCCTACTTCGGAAGATATGTTTGTTATTCCCCCCTTCCAAGGAATGTTCCTCGTTTCGTTTTTATTTATATGTCACAAGAAATTAAGTCGCTTGAGTTTTGTACGTCAAATTTTGTGATGGTTGGCGTGGCTTGTCAAAAATTTGTGTTGGGTGTTTAAAGTATTTATTTTTTTAGTTGATTAAAAGTATTTTGTTTTTTAATGGATAATGATTGGTCTATAGATGGATCTATTTAGTTATTTAATGTTTGAAGTAAATATCAATTCTTATTGTGTCAAAATTTTATTGGACCAATTATATTCTATGGGCTCTAATCGCTTGAAATAAAGGCATAAATAGAATAAATTTACAAAAAAATACTGAACACTTATGGAAAGATTTAAAAAAAGTTAATCAAACGATAAAATCAAAAATACTATTTTTGAACACCAAATTGCAGCGTTAAGATATTTTCTTGAAAGTAAACATTCACCATACGAAATACACCCAATTAACTCAAAAAACAAATGGATGAAAATCCACACGGCCAGTGATTCACAATACAAAAATTCCCACACTTAAATATTTTGCACCAATCCCCTTCGGTCCAACGAAAACAAGGGTAAGCCGTGTATTTATAGAAAAAATAAAACCATAAACATTGACAAATGCTGAACATCAGACATTACTAAAATCACCGTAAGACCACACGGTAGATTAACTAGTCGACCGACAGTTGACACGACGGTTGGTAATTTTTTTTAAGTAAATCATGCTTTCCAAAAAACCATGCCCAAAAATGGGGGTGTGCGAGGAACGAGGAACGTTACTGACTTCGCCTTCTTTTTGTAATACCAAAAATCATTCGTATCTGATCGTTTTGGTCATACCCACGCGTATTTATTTTATCTAGAAGAACATGCCCGACCTACTTGCTTTATGGCATCTCCGCGTGGCCCAAACAAACTATCGGCCGACTAAAAGTTTCTAGTCTGCAGTTACTTGAAACATTGACAAATGCTGAAAATAAGACATTACTAAAATCACAGTAAGGGGAGAGTTTTAAAAATGACTTCATTTCAATGAGACATGTACAAAACGCTATTTCGGTTCCCGTTTGGTCTCAAATTTAAGTTCTAATTTGTCTTCGTGACTCAAGTTTTTGGGTGTGTTTATTTTGCCCTTGCTGGTTCTTTATTGATTTATTTGTGAGGAATTCATAAATGAAAAATGAATGTTTTTAGAATAACAGGAGCAAGTACCAGTAATCTAACTAGGTGCTATTTAAGAACCATCTAATTTTATTTTATTTAAAATTTTAATTATATAACGTTTTAATATAACGTGGTCTCAAAAAGTACCGGCTTTAGTACCAGGTATAAACCTGTTTCAAACTGTAAACCTAGAACTAAAACCAGTAATTTATGAATAAAAAAGGCCATAAAAATTACAGAATATTGAATGAATAGGAAATAAAAATACCACCATGCATTGTCACGAAAGGTACTGATATTTTTACATACATTCCCATTACACCCTTTGACACAGTTCGTCACACAAAGAATTCTCAAACTCAAATAAATATGTATGACCAAAGTATTATACTAAAAGTTGTGTCGAATATTCACCATGAAACTCAGCTGCAGGTGATTTTATAGGTAATTACAGTCTCTTTACGACCCGCCTCCTTTTTTATTTGTTTTCTAAGGGGAAGTGACTTTTGTTTTTTTCGAGTTCTCTTTCTTGTTTTTGTTTTGTTTTGTTTATTTGTGTAATTTCATGCTGATCTGTGCGGGGATGTTTTTGTTCGAAGTTCTGCGGTTAATTGCGTGGAACTGGGTATTATGAACTATTTTGTATTTAGTTTGGTAGTTGCTTTAGTAACATACTAGTATATGTAGTTACCGAGGAGGAGGAGGAGGAGGAGAAGGAGGAGAAGAGAACTGGCAGGAGCTGGATGCGAGAAGCCGAAAATAGATCTCAGTGGCGTGCACTTGGAGAGGCCTATGTCCAGCAGTGGACTGCGATAGGCTGATGATGATGATGATGATGATGATGATATGTAGTTACCTACTAAAATTATTTAGATAAAATGTTTTCATAGATTGTGTAGTAGGTAGTGGTTATAACTGTTTTAATGATTTTTTTTGTGTCCGTAACTGTGGATCTCTTTCGTTTCATTGTTATAGTAGATACAGGATCACTATAGAAATTAACGGGTAAATTCAAATCAAACATTGTTATTGAAACTAAATAGCTTACTACGCGATCATTTGAAGGTTTTTACAATTGAGTAAAAGGAAATAGCAGATACAGTCATACCATTTACAGACTTAATCACGCAACAACATTTTACGTCTTCGCATGTTTAAAAAAACAATTACATCTTTCCAGGTTAACTACTGAACTCAGTATCTAACAGTTTCAACTTCTATCAAATGTACGTATTTACGAGTTTCCTAACAAATCAACGAAAATAGATTACCTAAAACAAAAAGCTTCTAATGGCACAGATGTATTAAACATGTACTTAACACTGTTAAACCGTTTATTGGAGGAAACCACGGAGGAAGGAAGGATAGCGGAGATGCCATAAGGAAGGTAGGTCAGGTGCTTCTTGTAGGTCAAGTGACGTACGGTAGGCGTGATCAGTTAGTAGATCTAAAGAGGCGTTCGGGTTCCTTGTCAAATCAAAACCTCTGGTAAAGATTGATTGCTGATTTTATTTTAGCTTCCATAGAAGGCGTGTAAGGGTGCTATATAGTAACGTTTCTCGTCCCCCGCACACCCGCAATTTGGCGCGCTACTTTCTTAGGAGATTTTGCGTTAATGACATCTCCGCTAGTTATTTTATTCTCCATGGAGGAAACAAATCCTAAATAGAACATATAAAATGCACTTTTATTGCTTTTTGATTTGTACTCTTTGTAAACAACATATAAGTTCTCAAAAGAATTTCAACCTTATGATGTAAGGCTTAGAGTCTGTTTTACATTGTCAATATATCCTTTAACGGAAAATTTTATAATTAGCTACAATACAATTAGTTTGACTTATACGTGTTTTCGAGTGAACGCAATACAGATTCTGTTGGATTTAAACACTGAAAATATATCAATATTGTTTTTTTTGGGAGATGGTTTATAGTAAAGAACTTTCGGAGATTTTCAAGGAACTAGGTTAAGGGTTATGATGAGCTTAAAATAGGTATTATTATTTTATAGTTATTTGTTGTAGTTAATAAAGTCAATCATCATTTGTTTTTAATATATGTATGTGTAGTTGTATTAACCGAAGAATCTGTGAGTATTTAATGTAAAAAAGAACAAACAAAGACAATCGTGACCTAGAAACGGCTAATAAAATATTTTTGAAAATTTTCACGCATGACTGAATATGTCCCCTTTGTCCATAGCATTTTTGAGACCTTATATTTCACTTTTGAGGTAGCCTATTAGGCACAAATGACTTGTAATAAATGACCTGAAAAAACATATAGGGTCCGAATTTTTGGTGTTATTTGTTAGGGTCCGGAAGACCCGCATAGCTGGAGGGGGTCTAAAAGACTCATTTGTTTCATCCCACTATTTATGTTATGTAAATGGGTCTGGTTTTAGGTCGTTTCCTGGCTAGGGAAGCCGGCTTCGTGTATTTTTTTTTTTCAGAAGTAACATTTAAAAACTGAAAAACAAAACTACATTTTGTAGAGTAGAGTATAGAGGTGATATCAAAGAAAAATAGTTTTATGTGTTGATAGATACAGAAGTTCTTAATATTTTATGTGCGATTTCATGTATAGTGTTTCATTTTGCCTGATGACATTGTTTGAAAGTGAACAATTAGAAGTTAACATAATAGTTGTACAATAAATTCTTGAGGGATTGATATAAACCCACTCTCTTTCTTAGTTAAAAACTTTACTTCACGATTAGGTAAAGGCGTGACTGTTCTTTGTTTTTGTTTACAAAAATAACTTTTAGCTGTTTATTTTTCGTCTTATTAACATAGTCAGGAAAATATTCCACTAACTTAATCCTAAGGAGCTTTTTTATTTACCTATTTTTTCGCACGAAATTAAAAAAAAAACTTTAATGTAACTAATATTAATTAGTACAAACTAATAATTTCCTAATTTAATACTATTTCGAAAAGTTTATCAAAATTGGTTCAAAACATTAGTCAAACTGAGAACCTCCTTTTTGAAGTCGGTTGAAAACGATTTCATTGACCCATCACACTCATTGCAAAAAAAAGAAAAAAAAAACATTCTATCTTCAAAATTACACGTCAGCCAGTCGGCACGCGCGGATATTCAAACTTAGAACACTTACTCGACGGTACAACCGAGTATAGCCGACAGATGTTAACATATGCCCGTGTTTTCTTTATTTAAGAGATCTGTTTGTTACTTTTTGTTACGTATCCGCGGCGCCTCCGGTCTCTCACTTATTATTTATGACGGCGAGTGTACCGAGAGTGCTGAAGTATGTACGCTAGAAGTGCTGGCAATTAATTTTGTTTTAATTTAAAAATGGAATCATATTTTTTGGAAGGGGGCTTAATTAAAGGAATATGCTCGACTCGACAATATTATCAATTAAGGGTATTATTTACAAGCACACTTCTTGTCATTTTCATAATCCTTAGTCGTCCAAAAAATAGTTTTTATTAATATTAGCATTTATATTAGTAGCAGTATTTATTAAAATCCTATTATTATATTAATTGCTACAAAAATGTATTAAGTTCTTTTTTAACAAAGTAATGAACCGTTCAATATGAAGTAAAATGTATTTTTAATATTATTGCAAAATAAAGGTAAAATGTCTGATACATTTTTGGACGTGCAGCTTACATTAATTAATTTATTGTTAAAATGGGTTCCTATACGGTATTATTTTTATTTGTGTTTACTGTAGATTGTGTTCGAAATATAAAAATACATTTGTGTTAATGGCGGACAACGATATTCATATGGCAGTAATTATTTTTAATTGTACAATTATCATCGCTCAGAAAAAAAAAAACAATTTAATGGTAATTTATTCAAATATTTTGTTAATATAATATAAGAGTAATTCCTTAATTAAATAAATTAAGCCGTTCATGGACTGGACAGTTAAACTGGACATTTTAAACATATGCTTCTTTTATCTAATCGGTTATTGAAAACCGCAGTCACTGAGTTCTATAAAACATCACAAAATCCGGGTCGATATGTCAACTCCATTTTGGTTCACTGCAAAAATCTGAGCGCTCTTTTGTTTACCATACCTTCGGCAGTCGGATCAATACGACTATCTCTTCCATTGTCCATTACTGCATGTAGCCAAATGTACGCGCGTAGGTCGGACAACTTTTCACATAACTCAAGCCACTCGATTTGTGTGGAGTTTATTATTTGTACTCCGTAGCGCGCTGTGCTCCTGGTAGTCTTCTACATGTTTCGTGTTTTATCACTGTGTATGTCTTTGTTTTAGTTGTTATACTTGGCCATCTTGGATTTTTTTGTAAAGGTACTTACCTCAGTACACAAGTAGGTATTATTTAATGTATCACCTTCTTCAGTCAAACCTTCTTTTTATTCGCTACTTATATCTTGTACTACGTACGTGTGTGAGTGCATCTCACTTGTCTGAGTTATTAAAAAAAAAAACTTTGTTGGAAAAGATCTGAATTACAATGGAATCTCCTTTCAGCTGGATGAAAACTTCCAAATCGTAAGAAAGCTATGTTATTGAGACTACTTATTGGCAAGTTTTAGATTCTGTCGGTAAAATCAATATTGCATACATAGGATGCCACTTTCAACCCCATTCAGAGCTTAAACTTTGAAAAATATTACGGTGAACAGAGAAACAGAAAATTCATGTTTGGTTTCAAAAAGTGTAAGATCATCGCTATGTATAAGGCCGAGTATGCCATATCAACAAAAGACGTTCATCAATTAAAGCACGCTGATATCTAACTAAACAATATATTTTTTTTAACGATTTGTGTTTTCTGAGACTAGTACGTTCAAGTAAACAAACTATAAAACTGATGAATTTATTCTAACAGCCTGAAAAGCCAGTCCAACTAACAAAAAAAAAACTTCTAAAACAATCATCAAACCATCGAACGATCGCATAGATAAAGTATCAAGATTCATGCGGTCGTTCGTACATATCGCGTCGTGATCGCCCGTTCGACACAAACTTGTTGAAACGTCACTAACCCGATGACACATGGTCGCAGTGCTGATGTCGGTAACATCGTAAACTATCGCCAAAACAAATAATAATCGGCACGCTTGGTTATTTCTGAAGGGATTATTTTTACTCGACTGCGAAGAAGGGTACGTATCTTGTATGTATGTTTGCAATATTCTTTAGTACCTTGTAAAATAATGAACTGATGGTAGGCAAAAACAAGTAAGTACAAACATTTTTTGTGATAAGTACTCAAAATGCTAGGCCAAGTGGCGATGAATTCTATTATTTTGAAACTGTGAAGCAAAAGGAGGGGAGATATTAAGTTCTATATTTGTTTTTGTACTAGGTAGTAATCTAGAAGATGTGTGTAGTGTTAGTAAATAGCGTCATTAAATAGCGTAAGTAAACACAGGCACTACTAAATAGGTTAAACTAAGACGTTTCAATAAATAAGCTTAAGTAAATATGCGTCCATTTTATAGGTAAATAGGCATTTACTACCAATACATCTTAACTCAAAAATATAAATCATTCTTATTTATTAACAGCCATCATCTAGCCTTTTCCCAATGATATTGGGGTCAGCTTCCTAGATGTAGATGTGGACCAGTGATTTACAAGGGGCGACTGCCTATCTGATCTCCTCAGCATAATCCACTCGGGCAAACCAATATTCCTAGGTAAGACTGGTTGTCAGACTCACTTACTGGCCAAGCGTTGCAAGCGTGGCTTACTTACCATGAGCCACGAGCTCTCCTCCTCTCTTATTTACAACCATATCCCCATAATATGGGGATATGGGGATATACAACCATATCCCCATAGTATGGGGATATGGTTGTATATTATCCTATAGGATATTATATAGGATATTATCCTTATACAAAGAGTTTCTACTTTTCATTGGGGATAATAAAATAGGGCTGCATTGAAATAGCCTTAGTGACGTGACATCAATAAACATCCGGGAACCTTAAGCAAAGTCCCATTGCTAACGATTGATGGCCATAGATTTGGGAACAAGTTTCGCGTTGAAATTTTTGGAAGTTATCGGCTGGTTGAAGTTGGTTTTTTTTCTTTTAGAGTTACAGCTTACAAGTCATTTACTAAACTATATATACTAGGTATTTAATATAAGAAGAGGAAAGTTTTTATTGATTGTCTGAATAAAATAGCCTCCAGAGCTACTGAAATGATTTAAATAATTCTTCCTGTTAAGAAGCTACACTATAGGTATGCGCTAAACGATCATGAACTATGTTTTATCTGGGTACGGGAAGAAGTTCCCCAGGAAGCTGGTGAAACCCCGAGAAAAAAATTTGCCATAGTAAAAACGTTAATTGAAGATATACTTCCAAGCTTCACTTAAGTGTATTGTATAATTTTCCCTTCAACTACTGGCTGTGGAAGTTTTGTCGCTTCTTCTTCATAAAACTACTACTTCGTTTCATAGAAGCTTTTATACGCCTATCTATGCAAATATATACATTAATATATATTTTTTTTATTTAGTAATCTGCTAGCATGCAGCCGAGTACCAGTATCTAAACGCTAGTTACCATAATAGTATTCGGTATTAAAAAAAATTCCCACCATTTTTATAAATATATTTTTTGCTACATTTCTTTTTAGTAAGTTGTTAAATAAGGCCTTGACCCAATTTTTGTTATGTCAACACCTATAATCTCAAGGGCATCCTTGGATTGGATTTTCTACCCGATTTTTTTCCTATTCCGTTCTTCGCGCGTAACTATCAAAATTGTTTGAACTAGTCAAAAGTTTTTCCAATTAGCTGATATTATTTAAAGGATAGATAAATACAAAAATCATTATATAGAATTGAAACTGAAAACAAAGTTCAAGATAAAATTAGTGAATATGTGTTATCCATAAAAAATTGTTGCTGGAATATTTTGTCGCTATTGACATGTGAAAACCGATGAAATAATATTGTAAACATGAAAAGGCGAACATATTTTACTTGTCCAATAGAATAAGTCAAAGGGGCCCTGTACGGGACATACCCTCTTCATTTCAATATCCATTTATTAGATTTATGGCGTCTAACTGTATTCGTGTCGGCTAGCCAATGACAGAAATTGAATAATATAAAAATGGTATATTTTCTTGTTTTTTGGAAAGAACTTTCTTTACCTAAATGGTTGAAAGCAGTAATTGACAAGTTGTCGTCAAAAGAGAAAAAGTATGCTGCGACTTTCTACTGATATTTTTATCATTACAGACTTTTTGATTAACCCAAATCTTTTTCATAAATGAATATTGTTCATAAATTATTTCTTGTTGCTAGATGGAATTTCATTCAGTAGTGTTACGAGAGAGTTTAGTAGTGTTAGAAAATTGACAAATTGGGACTTTTTATTATAATATATCGAAATAAAACTGTGTGGGTGAGAATACCGAAATCCGAACAATATTCAGTACAACCTTAACAAGGAGTTTCGTTAATGACGGGGTCCCGTAACCTTTTTTTTCGGAGCAGATGGCATTTAGGTTTCTGCGAAAAAGTTTTTACGTGAACCGAATAAATCTAGCAATGTTAGGGTATAGAAAGTGTTCGGGGACCGTTTAAGTCGTTACATAAATTATGTTGGGACTGAAACTTATTATCGGGGTTTAGTTTCCTTGAAGAAAAACAATTGGTGTTATTTTGTGATCCAAGGTTTTGGTATTAATAATATCTTTTGAGTTTTGTATGTTAAATAATACGGATTTAAAACTTGTAATAAGAGATTTATCTAATGAACCGAGTTTCAGTTGTATTACTTACTTTTTTTTTTGCCAAAAATGTTGCTGAGAGAAATACTTTAAAATGCTATGTGTATTACTTGTAATGTAATGTAATTTACGCGTTATAATAACATTAAGTATCATCAAAACCCGTTTAGCTGTTGACTACATGAAGATGTCACAAACATACACACGCACACACACATAATCACAAACAAACTCCCAGTCTATTTGTACATTCCTACAAAAATACCTTTACCCCTATCAAACGTAAAACAGTGTGAAATCACATAGTTACAAATAAAAAACGTTTTCCTGTTCCCGAAGGTCACGTCGGAATACAATTTGTCACGGTAAGTCTTCAGCAGGCACGGGAAGGTCAAGGGTGACGCCATTTTAATCAGACCTTTACTGGTGCGACTGTTTTTTACACTTTTTGCGAATGTATATCGAGATTTTTTTGTTTTAGTTCTACCATATAAAAAACCATATATTTAGTTCTACCATAGATAAGAAATAAATAAAATATCGTGACACCTTCACACACGGTTGGTTAGCCCCTTTAATTGCTTTTGCTAATATGGGTGCTGACACATACACTTTACTTATATAAACACAGACCAAAGCCAACAAGCATGCACACCGAGAAACAAACCCGGAACTATCAGTTCGGCAGATCGGCTTGGTGACCGTTGCACCAACGAGGTCGTCAATGTACTACACTACTGCTAAATACTGACTATTTATGAAGGATCTTGCATGTAATGATAAACATTTCAGGTTTAAATTTTCTGTGTACCTAATTACTCTTCCATATGAGAAAAAGCTTGAGCTCTGCAGTGGCACACTAAAAAATGATGAGGACGAAATTAAATTAATAAAATTTATAAAATTTTTGTCAAAAATACTTTATCTTGACTATCTTCCTAGAAAAAAACGTCTATACGTTTCTTTATAGCAATTCCTATGAATGTCGTTCTGATTTCAATTTCAGAATTCTGTTAGGTTTTTAATACGCGAATAATTATGAATTCGTTTGCTACGCAGGAGTCATGTAAGGATTGCTGGGGCTGATGAGTCTTAAAAAGTTATCGCGGCACTGGAATTCGAAGGGCCCCAGAAGGAGAGTTACAAAAGGGTATGACACTCCCATCTGCTTTACCCACAGCGGGTCATTCAATGATTCCCGCCTGCCAAACACTACTACGCCTAAATCTAGCACAGAGCTTATTAACTGCTCAACAAATTACGCCGACTCCACCCTCTGTCGAACACTATTTAGTGGAGCAATGGAACAGTCCATAAACTCGCTAAACTAGGAGCTTTCGCACACTGGACACTATATTGTCGGCCGATAGTTGGCTCGATTGGTTGTCAATTTATTTCCAAGGTAATCATCTATCTCTGGGGCTCTGATTTGTCTTGTCTTGCAACACAGACAAGACAAATCAGAGCACACAGATACGAGTATTATGCCCAGTAAGAAGCATATTGCATTTTTGTGACGTAGATTTTCACCTTCGTGTTAAAAAAAATTGTTGTGTTTTTAGTCACGCAGGTGGACGCAACTCAACGCAATGCAACTTTTCTAAGTTTGTGTGTATTAAAAAGTGAAGGACTTGAGGAAATTTACAAACTAAAATTACCAATCCATATTGAGCGAGCGTGGTGATTAAAGCTCAATCCTTAATTAAGCTTTTTAATTTATCTGATATCTGCCGGATACCTAGTCATTGCAATAAAGGCAATAATCTACATTCTATCCACCTATCGGCCAACTAAAAGTCTTCAGCTTATTCTCAAACGCACTAGCCACTGATATTGGCATACAGTCCGCTTAGCTTCACTCATTACTACTCCGTGTAGGTTTAACCGAATTCGAAATAGACAAATCTAATTAAAGTTCTAATGTGAGCTCGCAAATACAATTCGACTGATATTCGCGATTGATTCTCAGGAATTTCTAGTTTAGTGTCAGTTTGTTTTGTTATAATGAAATGGAGTGCAGCTTGGAATCCCGTTGTGGTTTATTAAGAACTGATTTTGTGAAATGTTTACTTTTATTTATTTACTAGCTAGCCAACGGTTTCACCCGCATCCCGTGGGTACCTATGGGCACGAACCCGGACAAAGAGGTATACAGGGTTATAGGTAAAACACTAACAACCTCTCAGGACCATATTACTAATATCATAAACTAAAACTTTTGTTCTATGACTTTTAATAATTCTCAGATTTTAGTTCATCAAATTTTCACACAAAAATTTAAATATTTCAATTGTACGCTCTAAAATTTACAAAGTCTATGCGAAGCCAAAGAAAGCGCTAGTTAGATAAACAGTAGTACAAAAGACAGCGGAGGGGAGCCGGGCGCGGGCGGCGGGGGAGCGTTTGAACTTGACCTATTTACGAGCGGCCGTCAGTCGTTTTTATGCGCTCGCGTCGCGTCATACGCAAAAAATGCAAACCCTCCACCAAACGAATTTATTGTAATGATAATCTCGACTCGTTCGCACACTCTAAGGTCGACTAATCGCTCGACTGGTCTCGATGGGGCCTTTAGTTGGTAAAGAAATGGTAGGGGCGTGCAAATTTTATCTCTACAGCAAAATAGAGTTGAAATGTGTTAGATAGAACAATGAAATCTTGTAGGTTTGTTTTTGGCAAATGTATTATGTTTTATAAAAAGTCATAGAACAAAAGTTGTAGTTTATGATGTTAGTAATACAGTCCTGCAAGGTTGTTAGTGTTTTACCAATAACCCTGTATATAGCCAATATAGCCTTCCTCGATAAATGGGCTATCTAACACTGAAAAACAAAATGTCATCCGTTCTGTACTTCCTGAGATTAGTGCTTTCAAACAGACAACCAACTCTTCATGTATGAGACAAGAAAAAAATATAACAATCAAGTACAAAATACTACTTATTTCTTAAGAAATCTCTTCTAGCAGGCCCACTATTTTTATGTACCCATTTATGTCAAGTATCAATACCCACATCAACTTACGAAATACTATATTTTCAATCCTTCAACAAAAATAGTATGGAATGAGTTTTTTTTTTTGTATTTTATTTAATTAAAATAAAAGGAATGTGCTACAATATCCAATAAGCTTTATGTAAACTTTTGATAGAAAATTATTTTATCGCATAGTTCTCCGAAATAGTAGAATACAAAAAAAAAAAATATTTTTCATTAACAATTGAAAATGAAATATCAAAAACAAATAGCTAGTTAATTATCTTTTTCATTTACAAAGCTATTCCGCCTTTATTTTTAGACCCTTATCGGTTCCCCAATCCCTTTACAATTCTATTATTACCCTCCCGGAAGGATTTTCACGAAAAACTGAACTTTGTTGTTAGTTAATTTTCCGGCTATTTAAATAGGATCCATGGGATAATCGACTATACATATATAAAATGTTTAAAAGTGTAATAAATACTTCGTTGAAAGTTGAGAGGTAATAAAAATAAATCCGCTTTTGGAGTTAAAGCTTACTAAACAATTTTTTCTAGGAAACTACCTTTTTATTTATTTATAATACTTTTTGCACAAATAGTACAAAGGCGGACTTAACGCCTTAGGCGTTTTCTCCCAGTCTACCTTTGGGTGGTGTTGTACCTTTTTGTATTTTTTTTTGTATAAATGTTTAGAAAATCACATCTCAACAGACGAACGCGGTTTTATCTTAGAGAGTCATTTTTTTAATACAAAAAACTCACACACACACACACACACACACACAGCTAGTAAGAGCTACAGTAACAAAGGGCTGGCACTTGGCATGGATCGCCGCTCTCGCTACAAGCTATCCGCTGCACTGATTGTGTTGCAGACGCGACACGCGTTTGATACGATGACCGAATAAGGAACTCTTATACATATTTTTTGTTCTCAAAGTTCTCCATATGCACACACATTCACACACACACACATACACACATACCAGACACAAATACACACATTCGCACACACTAACAAACACGTTTGTGATACTTTTGATGTGTAATTTAAAACAAAGACCAATTCGTATCGATTTCTGCTATGTTAGCAGCTCTTCTTTTTAATGATAATATTAACATCAAATAAACCAAGTGTATAAAGGATGAGGAAAACCGGCAAAAACAAACATTTTTGAGGTAATCCGATTACCTACTTCTTTCATCTCTGACAAAATAATGAGTGGAATGAACCCCGTAATTATTTGTGAAGGTATATTCGAAAATATTTCATCTATTACATTACTAAAATATTAATTTAGTAGTAATACTTCTAACAAAATAAATTATCTAAAACATCAAATGAAGTGTACTGAATTAGACAAGATAAGTCCACGTTAATGTTAACAAAAGTTTTCAAAAGGCTAACTTTTGAACATCTAATTAATCAAACAAAGGCATAGTTTTACTACGCTTGCGTAAGTTTCAAAAACTAAGTACAATAACGGTGAGATTCCACTGAAACTTGTTCGCACACATTTGTTCGCGAACAAAGCAATTGTACGCGTTCGATGTTCGCTCGCAAAAATGTATTGTTTGCTAGAGTGAGTAGACCAGAAGATACATTTATGTCCGTCGTAGTGCTCACTACTGGAATCTCACCTTTACATCACAACATAAAGAAACTTTTCAGTACTTTTTGTCCTAAATATACCTAGGTACATGTAAACTGATCCTTTGTAGGACTTCAAAGAGCTTGTTGTCTTATATTTTAAGAGTAATATGGGATAAACTGACGTCCGAATATTGAGTTGTCTTATTTAGTCTTGTGACAGTATGGTTCAGTGTCCTAACAAAGCTTATTTTAGGTTTATTTCTGAGGTTAGGTCTATTTTCATCCCAAAAGAAGACCAAATATAAAGAAACAATTGTGTCTACTTACTAACAATAAACTTTTTTGAATTAGCATAATCTTCAAAAAAACTACAATTTATAATAGAATGAAGTTATAAATATAAAACGTAGACAGTACTTATGTATTTTATTTTGACAGTGATCTAAACAATTATGGATTATAAACCTTTTACAAATAAATGCATCAAGAATATTGTAGTATTTGTCACTAAAACTTTCTTAACAAAAGTTAACTATATACCTTCTGCATCATCTGTCCGCAGCACAATCTTTGACCATTTTATATTGGGTTTAACCGGGCATCTCTACACGCAATATATTCGGTGGGTGTACCTTACAGGCCAACGCCCATTGCCTATCTGTTGCCATAAAACTATTTTATATATCTTTTGGAAATACTTAAGATAGCTGCTAATCTTCCTGTGTTTTCTCTGAAAGAGGGTATTTGTTGGAACGTGTACGTTATTCGGTTTTTATTGTGTGGAATCGGATATTGGAAGAGCAGGATGATATTTTTCTAGAACAAAGAATGGCTGATGTTTTGTGAGTGGATCAGACTACAGTATACCGGGTAAAAAGTAGCTCATGTCTTTTCTCAGGCTAAAGATCATCTGTGTAAACAATTAAATGGGGTCAGTAAAAGCGCGACTGATATAGTTACTTTCACATGTATGATATTAGTAAGAATTAAACATAACAGTGAATGTAAACATGACAAAACTAGATAGAGATGTAGTGGTGAAGGATATGAAAGAGTGCCAGGTGTCGGAAAGCGATGTCGATGATAGAGAAAAATGAAGAAGCAATGTTAGGAAAACTGACCCCACCACCATGAGGGATATGCAGCAGGAAGAGAGAGTGTATGTGAACATGAGTATTATAGTTCTGAGTATTTTACTTTTAATACTAGACACGACAGAAATTAAGCCAGTTCAGTAACGTACACAGACAAAATCAGTTGCGCACAACTCACTCAATAAGCATTGTATAAAAACAGGGACTTATTAAGCCAAAATCCGTATTATTTAATTTAATAACGAAATAATTGAATTAACAGACAGACCTTCCTCGCTAAAAATGACGTAATCACGGTCCGAAAATTTGAAAATCCAGAGACGGTTGAACCAAAATTTTGCTGGTGAAAAAATAAATATTAATATGTAGGAAAGCAAAATAATTAGGCGAGCTCTTCGTTGAGTTTTAATCAGCTGGCTATCTGATTACGGACTTGTGGTAAACCGGCTGAATGTAAAGTGCTGTTTATCTAAGCGAGTAGCTAACGGTTGCGGTCATTCGCGTGTCGGAGCCAGATTGCTTTTTGCTTTGGTCGCATATTCGGTTTTGTAAGATCGGTTTTGGTGGATGTAAGAAGGCTCGGATGGTAAAGTTTGTATGTAAACGTGTTTTGTGTCACATGTGTTAAATAGTTTTAAATGTCACTAGAATCTGTACGATACGACACGATAATATTAAACTGCACGTTAACCTAGGATCTTATGAGTTACTCTTGGCTTACGGTTATTTTTAAAGTAGCAGAAACAACCTTTATGTTTCGGATTTTCATATTTTCAAAGCTATTTTAATTTATAGATAACATGTTTATACGTCAATAAATTATTGAATTTATATTAAGCAACTTGTAAAGTAACTGAATTTAAATCATCAAAATTTACCGTGACAAAGGCCTGAACTGAATCGAACAAAGCCATATTTTCTGTCTACAAATACCGCATCCATTAAACTATCGGTCACACACATCCGTACATCGGTTTCTCTTGGGCCACTATTAACATTTTAATCACCTGTTTACAAGCAACAAAATTAATTTAAAATTAACCAGGTACCATGAAATCCAATTACGTTGATAGCTAATTAAAATTTTCATAATGTTTACACCTTGTAGGTACAGTTCATATAAATTTTTAGTAGTCATTATTAATGATTATATTTGTATCTGTATCAGATTGTGTTTATTCGGTTTAATTGACTAGAACGAATGTTTAATTGTGACCAATAACAATGACTTCCATTTTGATATTTCAATGGATGTCCATTAATGGCTATGATGGTAGAAGGAAATGGCCAAAATCCGTGCTGTGGTAATTGCAATTGTATTTAATTATGGACTGAAGTAATCCTATAGAAATAACGATGACGTGCATTTCAATAGTAGTCAACGCGTACCAAAGTTGTTGGATTGCCCTTGCTTGATGTTAAAAACCTTTGTTATTGTTAATTGAGTACCTTCTGAACTACTTCGCGTTATAAGCACCACCTACTGGCCTACTTACGGCCTTTATAAATGAGCTTTCAACGAACTTTTCAAATCGTACCAGTAGTTATTGAGATTAGCACTTTCAATCAAATAAAGAAAACTCTTCAGCGTTATACCTAGCATAGCACGGATTTTCAGTTACCTCAACCATACTTTCTTTCAAAATCACAGCCCAGACACTATTTATTCATTTAGACAAACTACCACATTTCAGTCTTCGAATTCGTCAGCGCATAAAACGAAACGATTTGGGAGGGACCCCTTCCATTCACCCTTCAAAGGAAATTGCCGGCATACATCGATGTTTATCTGCAGATCTATTCACATCTTAGCGATGTCGCAATGGTTTTGTTCCTTCCGTTTCCTTTAAGTGTTTCGTATACTGATAATGACGATAAAGGGGGTCGTTAAGAGTCGAAAGGAACGGAATGAAAAATAAAAAGTCATGGTGGCGAGGTTAAGGGGTATCTTGAGTGCGTCTCAAATTCTGGCGAGAGTTTTCGAAAATATTTTGTTTTTTGGAAATCATTGAATTAATGTGGAGGAAAGCATCGTTAGGAAACCTGGAGTAGATGAACAGGTAATATATTGTTTTTGTAACTTGCAAGCGATGAGTAGTTTTGCGATATGAAAATTGAACTATGTCTAATATTCCTGCCGTACCCACTTCAGGAGAGCTTTTGAATCTCAATCAAGCTCAATCGTTTTCCAATAAAAAATATCACCTCATATATTCTCACCCAAAAATATTTGAATCGGAAAAACAAACAACAAAACAGAGCGAATATTTTTTTCAAACACCCTCAATTTAACAATGACCACAAAACTCCGTTATCGAACATAGCTTAATGTCGTTTAATCTCATTTATATTGGTGAAAAATAAATTGTTGCACATAAATCGTTGCGATGTATGCGTGTGTGGGTGAGCAATTTGCAAAAAGCAATTGCCGCTATACATCAATGTCTTATCGTCGGATCTGTGCGTCGATTGTCACGGGGTGTATGACAGGGAAGTGCAGTATGACCACTGCGGGCAATGTTACAATTTCTAATGTCTAGAGTCTCGTCGCTTCTTTCATAGTGGCCTAGATGGATCATTCTTAAAGCACTGGGATGGGAGACTATACAGTTCATCATCCTCCTGCCCTTATGTCAATTTTTAATTTGGGGACAGAACAGCTTCTTGATGTTACCTCACAAGTGACAACATTCTAGCCATCATCATTATCCTCCTGTCCTTAACCCAGTTTAATTGCGGGTCGGCGCAGTACATTTATGACCCACATTCCAGCCACATAATTTTTGAAAATATAAACTTGAAAATTGTGTTACTACTTATCCTCGTTATCAGGATGTGGTAAATGAATGTAGCTTTTTATCTAAAATCATGTATTAATAAAAAATCCTATTGACTTTGATAGGCAATACCAGTCCTTATTACATCTAATAAGCCCACTAGACAAACATAAGCATCTATTCTATCTCCAAATGAACTTGGTTTGTTAGAAACTTATCTTTGTCCACTCACTGAGCAAGCTGTCCAAGATTAAGCTAACTTATCTCTTTTAGTCTACAAATGAATGAACTTATTTCATACTGAAGTGTCGCTTTATCTGCTCAAATCTTTCTATCGTGTATTTTTTTTTTGTCAAGGTAAGCGGCCTAAGAGTTGATTCTTTCGAGCATTATTGAGTGGAATAATATATAAATGTGCTTCTGAAATTGTCATTAAATACCTAGAAAATCACATTAGTTCTTATACCTATTGTTGGCATCACAGAAATTCTATGCTGTGGGAATATCACACAGAAATCGTCATGGATCAATTCGTTTTCGGAAGCCATGCACAAATATTTTTTTTGTTCTTTTATAGACATAAAAATATATGGTGTTTCTGATCGTATTAGCTTGTTTGGCTCGCCAATCGCAACTGATATTTCTTTAGTATCTCTGCCGAATGTCCCCCTATATCTATGGTTGTTTTTCTAGCATTTTATTCAGGAGTTTGCAACGTTTTAACTAAACGTTTTCGCTTCTCAATGGGAAACGGAGGACAGATTTGTATGTAGTTAAAATGAATGAGGTTCACGCCTGTTTCAAATGAGGTGACTTTATTTTAGAGTCTAAATAGAGTGAGTCGTTATTGTGCGCTGGAGTTTCTCTGTTTA
The DNA here is from genome assembly GCF_022581195.2 of Helicoverpa zea. NCBI lineage: Eukaryota > Metazoa > Arthropoda > Insecta > Lepidoptera > Noctuidae > Helicoverpa > Helicoverpa zea. The sequence continues at coordinate 1,534,732 of NC_061462.1, forward strand.
CTTTTAAAAGCAACGGATTTTTTCACTTTTTATTTTTTAACTTTTAGCGTTTTATTTAATCAGTGGTTTTGCAGACAATGGATTTTGTAAAGTAATGGATTAATGTCTTTACTTAGATTATAAAATGAATGTCTGGTTGACTGATAAATTAGAAACCGAACATGAAGCTGATTTCACGACACTGTGTATTATGTTGAAAATTATTTGGCCATGCTAATCTTGATGAAATTATACGCAGCTTGAAGTATAATCGCATGCACAAACAAACCCAAGCACACGGTAAGTAAAAATTAAAAATCAATAGAACCTTTTTAAAGAAAATTCAGCACAAAAAGCGCAAGGAAACCGAACAAACAGACCGTTAAAAATGTTGCCAACAAAATCATTTTTAAATACAGTAACGGCACATTAAAAAAGGGTTACCGGGTTATTTGCTGGCAACCCTTCGTAGGGGTGTATGACAAACATGACACGACAACCCTTTCTAAATAATTAACGAACAAATCTGACAATTAGAACGAAGACTTAGATAATAAGGTCCTAAACAAACGAACGCTTTGAACACTATTTAAAACTAATCTGTGAGTTAAGTACTATTAGGGAAATTAAAAGGACATAATAAAACTACACATTTTGGAGGCAATTTTAATAGGCTTCTTGTGTTGACGTTTTATAAGCGCGTGCTATAGTATGTTTCAGTCTTAAATATTTTACCACAGATTACTTAATAGTTACCCAATACTGCTGTTAGCCTCTTGAACACACTCCCGATGAGCAGCGATGAGGAATTTCTTATTGCCATTTTGTAAATATTGTTATTTATAGGTAAACAATTTGTTTATTAAATGTTTTACATTCAATTTGAATAAAATAGTAATTTGTAAAAAAAAAACCTGCTGAATAAAAATAGTTTAACATCAAAATATTTATAACTTTCAGCGATCGATTAGCGATGAAAATGACAACTTAAATTGCATAACAATTGTAAAATAATAAAAGCAAGTAACACTAATACAAACTGCCTCAAGAAATATGATCTAATTTGGTTCTTAATACAATCTTGTAAACTCAATTTGTTACTGGGACTTACAATTATATTTGAGGCTTAAGGGATGAACTTGGAGCGATGTGGAAGGCTCTAGAAACAGCAGCCGTTTTCATTGAGCATGGCCGGGTTAAGATCTGTTGATGGCGGTGTGTAAGTCATGGGAAGATGGGTGAAGAGTCTCTTTGAGGGCACTTCCTTGCCATGGATATTATTTATTCAATAGGAGTATGAGTTAGTTAATTAGTATAATGCCAGTAAGCTTATTTCTTGAAGTACAGGATGTTAGAATGAATGACATGTCCCAAGACAGGGATAGAAGACAAATCCTAGTGTGGTCCTAGCCTTTCATTTCAAGATGGAAGTAGTTGCAGGTAAGGATCCTACAAAATAATAACGTAATGTTAATTTACTCAGCAAAATCTGTAAATACACTTACATTTTCCCGCTCAACAAAATGTAAAATAAAATCCCAAAGAAACGAAGAAAATATTATAAATTCATATTTTCTTGCTACACCCCTGTGCTCAAGACAGGTTTAATTATAATTTAATTACCTCTCGCTCCCTCCCGACACTTGTACTAATTTCTTAAGTAGGAGTAAAGCTCGATAGGACACCGTCGCCCCAAGCACCAACCCTTATCAACAATGTCGACTGACTTGAATTCTCTAATTCACATACTGTCACCCGACTTTACCTTCACCACCGAAATATCAACTTTATCTTAAGACCATAAGATTGGAATTAGCTCGTCAAAATTTTCCTGTAGGGTTATTCGAAGTTAAACAGTCTAAAATGTACTATCGACGTTGTATTAACTCAATTTTCGTGTATTGTTTATCGTCACCTTATTTTCAATAGATGTGGTTTTACAATTGAGTTATGAAGACGAATTTGCTTAGGATATTGTTTGTGTTGTTGCGTATTTGATATTCTGGTTTTAGGGAAATGTTAACTGTTTATTATTGTAGTGAACTGGTGAATAAAGTCAATGTTTTGTATATGTTTATTCAAGGGTTACTTTATTCAAGGTCACAGTTTGAAGCTATTTTATGCTTATCTACTATAGAATCATTTTCTTCAGTTGTGACTATCTTTGGATCAACAATGACATTGAAATACTTAATATCATTAGCTACTGGAATATTACCAAGTTCGACTTCTCCCCTTAGAAGATCATCGAGGTAGATGTACATAGTAATTCTAAATCAAGTAACACAATTACTAGGGTTAGGTAAAGCCAATATATGTATATTCTCTGTTAGTTATGAATACCTCCCGTTCCTCGACTGATACCTTGAATAGAATATTTTAATTTCCTTTACACTGTAAGATGCCAAAAGAGCTATAATTCATTGTAATAATACTCAGTTGCGTCCTTTTGAAAACTGGAAGATGGCCCTAGATAAGTTATTTATATTATGTACCTATAGTTTACATTTTTGGTACCTACTTACCCAGTTTTGATAGTAAGGTCAGGTAAAAACGGTCGCCCAAAAAACTGTATACCTAAGCCATTTTTAATTCGCAATGTTTAAATTTGAATACCAACTATCTAGACTCTTAATTTAGGCAAGTGTGGAAAACGAATAAGTATATTACTTTCCAACGTCGGATATTTTTTGTGCGTGTTTCATCAAATTCATCATCAGAATATCGCAGTCCACTGCTGGACATAGGCCTTTCCAAGTGCACGCCACTGAGATCGATTTTCGGCTTCTCGCATCCAGCTCCTGCCAGCCGTCTTACGCAAGTCATCACTCCACCGTGCCTGAGGACGTCCTACACTACGTTTGCCGAGGCGTGGTCTCCACTCTAGAACTCGTTTACCCCAACGGTTATCGATTCTTCGGCTAATATGGCCAGCCCACTGCCACTTCAGCTTGCTGATTCGGTGGGCTATGTCGATGACCTTGTTCTCTGACGGATTACCTCATTTCTGATGCGATCCCTCAGAGAAATGCCGAGCATAGCCCTTTCCATTGCCCGCTGAGCGACTTTAAACTTGTGGACCAGCCGTACCGACAGTGTCCACGTTTCGGCTCCGTAAATCATGACAGGTAGGACGCACTGATTGAAGACTTTTGTCTCGACGTAGCTTCCCAAATGCAGCCCATCCCAACTGAATTCTCCTATTCACCTCGTCCTCAAAGTTGTTTCTACCTAACTGCAATGTCTGCCCGAGGTATACATATTTCCGAACAACTTCGAGAACGGCGCCGTGTATCGCAATCGGTTCCGGTAAAACATGTTCATTGAACATGACCTTGGTTTTGTCCAAGTTCATCCGTAGGCCGATGCGTAGAGAAGATTCAGCCAGGTCGTTCAGCATCTGTTGTAGGTCCTGCAGCGTCATCAAATTAATAGCCTTTAAAAGCCTCGAACATGATTTTTTCTAAGAGCAAAATAAATACTCTTGATCCACTATCTAGCTATTCTTATTACTGAAACCCACTTATGACAAAGAGTTGACGATTATTACATGAACTACATTGTACATAAGCTTTAAAATAACTAATCCTTAATAACCGTCATCCAAAAAAACGCCAATAAAACAAACTGAACACAACAAAATTGTTAAAGAGCTGCCAACAAAAAGCTAACTGTATCCAATCTTGAGTTATTTAACAAAACACGGGTAGAAACGATCTGTCAAAGTCGTGGAGCCTATTCATGCCAAGATAAATACTCGGCGAACGTGATAAGAGCAAGGCCTACAAACATTGTACTCCAAACGCCACTACGTTTGCTCTGAAACATTTTTTTGTCTCACTCCCCCCTTGATTAATGCTTTGATACGTCAAAAACATTTATGTAGTCAGTTTTATGGGATGACAAACGGGTGGAGGGAATTTGTATGATATAGTGCTACGATTGATGGGGAAAAGTATGGGGGAACGGTCGGGTTGTCAAGTTTGATTGGAAAAGTTAGATTTCGACTATAAGAAAGGTAGTTTTTACCTTGTTTGAGTTTGGTTAGAGCTATATTTTAAATCAGTAGCGAAGAGAATAGTTGAGATGTATATTTTATTTATACCTAATAACTTGAAACTGTTAATTCTTTAGATCATTTTGGACACTTTGTATAATGTTATGTTATTCACAAAAATTAACTTCAATTTTGAAACTTCTAAGAAACATCAATGTTCAACAACTTAGTTAAAACCTATCACAACTTACGTGCTCATCGAATATCCCAATTCTGCTTACACGACGAAACTAAAGCGAAACTATAACGATTGCAGTATGAACGTACAAAAGCTAAGATACAATAGAATTTCAATCAAACTACTAAGAACGACGCACCGAGAATCAAGCTACACTTCCAGTTATCTTCCTTAAGCAAAGTTCCTCAGAACTTGGCTTCTCAAAGTCTACTTTGATCTTAAAGCTGAACTCCAAAGCTGCAATCATGTGAGGGATTGAAAATTATGACTGAGACAACTTAATGCATGTAAGATCAATCTGTTTGGAAATTTTAAGCTCGATATTTATTTAGCTGTCACGTTTGGAATGAAATTGTCGTTTAGGCACGGTTGTTTGTAAAAATACCGACGTGTCACGGTGAAAATGGTGAATAGTGTTTGGGTATTAAGTATCAAGATTGGATATCGTGGGTTGAGAACTAGAGTAGCGTAAGGGCAAAAATACAAAAAAAAATTTTTTTCACCATTCGTTTATTTAATCCCCATATTTTTATGTGCCAAAAAACTGGAACGATGTAGTGTGTTGATTGCTTAGTACAACAATAACGTATATAAAAAAAAGATATTTGTTTATTGCCAAAATGAAGTGTTTCTGCTTACAATAATCTTGACATTATTTTCTCAAAAAAATTACGAGCACAACGATCGTAACTCGATTTACAGAGCGAATAAGACACCAAAATATGCCTTCAATGTAATCGCGTAAATAACGTATCTTGCCATACGTTAATAGCGTAGAAAGTTTGATTATGTAGGCTTAGTTTGTTTCGTGCCAAATAAACGTAAAGTACCGTTACTGTCCTTGTTTCGTAAGCTTCCGTAATTTTTCTTCCTGCCAAAAAAACGTAAAGGTGGGATACGCTACTATGGCACTAATTTATGGAACAGCTAAAATGACGTATGTCAACCAGTTTTTGAAAAATAAATTTTATTAAAATGAAACCGTATTTTGATTGACCAAAAAGTTACATTATTCTGTAGCCGATAAATAAAGTTTTATTATTAGTAAAAATCAGATATCTAACTACTATAGATTTACCCCACAAAAAGGGCTATAAGATAACAGTAGGTAAAGAGTTGTTTTCGGGCTCTCCTGAGAAGTTGTCATTTTGGCCTTACGCTACTCTAGTTCTTAACGCTCGATATGGGGTTTGAAAAATAGCAGAATATTCAAAGGAATATGTGGTCTGTAGATTATAGTTGACATTTTAACTGTTATAAAATGTTGGCGTTTTTAAAAATGACAACGAAAGAATTTTAAGCTGAAACGTGTGTTTTATGTTTAATCATCATCGTCATCAGCCTATCGCAGTTCACTGCTGGACATAGGCCTCTCCAAGTGCACGCCACTGAGATCGATTTTTGGCTTCTCGCATCCATCCATCGTATGTTTTATAGTCCGATTTAAGAGGTTAAAGTGAAAAAAATGCATTTGGGATATACCAATAATAGTACCATAGTATCAACACCAACTTCATAAAAAAAATGTACACAATATCACTGAAGATAGTGCACATACTACCGTCTTCAGAATGTACGACCAAATAATGAGTTTGGACAGTAACCTGACTTTCCTAAGTGAGTTCCGACTAAGTAACGGCAGTATGACTTAAGACCGATTCATTCTTCTGGCTCGCCGATTTGTCAACGTCACTGCTCATATTTTATCAAGTCCGGGGACAATGGTAACTACATTTTGATATCGGCAAGCTTGCTGACTAGTTTTCAAACGTGTGATGGATTGTTTGGGGTCGTATCCATTTTGTCTCTAGTTTTTTACCCCCCATTTCTTAGGGGAGGAAGTTTTTTCTGACGTATTGTAGTTGTAAGCGGTTGTGAGTTTATGTGGATTTATTTGCCGTACTGTTGGGTAAGGCATTATTTATGTATGGCCTCGTAATATGTATGTAAATTCGGCCGACGCAGTTTGGGAAGCGTTTAGTTTTTTTTATGTTTTTTTGGTTTTTATTGGGTCGGTTGAATTGTAATTTAGTGGCAGGTTACTGAAAGTGTATTAACCTTAAAATATTTTATGTATTTTCAGCCGTGTTGCTTTTGTTTTGAGAGTGCTATTATGACGTAAAGTTTACAATGCAAGTTGTTTGAGACCAATACAATGATTGAATGAGAAGGTTTTATGTAGAAAGTGCACATACCTTCTAAGCTATACATGGGTACTGTTGCAATCACAACCACAAAACCGAAAGATATTGCTATCTTGATAAGTAGAGCAGAATGTTAATTGGCGCTCCTTCAATATTATTTACCTAGACTTGACGAGATTTTTTTGCTCCATCACGCATTAATAATAATAGATAGGCATACGTGTGACATAGTGTGGTTAATAACAGCCTCTCAATACTATGAGCATTTTGAAGCCAATATAATTTCTAAGCCGTTGTGTACGTAAAATTCAAGGAAAATATCTGATTTAAACGTGGCCTTTAAAGTATGAAATCGCCAATCTACCTTAAGCCAGCGTAGTGATTCATGCTAACTCCTTCTCTATATGAGAAGACGCATATGCCGTGCAGTGGGGCAATAGAAGGCTAACCAGTTTTAATGCCTAACAACTCTTAATAAAAACTGTAGTATCTTAATTTTCTGGCTATTTGCAAACGCATTGCATTTATGTCCTGTTTGCACTATGAATTGAGTATGTTTGAAAACATCATTCTACACCCACTGAAACACCGGACTATCTGTTAGACCTAAATTATTTTGTTTCGTTTGGAAACCAAATCCGTGGCATATATCCTATAAACTGACTGGTGAAATACAACACAATAAAAGTAACAACGTTTATAAAATTAACAATACCTTGCTTTATTCCAACTGATTTGGGGAGGTCCAAAAAGCAGTCGCTTCATGTAAAACACTGATGCTCACCGGCATCCAGTTTGACTAGAAACCGACCCCAATATACCTAGTTGGGAAAAGGTTAGGCAGATTCGTCGTCACAGCTCCCCAAACTGGAGGTATTTGTCCAAATTCTAGGCAGATTATGTATCTAAAATAAGATTATTACCTACAAAACCATAATCAACGAGATAATTTAATCTCATCCTTGTAAATTTTAATTAAGTAAAATAAAGTGCTTCGCCTAAGCCATTTGAAAATTTCTAGTTAGCGAAGGTAGAGGAGGGTCAAATGTAGGCAGAAATGGTCGCCCATTTTGTAGTTATTATAAAGGTAATTATTATAATGTCTAGACCGAACTTCTGGATAGGTAATTATAGTACTTTTGTTTAGTAGGCTTCTGGGCTTTTGTGCTAAATATGGGTTGTTTATGTAGACAACTTATTTTACCAGTAAGGGCGAATGACAGCAGATACTTTATTCAATATTTTTTATTAATTGACTTGAGATTTATCTACGTGGTGCTTTGAATAGTCTGTAGGTACTTAGGTACGAGTCTTTCTTTCAAATCTATACAGAAAAAAACTGGTATATTTAAACAAAAGATTACCTAAAGTTGAACAAACTTTAATAACATCAACTAGAAAATAACCAGCACTAGCCATCTCTTAAAACTATCAACCTGTCTCAAAAATAAATTCAACAAAAGGCAGACACTACAGAACTCAAAAATAAAATGCAAGTTAAAATCTTTAATTCAATTTCTAAGCAATCAATGTAATAAGGTTGACTACACATTACCGTTAAGGATGGCCAGCAAATTGGTCTATAACCGCTCGGCGATAGATGTCGCGAATTATGTTAATGTGTTATGATAATGTCGTTGCGCCATGGCCTTTGTTGTGACATACGGACTGTATGTTTGGTGAGCGGTTCAAGCCTTTCGTAATATTATATTAGGTCATTTGGGGTCCAGGTCTGTACCTACTCTAAATAGTTATATTACTAAATGCTGTAATGGTCACTGTTATGGAAAAGCCAGTAGCTAAGTAATAGCCAGACCGGTTGATCGATCAATCCGTGGATGGTTGACCATCTTGTCATGACAACTTCTCTCAACTTCTGTTCAAATAGACATAACCCGGCTGTCATTTGATCATATTGGACTTCGGACAAACCGTCGCTTCATATATAATACTGGTACTCAGCTGCATAATGTTAGACTGGAAGAGAGAGAGGCATGTGATGATGTCATAGCATCGCGGATTAAGCATGTCTCACAGTCCAATTTGGGGGCATAGGATAAGGCTGCATATATTGTAGACCTATTTTTACATTAGTCAAAATAAACAATAAGCTTACCACTTTCTTTAACCGTATGTACGCCTTGTTAAGAAGGCAGATGTCGACAATAGTGCTACACACAGCTTCAGCTAATTCACTTTTCCGTCTAATTAATTCCATAATTACAGTATAACAGATTATTAGGAGTCTGTTTCTGAAGTTTTTTGGTGTAACGTCCTATTATCGTGCATTGAACTGTTATGGTTTTGGCAAATAAGTATGTTTAGTGTCATAATTATTTTTCGTTAGTTAGAAGGTCAAAGATTATTTTCGATTTGATAAGATAATTACATGTACTTCCGCAACTTTTTGGCAATTTTTTAAGTAAATTCAAATGAAAATGAGTTGTGAATAACTTACGTATTTTTTTTGTAAATAAATAATGACTAAATATTTAAAGAAACGACAATAGCTTATTTGGGCTTATAAAAATGTATAGCTTTGTAAACTAAAATTGAATACACCAAATGAAAATTAAACAATTTTTACACAATAACACCAATATTAAGACCCGATTAATCTGCCATACTAGCTTATCTTTTCAAACTTCAAACCAAATAAATGCATTACTTTTATTCGACACATTCCCTAGAAATATTTATTAGCACTCTTAATTCTCCCTTTAAAATGGCAGCTAATTCCTTTTTATATACAAAAAAACTCGATAAAAATCGTACGCTTTTCCAAGTAGCGTAGCACTCGTAGCACTGCTACGATCTACGAAATGACGTCACAGCTACAACTACGTAGCCATTTATGCGAGTACAACAAAGCTTTGTGAGAGATTTTTATCCGTTTTTTTTTTGTCAAAGGGAGGATATGCGTCAAAATTATTTATACTTCTTGTTGTGTCAGCTTATTTTGTAGAGTAAAATGTTGAGCAATTGTTCGTTTTTTTTTTCAGCAATTGTGTTAGTTTGAAATGAAAGATTTCGTTGTTACATATTTAGGCACAGAAAATTAGCCTGCTATTACATCCATTGATTGACTTAAGCTCATTGTGAACTTGAAAAAAGAAGCAGTATAATCTCTTTTTTAATAGTATGTAGGTACAATACCTATACCTTCAATTCTCTTAATATCTCAAACTATGTCTTCACACCACAGAAATATACCTAAAATTCTCTTAAAAAAAATCAATCACTCTTTAAAACTGTGTCATTGTGAAACCTTAAGACCACGTCCTCATATAAAATTCAACCCTTTAACAACCTTTAAGACACAGAGTATTTCTCAAACACCCAAATTAAACGCGTTCGTAAAAATATAAATATTAGAGTGGAATCCTATTAACGATGACGAACAAGCGCATACAGTTAATTGAGATCTGATGTAAGAGAGAAGGTTGCAATAGTGGAATCAACCCTTAAATTTTAATTGAATTCTATGTATTTATTTATATTTTGTTGGTGATGGTTTATTCACTGCTTTTTTTGGGGTTTTTAATTTTAATCTTTGTTTTTTTTTAATTTTTCTTAGTTATTAATTCGTCTTAATTAATTACATTTAATCAAAATATTTACTTTTCTCGTATGGTTCTTACTATTTAGGCATATTTTTAAGTATTCAAAATACAGTTGAATTATTGCACTAAAACAATTATTTTTAAAACAATACACACGCACACACACGCACACTTAAATAATCACAGCAAACCGTAATAAGACAAAGATAGCGTATTCAAAGTTTTTAGGATAGGTAATTTTGAAAAATACTGCATTACGGAAACCTGACCTTCAGCTTGTTACCTAATTTAGTTAGGTACTAGCTTCTGCCCGCGACTTCGTACGCGGATCCTGTCCCTTATGCCAGCGACTACGGGGTCAGCAAAATCAAAGATCTGAATCGTCTGATATTGAATTTTAAGGGCCCGTTGACTTGAAAACAACGGAATACGCATAGCCATTAGAAATGTTCCATATATTTAATTTTTGTACTTTAACGGCAAAAGCACAGCAGACTAAACAAAACGCTGAGAACTGAACCGCAATAGACGGTGACCATGGGGATAAAAGTAGTGATTCTAATTAGTCCGCATTTAAGTTGTGTGTGGCAAAAATATTACACGTATTATTACGTAAAAAAACATTAAATGTTACTGAGATGACAAAGTCGTGATGACTTAGTAGAAGTCGTGGTGGTTTAGTGGGTAGAGAACCAATCTCTCAAGTATGAGCGTGCGTCTTTGATTCCAGGTCTGGCAAGTACCTGCCAATGCAACTTTTCTAAGTTCGTATGTACTTTCTACGTATATTTTGGATTCCAATGACCGTTATTTGGAGGGGATGTTAAACTGTAGGTTCCGGCTGTCATTAAACATTCTTGGCAGTCGTTATGGGTAGTCAGAAGCCAGTAAGTCTGACCAGTTTTACCGAGGGGTGTTGGGTTGAGCGGTTAACCGGGTTGTGGAGGTCAAATAGGCAGTCGCTCCTTTTAAAACACTGGTACTCAGTTGCATCGTGACTGGAAGTCAACCCTAACATAATTGGGACAAAGGCTCTTGAGATAATAACGACAATAATAATGAGATATAAGCATCGCAGGACATCTGAGGCTGATGACGGGGAGTAGCGACCCCGCGGGGCATATATACTGAGTTCTCCAGGGAGAGTATACTATCCCCCATCTCCGGCCGGTCGGAGTGAACCATGACGGGGGTAGGCCTCACGCCTCTGGCTTGGCTTGACCATCCAGAGTGGAGTCGCTTGAGAAGGGTTAATAGCCCTGCTCGGAGGATAGGTGCCTCGTGGTAAGTGAACCACAGGGAGAGCGTAATCTGCGTTTAAAATCCGCCGAGGTATCCTCACACTTCAGCCGCTCATGTCCATGTTGCCCTTTTGTTGCTATTCAGTGACAGATTCCCGGGAGCCCAGTAAGTGAGCTGGCGAGTTTCCGCCTGCCATTTTTACATGTATCTAATACATTGTCATCGGCAGGTGCCAAAGTTCCCATAGTTTCCCCATTCCTAGTCCATTAGCATCCCATCACAATAGCCCAAGTAGTATTCATCCACAGTTAGCAATGGTATAGCACAGATTGTCTTTTTTTTTAACGACGTTCACCGGGGATTGTCCTTGGGTTCATTTCTATAGTGTATAAAAGCAATAAATAAATAAATAAATAAAATAAAAAATTGTCGGTTTTGTGTTACCATTTCATTAAAGTTGTCTCAAAAGGGCTTCAGCGTGTTGGCTTTGGCCTCACGTTTGCCTCCCAAAAATTCGGAACTCTGTAATCCCGAGGTCTGGAAGAGACAAACAAAATAATAATGAGATATATATAACGCAAAAAATTCGGAGAGTGGGGGTTCGTGACGCCACGTCTAGGTGTGTAAAATTTGTACTAAGCAGTGACTTAACACAAAATTCAAGCGTGTTATATCTTCGTTATTATTTGTTTGTGAGAAGGAGAAAAGAAAAAATACGTGTCCATTATTTTAGGGTTATCTAAAAGACGGACTAATTACTTTTTTTGATTGACCATACCTATTTCATAACATTCATTTCTATACATTTCAAGTGTAGTATTGCTCTTGAAGTTCCACATCAGGTGTTCCAGATCTTCGATGTTTATACGTCAAAATAGAGAGTGCTTATCAGATTGAACCACTTTTGCTAAAACGTCATATCTTTATAAGCTATAGTCTAGCTGGGCTCCTGGGTTTCCACATCAGGTGTTTTACATCTTCAATTTTTATAAGTCAACAGAGAGTGCTTATCAGATTGAACAACTTTTGCTAAAACGTCATACCTCTATATGCTATAGTCTAGCTGGGCTCCTGGAGTTCCACATCAGGTGTTTTAGATCTTCAATTTGTATAAGTCAATAGAAAGTGCTTATCAAATTGAACAACTTTTGCTAAAATGGCATACCTGTATATGGTACAGCGAAGCTGGGCTCTTGGGGTTCCACATCAGGTGTTCCAGATCTTAAAATTTATTATCTCAGCTGAAAATGCTCATCACATGAAACAATTTTTGCCATGATACCATTTTTAGGGTTCCGTAGCCAAAATGGCAAAAACGGAACCCTTATAGTTTCGTCATGTCCGTCTGTCCGTCTGTCCGTCTGTCCGTCTGTCACAGCCGATTTACTCGGAAACTATAAGTACTACAGTGATGAAATTTGATGGGAATATGTGTTGTATGAACCGCTACAAAAATATGACACTAAATGGTAAAAAAAAGAATTGGGGGTGGGGCCCCCCATACATGTAACTGAGGGATGAATTTTTTTTTTTCGATGTACATACCCGTGTGGGGTATCAATGGAAAGGTCTTTTAAAATGATATAAAGTTTTCTAAAACACATTTTTCTTAAAGTGAACGGTTTTTGAGATATCAGCTCTCAAAGTCGTAAAAAGTATGTCCCCCCCCTCTATTTTTATAACTACGGGGTATAAAATTCTAAAAAAAATAGAGGTGATGCATGCTAATTAACTCTTTCAACGATTTTTGGTTTGATCAAAGTATCTCTTATAGTTTTTGAGATAGGTTGATTTAACTGTAATTTACGGAACCCTTCGTGCACGAGTCCGACTCGCACTTGGCCGGTTTTTTGTATCTCTTATAGTTTTGTTGGTCTGTTGGTGTTCTGCATCAGGTCTTCAAGTTTCGAAGATAAATTATAGCCTATATGTTGACCAGGCTTAATACTGACACAACAAAGAAAAAATCATTGAAATCCGTTCAGTAGTTCGGAAGATTAGCGTGTACAAACAAACAGACATACAGACATACAGACATACAGACATACAGACATACAGACATACAGACATACAGACAGATTTTTTTTTTTAATTTGTGCTCCATTGCTGTTTCTAAACCCCACCCAATTGTTATTTTTTTTTAATATTCAATGTACAGACACAGTTTTTTTACAGATTTATTATATGTATAGATAATGAGAGAGGAATTTTATTTATATCCCAGATCAGTAATTGGGTTCTACGAAACCAAGGGTAATTCTATTGGTAGGTATATAGAAATAGAGTCATGTTTGATTAGATAATCTGATTAAAAAGCCGTAGTGGCCTAGTGTTTAAAAGCACTAGCCTCTAAAGTACGTGTGTGTTGGTCCAAATCCAGGTTATATCAATTTAACTGTTTTAGTCATATAAACTTTGAAAGTACATCTTAAACAGCGTTGAGTATAGGTTAATGAAAACATCTTGAACCTGGCCTTTAGATGCCTAAAATCCCCAATCCGCCTTGAGCAGGCGATGTGATTAATTCTCGTTCCTTCTTTGTCTGACAAAAGGTGTCTTGCAGTGGGACACTAAAACAGTTGAAGATCAAGCTCTGGGCATGTGGCGAACATATTATCAAGAAATAAGTGAACATCAAAGTTTCGAATAAATTAGTGTAGAACTCCTGGAATAGCCACAGACAAGGCTAAAATAGCTATTAAATATTAGCTAGAAGCATTGTTTTAGACAAACTTCCGAGGGCAGATTGTACCAATCAAACTAATCGTGATCGGTTCTAGTTAAACTTAATTACGCGTTTTAGCTTGCCTTGTCCCGTTATGAATGAGTTTTAGAACCAGTGTATGAGTGAAATTTAATTTCTGTATGATGTTGTTCGCTGTCATCTTTTTAGGTTTTCTTTGTAAAGTTGTTGGTCCATCATCGTCACCATTATGACTACTATGATTAAAACAAAAAAAAGATGTGTTCGAAATCTAAAGAAAATGTTTTTCTGCTAAAATATGATATTATTGAGTTGCAACACAAGAGGAATATATTACATACCAGGAAAACACAAAAAAGAGAGAGAAAAAATGGAAAATGCATTGCACCTACGAAACACGGGCAATGAGAGCAGTACGTGGGGTAATGCCGTAATAAGGAAACTGACTTTCAGCACTGATACTTCTGCCATACCTTAAGCCAATGTTTAAAATTATTCAAAACCTAGTTTCCGATTGTGTCACCAGCCTTTACGCTTAATCTCTCAACAATAACACAAACAATCAACAATGTCTTTGTCAGCCCACACAAATTAAATTTCAGCGTCGGAATCTAGATATTAATGGGCACAATACTTCTTGTCTTCCAAACTAACCATTGAGCATTTCGAAGCAACAACCCACGGACTAAGAAAAGGTGAGCGGAGATGCTATAATGCAGGTAGGTCAGGTGCCTTCTTCTAGGTCAAATTCGTATGCTGGGCATGACTAATAAGATCAATTAAGAGAGAACTGACCGAAGCGTTTGGTTTGTTTGAGACATCTGTCAGCAATTTTTGGTATTACAATAAATGGCCGGATCCAAAGAAGGCCGAAACAGTAACGTTCTTTATATTTTGAGACAACTTTAATGAAATGGTGTCACACATGGTTCTTGATTATTATTATTATTTTATATATTTATGCGTCTTTGACACGTGCAATTAAACTTATTTTTCTTTCTTTCCTCGTCCCCCGCATACCCGCATTTTGGCGCGCTACTTTCTTAAGTGATTTTCCGTTATGGCACCTCCGCTAGTGATTTTATTCTCCATGCAGCAACCAAATTCCTTCCATTCTTCGGTGGTAGCTGTCAGTCGGCATTGACGCGGGTTGACGGTACCCACGAAGTCGGATTTGCTTTATACTCTATTCTTTTGTCGTTAAATGTCCTGTTTGGCTTAGTTTTGTACATTTGGAGAAGTTTAGGAGGGAAGAAATTGAATTTTCTTTACATGATCATTTGAGGAAGACCATCGCGTTTGTCTGTTGCTTTCTGTTTGCATGTAAATCAAAATCTACTGACAATCACACGGACTTTTATTTTGTCTTCACACATTATCACTGATAGCTATAAATAATATAGATAGATAGATATAAATGATGGCGTGACCTGATGGCACCCAGATGAGATGAAGGTGGAAAAAAATGTCAAAATTACCTTATCAGCAAAACAACCAATAGATAACCTATTGAAATCTGCAGTTAACCAGGATAAAGCGCTAGTAATGAATCAACCTTAGTACCTAACATACTCACTAAGATTTTGAGTTCAAACATCTCAAAAGACATCATTCAGATAATTTTGTAGCCTCTTCCAGAATTATGTCACCCTATATCTTTGTGTGATAAAGCCATCCTAACTCCTAGCACCAATATATTGGGCCACCCCAGCAATATCACCTTGGGGGGTAAATAATTGCTAAGCACATTAATCAAGGGAAATCGAGGCGTACATTGACACACTAATGATTCATTGCAAGTTGAGGTGTGTTCTTGCTCGCTTCGAGGGTTGAGGGTTTGCTCGTTTTAGTATAGGGTTTTAATGGTGCTTTGTTTTGGTTGATGGTTTTTATGAGAGCTAGCAGAATTATGGATTATGGATTGTATTATTAGCCATTTGCATAGTTTCGGCATCAAGATTTTATTTTAAGGCTTGATTATTTTTAGGTCCGTTTGTTTATCTCCATTATGTAAAGTATTGAAGAAGAAAACATGCTGCACGGGCCCCAAATTACATTGAGGTAAGGGCAAGAGGATGATGACGATGTTATGTAGGCAGTCTGGTACCTATAACTCATAGAGGTTTTTTTTTTGTTATATGTTTTTTTGGGAGCAAAGTACACCTTGCATGTTCAGTAAATGCTTTTGAGCACACACACACGCACATAAACACTCTTACATAGGTATTCAAATTACATATACACACTATAGAAGACTATGTTGGATAGAAACCATGATTTACAGCATAACTTATCGATTCTGTCGCTTTAAAGCAAATGATTGAAGAAGACTCACAGAAGGCACTTTTGCGATATCTCAACCTCAATAGATAATGTACTACGTGTGAATAGTGACGTGGCATGGAGAACAAAATGAATAGCGGAGAAGTCATAACGCAAAATCTTCTAAGAAAGTAGCGCGCCAAAATGCGGGTGTTCGAAGCCACCCATGATTTTCAAAATAAAATCACCAATCAATCTAGACGTTGTGATTTGACAAGGAACCCGAACTTCTCGTTAGTTCTAGTAACTCACGATGATCATGCCTACCAAAAATAGGCATGATGACAAATTTTTAAATTCCTTTGTATGATGTAGGTATACGTCTATTTTATACGGAAAATCATTAATTTAAAAAAAATGCGAAGTTTTTTTGTCAAATAATTGCATTTTTCTCTGTCCACTTTGAATCCGGCGCGAAAACGCTTGTCAGTGTCATGCCGTCACTTGTGACGTCACGCCTTGGGTTGACAAGATGCAAGTAAACAACGCTCGTTCAATAATTAAGTTTTTTTGTATTATTAAATATGAATTCGAAAGTGTATAAGTGGTGTGGGGTCCCCCAGTGTAAGAACACATCCATAACAACTCATTTTAAGTTATTTGTGTACGTTTCTCTGGTTTCTCACATTAAAAAATACGAAAAAAGTGGCTTAAACTTGCAAGGCGAGATTCAAAACCAATATTGCCCAGTATTTTTTACCCACACCATTATTTTTGTGAAGATCACTTTGATGTAAGTTTTTACATAGTTTTCTAGATTCTAGTTCCGTACCATAAAAAAAAAATCACGTTTGTTGTATGGGAGCCACCCAAATTATTTATTTTATTCAAATTTTCAGTATTTGTTGTTATAACGGCAACAGAAATATGTCATCTGTGAAAAATCCAACATGGACGGACGGACGGATGGACGGACGGATGGACCGACGGACAGAGGAGCGAAAACAATAGGGTCCCGTTTTACCTTTTGGGTACGGAACCCTAAAAAGGTGCACAACTGTCTGTTACTTTTAGTTTACACATAGACATAATACATCTTTTTTTGCATCCTAAAGATATCTTTATTTGATGCCAAAAACTCTCCTAGCATATATCGATTCTAGGCAAATTAGCGTTGTTTGCCTAATCAATCCTTGCTTCATGATTCGTGTTATTTTATATTCGATTTTAATAACATTTACATTCAAATAGTACTCGTTATAAACAATTAATTAATGAAAACACAGAGATTCGCAGAGGAAGTTTACAATACGAAATGTGACGTTTGTGCGAGTTTTTAATGCGTCGACCAAAAGGTGACGTCACGCGCTCTGATTGGTGTTCAAGATATCATGGCGGATTGCCTTATTTCGTAGTTTTATTTTATAAAAATAAATATTAATCACATTATTAAAAAAGAAAACAATGCGCGTTTTATATTCCAAGCTTCAACTTTAATTTAATAAGTATAATATTTTAATGATTTTTAATTACTGTCATCATGCCTATTGCTTGAGCTACAAGAAGGCGCTTGCCCTACCTTCTTTACGGCATCTCCGCTATCTTTCCTAGCTCCGGGTAACGTACAAAATATGAAATATGTTTCGCTTCAAAGCTGGAACATATCCATGTAGGTAGATGTACGAACCTTTTGGGAATAGTGTACCGACATTAATTTACTTGGTGTTTGGATAGAGGAACCGCAAAAAGCTACGTACGTTTTTAAATGAAAGGGTTTTGAATTAAAATTCAGTATTCTCATTAGTAGATATTAATTAAATTGTTTATTTAGTTTGAAACTTATCAAGCTTAATAGTATAATGTTTCCTTACCTTCGTGCAAAAGGACTTAAACCGTGACAATGAAACAGATCTCGAGATGAAACTGATCACTAGGCTAGGTTAAGGTGCTGAATATTTCTGTACTTCTATAGGTACATTATTCATTCAAGCCTTACTGCCTACGTGCATGATATAACAGCAATTCTTCCAGGTAAATCAAGCAGTTAGCTTAACCATAAAAAATGACTAAACTAACTCATAAAAATGGGCATATTATTCACAACTTTGAGCTGCCGAAATATCTTGATGTCGATCGTTATGACGTCATGCATACCTAGTCTTCAGTAGTACAGTCGAGGACATTAATTTTAGAGTCACTTTTAGATTTACATAATTTTGTAAATGTGCAACATAGTTACTACCGGATAAAAAGATAGGTTTGATCCATATAAGGTATAAGATATCCATTATAGACCCATACTTTAATGCAATCGTTTGTGTCGTTACTCCCCTTAATCCTGTTAATCGTTAATACCCTTAGATAAGACTGGTTGTCAGACTTACTGGCTTGGTAGTAAGAAGATAGGTAGTATTGGGTTGCCCGGGTAACAAAGTTGAAGAGGTTAGATGGCCAGTAGCTCCTTAAAAACACTATTCCTCAGCTGCATCCAGTTAGGTTAAGGCTATTCAGATGATAGTTAATTGTATGTATTATCCCGGTAAATAAAATACGAAGTGGCAAGTGGCTCAACCATGAATGTCCACGATTGTACAAGTGTTCATTCACATGCACTATAATGATGTTCTATGGAGTTCTGAAGTGCTGTAGCTTCGATAACAATGGCTTGTGACGTCACGGTGTCAATGCACTCCACGTTATTATTCTCTCACAAAGGAAGAACTCGTTTGTTGTACCAAGTTTTTTACGTAAAATAATGCAGGTTTCTTTAGTGAAAGTTGGGTGATCATAGTTTTAAATACTTGTGTTATTTAATTTAATCATGGTAAGCAATCAGTTCTATCTTAATCTTAGACACGTGAAGGAAAACATCTTGAGGAAACCTGGACTATATAGACTGAAATCACCAACCCGTATTGAGCAAGCGTGTTGATCAATGCTTAATCCTTCTCCGTGTGAGAGGAGGCCTGTGCCCAGCAGTGGGACGGTAAAAAAAAGGTTGTAACAACAGTAACAGTAGCGATCAGTTCTATCACCGGTTTTACCAGCGACCCGTGGGATCTCCTCCTTGCTCCAAGATAGTACTAGCCCACATCGTTTCTCGATAAGTGGGCTATCTAATACCGAAATAATTGTGCGAATTGGACCAGTAGTTCTTGATATATTCATGGAAACTGTTCTATATACTACGTGTTACTTTGAATCATTTGACTGATGAGTGAATTCCATACGTCGGTTCCTCATAGTTTTGGAGTTTCTTGAACGTTCTTCTGCGTAAGACCCACTCCTTGGAATCATGCACCTAGCTATTGACGTTTCGTAAGAACAAATACAGGTATAATTATCGACACGAATCTTGAGCTCTGACCTTCACCTGCGCAGAAGTAATTTATTGGGTCCCTTTTGTGGTATGAAGTGAGGCGCGGGGGCGGGCTAAAGCGGTGATTGGCCCGCAGTGCATCGCGTCATAGCTGTCACTCGGGATTGGTTCTTTGCTAATAAATCACTTCTGCGCAGATGTACGTTAGAGCTCAAGATTCGTGCCTATAACTATACCTAAATGAAATAAAAATCTTTAAATTGATTTTTATCAAGAACGATTTTGACCCGTTTTTCTTCTACGTTAGTACCTAATTCTAGGTACTGTGTCGATCAATATAAACTTATCCAACACATTGCCTCTCTGAAGTGTAAACTTTCTTTTAGCTCCGATAGCCAGTTTACGGCAGTTAGTGCCGATAAATCGCTTTTAATCGATAAAGTATTATTTACTCAGAAAATGTTATGAGAGTTATTTCCTACATCAGTTAGGTGCTGCTTGAGAGTTTTAGTTTAGAAGTTTATTAGTTGTTAGTTAACAAGTGTGTGATGTGAAGCTGCAAGAATACATCGTATTTGATAGCCTTTTTAGCTTATTTTGGTTAGCCAATACTATGAATGGTAAAAAATCTCTTCAATATTTTCTATTGAAGTATCAGACTGTTAGGTATAAGTATAACAGTTTAATATAGGTATATTAAAAATCTCGGGAATTACTGGACCGATGTAACTTTGCTGGGAAGTTTGTTCTTCACCGCTTCTTCTTTCCAGCCATAACACTAGGAAGTGGTGAAAGGGGGGCGTTTTGGGCGTGCTGTCATTCTTGTAAAATCTTGACGTTAAAAAGTGCTAATCGTGTTAGCCTACTTTAATAAATGATTTTGACTTTTGACTTTTAACACAAAAAAAGCAATTTCAGACCTACTTATCGGAAAAGACTTACGTAATTAATCCTGAATTTTCCGGTTAGTAACTGTTTGTTTCAAACCTCACATTTCCAAAACTCGAGCTAACGAAATACTTGGCATAAAGTTTGCTCAATAATAATTTCAATTTCCTCTTATTTGTAATTCATTTCTACGAAAATATGCCGTAAGATTAATTCGATTCTGGATAACTATTATGAGTACTCTAAAACACAAAAAACATCAGCCAAAACAACACCAAATTCGCACGCAAAATGGCCGCCGCTACCCACTGATACTAACTAACAAAAATAGTTTGCAGATCCAATTCCCGCAACAAAGTTATTCCCGGTCCCGTTCCCGGAACGTACGCGTGTCCACCTCTAAACGCTAGTTTCAAAAACAAAGAACGTTTTGAAAAACAAAAGAATTGGATCACAAACACGACGGTTAAGTTGAGAATGTACTGAGCGCGATGTAATAATTGTACACATAGTTCTAAATTTTGTTTTGATTGTTTTTTGTTTGGGGATAGGCTTGCGTTTAGTAGTGTGTTTGTATAATATAGCGTCATTTGCAGAATGGTCCATTAAAATTAAAGCTTCATTAAATCTATTGCTGACACTTTTTATCTTGTTGACAAAGAACGAGCCAGCAATAGATTTAAAGAAGCTTTAGTTTTAATAGATCTTTGTGCAACTGACGGATAGTGATAATTCTCTCTGTAAGATACTTACTGTAGTTTACCTACTTCAGTGTCTGTGGATTACAATAAATGATCCATCCGATGTTTGTCGATTACATATTGAAAGAATCAATTTATATGAAGCTAATGTCAAAATTCAATATCCAATCGCAAAACAAACAATGGTTTGGTTATTTTAATCCGCTTGTATGTCTGGATAGAAATAAGAAATCCTGCTCTACGGCTTTTTCAGTTCCCAGAAATAAAGACGGTAGATATTTCAAGGTAAACTAGATACCAATTCGAGTTCTACAAACCAGTTACTAGGTAAGTCAGTATTCAAAGGTAAAGCTATTGTATGATTTTCAAGCCTTTGATACCGATAGATTCTGTTATAGACTTCAAACAACATGGTGAGAAATTCCGAGAATGGATCTATCACACTCTGGGCTCTGAGCCTTATGTTATTGTATTTGTAGATAGAATACTAAGTTTGTTAAGCAAAGCATATGTTGCAGATTAATAAATAAAACAATCTCTGTTTGTGTGAAATATGATATAAAAGTATGTAGGTTTTTACAGTGGATAATATTAACGTATTATGTGTACCGACATTTATCTATATTGTGGATATCCTATATAAAATGATCAGACTCAGCGTCCAAAAACTCTCTCATGACACTTAGACATACATATTTGATATCTTTCTTTGCATTCATTTCATTTACCTAGGTAATTTTTTTATCTTGTGTTTTAGAAATGATAATGACCACTAATCTACAACCGAACCACAGCACAATACATATTTATAGTCCACTTAAAGTCACTAACACACACAATTTGCTACCAACCAGCTTCAACCGTACCACTCAACGTTCGATATTCAAAAAACACGACCAAAAAAATATGTCCTAGTACGGTGTATAGTGTGACTCTAACTCAGTATTGCGTTGTGCGCAGTAGTGCGATGTTAGTGCGATTGTGCTTGATTGTAGCCGCGATCGCCATGCTGCCCTACTATGAGTCTGTGCATGGAGGTACCTTTATTGAGTGTTTATATTAGCTTCACTTGTAACTATGTATGTAAAAAATCTTGGGATCTTAATTTGATCCACTTCCCGGTCTTCGATGAAAGCACACGCTCTGAGTTCCGATGACAATACATGACTAGCTAAAAAACGTCATTACAAATTCAATATGGCGGCCTATCCAAGATGGCAGACTATTTGTTTCAGATTTTATATTGTTAGCGTGTTTTTTAGTTTTTTAAACTATCATTTTTATTTAAGTACTGTTGTGCCTGGGTATTTGAAAATATTGTCCCAGTACAGTGTATAGTATGACTCCAACTCAGTGTTGTGTTGTGTGCAGTAGTGCGATGTTAGTACGATTGTGCTTGATTGTAGCTGCGATCGCCATGCTGCCCTACTATGAGTCTGTGCATGGAGGTACCTTTATTGCCTTACAAGTTATTTTTTGTGATGTGTTTAGTAAAAGTGTTAAGATTTTACTGACGTTGTTAAATTTTAATCCAAGTTGTCCATTTTCTTAAAACCACCACCGTTTACTATGAATTTTTACGTTCACGTTACAAAGTAAACTAGTTTAAAAAAAAACATAGGACGCTTATGTTGTCAGTGACCTTGTGCCTAAATCAGTAAATAAACCAAAGTAATAAGTATGTTTTTGTGAATGGTTTGATTTTGGTTGCCGTGTATTGCTGTAGGTATGCAAATAATCGCTTACTTACCCGGAACTTTACTCAAATACCTCAATATCGAACCTAAAATTATACTTTTTGTCCTCAGACGTCATGCCAGAATATATCAAGAAGGCACTTCGGCAGAAAGAAGGAACACCGCCTCAGCTTCGTCGAGCTAAGACTACTACTCTCACAAACCTGACCATACAGTCTGTATTCGACAAAATAAAGGATATCACGCGAAACTTAAACATCTTCGCCATGAGAAATGGGTATAATGTCGATTATAAGTTTAGGATGTTTAATTAGTATGCAGTTTACAAGTTTAAATAAATTAAATAGAGTCTTATCTAAATAAATAAAATTATATTTTTGAGTTTTATTTAAAAGTCTGTTCTAAGTTCAATCAATGTGGCTGCGGATTTGGATGGAAGAGATAAAAGGTTTCAAAATAAACATGGGTTTAGTTAGTAAGAGTCTAACACTCTCTCACAAGACTACTAAATTAAGAATGGAAAGATGTAGAAGTACCTTACATAAGAAAAATAGTCGAATGATGGTAATTAACATATAAGGTGCTTTAATATTATCTGCCAGGACTTGAAAGGGGGATAGAATTGCGTTTATAGATTACAATAGTAAAGATAAATAATTGATTATTTGTCATATTTTTTTCATACAAAAAAAATACGTATAAATTTGACCTAATTTATTAGTTTAAAACCATCCAGTAGAGTTGCGCGTTGCCACTCTTGCAGAACAGATAGAAAGAGATAGCAGTTGTTTTCATTGACGAAGCGACACTACGCGCGTAATTTGCGAACCACGTTATGCAGAGTAGAGCCAATGTTAATTTAACTTGTTTAATGTCTCAAATTGAATTGACTGTTCCGGGAAACGAAATTTCTTCACTATTGTAATCTATAAACGCAATACTACCCCCCATTCAAGTCCTGGCAGGTAATATTAAAGCACCTTATATATAATAAAATTCCTAGAGAAATTAGAGAGCTACCTAAAGCAAAATTTAAAAAGAAGTTAAAAGCTTGGCTTATTGAAGGGTGCTTCTACACAATAGAATAATATTTTAATTATAGAAATTAGCTTTTATATATAAGCGTTATAGGTTTAAGCATAATTTATGTTATAATTTTCGCATGCCTACTGAAGGCGAGATTATGTTAAGTGACTTTTTTTGTTTTTACCACCCTCTGTGTAAACCATATCTCGGCGAATAAATATTTTCATTTTCATTCAAGGCATCTACAGCTTGATCAGATATAGATGAATTAATACACAAAAAAGTTCAATCATTATTCAGAACCAATCCTATTCATACATTTCAAACTATCCAATCACATACAAACCCGAATCCAATAAAAAAGTAATGTACCAAAATACATTCCTATACATATTAAGGGGAAAGAAATGGAATAATATGAGTATACGGATTCCATAATATGAAGAAGCAAATAAACAACGTGAATATATGCAAACAAAACTTTCGTACAAGATTACTGACTCGCGGATATTGTTTTATCTCGTACAAGTATAAGGTAAACATGATTTAACTTCCTAGAAAATAATGTTAGTCCCTACTCTTGAGTTATGTCACTAAGTTATCACGTGAGCGAGTACAAAGTGACTTGTAGAGAGTCACTAGGTATAGCGTTTTGAGGTTTATAGTTAGTTCATCTCATAGTAAACTCATGCTTGGCTACAAAACGACACTTCACAAAAGACAGCCTTCAAAACCCCACCCTTCATCACTTTTTTGGTTGGGAAGAAAAAAGAGTAGAAATCTGTGCGTACATTCTGGAAACAAAACAAAAATCCTAATAATAATTATGGCCTTGTTTCTACCCTGCTAGCAAGGTTGGATTTTTTTCAGCAAAAATATTTTTCATGAACCAGACAAACGCGTTAGACGTGATATAGAAAAGTACTGCTTGGTTCTTCTACTGCATACTCAAAGCAGGTGAATAGTAGTAGGTAATCTGATAATCTATTAGCAACACTCTGACGCTAAATCTAAATAGTAAATCTGCTTGTAAAGCCTAGCTGTCGAGCGTTACACGAGTTGTGGGTACTATGTTGGTCATCAGTTGGGTTTACTATCTTTGTGTTAACTGACTGCTGGACGTAAGCTTAATGGCTTCGTAATCGTAGAATTCTATTAGAATCGATTGTAGTATGTATAATCGTAAGTGCTTCCATTTTAATAGTTTTATCCGTGAAAACCTCTTTCCATAGTTAGGTAATGGTAGTAGGATATGTATTTTCAGGATCTAGACAACCTGTGAACAATCCAAATTGGTTTAGTAATTCTTGTGGCGTGTAAAGTAGACATTAATGATAATTATTAAAAAGGATTTATTTGTACTCTCAGTTACTATTTGATTTAAAATACCTGCATCTAGCACATATGGGTTACACATATCACATAATATGCCAATCCGCTTAACAAACGATACGTAGAACTACAAAATAAAAACACAGACTATTTACAGTCGAAATCTTATAATCAGATATTTGAAGTCTATTTTTATGAAAATTTTCCAGGAAAATTTCCTCTTATATAAGATTAATCTAAGATTTCATATTGCTAGGCCAGACTTCAATTCTTTTCATAAAAAGGTGAACTAAAAAACAAGCAACCGTCTAGACACCACGTAAAATAAATATAATTAAACCATATCCTATTATAAACACGAAAGTTTGTATGTATGTACATAACTATGGATTTTTGTACTTCACTCACAAAAAACTACCAAATAGATTTTGCTGAAACGAGGCAGTGATAGAGCTTATATGTAACATGAAGGCTACTTTTATCCAAGTACGGGATGTAGTTCCTTCGGAAAAAGATTGCAAATGCTGGCAGAAGTCAAGATCTAAATAAGAGAGTAATCAGATACCTTGTTACTTGGTGTAATCATTGGTGCTGAGCACCGGCCTCCTCTCACACATAGAAGGATTGAGCATTAATCACCACGTTTGCTCAATGCGGGTTGGCAATTTCAGATTTTATAGTCAAAAAACAAAAGGTGGACGTAAACACCTCAAGTAAGATCTAACCGTTTATGGTGCAGTTTACAATTATTCTGTCAGTCAGTACAAAAAATATATTTTTTCCTTGAAAATTGACAGATGTCAACGGCACAAAAAAATCGGTACCCCTTTACTTTGTGTCTATTTTTTTTTTTCTTTTTTTATCGAGTTGTGTGACGTGATTCCGAGAACACGTGGTTCCACGAAGAGGTAAGTTATGTTATTTCGAAATACCTAAGTAAACACTATGTCGAAGCATGTTTAGGACAGGGCCTGGTTAAACAATAATTCTGTTATTAGATTTTCTCGTGGGGGCAAAAATTTGCATTCACTTCATATTATTAGAAAGTTTTTGAATAGCCAAATAATCTGATAGAGTGAACGTCTTAATACAAAGCTGAAGGATTTTATTTGTTTGCTTAAATCTCAGGAATATCAGGATATCTCGATAAATGGGCTATTTTTGGAGTTCGATAGCCCATTTATCGAGAAAGGCTTTAAGCAAATTATTGAATGCGTAAAGTACCTATATATACCGATTTTCGAGTGTCACAGCTACTCTATACTAATATAATAAAGAGTTTTTTTTTGTTTATTTGAACTCTAAAGGCTCCGAAACTACTGAACCGAAAAATCCTTTCACTGTTGGAACAAGTCTGAGTAATGTAGGCTTTATTTTATCTGGATACCTACTGGCTGTAGTCCTATGGGAAGTGGGTGTAACCGCACGATAACAACTAGTATGTAATAAAGAAAATTATGATCTACACAAAAAAAAAACATCCATATAAAAACAAAACTGGCTCAATCCCCATACGTATGTTATTCACAAAACTATAACGTTTGTTCCACAGCACAGTGGGCCAATATTTACTGTGTTCTGCATCTGACAACTTTACGATCTCCTCCCCTTTCCCTTTTGTGTCAAAAACACACCGGAGTTAGTTGTTAGGACATTTTCTTTATTTTATTGTGTTTATTGTCCGATGTAGTGAACTAAATGGCTTGTATTTCCGATTAAATAATGCTCTGAGGTGGGTTTTGTAATGTTTCTGACGTAAATGTTTTTTTTTTTTTGTGGACGAGTTTTATTGTTTTTTTTTTTAGGTTTTTAGGGGATTTGTTTGGGAATGTGAGCTTTGTATTTTTAATGTCGTTAGAAATGAAATCATTAATGTCAACGATGTTGATCGTTTTTTTTGTTGATATATATTAAAATACAGGTCAAGTTATTCGGCAAAAGGGACAAGCAAAGCTTAAACCAGCCATAATGCTAAAGTAAGTTTATTTATTTAGTCTTTTACAGTCAGGCAACAATGGCCTATACAACATGTAACTTAATTAACGCACATCCTGAAATTAGTTTGTTCAGAATCGTTTACTGAATCGATTTATATCATTTTTAATATAGGTAATTTTTTATCCCAAAAATAATTAAAGCTACGGAAATTATTGTCATATTAACCCTGTACAGTTAAAACAAATTCAAATAGACCGTAACTCAAAGTAATAAGACTTCGTGTATTGTCGGCTTTTTCCGTAGTTTCGTTATGTTGTGTCGAGTCGAGCGGCGCGCGACGCGATATTTGCGTGCGTAGTAGTATGACCAAAAAGTTCTCCAAGAATTGGTATAACTAATTTAGTAAATAACAATGCATATACATGTTAAATTAAAAATTCAGTGTATGTATTATGATTATAACATAATATTCTAATTGGGGTGTTTGAGGGTGTGCGTTAATTACGTTACATGTTATATATATATAACTTAAAAACTAACATATCTCTACTAATATTATAAAGAGGAAAACTTTGTTTGTTTGGTTGTAATGGATAAACTCAAAACTACTGGACCGATTTTAAATATTCTTTCACCTTTAGGAAGCTATATTATCTGCGAGTAACATAGGCTATATTTATTCCGGTGCGGGCAGTAGCACCCACGGGACGCGGGTGAAACCGCGGAAAAACGGCTGGTACATTATATAATACAAAACATGTTATTACATAAAACCTAAATCTATGTTAATAATACTTGGTACGTTACAAAAACTACCACACACCTCAAAACACTTGTTGTCAACACCCACAAAACAAACTACAGACTACTAAAATCTATCCAACAAGTTCTATAAGATCAAAATCAAATCCCGCCTCCGTAGAACACAAAATTTGATCTCCCACATAACATAATCGACAGTTTCAATCAAAACTTTAGTACAAAGGACTTATTTAATTATTATTCCTGTTGAGAACAACCATGTTTGTAGCAATAACACGGAGAGAGAGTTAGCATCCGCCTCCTGTCACTGCACTGTGCTCCTATCGGAAATGTGAACTGGACAAAATAAAATGGCCGCCGTTATAAACTAGAGATAAAATAAAAGATGAGTTTTAGTCCTATGGAAATGAAATAGTAGAAAATGTTTGTGTAATGTTTATCCTGTAACCGGCGAGAATATGGAAGAGGAATTCATAGAGTTAAAACAATAATTTCAGGGGTCATTGTATGTGTGTTTTTGTTTCAAGGTGAGTTGGTACCTGTGGCGGTTAGTGAGAATTATGTGAGATTAACAGGTCATCCCAAAACGTGTCTGTCAAAATAATACGAGCTAAACTGCATTTGTTGAGATATTGAAGTGGTTAAAGGTCAGATACGACTACATTATTTTTATTTCATCATTAGAGAAATAAGCTCAATTTACATTCTGGATATAAAAATGCATCCATCTATCGTTTCTTAAATTCTCAAACAAAAATTAATATTTAATTAAATTTCCTTTTTTTGTCCCCTTAACTTTCAAAACAGCCCACAACGCCTGAGTTTAAGATTGATAGCTCCACTAAGTGTTCCCCCGGTATCACCTGCTGAAGTTCACTTGTTAACTTCAGGAAAATCGCGTTTAACTGCGATACTACAGTTAAAGGGCCGGGTTTAGTGTACTTTCAGTTGTGGGTCTCTAGGGATTGTCCTGTCGTTGGCTTAACTTTTGGAGCGTATTCTTTTTAATTAGCTGGGAAAGTTTTTTCTAAACAAAAAAAAAATGGCGAATCAGGAAAATAAAGACTGTGGTAATCGGATCGATTTTTATTTTATAGGTATTATGGGTTTTTTAGTAATGAATAATTTATTTGAAATATTTGGCATTACCTTTAGCAGTACCTATATATTAAAACAATATAAAGTGTACTATTTACCACCTAAGCTTGTTGGTCTAGTTAGTCACAAATCATCGTAATATCATAGAATAATTGTATCACATCTATTTACCAACTATCTTCTCCATATATGTTTTTTTATTCAGTCTTATAGATACGTGTTATTAAAAATAAGAAGCACACAAGTATTTAGCAATTGACAAATCCAAGATTTATCTAAAACGCTACCACTTGAACGTAAAACGACGAACATTCTATCACAAGAAAACATACGAGTAAGATAAGAAAATACCAAGTAATTGGTACGGTATCATTCATCATGATCCGTCTTCCCTGAGCGTACGTGAAAGCGTTTAGCTAAATACGATACATTGCCCCACTTGGGGTATGTCGCTGTTTTTAACGGTATAACACGCGGTACTTAAGTGCTAAGATGATGTAGTGGGGTTTATTTTGAAGTTTTAGTAGCTAGAAATGTTTAAAGTACCTACCGTCTTACCACAAAAACTTTTAAACGTCAGTTTAAGACTTGTCTAAAAAATGTCAGATTATGACGTTGAAATAAATATGTTCATTTTGCAGCCACAATTTTTTTAGACAAGTGTAAAACAGATGTTTAAGTTTTTGTAGTAAGGCCACTAAAGTTTAAATGGGGAATGGTTTGACCTATACATATAGGTGTGAGGAACACGAATGGCTGTTTTGGTTACTGACGATCAGAATTGGATTTTGAATAGCCTGACGTCGTTTATCTTCGAGGTATTCAGGATATAGGA
Source organism: Helicoverpa zea (assembly GCF_022581195.2). Classification (NCBI taxonomy): domain Eukaryota; kingdom Metazoa; phylum Arthropoda; class Insecta; order Lepidoptera; family Noctuidae; genus Helicoverpa; species Helicoverpa zea. Next base: position 1,564,457 of record NC_061462.1, read on the forward strand.
ATACCGGTATCGAGGCTTTGTTAAGACTTAACGCTAACGTATTTCTATAGGCGTCGATTCAAACTGTTTTATGTGAAGCCGTAACTTATAAATCTTCACCTGTAAGTACTTAATTTCTTCGTAATTACTTCGTTTGAGCAGGCTGACAAATAGAGTACTACATCGGAAAAAATCTGACTGTAACCCACAAATCAGAGCAGCATTCCCTACAAGTAGAACTAAACACACTAACCGCAGAGCGAACCATTAATTACCCAAAAACATCACAATAATTCGCCATCTTAATTTATTAGAGCAAAAGACATTTTCTACAAAGCAAACACGAATCTGAGTGGGATGCTTGAGGCCCGTAAATGTACCCACTATCACTCAAAGTCAGACCTCTTATTTATCACTAGACATATCACCAAATCTGTCATGCTGTCAAGGAATATGCACGTCAACCTTATCTCAAGCCCATAAGGTATAATCTCCCTTGATTTTTTGTTTTGGGGGTAAAGTTGTTGAGTGGTGGGACAGTTCCTATATTTTTATGAGGCTGGTATGACGACTAAAGGTTTGTTGATTCCCGTCTGCCAGTTTAGGCTTTTTCACTTTACTATATTGACATTATTGTAAGCCAAAGAGTTCAGTTACAATAATGTGAGAAATATGGATGTCTCTTTTAGTTTGAGAAGATAGATGAAAGCTTCTTTTTCATATGTTGTGTACTTCTGTCATAAACAGCTATAGAAATGTTGTTTTTATTAATGGTTTCCGCAAAAAATGTACTGGCCAAAGTTTTAGTAGAAAAGATTTATCGGAAACGATCCTTAGTAGTCTGTATTACTGATAGATGATCTTTCATTTTCATATTTGTAACTCTTTCTATGGTGTTTTTAACCGACTTCCCAAAAAGGAGGAGGTTATCAATTCGGCCGGTATGTTTTTTTTTTTTTTTTTTTTCTATGTATGTACATCGATTACTCCGAGGTTTATAGACCGATTTACGTGATTCTTTTTTTGTTCGACTCGGAATAGCTGCCAGTTGGTCCCATAGTCATCAGGTCAGGATCTGATGATGGAAACCCTGAGAAATCGAGGGCAACCTTCGAAAGCTGTAGGCTTACATAGGGTAAAAACTTGACACTCAGGTGTACGCCTAAAAGCACTATTCAACTGTGAAGATTTGGAGCTGATCTGATGATGGAAACCAGAGAGGGTCGAGGGAACTCGACAACTGAATATGTAAACTACCTCGTGTTTGGGCTTAAATTATTTGTATTGACAAGACCTTTGCAACAGTGAAGGTTTGGAGCTGATCTGATGATGGAGACCAGAGAAAGTAAGTCGAGGGAACTCGACAACTGAATATGTAAAATACCTCGTATTTGGACTTATATTCTTTGTATTGATGAGAACTTCTCACTTGTATGGATAGTGACAACTATTCGTATCACTGAAAAGCTTTAAATAAAAAACTTTTTTACAAAAAAATTAAACCGACTTCCCAAAACACTAAAAAGCAAAAAAAAAAACTATTTTTAGGTGCATCGGCCTAGAAGTCGGTGGCAAAATTAACTTAGTAACATCCATTAGACACCGACTTCTAGGCCGATGCACCTAAAAATAGTTTTTTTTTTTGCTTTTTAGTGTTTTCTTATTTAGAATGCCCATGAAAATATGAATGTCTGAGATAAATTGCAGTAATTTATATAACCTATCGGTCTTTTTAACTTTATAACTTTATAGGTATGGTATCTATAAAAGTAGTGTTAAAAGTGTGGTTAAAAGTAGTGTTTGCAAAATTGTGCAGTTAGCGAAAAAGGTTTGCTATTCAACAACTTCAGTGCACCAGATGCGCATATTTGGGAAATTTTCACAATGGTCCAATTTGACTACCATCTTTATGGATGACACGTATTTTGTTCAATCTAAGCTACTGAAGAACGATTTGATGACCAACTAAGTATAGGTAATTATATGTATACTCTGAAAATGTTTCCACATATGTAATACCAATTGAAATGAACTTCACAATCCTTTGACACCAAAATTAGACAAACAAAAATTCTAGGCTCAGTATCACAAGGTTTCGCAAATAAAACCGCACAGCAAACGACAGTTGAGATTTTATTGAACATACGTACATTTTACATACATATGTGGCCGAGCCGTGCGTACAGTTTGTGTTGCGGTCGCTTTCTCATGAATATTCCTACTGGATAATGTTCCCCGTTTAATATCGTCCGCCGAACACCAAACTGTGACACTTTGTGATACAGATTTTGCTAACTTGTGAACTTGGCTCGAGTACCCTGTTTTTGTTCGATCCACAAAGAGCTGGTATCTTTCGAATTCCTTATCAAGGAGAGTTTAGCCTTTGAAGTTAATCAAAAGGTTTGGATAAAAATATCTATATGAGATAAATATTTTTAGATTGAACAGGATATAAAAATGCCACGAATTATCAAATATTCGACGAAAATAAATCAGTGTTCTCGCTATCACTGAACTTTAAGCGCCTGTCTGAATTCGCATAGCAATAACACACGCAAGCAGATTGTACAAACACAACAGGCGCTCACAAAGCGTTTAACGAGAAATACTAAGACATTATCACAATCTACAAGGAATATCTAAGGTACGCTTTTTAAACGAACCAAATCTCATCTAAAATCTTAATCTCAGGTTAAAATCAACTGACTTCTCACGAGGGACTACTTAAAATCATTATGCTGTAATGAAAATGGAGATAGAACACTTAGATTGGAATCGAGGAGTTTATCTTTTTTTTCTTGTCAGTAATTTAACACGACTCAAGTTAAGTGAGCACTTAACGGGTGATTCTTTGGTTACGAACGGTGTTGGAACTGTCCGTTAATGTTGTGGGTTTGGACGCGGACAAAAATTGTGAAGGTTTTTTAAGTTATGAGCATAACGCTTGGAGGTGCATAAAAAGTAAAATGAGTAAAAGTTTTATTCAACGATAGAAGTCAATTCTTTGCATGAATTGGCTATCGTATTGCTTGTTTTATAAATCTTTAATAGCAAATTAAAAACATGTCAACAAATGACCAATCAGGATTTTATTGCAGTCAGAATGACCCTCAAAAAAAACTAACACTTAGGTAATTACTTCTTTCATGATCTAAATTTTTTTACCAAGTACCTGAAAATGGCCAGTCCTTAACCCGCGCGTCCCCGATGGCTGGGTAAATAAGAAAATATTCCCACCCTTCTAATGGAGACCCACACCGGGAGTCGTTCGGCTGCAAACCAAACATACCGTCTTACTACGATTATAGGGGTCCAGTTGCCCTCTAAAGGTACTCTGAGAGACCTTGGATCATAGAAACTGGAGATCTGTTGACTTTGAAGATTATAATGGATCCTGGGGCTGGAAAATGATTGGGAACACCTGATTTGCTCACGATCTTAGCTGAGATTTTTTTGGTAGTAGATTTAAGGAAAAGCATGTCATTTGATCTTACTGAAATATTATTGGTTTTACAAAAAATAAGTTAAGCATTCGTTCGTCACGTTAAAAGAAAATGTTACGTTAAAAATTCCTTTTTAAACAAGTGTCAAACGTCTATTTAACTTTATTGTCGTACCCCATTTTTTAAGCCCCTGGGCAATTGACTTGCTTGTCTTTGACAATATGCATATCTAGCTTTAACAATACTAGACATCAGATCTTAAATAAATCACGAGTATTCTAACTTCAAAAAGTAATTCCCACAGAATTATTTTCCTTCAAACTGAACAAACTACTTCGCTCCAAGAAGAGTATTATACACCAAAAGATACCAAGATACCGTACATTTAGCACATCTGTTTCATTTCGACGTTCTGAACTACAAACCTAGGACAGAACCGCCAACTAATTTGTGGTTCAACCTAAAAACTAGTATTTTTCGAAACCGGAGAATATTACAAGTTCGCTTTCGACACAATTTGGAGACGTGTGTTTTTGACGTTTAATAAGCGTTGGAATAAAATAGAATAGAGTATGGTTATAAAGTTTTAAATACCCAGTTAAGTTTTTTGTATGGAACGAGCTAATATACAATACCTACATAAAAATGTCTAATAAAAGCATCGCACAGGTGATACTGAAAATTTTATAAACCACACTAAGGCATGAGAGCTAAACCTGAAATCTTCGTTATGACGTAATTTTAGGATCACAAGTTTGCTCTTTTCCTCTACCATCAAAAGGGCTCTATTGTACTGAAACTTGCATTTCTAAAGGCGATCTTTAAACTCCAGAACATCACAGTACACCTCTACAATGGTCGCAAATAATCATTAATTTGAACCGGAGTAATTACGTTCCAGGCTTCGCACTTTCAGTTCATTAACGCGCCAACAGATGGCACCACTGTAACTGGTCCATACGGCACTGTATTATTAAGTAGAGTTTTCCCAGGATGTTTTCCTTTACCATGCGAAGCTTATTACAAATTTAAATTGCGAGGGTTTACTTGCAAAATAAGTCAGTTCGAAGTCAAACGATTTTTGCTCTGGTTTGAGTTTGCTTGAAGTTTGTGAAATGATTTCGGAGTTGCGTGTTGTAAGCTCGTAAGTGAATTTTGTAATGAGGAATATTTTGTTGATATTTATTTAATGCTGTTATGAAGGAAAATCTGTTTGTGTGCCTATTTTTGGGATATTTTGATGCTTAACTGTGTCTGAAATAAAAATATGCACAGTCCTCGGTTCGAATAAAGACATAAGTTCTAACTTCAACATCAAATAAAACTTAACGTTTTTACAAATTCTCTTATGCTACAATTTATTTATTCGGAGTACCTTTATTGTTTCATGGAACTTACCTTTCTGGTAACATAATTTAATATTGGTACAGACTATTGCCAAAATAACTACTATAATCTAAATTGCTTTATTTAGTCACAGTTAAATTATTGATCATGCTACTCCAAATTCATTTTACAATTATTATTTTTTTTTTGCTTTCGATTCTCAACCCACACAAACACACTTATTAAAAGACATAATCAAACAAACAAACCAACATTCACAAAAACAACCGAATCCCACAAATTGTTCGTAAAGTCTATCAATTACTGTCCTCCCATCGTAAACACAGTGCTAAGACTACACCAATAATATTGATTGATCACTAGACCGTACATTATTGTCTACAGGAAACATTGCTTCAAATGAATTATGTGTAGGTGATGAATAGAGGCTTAAGTCTATTTGAATGTAGTAAATTATTGTATATGTGTGTAACTTTAAATAAGTAAATTTATTATTGGCATAAATATGAGGTTACAATTCAATGAGGCCCTGACTTTTGAGCTAGGCAAAACATCTGTGTTACAGAAATCAGTACCTTCTCATAATAACAAAATTGTGATCTAGTTTTATGCTACATAGTTGTTGATCAAGCATTCTCAGTATGAAAATTTGGGTCTTTCGTCATCTCAACACACTTAACTCATCACGAATGTGTTCAGTTGGTGAAACTTAAATTATTCACTTTTATTTCACAGTTTATTCACAGTTCTGTTACCCTAGTGCTTGTGACAAACAATGATTCGATTTCAATACCATTATTTTATTGTAGAAAATTATTAAAAGTTGCTAATGCATCTGGCTTCAATGCACTTATGATTTCCTAGTACTTGTACTAAGTAGTTTGGGAGTCCATGTTCGCGTTTGCTAAGCTGACGTTCAGTGACCGATGATGTTTGTGACACAGAAAATGAATACAATAATTTGTTGACTGTACTTTTTATTTGAAATCGGGTTAAATTATAAAACGTGTTGAGTTGGTGAAAACATAAAAGTGAATAATTTAAGTTTCACCAACTGAACACATTCGTGATGAGTTAAGTGTGTTGAGATGACGAAAGACCCGAAAATTTAGGGAAACATACTTACTGAATGATACGTTACTACTTATACAATCGCCATGGTTTGAATTTTTGGTCATGCAACTTTTTTCTAGTGATTCTTTTTAATGAAATAAATTTCAGTCTTTCTTTAGTGCGTAGGTGATAGAGAATGTTGCTTGCAAATGCTTTACTTTCATGATCTAAAAATAGATTTTATCTTTTCTATTGGCTAAACCTGAAAAAAAGGTTGGTAGCATAGCGAGAAAATACTAAAATAAACATATAACATTTACAAGAATAGAACATATTTCAAACATTCAAATTCAGGCCTAAATAAATCTTCGGGAGTACCTGAAAAAATCTTTGCCGTGCCTAAATTTATCCCCGTATCAACGTGGAAATATAGCATTATAATGTCGCAGAATACCCGAGCCTACGCGAACATTACGTTTTCTATACACAATGGGAAAAAAGGTTGGCATTAAGGCATAAACATGGAGAACAAAATATCTAGCGGAGGTGCCATAACGGAGAATCCCCTAAGAAAGTTGCACACCAAATTGCAGGTGACTAAGGGATGAGAAACGGGACTGTCTTCGCCCTTATACACCTTTTTTTGACCGACCATTTTCTTAACACCAAAAATCGTTGACATAAAATGTCACCCGCAACTGATCGTTTTGGTCATGCCCACCGTACGAATATGACCTAGAAGAAGACCTGACCTACCTGCATTATGGCATCTCCGATCATCTTTCCTTACTCCGAGGACATAACCTAATGGTGTGAGACGTTGGGTATTAGAAAAATGTGTTCAGAGCAAAAAACCGCTGAACTGAATGAATATTCAGGCATAATATCGCGACAATGCAGCTTTGTATCTCACTCAGACGTTGGTGCTTTGAATGGTAGTGAAAGAGATGGATGGTGGTCAGTTAATGTCTTTATTTTGGGTTTGAAATTGGAATTTGATTCTGAAGTGTAATGAGAAGCTTTCGCTTTGGCTGAAGGTTGATAGAAGCTGTAGTCACTAATTATTCTTTACCCTCCTAAACAGGTTTATTTTTATTATTCTATTAGCTTCAGTAGAATAACTTGGTGCACCTGGATAAAGAGCTTACAGCCGTTTTCGATAAGCGAGCTATTTAAAAAAGATTTTCCAAATTGGATAAGCTTTTACTACATTCAAACAAACAAACCAGCTCTTCTGCTTTATAATAATAATATACGATTAGTTCGAACATTAAACAAAGAAGAACTGTGAAGGAAAACATAATGAGGAAAGTTGGCATACCTACCTATAAGAAAGTCTCAATGCTTAAAGAAAACCTTTGTTAATGCTCATGTACTCTTTTACTTACTAAAAAAGTCTTTGCCTAGGGCTATAATAAATGGAAAACTTATATAGAAAAATTGTCTTCGGCCATATAACAATAAGCATACATTAACACAATCATGGCAGTTGCTACGGGAAGTCAGAAGCCAAAAAGTCTTACAATCCGTCTCATCAAGAATTATTGTTTTCCCTGGTCACAGGATTGAGGAGGTCAAATAGTTAGTCATCCGTGTAAAACACTGGTTCTCAGCTGCAGTTAGACTGGAAGCCGATCCCTATTTAGAAAAAGGCTAGGCAGATAAATCATTAACAGTTGCTAGACTAGTATTTACGTAGATATTAACTGTGTTCTATCAATCATAGTGCTGCATGCTTGAAGCCCGATACATCAACATTGTTCTGACGGGTTCTCGTAATGAAAATGGAGTGCAATTTTGAACGTTTCAGTTTGATTTCGGTCGTTTTATTAGGGTAAACCAGGCAATTGTGCCCCACCATTCGTAAAATTGAAATAATAAACGGTGTTGTTTAATACATGTTTATTAAAGTAATTAGCCTTAACCTCTGACTCAATAGGTATAACAATACAGAAAAAAAAACTTCTTAAAAGTAATTAAAATAGCTGAGATCAACGATTTCTTATAGTCTAGGGTGGGGCACATTCCACGGATACATCAGTCATATGTGCCTCAGTAAAGCCTCTCATTTTTTTTGTCTTCTTTCCTTTCCTTCGATTCTTCTTTTATTGTTAATTTGAATGCCACTTTCGTCCATGTTGAAAATTATTTCAGGCTTACCAATGAAATCATTTTCAGTCAACACTTTCAACAACATCTCAAAATACATTTTTATGACATCTTCTATAGCTTTTTTGATATTTTCTTCTGTCTATTTTCTTGGATCTGTAGCTTTTTCCTTCCCCATTTCCTAAAATAAAATAACCGAACAGAATACTTAAAAATTAAAATATAAAACTAATACAGACGTGGGGCACAATACCCGAAAGAAATCGGGGCGCATTAGCCAAAGTTCAGTATAACGTGCCCCATTTGATTTCAACAAAGAAGTTTAAGAAAAACGAAACGCAATTGTAGGTACACAATAATTCAAAGAGGCTAGCTTTAGAATAAAACTTTGAAAACGGAAAAAAACATGAAGCAAACACTTTAACTCAATTTTACAACAGACACAAAACATTTTCAGACTATGTTACATACCTTGTGACCACTTTTTCTTCATTAAAACAAATAAATAACAGCACTGATTTGTTTACATCGACGCCATACTTCTGTCACTAACCCGCACGGACCAAATTAGCGCCAAATTCAAAATGGATCTGTCAGTTCTGCGAGTGGGGCACATTATCGACTGGGGCACGTATGCCTGATTTACCCTACTGTATTTATGATGAAGGACGTGCAGTGTGACAGTGGGTTTGTTTTGTGGAAAGAAAATAAAGGTAAGTAGTCAAAAAGAAGTATTTTTTTTAAACTGATTCTTATTTTACCTGTACAAAAAGTGTTCTTCGGGTGAAACCGCGGGAAAATGGATGGTAATTTATAAATTTAGACTGAAATATTAATTGGCATCTAAAAATATTAAATGTTTTACAAGTGGAAAGTTTTACATAGATTTGTAGAACCGAATAAAACAAAAAAGCTTTCAATAAACCTATCAGGCAGTTGCACGCTAGGCCAGAGCTAAGCCTATGCGCTAATAGTATCATCCCGCAGTGACCAGGCTGCATGCCAAGAGATGATATAGCTTAAGACTTTGATGCAATAGACGTGGGTAATGTAGCGATAAAAATATTATATAATACATTAAATGATTACAAGTATTGTAATGTGTATTAAAGGTTTTTAAATTATTTAGGTAGTAGGCTTTATTATATCCAGGTACGGGAAGTTCTCCCGGGCTAGGGCAAAACCGCGGGAAGATAGTTTGTTCTTTATATATAGGAGGCACGTGTAAGAATAATAATATTATTGATATTTTTATCGATTACTATAAGTTTCAAAATTGGAAACCCCATACTCGATTTCCATTTTCAATTGAAAATCTAATATTTAAAGTTATTAAAAAAAATAAGGAAAATCTTTAAGCTTTATTTACATTAATAAACAATACTATACAATATAAGAAAATAAAAAGGCATATACATTAATTAGGCGTCGAAGTATTCCTAAAATGTAAGTTACAGTTTAAAAATAATAAAGGAATACAGAATAAATTGTGAAATGTTTTCTTTTAACACTTTTCTATACGAAGTTATCCAGTCGTCACTGAGCCACTTAGGTTCACTTCTGTTCAATATCAGCTTGAGATTGTCGGCGGCAAGTTGAAAACTTTTTAACTAAATAAAACCTGCTTTATGTTCGAAACGTATATTTAACGTTAAACTGTAGGTCCCAACTGTCAGTGAACATCTCCAGCAGTCGTTACGGGTAGTCAGAAGCCAGTAAGTCTGACAATCAGTCTTACCAAGGAGTAATCAAGCAGGCTGTTCGCATGTCAATTATAAATTATATACTTTTGTAAATATACCTGGTACCTAATGATTAGAACAGACATATAGTTGACAGTTTAGAGTAATTCTGCCTCTTCAAAATTCAGACCAGTATGTGTCGCATTCCAACTTCCTATACTATACTTACTTACCAAACAAAGTATATCCAAAACAAACCTCACCAGAACTATCATACATTTTTCAGATCCACATCTAAAATTCTAGCTACTCTCACAAACAGAGAAAAAAATCCCTTCCCAGGAACCCATGTGCGCGAATGATAAAAATATCACTTCTTGTTTAACGAAACTGTATTTGCAATATGTTCCCACTTATATTGCTTTTTACTTGTCCTTTTTCCATTTTCTTTCTATTGTGTGGAACTGTCGTGGTTTCTTAAGGAAGGAATCCAAAGTGTCAATTCTGAGAAAACGTTTGTTCATAATTGTTAACATCCTACAGACCTATGTGCTTCATATATCTGTTGCAAAAAGTAGTATTAAAGATGAGTATTTTCCGAAGGGTGATAAGTTTGAAAAAGTGCCATCAAAAGTCATAGAATTAGTGTTGGTTCTTAGGTTCCAGCTAAACGTTTTATAGCTCATCTTGTATCTTTTTTATAAGTAAGAGAGGCTTTAGTATTTTAAAGTAAAACTTTATGGCCCAAAAGTTGGCTTTAGCAACAAAAAAATATAAAATTATACAGACAAGAAAAATACAACTTCAGAAGTTTATACAACAGACCAATCCCTTCCAATATCCTTCGATCTGTTTTTCTTATCCCGCAAAATGAAACACAAACAACAGACTATCAACAATAACAGTTTTAATTCGGAATTTATCGAGCGGAGCATTTCATTAATTACTCTTACTCCCGTTTATGGGCACTGGACAAACAAACTCGCTTCTGTTTGGGTTTACTTTTTAAATAAAGCCTTCGCCATATTTGTGTCGTGGCAACAATAGTCATAATGAAGTGGGAGTATGGCTCTCGTTACGGTAAGCTTTGTAGCTTCTTAGGGAGTTCCATGTTAAGGGTCTTGGGGTAGCAATGTTAAGATTGTTTGGCAAAAATGTGAAGCTGTGTTCATAACTACCGTACTTTGTGTTTTTACCGAATTATGGAAGGAATCCTGATCACTTTTTTTCTATGACGGTATGGGTTGAATGGATTACCAATCTAAAAAGATATAAATAATAATCTTCTATTGAAAATAAAACCGGCCAAGTGCGACTCGGACTCGCGCAGCGAGGGTTCCGTACAAATCCTGTATAGATAAAAAGTGAGTTTCGCGCCAACCATTAAGTTTAGAACAATCTTAGTTATGGTAATTTCGTGAGAGTCAAAATAGTTAATATTTTTTATTTTATAATATAACTAAAATAGTAGGCCAGTACCTTGTAAAAGTTATTTTATTAAAGTTATTTATATACAACATTTTATAGTCATAATTCAGAAATTTGATTGAAAATAACTAATTATGTCTTAAAGGTCATTAGGCATATCTGACCCGCTTTGTAAAAAGTGGCGGACATGAATCAAAGTAGTTTTAAATCGTGGAGAATGGTATGACGTTTCTTTGAATATAATATTTTATTATAATTCCATGGAGACGAATGTCCAGGATCGTTTGAAAAATATAAAAGACAAGCAGTTTCAGAGGATTGTACAGGTTGCAATGCTAGTTTTTATTGTTAAAGAATTTTCATAAAGAAGGAAGATGCCAATTCGGATGATCAGGATCTGATGAGGATCTGGAAACCCTGAGAAATCGAGGGCAACTCTTGAATATTGTAGGCACGCATCGAGTCATAACCAGACATGTGAGTGTATTTTTGAGGGTACTGGTAAATAGTGAAGGTTTGGAGCTAATTTGATTATGGAGACTACAGAGAGTCGAGGGAACTCCTGAACGGTATGTTGCAACTACCACGTGTTTGGGTTTATTTTATTCGTATTGGCGAAGACTTTCCACATAGATAGGTTTGACTGCCATTGTGGGATCGATAGCAAAGATCAGATATAGTTATGGGAACTCCTTTACAATTTATAACGTAACCTTGTGTTGGAGCTTATTTTATTTTAGGAGACGAGAATTCACTACTAAGGTTTCAGGTTTTTTTCGAAACCGCCTGACGACTTGTAGCTGTCGAATTGTAACAACGACTTCTAGAGAGTAGGATTCGGGGCAGCTGGCTTTACGTTTCTAGAGCCTTGACAAAAGTATTCTGTCCCTTTCTTTGTTTTATAAAGTCGGCTTTATTTTGTAGCATTTTACAAACAAATCCAAGTTCAAACATATAAAAAAGCAACAAGAAAACAAAAGCAAGAAAGAAATTAAAAAGATGTTAGGTGCATCGGTCTAGAAGTCGGTGTCTAGAGGATGCATCTATATTTATTTAACCACCGAGATCTAGACCGATGCATATAAACAGTGTTCTTGTTGTTTTTGGAAGTTGTTTTTTTTTTGTAAAAAGTTTTTATTTTTAACTTTTGTGAAAAATTATCGTCAATACGAATAATATAAACACGACGTAACTAAAAACATACCGTTAAGGAGTTCTCTCGACTTTCTCACGTCTCCATCATCAGGTAAGCTCTAAACCTTCACTGTTTGAAAGTATCACCAGACATACATCTGAGAATCAAGTTTAAATCCTATGCATGCCTACAATTTCTGATAGTTGCCCTCGATTTCTCAGGATTTCCATCATCAGATCCTGACCTGATGACAATGGAAATAAACGGCGAGTATACTCTTTCACTACAAAGAAATGATTTCTCAAATCCGTCAAACGTGGTCGTTTAAATTCCTCATTGAAATGAGGAAAATATTTGATGTTTACACCTGATTTTCTCTGGATTCCCATGGTTCACATTGATGCGACTAATGCCATAGTAAATCAGAGCCTTTATCATTTTTTAATATTTATCATTATTTTAATTATTATATCATTATTTTTCATTATTTTAATATTTTATGTAACTTCAAATTTATCATTTTCGTAATTTTTCCTTTATCTGTACTATATAACGTTGCTTCGTGCCGAATTTCAAGATTCTGAGTTCACGGGAAGTACCTTGTAGGTTTTGATTCCCTAGCGTGTGACGGAAATTCGTCTAAGGTGTCGGTAAAACTGCTGTATCTTTTGATCGCGTTAACTTAGAAGTTTGATTTTTTCATTGCTTAAAGGGACAATAGACCTAGGTATTTGGTATAAATTTCAATTTGGTACCTTTATTCGTTCGTGAGAAATAAGGTAGTAAGTTTCATTTTATTACAATATTTTTATTATATTATATAACAAAAAAAATGTGATTTTCGCAATTTTTCCTATATTTGCATTATATGAAAATGCTTCATGCCAAATTTCAAGATTCTGAGTTTACGGGAAGTACCCTATAGGTTTTGATTCCTTTACGAGTGTCGAAAATTTGTTGAAAATATCGACATAATCGGTTGTATCTTTTGATTGGCTTGGCTTAGAAGTTTGATATTTTCACAGCTTAAAGGGACAATAGACCCGAGTATTTCATGTGAATTTCAGCTTGATACGTTCACGCGTTCTTAAGATAAAGGGTCTTGACAGACAGACAGACAGACGGACAACAAAGTGATCCTATAAGGGTTCCGTTTTTTCCTTTCGAGGTACGGAAGCCTAAAAAGAAAACCAAGTGAACACAATCTACTCAATATTTGAACATCAAATTATCTTAAACTAAACAAAAATAAAATTCAAAGAAAACTCACATTAAATACCTAAGTAACTAAAAGTAAAGAAACATAGTCAACAAAATCCTTTCAAACGGTACAACAAACAAATTACAAAACTTTACTTGAAACTAAAACAAAAACAAGACGCTCAGTAATAACACATACGAGTAAAAAGAATAAATAAAAATCTGAAATTGAAAAGAACAAAGGGGAGCAGAGAATAAACCAAATTGTCTACCCACAAAGGATGTTGAGTTTATTTTCAAAAGTAGCTCGAACAATTCTTAGGTAAGCTAAGCAGCATTGGCACAATGGCTACATGAATCTAGCCCGAGGCTTGCACTTCAAATCGATTTGGCTACTGCTTGACCTAACCTTTATTCTGATGTAGTGGTGTAGGTATCTTTGTGAAAGAAGATTTTGTTTTGTGAGAAGTACATTGGTGGTTGAAAAAATGGGAGAAAATGAAAATATGGGCATGAGTTTCTTATAGGTAAACTTTTTGGGACAGTATTTCCAAAAAGAATCATCAAACAGCTCTCAAAAAGTCATTATTAGCCTTTCATTGCCTCACTGCAAGGCACAGGCCTCTTGTCATAAAAATGGACCCAATCACCCCTCTTGCTCAAGGTGGATAGGCTTTAACGACATTAGCCTGACCTAGAATCCTACCAGCACACTCGTCTTTGAGAGCCTGATTCTTTAATTGCCTTGAAGCTTTTCAGAAAATTAAATACAGCATAAATAAATAATCAGTAACTTTCTAGGTCCACACAAGAACAAAAATCGCACCAAACTCAACGAGCAATGTATACCGACGAACCGAAAATTCCCGAAGATACCCGAAGCCACGAAGGTAGCTTCGTTCACGGAGGCGGAGGAGCAAAACCAGTGGAAGGATGCCAATGGCCCGCGACATATGCTCGCCGGCCTTTTCTCAATACCAAGACTATTTTTGGTAAGAGTGCTTGTAAAACGTTTTGTTAAGAACTCATTTTGCAGTGGGCTTATTGATTTGAATTGCTGGAAAGACTTTTAGACACGGGAGTTCTCAATTTGACCTGTATGTAAGTATGTTTCTGCGCGATTATCTCACGTCTGGCTCAACCGATTTTTATGCGGTTATCAGCGAAGTCTTAATCACACTTAGGAAAAAGTTTGATGTCTTGATTTTGATTTTGGTGTTAGTTTTGTTAATAGAAGTCATGTTTCAAGTTTTTTTTTCTGGTGTAATTATTTGTTATTTTATTTTATATCTACTCAATATCTCTATTGTTGTCTGAGGTCGCTTGCGCGTGAATTTATAGTTACTTAGAATATTAACTGAGCAAGGCCGTAATATACGCCAGAAAGCAGGTTGGTGAAGAAGTGAACTTTTGACATAGCCCTTTTTTTAAACGATATCAAAAATTATCAAATGACCCCTCCCGCTATGGGTTAGCAGCGGTGAGGGAGTGTCAGACTCTTACTGACTAAAAGCCGTCGTGTTCCGTCGTAGGCCTTTTATGTACCAGGGCCGCGGAAACTCTTTCGAACAATCCCGCAGCCCCGGCAGGCAATTGATAATTGAATTCCGATGATGCTTTTAATATAAATATTGATATTGCGATTCCAATCACATAAAATTGCAAAGTAAATAATTAAAAACAGAACTACATTCCACCATCTAATAGTCTTTCTTAATAGCCTCAAAAATCGAGTATATAGAGGTATAAACTAACAACAGTATACATTGGCTATCTTCTGCTAGATGTTGTCTTTGGCAGTATTCCAGGACCTTTAGTTGATTCTCTTTGAAGCGAACATAAAATGTTTGCTCTAATTTTAGGAGGT
The DNA here is from genome assembly GCF_022581195.2 of Helicoverpa zea. Classification (NCBI taxonomy): domain Eukaryota; kingdom Metazoa; phylum Arthropoda; class Insecta; order Lepidoptera; family Noctuidae; genus Helicoverpa; species Helicoverpa zea. Next base: position 1,579,700 of record NC_061462.1, read on the forward strand.
GAAACATGCATTTTTATTAAGTAGCATGAAGACCTGGATAAGTGGGGCAGACATAATTTTTAATTCAGTATAGTTATAAGTTTCATAGTAAAATACATACGGCTTAGCAATTGCTTAATATTTTTTTTTTATACTATCGATCTCTGGATATCTGAATAACAAAAATAAAGTTACTAACACCACTAAAACACAGAATATATTTAATCTGTGATTAAACTAAGGATTCTTTTGTCTGCAAATGAATTCATCCTGTCCTCAAACAAATTCTAGAACGAACAATAAATTTGAAAGCCAGCGTTCTAAAGTCAAACTGTTTACGTTCTAATTTTGAATTCTGACATCCCTGACTCTGACCAAAGAGGATCGCAACTTAAACCATCACTTTGCTTAAAGTCAAACCATAGAGTTACATCATCAGCCACAAAGGTTTTATCCTCATAAACAGTTAGGTTTATCACCTGTATTCACTTGTAAAACTTACAAATAATATAATATTCATTTGTGTTTGTGAAGGGCGCGTATTTCAAACGCATATTTCATGAGGGTTTTGCGGTTTGGGTGTAAGTCATAATGCTAGATTATAAAGGCGAGGTCTCATTGTTGTGGCGGGTAAATGTTTTTTTACCTCTGTAGCCAAAAAAACTTTTATACGTAAAGTATCATAAATAGAACTCTAAAAAAGGTTTGTCATGCCGTAGTGACGCAAGAATTTTTAAGTTTTATACAGACATATCCTAAGTCACAGAACAATTAAAGAGTACGAGTGTGAAAACCAAACAAATAAGTGTTTAAAAAAGTATAATTATAAAGACATCAAAAGCAATACAGCTTCATACTAGGTACCACAGTGTTATCACTCGAAGTCAACTTACAGCTGTAACTTTACCACACATTGTTCCTCTAACACAGTAAACCAAATACCTCTAACATCACATAAATCCAAGTGCACACTCGTTCTAAAGAATAACATCACCAATTGAAACCAACCTTAATACACTAAGGCACGCACGCACGCACTGGAGCGGAATAAACGCAGCGTTTATCCGGCGGTTTGTCGAAAAATTCACAACACTGGAAAATATCGTGTGTACTGTGTGTAAAACGGACGATTTCACATGTACAAAGATTTGTTCTAATATGATGTGCTTCTTATGGTTTTTAATTCACATCAAAGGTTTCGATAATTGGGGGTGAAGTGCAGTTGAGTATATGTTGATATTCGTTTATGGAAATCTCATGTTATGCTTTGGTATAAATGGAACATAACAATTTTGTTGCTACGCACTTATTTTTTCTCTCTTATCTTTTACGAATACTATGAAGCTAAAGAGTTTGCAGATTTGTTTGTGTAAACGTGCTAATCTCAAAAACTACTTGGCCCATTCGAAAAATCTTTCAGCATTAGATAGTCCATTTATCGAGGAAGGCTATAGGCTACGTTTTATCAGAGAGAGGGAACTTCAAAACTATGGACTGTTTCATTATGTACCTTTTTTGTACAAATAATGCAACATACAATTTTAATAAAATAAATAAGCACTTTTACAAGTTAACAATTTTAACGACACCTCTCGCAGGAAGCGAAGAAAATTTTCCTCTACCCAAGAGAAAATGACACAAGATACAAATAGGTATCAAGTTCTTAACATAATATCCTTGTACAAAAAGGCTGTATATGACCTTAATACGATCCTAGCAAAAACCTTGTACCAGGGCCTTCTAACAGGCGAGAAGCCCTTTGAAGTCCTACCTAATTAAAGGGAAAGTCGTATGAAAAAGTTTTATTCCTTCTCTATTACCATATTTTCTTGGCTGCTAGTTCCTTTTGTGAGTTCTAACTTTGGAATATAATAAGGTAGCAATATGTTTTTTTTTTTCTCATTTATTTGTCGGAATATTACTATAACGTACCTGTTATAACATTTTCATACCTTTATCCTGTACATATTTTGCCATTGTGGTGCCTATTCTCTGTACTCTATATCGTACATAGGTTAATTTGCTAATCAGAGTTTGATAAAAATGTTACCTATAAGGCATTTGAAATGGATTAAGTAAGTACAAAGTACAAGCTAAAAAAACGCAGCGTCATCTAAACCCAGTGTGAAACAGAATAGGTCCACCAGTGAGAAATTACAAGTATCCTTTAGACTGCAAACGAGGACGTATGGTCTGTGTTGCTCTCTGTGTCGTCCATGGAGGAAGGAAGGGAGCGGAGATACCATAAAGCAGGTGGTCAGGCGTCTTCTAGGTCAACTATGTACAGTGGACGTGATCAAAACGAGCAGTTACAAGCTAAGTAAGAACGCGTCCAGGTTCTTTTTTGGCATTTTGGCGACGGTACCAGGCCTCCGTCACTCCATGTACTTGCGCGCTATAAGTGCCTACCGCCCAGCCGAGCGGTCTCGGTCCGCCGGCGGATCAAATTCAGTGCGGTTTTCGCAAGCGAAGCGCGCGCACGCCGTTCAATTTTTAACCGACTTCTAATAGTGCTGTTCGTTCGTACGCGTATTACGATGCCGTGTGGTGCCTTATGTGCTGTAGATGGGTGTAAATCGAGCAAAAGAAGGGATAAACACCTAACATTTTTCCATTTACCTGTCAACGAAGAAAGGTAAGTGATAAATTATTACTAGTTTTTGTCGTTCAAATTTTTTTCCATTCACATACCGTCATTAGAGACCTAATTAAAAGACAGTAGGTGTGCGGACACCGGTATCCACTTAGAATTTGACAGTTTAATAGGTATATATTAAGCGTTAGCTTGCCTTTCAGACACAGATAGTTACATAGAAACGTTATACCACAGAATAATTAATAGTACCTACAAGGTACAGAAGATGCACTCTTCGAAAGAAAACATTCGAATATAAACTGCTAAACTAACAACTGCAATAATGTTCATAAAACACTGCAATATTTTATAAATTAAAATTTTTTTAACTGCCACATAAAAGTCAGAACATATTCACAGTTCTCAATAACATAGATAAAAAGTTATGTTAATTTAATTTTACCGAAGAGGCAGCCCTGCGATTACTGTGGAATCGCGCGGTACGAAGCAATCACTGCTGTACGCTTGAGCATTTAGGCGCATTTTAGCATACAGTGGTTGTTGACGCGAAGGAGTAGGCAATTATCGTAATAGGTATTGGAAATTTTCTACTGAGTGAAGTATCTGTTACGTAGTAACTATTCAGTAATCTGTGACGCTACTATCTTAAAAGATTTTGCGTTATGCCATCTCCGCTAGTCATTTTGTTCTCTATGCGCTATACACGATATTTAGCCACCACATCGAAGTGAGACTGTCGTAAATACAGGGTTTATGCCACTGCTGAAGCTTGATTCGGAACGTCATTTTGTGAAGTTTATGAAGGGCTGTTGTTCCGAAGTTTGGGGTGATTATGATTTTGTTTATTTGTGTTGTTGGACATGAATTTGTGGCTTAGGGGAGGTTTAATTGATTGTTATTTGGAGAGGTTGAATAGTAAACTAAGGGATATACTCGTGGAATCATAAACCACGCTTACATATTGCTCTAGCTACTATATAAAATTAGCTTTGTATTTTTTTAACTATTCTTATAAATTCGAAGTAATGAAGTCTGATTTAAATGTGTGGTACACAGATAGGTAGTCTATTGCATGAGAAACGGCACTGACTACTTTTTAGTCGTTGCAGGAAGTATTAAGTTCAACAACATTTGTTAAGGAATCATATCATGTTAGTTTATTTTTCTCCCGTTTATTCTATCCACTAGGAAACAGAACCGTTATATATTTTGCGTAATTTTGATTGAACTTACTCAAGAACAATCAATCTTATTAGTTCCGTTTGCTCAGCTATTTTAAACTTTACTGCATTGACACAAGGTTGAGAATAACATGAAATGGTGGTAATAAAATAGATTGCCGACTCGACAAATGTATTAATGGTAGTATTGATTGAGTTTTATGACGTCTGAATGTAGTCTTTGAAATTGCGTCATGGCATGGCATAGACAATATACAGTAAGTCAAGTTTATGGAAAGGGTAATATTTGGTATTAAAATTATTTTTCAGTACCTATAAAAAATGTGTCTACGATCCCTACTTATAATATTTTGAATGCTAACGTTCATTGATTATGATCTCACGCTAATAACCGACTGGGATGTTGGAATGGACATCTATATACATTATGTATATCATTTTTATGTATTTTTCATCTGGAGGCAGACATAGGTACAGGTGTTCGAGAGATATGTAGTTTAACTTCAATTATCTAACAGAATTATAAAGTAGTAAAAAGTAAACATCGGACATATTTGTTTCTTATTTTCCTGAAGTTCAAAGATAAATGAAATGTTGTTATAGTTATCGGCACAAATCTTGAGCTCTGACCTACATCTGCGCAGAAGTGATTTATTAGCAAAGAACCAATCTCGAGTGACGGCTATGACGCGATGCACTGCGGGCCAATCACTGCTTTAGCCCGCCCCCGCGCCTCACTTCATACCACAAAAGGAAGGGTCAGAGCTCAAGATTCGTGCCGAAAACTATACAACGTTGTCTTACTGTTTTGCATTCACTAGGCTACAATCTAACATAGACATGTCTATTCATTGCAATGGGCTATATTAATTTGACCCACTTTAAACAGAAACTGGCTTTTACCTGCGTATTTGCCTGTGCCTCAAGAAAATTACTTTTACGCACATATTAAAATCTTCTACATCTTGAAACTATCACTATCATGATCACTAGAGTATGAAAAAGGGTTTCTGGCTCTACCTTAGTGATCCAGTCAGTCAGACCCATCTATTATATTTTTATGTAGGTACCTCTATAGAGTAGCTGTTTTCCCGTGCTTTCTCCCACGTCCCTGGGGAACATCTCCCCAAACCCGAAAATATAACTTAATTTTTTTTTCAAAATGGTCCAGTAGTTATATACAGAAGTATTTAATTAATAAACTAATCTTTACTTTGGTATAGATTAGTCAAGTTAAGACTTCATCGACAGTAGGTTGACATGTAAGAAATTATTTCTACATTACGGAAGGTTGTTGTAAACGTATAGATTTATTGCTCTGTTGTTTTTGGGACAAATTGGATCCGCCATTTTGATATCTACGTAATTTGGATGAATGTTTAATTGTCAATTGTTATTGCTTGTAGCTTGAAGATTAGTGAATGTATTGTATTGCTTTATTTCTTGAAGTAAATGCGTTTTTCTTCATTTACGAGACTGATTGTAATAGGTATACCTCTGAAATGACGTATTTTCACGTGATTCCAAATCTGTTTGTCTGTTTGTCGCGCTTTCACATAAAAATTATTTAACCTATTTACATGTTTCGAAAACAGATAAATAGTCTAGCCAGAGCCTGAGAAAGGCTAAAGTTTTTTTACTTTTTATCCACATAAATTAAGTAGTTCCCTCAAACTGAGGGAAAATAAATAAAAATGTGCCTTGACTACAGAAAATGTCCAAATAAAGCCTGAAATGATTATTAATGTTCATAATATAATAGATGTACTGATGGATGGACGCAGTTCTGGTTGTCATCAATCAAACACAATCCTATAACGGCCATTTATTCCCATGGGAACAAACCGACTGGATAACTCACGAATTATTCAATCGAAGGAGAAAATTGATAAAAATATAATGGTATGACCAACTTATTAGCATTATTAGAGCCTTTTTTATATTCTCCAAATATAAATTAAAAAAATAAGTGTATTTTAATAATACGTTTCGTAGTTAAACTGACTCCAAAACAAATCAACGAAGATATTGCAATTTTAAGAATTCATGGTCAAGTGTAAGAACTCCTGTTTCAAGTTAAAGATTTTTAATGGCGGAGATTATGAGGATCGTTTTACTTTCAATACGTTCTATTTTGACAGAAGGCCAGTTAAGAAAAGGTGACTGCATAATTAGGTAACTAAACATAAAGAAAACATTTTTAACTCACAAAGAAGTCAAAAATGTAATGTCATTTAGTTGTAAATGGTTCATCTCTATATACCAGATTTGTTCGGATAACATGCCCATTTAAATGAATTAAGTATGCAATAGACATTATTCTCCATATGTTAGAAACTACCAAAAGGCTTACACAGTAAAGTTCTCCAGCAGTTTATCCACTCGTTCTAAAATAATCTTAAACACTCAATCCTTGCCTACATTTCCCCGTCAGCATAGATATCAGAAGACTTCTTTTCATCCCAAAGCCAACGTTCCTTTCCGAATGCACTCACAATTTATACCCCGATCTACATAACCCGACCGAATAAAAAACACATCCAGCCCCATACGCGAGTCCAATTTCTTAACATTCTCAATTTCCCTGCATAATCTCTGGCATAAAGAGCAAAATTGAACTCAAACGTGAATATTTACTAGTGAACATGGCGATATCTCCTCCAAATATACGTGCAACACTCTATGCAAAATTAAAATTGGCTTGAAGCCAATATAATCTTACTGTGGGTCCGTATTTATCGCTTTGGATAGGGCAAAACGGGGAGCATTATGAAAATCAAGAGGAACTAAGCCCGTATCTGATCGGTAAGTATTTTTGGCTTAAAACGCAACTTTCATGTTAATATTTCTTTTCTTTTTTTGTTGAAACACAGCTATATCATCTGCCGATTATTTTTCATTTGCACGGCCCGGAAGCTTTTTTGCTATAATTAATATTCCAATTACTGAAATTGTCGTCAATTAATGAGAATTACCACAAAGTTTAAAACTGCAACCTTATTTAACGAAAATGAAAATTATTGTGTCCGTTTTAAAATCAGAGTTTCAATTTCCATTTGTTTTACAAAATCTCATTCATTATATTCCCAAGCTCATTAGTAAAATTACTGCTCAAAATAGAAATGTTGATATCAGTCATAATAATACACACTTCATTCAATAATGCTTAAAAAAATTTAACCTGTATTTTTGTAAAATTAATCATCTCTCTTTAAGAGCCAGAAAATTCAAACCAAATTCATTACTTTCCAACGTTTTGTTTCATTAAAGTACAAAATAATAATTGACCACCTTACAAAGTTTCTCGTCCACTCGTTTCACACTCTTTTACCCCAAAAAACAGCACCAAATTCGTTCAAAAACAACATCATTCAAAAACAAACATTCTATCTAAATAAAAAGTGACTCCAAAGTCCTTTAAACTGCATGCCATCCCTCGTTTGTAATCTACAAGGTCTATTTAGCGTCGTCCACTTACCAACTATATAATTGTATTGGCTATAAGCCAGGGATGCACGGTTTCATTTCTAAATGGCCACGTATATAATTTTTATTGCACTGCTTATGTCCGAGTGGTGTTTTGTGGGCTGATGTTCTGTAATGCTCATTTTAGCCAAGTTTAGAGGTGATTATTTGAGTTATGGGGTAAGTGATATTTTATTAGCTTTTCGTGGAGAGTTTTTTCGGACATGTAAAGCCTTGGCTTCACTGAAGCAGAGAGTAGCGGAGAAGTTTTTAAACAACCAATAGCATTTTGTTTTTCAAACATTCTGTCTCCCTTTTACTCAGTTTTATACATGAACGCATGAATTTTATTGGTTTTCAGACTTCTTTGCTCCGTTCCACTTTAATGTAGTCTAGGCCTAGGGTGAAATAATAGGTTTGACATATTTATTAATTAGTTTACGTTTTGGTAATGCACCGAGGTATAGACAGCTTTTTGTAGAACGGAAAAAGTTTACAATACTGAAGTTTTATATTTGTGGTAAAATAATAACAATTACTGGCAAAATATTTTGCAGAATCGGTATTAATATTCGGTTTGTAATTGACTCTAGGAATAGTTAGCTCGTAAAATAATTATAAGTACTCGGAAAAACAAAACAGTAGTTAAATAAGGCCAATTTTTCTAACAAAATGCATATTGGTTTTAACATGTTTTTAATGTTTTTTTTTTTTGTATTTACAGTCAGTTTTTAAAACGTAATTTATTCAATAAAATTATTTTAAGCTAATACGTTTGTATTTTGTGGAAATAGCAAATTAAACCAAAAACTACCTTTTTTATTTCGTAAATGCTTTAAATAAATAAAAACAAAATACACACTTCCAATTTAATTTTAATAAACCAATTACTTAACAAAAGTAATTACATTCACGTACAATCACACACATAAATCACATGTGACAAAGTATATAAATGCAGGTTGTTTGAGCCGTTGCTAGGCAACCGATATTATTGATTTCTCTTTATCAATCAGCTCACATCAGTTAGTATTTATCCTTGATATGATAAGCTATATTTTTTGTTGGTGCTCGTAAGGAAAAAACGATTTTTAATAGTGGTGAATATATTTTGAGTCACAGTGGATTAACGGTTCACAGGTGAGTTTCAAATTATTTAGTTTTTATATTGTAATAGATTTAGGTACCGTATTTTTAAGTACCTAATATCTAATACTTTTGTTAAGGCAGAAGAAATCGTTTAATCTGCCTTTCTTTTCAAATAATTGGCGTTGATTAACGTAATGTAACGAATTAAAAACTATGCATGTCATTTTCGTACATACACATTCAAAATAATGGAACGTTATTGAATTTACTTAAATAATATAATATACCTAATAGCTTATCATCCTCCGAGCCTTTTCCCAACTATGTTGGGGTCGGCTTCCAGTCTAACCGGATTCAGCTGAGTACCAGTGCTTTACAAGAAGCGACTGCCTATCTGACCTCCTCAACCCAGTTACCCAGGCAACCCGATACCCCTTGATTAGACTGGTGTCAGACTTACTGGCTTCTGACTACCCGTAACGACTGCCAAGGATGTTCAATGACAGCCGGGACCTACAGTTTAACGTGCCATCCGGAACACAGTCATTTGGTGTCTAAGCTATACTTAGAAAGAACATACAAACTTAGAAAAGTTGCATTGGTACTTGCCTGACTTGGAATCGAACCCGCGCCCTCATACTCGAGAGGTTGGTTCTTTGCCCACTAGGCCACCACGACTTTTTTACCTAATAGCTTATAAAGTATTTTCAAAAGTTGCATAACTTAATTATTTTTCTATAACGTATTGGTTATGTACATTATTATTACATTAACAGAATTAAATATTACAGAATCTTTGTAGATATCAAAGTTAACCCACAGAGTCAAAGATAACTACAAATATGAATCGTTAATACATTAACTATTCATTGCATTCGTCAATCAATACGCAAATTGCTGTTAAAGTACTTTTAGTTTACTTACTAAGGGGAACTCCAAGTTATTTGCAAAGTCAAGCTTTCGTAGCTTACAATGTAAGTTGCTAAATAATTAATGTTAGAAAACTAGGTACGTATCTTTGAGGAAATTTTGCCTTGGCAGTTATGGGAGTAATTTAGTAATTGTTCGACGTATAACCTAAGACAAAAATCCATACCATTTTATTGCATTCCATAATGTACATTAGGTGTAAAATATAAAATGAAAGTCACAATTATGGACCCTGATGGGCACAGCAAAATTAGAAGAGAGGAAAAGAGAGAGGAAGGCGTTAAAATGTAAGTTTTTCAAGATTTGCGTAGTGGCAATTGACTGCAGCGCTTGAAATGCCTTCAAAATTCTGGATTTATTTTGGAACTGTATGCAATGTTACTGTATGTATGTTATTATTTGCAGGAAAAACCAATTGATTCCAAGATTTTTTTGATTCGTGCAATAATTCCTGAGATCAGTCAAGCAAACAAACTCTTCAGGTTAATAATATTGTTGATATACTTTCACAAAGCAGCCCGAAGACTGGAAGTTGGTGACTGATTCACCCGTGCATCGGAGAGCACGTAAATGTCGGTCCTGCTCCTGATCTCTCTCCGGTCGTGTTGAATTGCCGTCCCATCGGGCTTTGAGAATGAAGGAATAGTGAGTGCACTTGTGTCTGCGCAAATGCTCGTGCACTATAATATGTCCTGCGACTAGAACAGCCGCCGTGGCCGAAATCGGCCGTGGACGCCATTATTATTGTTAATATAGATATATACAGTGACAGAAATAAGTAGCTCAGTATCAATTATGGTGATATCTTAGTAATTTTTGGATCTGAGCAGATATAAAAAAATCGAGTGATAATAATATTAATCTTATTGATTATACGTTAATAGAATCGTGCGATTTGATAAAAACCTGTTTATCGAATTGAAAGTAGGTGTGTTGATAAGGTTACTATAGTTCGGCCATTCAGAGAATGCGTTCCTGACACGTCGCGATTGAACTGACGACGTAACTTTGCAATGGCGTTGCAGTTACGATAAAAATATTTTTGCTGGTTGTTTACCGTTTTAACAATTGAGGAGCATTAAAACAACATTATTATATCAATAATCAATGAATGTAGTTACGTCGTCAGTTCAATCGCGACGTGTCAGGAACGCATTCTCTGAATGGCCGAACTATAATTGTTTTTATTTTGAAATAGTTGTTGAATTAGATTTAAAAGCAATAAAATTAAAACAATTCGCTTTTAAAATTTATTTATTTTGCTGAAATATTGTGTTCATGCTTTTTTCTGTGAATAAATCATCTCCTCCTGTTAGTTACAGTACTTATTGTAACTCGAGAAACGCTGAACTAATTTTACAGAGAATTATGGGAAGGTAGCCGAGACCCGAAGAAGTGACATAGAGCTTTTATCTCTCTGTCTGAGTCAGTAGTTTTTCCTCAGGATCTAGTAGTAGTAGGTACATAAAATAGATGAGAACTTCTGGCTTATCCAATTTATTTGTTAACAATAAAGAACAATTTTAACAACATTATTTATAAAATTATTATCACTTCTTTGTTCCTTTACCAATATATCAAGTAACCACAGGTGCTTTTAAAACAAAATACTTACCGATCATAACTTTTAAAATGGTGCCCTGAAATATCTCCCGTTCAGGCTGTATGTAGTCTAGAACGTTTATGCCTGGGGGTATACTCTTATTCAACGAATATAAAAAAAATCTAAGCAAATTACGCTGTTGTAATTTCAAATCCAAAAAATAACCTTTTGGATAATCAAGTTTTGCAGTTTTGTTATGAAAGGTAAATAGGCTACACACTTTAAAATGCTTCACACTTTAAAATGCTTTTGGTCTTGATATCCTAAACAAATTTCATGAGACAACATATCCATCCACGTAAGACATTTTATGTTAAAAATTGTATTTTTAATTATAATTCCAAGCCTGGCCTTACATTACATTACTTAAAATATGGTCACATCATCGAATATCGATGATCCAGACTTCATCACATCTCTTAATGTAGGCGCTCTTAACAATCAATGTTGTCTCTTCGAGTAGACCCCCTGGTCATTGCAGCAATTTATACTAAGTAAGTGTAGTACATCGGTAAGACCGACGCTGAAGAAGCAACCTATCACTCTGTATCTCTAAGCTGCTATATTTTGGTATGTGTTTATGAGTTTTTGAGGGAATATTTTTATATTTTTGTAAATTATTAATATGGATGTTAAGTTTAAAAGTGTTTTATAAATTTTGGCTAATTTGTTTGGGTATGATGGCTTTCATAAATTCTGTAGAATATAATATACTGGTTAACTAACCACCCACCAGTTGTACCAAACGTCTAATGACTCTTTGCTCGAACCATGCACCACATCATAACATAGGAGCTCATTCAACCTCTGCTTTATACATTACCTCTTCACTAACATGCTTGCTGATACCAAAGTATATGCACATACATTTAGAAGATGAACTTGCACTTACATCTACTTTACTATCTATACTTATATATACTGAACGACCTACTTTACAAGCACTCTGCACTTCAGTACACCACTTAATCTATGTGCAAACTGGAGGTATCTTGTCAATATAATTTAATATTAAACACTACTTCAAGCCCACTTTCTTTCAAGTAGGCGAACCTATTATGTTTTGAATGGGCATCTGGTTGGACACTTATAGGAAGTAATAGTGATGACATGGAGTTAAAACCTCGTAAGATTAAAAGACGTACCTAACGGTTCAGAAGGAAGGTGGAAGCGATGCTTTGCGCCTTTATCTTCCTAAAAACATAATATGAGCAAAATCGCATAAAAGATAATTTATTTTGTTAAAACATGGGTATATGTTTACAAAACATAGGTATTGTTAAACATGAACATGAACAAGCATGGTTTCACTATAAGACGATGAGTTAGATATGTTTTACGTTGAATTACTTATGAGCAAACCACAATATCATGAGCGTTGACTTAGCCATATCATTAATAAAGCACCCAAACCTTACATTAAACCTTCAAGTTGGTAGTTCTCGATATAATTACTTTCTTAATTTTCTCATAAGTCCCACATTAATAAGAAACAACCAGACTCTTTTTCATTAATGATTAGTTAATAATAAATAACAAAACCTTAACAAATAATATCCATATCAAATATTTATTTACTCCAAGATTTCATAATCCCAGCCACTTGACCTACTGTTCCCCAGATTAATCATTATTAATGTGTTTGAAAAATCTTTTAAAATTTATCGCGTTGGGGTCTCACTGAAGAGGGTTCGCTTCAAACATTTAACAGTGTTTAGCGGTTTACAGGAATATAGGGTTGGCAGGGTGGTTTAAAATATTATGAAGATTTTCTATGGTTACAATCTTGAAAGTATATTTTTAGATCAAACTGTGGATGAGAGGATGGATGGAGGAAGATGAAATTTAAAGAAATTATGTAAAATAATGGCTGGAAAGAATCTCAATTATTTCATGACATTACAAGGAGAAATGAGGAAGAGGAGGACCCTGCACTCAACGAAAATGAAATTATAGGACTAAAAGATGTTGAAATACCAAATTCTGAGGTTAAATAAAAACTGATAACATCCGATTTTTTATAATATATAGGAGGATTTTCCTGTAATTTCACGTGCCAACCCTACGCATTAACTTAACTAGACAAATAAACACGTAGTTTAGCATGTTTACTCTTTACTTCTAGTAAATTATTACTTTCATCTTGATGTATATGGATTGCTGCAGTAGATAATTAATGCTATGTTTTCAAAAATATGGCTGGTTTTACGTCAATTATTATATTCATACAAACTAGCTTCAACTGGATAAGAAGTAGCGTAAAGTTGGTTTTGATAAACGGCCTATCTAATCATCAAATATTTTTGCAAAATCGCACCTGCAGTTCCGGAGATAAACGCGTTTAACCAAACAAAGAAACCAGTTCTTCAGCCTTATCATATCAGTTAAGATTTTTCCTTGTTTAACTATCATTTTTTTCCAAAAATAACTATTTATCATACATATCTAAGTATTACTTATCGATATGCACATATGAATCATAACTTACATAAAGTTCTGGATTTTGAACCCGCGATAGCCAGAACACTTGTCCTTTTCACTACATCGTCAGTATACCTATGATGAATCGGAATTAACAATATTCGATAACGTAGGTATATGATCATGGAACTACAAAAATAAGGAAAAAAGGGCTTATTTGTTTTGTGTCACTTGTTGTGTTTTTTACGAAAGGATACCAAAAATGATTTAAATATAAATATTTTTTCATTGTTCTTAAAATGGGGGACAACGTCTGGAGTAGAAGCTAAGTCTTAGTGAAATAAATGAAGTATCATAAATAAAGCCAGTGTAGGTATTTATTTTGACTGAAAGCCGATTCCAACACAGTTGGATAAAGGCTAGGCAGATTACGATGATACACAGATTTAACAGCGGCATACAACCCATCGATATTAAGTATGAAAGAATTGACAGGATAATAATCTTTCACAAATAAACCAAACTGAACTCGTTACGACATGAAACCGGTTGACCCTAAATGTAGTGATTATCAATGCTACTATCACGAACTATCATAAGCAAATATCATTATCATTTGTTTAGGTAGATAATCCTTATCATATCCGGAGACAGTAATTTTGTCACTATGGTAAAAGTAAAGTTCGGTTTGTATTCGTTTTAACGAATACGACGATGTGAAAAAGCAAGATAATTTATACTTACTACTAATATAAGATAAAGAAAACATTTTTTTGTTAGTTTGTATTTAAGTTTAGGCTCCGTAACTACAAATAAAAAAGCAAATATAACAAATATTCAATTACGCCAGGCAGATTTAGCCAGACTCAAAATAATGGCTTTATAACCGATATTTTTACTTATTACTGTGTTCAATGACTAGTAAATGCATATCAAATGATTCGCCTAGGTATACATAAAGTTCAACGGTCTGTAAACAATACAAAACTTTACATATTCAAATATTAAAATGTATTTTGACCTGAAAGTTAATCATTTCAGCAAAAATAAACACAAATACTGTTGTTTGTAGATACTCAATTAGTTACGGCCGATCCAAATATTTATCTTTTTTTATGGGAAATCATCAAATGACCCTTCCCGCTGTGGAAGCAGCGTCAGGGACTGTCAGACTCGCTGAATAGAACTAACCATATTCCTTCGTAGGCGTTTTATGTACCAGGGCCGCGGTATCTCTTTCGAACAATCCCGCAGCCCCGGCAGGCCTTGGCCCTGCTTGGCACCGCTGGATCTATCTGTGGTTTTGCTTACAAGGCTAATGTCAACATTCTAACTCAGTAATCAAGTACAGATGCATGAGAATATTGGGAACGGCCGTTAGTTAGTTAAGTTAATAATTAACCATACTTTTAATCGTTTTCCGTCACGGTTGTAAATCTAAAATATTTCTGTTAACAATAGATATACGGGTTTACCATGTAGAAAGATATCGTAATTAGTTGAGAAATGGAGGTAGATCTGTGAGAAAGTAACAAGTATGAAAATTAATAACATGTACTATGAAAAACATTTTGGAAGATACAACAGCAAAAGTTAATAAACATGTTTATTAATTATAATCCAAATAATATACTTATTTACGTTATAAAACTATTCTATACACTAAGAACAGGTAGAAACTTAAAATTAATAGAAGGCATTCAAATAATGATCAATCGATTTTTTTTGTATGATTCTGTAAAAACATAAATATTAAACAACCGGCAGATATCATAATTTATATAAAAAAGCAAAACCTTCTTTTTGGTGCAGTCAGGTAGCAACTGGCTCGATCATCATGACATCTGAAATATTTACCAATACTCATTGATCCATTTATTAGCTTTTAACACAATGATTCACTTTCCTACAAAATTATATTATTAATATTAACGCAATTAAATATCTGACTGTCTGTCTTTTGCGATTTTTTTTTCATGAAACAAAGTGCTATTTATTAATAAGATTTTATCCATTTCAAACTCCTTCATTGCTGTACACCCAAATATTTATACTTGCCATTCAATACCTCTATATTGCACAGTGCTGTTATGTAATCAATTATTAATTGCATTGTAGAATTTTCGAAAAAAAAAAAATTCAACTAAGGTATCATAACCAAGAAAATCCGCGAAACAAATTAGTACCGTATCACTATAGGTACTCAACAATACTTTGGCCTGTAGTTGTCAGTACAACAAAGCGAACGCACGCACTGCGCGCGCGCCGTCTCCCGATCAAAGGGCGATCGCGACTGTTCAATTAAATCCGTATTATTTACAATCTTCGTTCGATATTTGAATCCGAGTGAACCGTTGTGTTTTGACGTGCATGGATGACAGTGTTGTTTTTTTTTTTAATTGGATGTTCTTTTTTTGAATGTTTGGTAAGTTTTTTTTTTTTTTTTTTGATTTATGCCTGTGTCAGTGCTTCATAAATACAGTCCGGGATAGTTAAGAAAAAATTAATTTCGTCTTTTCTTGTCAACCGCTTTTAAATATAAGTGTTTGAAAAATCACATGAAGTGTATAAAATAATTATTCTAGAGTTTTAGAGACAGTTTTCCAAGACTTTCAGAGATAATGTCTGAATAGCCTCCTTGAACCTAAGGTCACTGAACACACATTATTTCTATAAGTCTATTAATAAATATCTGATGATTTATCAGTCTTGCGTGTATTTTGTACATGCCAAATTAAATATCTGTTAAACTGCTTATATTGGAATATTATTTTTTTATTTTAATACTTATAAATACCATCTTAATATAGATAGGTACCACACGTAATCTTTAGAATATATGTGTATATTATAATTTATAATTCCTGAACACAATATCATTTTGTAATGACGTGAAACTTATCATTTTAATCAGCTTATTCGGTACTTTGAATTTATAAATAGATAATGTGATTTTTTCGATTTGTAATGTTATGTTCTGCCATTGCCTTCAAGTACTTTTGTAACATTTATTTAATGACATTTACTTATTCATCACCTATCTTGAAAATCTCCTGAGAAAACTTTTTATATTTTCGTATTGACTGAAAAGGACACTATTTGTCAATCAGGCAAAAATAATGATATTCCCAATATTAGTTGAAATGGACATCATAAGACAGTCTTGAAACGATGTCGGAATTGTTTATTTTTTAAAATCAGTTTAATCTATGTCCAAGGTATTAAGACTGAAAAATCCGTCCAATTAAATAACATGCTAATTGAAGTTTTTATCGCTTAATTGATGAGAAGTGCGTATGAGATAAGTGGGGATTAAAATTATCTCGATTAACATGTTTTTGTGTTACCTATCTACTTTAAGAAGGAATCTGAACTTTCCATAGGAGGATAAGTTCTTTTGAAAGATTTAGAGAAATACATAAGATAATTTTAACCTTTTTTATGGGAAATCATGAAATGACCCCTCCCACTGTGGGTTAGCAGCGAGAAGGAGTGTCAGACGCCTACTGACTAAAACTCATCAGGTTCCTTCTTAAGCCCTTTATGTACCAGGGCCGCGGTAACTCGCACGAACAATCCTATAGACCCGGCAGGCCTTAGTCCTGGTGAACCCAGATATCTTTTACCTTAGATGTAAAACACACACCGACAGCATAATATACTGTTTACTATAAATTTCAAAACAAACACTGTTGTGGTAAAACTGACGTTTATGTTGTTAGTGAACTTGGACCTTAAGTGCATAGTAATAAACAATAGTGCATAGCAATCAACGTTCTTATGTCACTGAGAGTCACGACCCGCAAAGTGGAAACAATCATGTTTAAAATAATAGATGTTTATATAACATAACGCTATTGTTATAAGAAGCATTATCTGTCTATAATATATATATCTTAAATAATAAAGGAATTTCATGTTTTGTTTAATTGTACTTAGGGTACGAAACTACAGAACAATCCTCACACATATACAATATTATTAATCAAGAAAATAACATATACTCAATGACTTACCACGACTGCAAAAAAACACTCACTAAATGGCTGCTATACAAAAGTTACCAAGAAATTGAGTTAATTTTACATACAGTTACATTGTTGAAAACGCACATCGACCCAAACATACACAGTGCACATACACACACACACACATACACACACAAACACACACACACATTAACTCACAAACACACTTACACATCCCCGCACACACACACCCAGAGCGAAATCTAAAACTAAACTTTACTTTGTTTTTTCTTGATTTATACTTTGTCTTGGATTATTTATCCAAATATTTTCGGCACTACTTTTCACATTTATGTATGTACTTACAGTTACTGTAATCTTGAAATGCGGAACTACCTATCACAAGCAAAAATTTGCTTAAAGGGTAATTCCAAAAATTGTTCTGTTTTTATACGTAAGTGGATGAAATAATTATTTTATTTATTTTTTATTTATTTACAGAACAGATTTGAATTTTTCTTCACTGTTGAGAAGCAACGTTATCCTATTATGTTGAGTATAGGCTGTATTTTATCTGGCTACGGGAAGATGTTACCCCATCACGTGAGTAAAACTGGGGGGAAACCACTAGTATCATAGGTAGATAAAAATAGGTACATGTTTATGTAAAATACCGCTATTGTTACTAAGATAATTATTTTTTATAGAGTTGGGAAGTTATGGTCATAATTGAGTAGAGATCATGATCTTTAAGATTAGTAGCTCCGTAAAACGATGAAAAACTTGGTGAAGTGGCACGGTATGAATATTCAATTATTATGCTTACCTATGTTATATTATTTATATTATGTTATTTTGTTATACATAAATGAAATCTCGTTAATAAATTGAATCTATTTAGGCAATCAAAATGATGTATGTCCTTTAATCCAAATATAAGGTTTGATATTTAACAATACCATTGCGTTATTGATAAGATACTAATATAATTTATTACATTAATCGGTCATCACCTAATTTTTATAACTCAAACGTGATTTAGATTAATTTTATGAAACCCTTCTGACTATGAAGGAAATACAATAATTTGTGTACTTAATTTAACTTTGTAAATATCTATGTAAATAAATACCTAATCAGTTGAAAAAAAAACTTTTATAATTATGATGATATTTTTTAAGTCGTCCTTATTCCGATCCCGATTTTGATGAAACTTGCCATTTAAGTTTATGGCTTTATACATGAAAATAACATATACGCTACTTATATGGTCCGGGGGTGGGAAAAAACTAACGTGTTACATAAACTAGTGTTGAAAAAATTCTTAATAATCTGATGACACAGCGACTTTTTATCACTTTATGGATCAATTTGCGTTTAGGCAGTGAACTGTATTGTTATCAAAATAACTCCAAATTGAGTCATAGAGGTACTTACTTGTCTGACTCACACCCACTCCAAAAATCATGTAACTTAAGTACCAATGTGATATGACCGATATGACAATACTACTTCTTTTACCTATTATATCCTGTATGACACATGTTATTGTTACATTCACGTATATAGGACCAACTACTATTTATACAGATAAATATTTACATAGTCTTACGATCAACTAAGAACCTAAGACGATGATTGTTGTAATTAACCATTTTTTTTTAAATTGTGTAACTAACCAAAAGCGCGGAGCCTCAAGTCAAGTTTTATAACAAAAAAACAACTAACATTACATATTATTTTATACTTATATGTATTAATAATTAACTTAAGTCGTGGTGGCCTAGTGGTAAAGTCGTGGTGGCCTAGTGGTAAAGTCGTGGTGGCCTAGTGGGCAAAGAACCAATCTCTCGAGTATGAGGGCGCGGGTTCGATCCCAGGTCAGGCAAGTACCAATGCAACTTTTTTAAGTTTGTATGTACTTTCTAAGTATATCTTAGACACCAATGACTGTGTTTCGGATGGCACGTTAAACTGTAGGTCCCGGATGTCATTGAACATCCTTGGCAGTCGTTACGGGTAGTCAGAAGCCAGTAAGTCTGACACCAGTCTAACCAAGGGGTATCGGGTTGCCCGGGTAACTGGGTTGAGGAGGTCAGATAGGCAGTCGCTTCTTGTAAAGCACTGATACTCAGCTGAATCCGGTTAGACTGGAAGCCGACCCCAACATAGTTTGGGAAAAAGGCTCGGAGGATGAGATGTATTAATAATTCAAGACAGGTCCACCTATCTTCTCTATTTTATGACTATACACGGGAACTTTACTTATACACAAATTAAAAGTCAACCATCTTCAAGTTCGTATAAACAGATCAGTTGTTTACCTCGTCACTTACTTTCAAAACAAAACACTACTATTTTTTACAATAAATATTGAATTCAAAAAACAACTGGAAGATGAAAAACAATGTTATTTTACGGACGAAACGGTCGTTTGTCAATACATGCATTGTTTCAAGTCCGCATTTTTGCTTCCTCCCTTTTTTTTATCGGTTAAAATCCATATGTGAAGATTTACCGTTTGCAAACATATTGTTTTCAGAGTGTTCTTTAATTTTGTTATGATAAAACTGGTCTTGTACCATTGTTTGATTTGAATAAATTCTCACGATTTAATGAATTAATTAAGCAATATTTTACTCACATCCATCAGAGCATGCATTTACAATATTTTTGTTTATGAATTAATTATTTTATGATAAAATTAAGGCATAGCTGTTAACTAAATTGGTCCTTTTTTAACCACTACTAGTAGGTTTTTTACTTTTAAGTGTACCTTAAATTTCATCTGTCAGAATGCAACATGACAATTTCAATTATAACAATTCTGTATCAACTCATAAAATATGGTTCAACAAGCGTAAATATTGACTTATGACATCACGGAATCACTTTAAACCATGACCCATTCGACCTCGTACCACTTTCATGCAATGCAATAATCAACCTTATCCTAATTGGTATACGGTTGTAATTAGTTCTTGTAAGGGTGGCTGAACATAGGCGCGTAAGGCGAGGTAATCTAAGGCTTAGAGCAAATTCGAACTAAGACGAGTTCTAATGACGGACTTAAGATAAAGGCGATGTCAACATTGTTTAATTAGATGAGTTTTGTGTTGCTGAGGCACGATTTACGAGTTCTCAGATTCATAGTCCATTTCTATTTAAATGGTAATAGGTGTGTACAATAAAATTGAAGTATTAAATAAAATTGCATATGAAAACTCAAATTCTCTACACCTTTAAACTGTGTTTTTCTATACGAAATAAAAAAAAATATTACTATTTAAAACTTTCTTGTTACAATTTCTTTCGTACTTTTTTTATTATAAATTTATTTTGTCATAAATATGTCAGCCCCATCGTACCATTTTTACATTAATTGGCTATATCTATACAATTAGTCTAGAGGTTATTCGTGAAGGACTAGAATCAAATAGCACAACTTTTTTTTTAATGACTAAAACGGCAATCCATTCATTCATAATTCCGTTCGTATTTGGTTCTTCATTTCAAGTATCTGTTGCCAATAGTACAATTACACTGCAGTGTATAAGTACCCTTACCAGTAGTAGCAGTTCTGAGCCAAATAGTTAATGAATCGATCTATTGTTAGATTTCGAAACTTGGTAATTAGCACCTCTGTAGTCGGCATAGTTTAAACGTTGAAGAGTATGATACTGATTTTTATATGCTTCCATTTTTTTTGGCATATGGTTTGTCCTGAAGGTAAATTATTGGAAGTAAAAATATGAAAAAAATGTCATTTGTATGAAAAATAATAATCACGAACTGTTATAAGGTAACGCAATACCTATAGCAATTTTTTTTGTCATGAAAAATTATATCGATATTCTTTTTTATTTTCATGTTTTCAGAAAATAAATAGAGATTTTTTGTTTTTTTTTTTGTGTCAATTTTACTTTGGTTTGATTTGAAAGAGACATCTGTCATCTGCCAATTATTTTAGTCAAATCCATTTTTGTAAAAAATTAAAACTTAAAAATATACCAGACATAGAACAAATTCTTAAACAATTATATGTTTCAACCTAGTCTGAATTCCTACGTACGTGAAGATGAAGAAATATAGAGCAAACGAATACACAGTCTACGTAATTGGCCCTGATTGATACGTAGGCGCACTGATATTGTCAATAAGGAATGTTCCACACAATGCGATTGAAAATCTAAAAATATCTCATCTAGACTCACCTTTTCCAAACTATGTTGGGATCGGCTTAAAGTCTAACTGGGTAGGTGCAGCTGAGTAGGTATACATACCAGTGTGCCACATGGAGCCTCTTAAATGTGTGTATGTCTCCACTTTTAGAAGAACAACATAGTTGGGAATAAGGTAGGCAGATAATGAATTTTAGAAGAAACAATCTTCTTGTTTGAGTACCTGTCTGTATGTTGTTACAGTTGGTGTTAAACTTAATGGTAGGTAGGGCCATTACGTGATCAATTTTTAGGTATCAACGGAGGATGGAGGTGGTGTACTTGTTGTTTCTTGAGTAGTTCTGAGACGCCATCAACTTTGAGAAATATACATACAAACAAAGGGCAAGTATCGTTGTGACCCAGAGGTTAAGTACCTAGTCTCTTGCGTAACTAATCTGTGTGGGTTTTGAAATGTGACAAGTATTAATGTGAATTTTCCTACATCATCCATAACTATGTTATGTGTGTTCAAAGTTTATTTTAATTTACACCCAAGAAAAACTTCAACAAAGGTCCTTGTTTCGTAATTTACATAAATTACTATAGTTCGGCCATTCAGAGAATGCGTTCCTGACACGTCGCGATTGAACTGACGACGTAACTTTGCAATGGCGTTGCAGTTACGATAAAAATATTTTTGCTGGTTGTTTACCGTTTTAACAATTGAGGAGCATTAAAACAACATTATTATATCAATAATCAATGAATGTAGTTACGTCGTCAGTTCAATCGCGACGTGTCAGGAACGCATTCTCTGAATGGCCGAACTATAATTAATTTAAATAATGTCATGTGTCATACATTTACTATAGTTCGGCCATTCAGAGAATGCGTTCCTGACACGTCGCGATTGAACTGACGACGTAAAGTTCGGCCATTCAGAGAATGCGTTCCTGACACGTCGCGATTGAACTGACGACGTAACTACATTCATTGATTATTGATATAATAATGTTGTTTTAATGCTCCTCAATTGTTAAAACGGTAAACAACCAGCAAAAATATTTTTATCGTAACTGCAACGCCATTGCAAAGTTACGTCGTCAGTTCAATCGCGACGTGTCAGGAACGCATTCTCTGAATGGCCGAACTATAATAACATTCATTGATTATTGATATAATAATGTTGTTTTAATGCTCCTCAATTGTTAAAACGGTAAACAACCAGCAAAAATATTTTTATCGTAACTGCAACGCCATTGCAAAGTTACGTCGTCAGTTCAATCGCGACGTGTCAGGAACGCATTCTCTGAATGGCCGAACTATAACTACGATATTTGTCAATTAGATTTTGTACTTTACCTTCGAAAAAAAAAAAACGATTCCTACAGTTTGTCCCATACAACAAATCATTTTAATTATAGAATGCGCAACACAACACAGCTATGACAATAAAAACAAATGAAAACGCGCACGGTCGAATCAAAGTCGTCAGTATGTGAGTGGCCTAATAAAAACTGATTGATATATTAACTAGAGTTGCTGTTAAATTAATGTCAACTGTGGTCAGATTTGGAAATAGAATTCTTAAATGGTCTTGTTAAACAAAGTGGTTCGTGCTCTTTTACAATTTTTTTAAAAAGTGACTTTTGCCAAGGTCAAACTCTGAAAGGTGACAGAAATAAAAAAAATACATTATATACTCGTGTATGTAATATTGTTAAGAATGGCAAGTGAAAAAAAACCGTCTGAACTATTGATAGTTAAATTAAAAGCAAGCTCATTAAATTCATTTGAAATGTAGAAACCTAGGTAACAACTGAAATCAAAATAATTGCGTTATACGAGTGAAAAGAACATTACTAGAAACATTAACAGATTGCCAACGTTTATTGCATGAGAATTACAAAAGATGCTATTATCCTTAAAAAATGCAGTTTAGTACGTAAGTAACCTTATGTAGTAAACTGCAGGAAATTGACAAACGCTTGCATATGCAACGGTGCACTGTATTGCAATGTTATGTCGTGGACTGTTTAAAAGTGATATGTGTATGGCTCGTGGCTATGTAATATCTCTACGGGCCTACCGAAAAGTTAAGCAATGTTTTGAACATACTTCAGTCACAAACAGTTTTTCCACGGTTTTACCGGCGTCCCTTGGGAACTCCTCACATCTTTGGCTATCGTTACAAGTAACCAGCACGTCTGAAAACCAACTGGCTGTTACCTTGTAAGGATTTTTATAATAGTTTTATTCGAGTTTCGAAGCCCATTAATTTATGCCCTAATAGTTATAACTTTATAAGTTACATATATTTTTATATGTATTTAATGTAAATAAATACATCAACAGTCAATGTTATTTAGGTGTCAAAATTCGGGGTAAATGTACTTGTATATCTTTAATGCATGTCATTAAGTCAGCACAACAATTTGGTCGGCCATAAAATTTGTTATTACAACACATTAATCTAGTAAAATGTTTTTATTAAAATATTGATATACTAACTGCGCACCCTTGGGTGAAAATATCAACAATTTCTTTATACAAGATTTCGTTTTTCTATTGGGTTCGATAATACATATTAAGGTCTTACTGCTGTTACTGTTACAGCCTTTTTATCATCCCACAGCTGGGCACCGACCTCCTCTCATACGGAAAGGATTGAGCATTAATCACCACGCTTGCTCAATGCGGGTTGGTGATTTCCTCAAGATGTTTTCTTTCACCATTTTATCAGCCATTGGTGTCCAAAATATATTTAGAAAGTACATACAAACTTAGAAACGTTGCATTGGTACTTGCCGGAAATGGAATCGAACCCACACCCTCATACTCGAGAGGTTGGTTCTTTACCTACTAGGCCACCACGACTTCCTTATTAAGGTCTTGTACTATATAACTATAAAGCCTGGTTCCCACGGTGCGCGATTCTGCGGATCATCACGCACAGCCAACGTCTACGGACGGCAACGCACACGGACAGGGCTCTTCCAACGGTGCGTGTCGGTCGGTGTCGGTCTGTGCAGATCTTTTGATAACTTCATTTCAAAACACAAAGTGAAAGAGAACGTGTCGCCGCTGCAGCAGCGGCTGTGATATTAATTAACAATTACCAAATTATGCGATCTACGAGTAGTAAAAGTAAAAAGAAACCACGGCGCTGGTGGATATCAGCATACAACAAAAGTCGTTTAACGACTTAATAATATGTCTATATACACTTACATTAACATTTGAATTAGATATATTATATCTAATTTTATTTATTTTGTGTTTTGTCACACATAGCAGTGGGATCACGGTAGAAAATTAACGAATGACATAAAACCCCTGTCCGACCCTTTGAAGTTACCGCCTCACGACGGATACCGGCGCACCGCTGCAGACGTTGGCAGACGACCACAGACGAGGCCATTCCCATGGTGCGTCGTCCGTGCTGGTCGGCGTCCGTCGGCGTGCGTCTGCGATAACACGCACCGTGGGAAGCCGGTGTAAGAGGGGCTCGTGTCTAAGTACCAGCCAAACGGATCAATTGATCATCAAAGTTAAGCAATGGAGTGGATGGATGACTATCAATTCCATAACGAATTCCTCCGTATTTCCATTGTGCTAGCTGATGTTTTGACATTGTTTGGCAGTCGGTACAGACCATCCATGGGTGATCAGAAGTCTAATAACCAGTCTTACCTTACAATCCTTGCTTACTCAGTCACTAGTTCTTCCTTGTAAGTGAAGTCCACTTAGTAACAAAATGATGGTAGCCACTCATGTGACGTAAATTGTAATGAGCATCTTTAGTGACACAATGCAACTGAATGGAAGTGCGTCACTTGCACTAATGTATGATGCAAATGACGTTTTAAACTGTTAAGACAGAATCGTAGAAGGAGGTATAATTTACAAGACATATTATTTTGAGAATATATCTTTACTAGAATAGAAAACAAATCACTGGCTATTAGGCTATAGACTGTCTTTTGTTTGTATTGATGAAGTGTGTTTAGTCTACGCTTATTAAAGGATACATAGGATACCTATTAACATGAACAAAATGCAACAGCATAAAAATTGTTTGTCTACAATTTATCAATACATCATATTAGCTTCATTTACATTGTATAACTTTTTCATAGTCTTTTAAAAGCCTATTTTAAATAAAAAAATGTACTTCGAGTTAAATAAACAAATTCACAATTTGACTCAGGTCATTCACCTTTTATCATCTTTTACGAAATACGTTTCAAGGTAAACCTTTGTTTTGTTATTGGTTTAAGTTAAGAATTTCCTGTTTCTTTATGAAGTTATATTAATTAAGATGGTTGGAACATTTAACGGCTATGTTTTTTCTTTATAATTAAGTTCTTTTATTCCGTTGATTTACCAGATTTATGAGTTGACTTGTGAAAAATACCAAGCCTACACTCAAACGAGAAGTTTGTTGCGCCACTTCTTCTTCCCAGCAAAAACACATAAGAAGTGGTAAAGGGTGGGTGTTTTGGTTGCTGTCTTTTGTAAAGTCCTGACGTTCAAAAAGTGCTGTTTCGCAGCCAAGTGTGAATAAACGATTTTTGATTTTGATATTTTGGAGATGAATGGTAGGGAACAAATTACAGCGATCAAGTATCTGACTGGTATCGGACTACAAAAAGGTTTGACTAGATTCACGATTACCTCCAAAATTACCTGAAATCAAACCACTTTGTTTTTTAACGACGTCAAAAATACACCGCTGCTAACCCACAGCGGGAGGGAGTGTCAGACTCTTACTGACTAAAACCGTCGTGTTCCGTCGTGGGCCTTTTATGTACCAGGCCCGCGGTATCTCTTTCGAACAACCCGCAGCCCCGGCAGGCCTTGGCCCTACTGGGCTCCGCTGAAATCAAACCATTTTTTTTTCCGACGTCAAAAATCATCATATGACCCCTCCCGTTGTGGGTTAGCAGCGGTGAGGGAGTGTCAGACTCTTACTGACTAAAAACCGTCGTGTTCCGTCATAGGCGTTTTATGTACCAGGGCCGCGGTATCTCTTTCGAACAACCCGCAGCCCCGGCAGGCCTTGGCCCTGCTGGGCCCCGCTGGGGTTACTGACATCTCTTTGAGGAGCGCGTGGAACAACGCGCGCCGTCGACACGGGTCTGTCGTCTAAGCAGACAGAGGGACGATGAGCCACCCGAACTCACCGCCCACAGACTCATGCCTACGGTGGCCGGGAATCATCACGCGACACCCGGCGCCCATGGTGTCTACCTGGTCCAGCGCGGCGGCCGGGATGAGAGGTGCGAACTCTCTGGCGTTCCGCCTCCTCCTTCTCGAGCATGACCGCTTCGCAGAAGGAGGCGACGGCATCCCATTCCCTCTCGTCCCGGACCATGGCCTGAACCAGGGCCGGACGTGAGAGGTCGCCGCCGCCCAAAGCCTCGACGAGGACCCGGCGGTGCCCTTCCCATGCGGGGCACACCTGGACTGTGTGGTCCACCGTGTCCTCGGGGCTGTCCGCACAATGGTGATACCCGGGCGCCTCCTCACGACCGATTCGGTGCAGGTACCTCCCGAAACAACTGTGTCCGGTGAGGACCTGCGTCATGTGGTACGTGAGGGCGCCATGACTCCTCCCGAGCCACTCCTCAAAGAGGGGACTTACCGCCACGATGGTGGCGTGCCCTAAATCAAACCATCGTGTCAACTTTCTGTCGACAGTTTAGTCTCCAGTGTGCTCTCAATATAATTTGACGTAAATCGTAGTTCGAATAACATGTTATTTCAGTAAAGCAAAATTGTTTAACAATTCTCAGCGTACAACTGTAATATTACTTAAGTGTATTCTAAGCCACATTATAACCACAAGTTCACGTTCTTGACCGACGGGTGTAGAGGTTAACTTAGAGTACTCGCACACTGCAAACATTTTGTTTATGCTCATAAATCAGTATGAAAATGAATGGCAGTACGCACATTACAAAGATCGGGTATTTAGCCGGTATCAGACCGATTTTCAGAGAGATTTTATATAAAAAAAAGTTTTGTCAACTATCGGGTCAACTGTCGGCCGACTTCAAAGTTTTTAGTCGGTTTGATACCGAATAAAGGCGCGGCTCCACCGCAGTGCACGCTGTGCACGGACACGCGGCGCATTTGAGCTGCGTGTATTCATTTGTTTGACAACGTGGGTCTACGTTTCCACTGAAGTACACGAATATGACCCACGACTATGTATAGCGTGGCACGGCGCACGGGTAGACCCACGCTGACAGCGTTGAGCTACGTAACCGCTTATTCGAGCAAGCTATGCGTGTGTCAATGATCATCAATCTCACTTTCGGATTCATCGTCAGAAGAACTGTCTAGCAAAGTCAGTACCAATGCCATTCTATGAGTATCTCGATACGATATATGTATACGAGAAACACGAAACGCGTCCGTTCCACAACGTGAATGACTGAAAACTGCTCTGCGATAACCGAGCTGTACATAGTCGTGGGTCTTATTCGTGTACTCCAGTGGAAACGTAGACCCACGTTGACAGCGTTGAGCTATGTAACCGCCTATTCGAGCAAGCCACGCGTGTATCAATGACGTCAATTCATGCGTAGCCTCTCCGTGGGTTGCAGTGGACACAACCACATACATTTTCTTACAAAGCGAAGCTTAATACACGTGCCTAGCCTCTCCGTGCACCGCGGTGGAGCCGCGCCTTCAATACCTGATCGTTGTTAAGTGCTTATTACATTTGACTAAATTCAGTCGTCTAATTAGGTTTGTCTAATTAGGTTTCTAAATGATTTAATGAAACCTACCTTCCTAAATGCGATTACATTTGACTGAATTTAGTGACTGAATCATTTAGACGACTGAATTTAGTCAAATATAATAAGCCCTTTACGCGTGTATTTCCATTCATCTTCATACTGATTAATGAGCCCAAACCAACTATCGGCCGACTAAAAGTAATTTGTAGTGTGCGAGTACCTACTGCTACTTGTAATGCAAACAGATCAATAAGACATAAAAACCGACTAATGTTACCTACTTCTAATATGAGCCTACATTCCAATAGTCCGTATGTAATGTCTATAAAAATATATAATAAGCTACCAGAAGCCCTAAAGGAAGAACCCAGAAATATAAAATTTACTAATAAATTAAAACAAATACTCATAAATAAAGCATATTATAATATTAAAGAATATATTAATGATAAAGATTTAAAATAAATACTGTAATTAAAAATTAAATATATGTACGACATATATAATATTAATGATTAAATCACCTATTACAATACACATATATAACGAACAAAATTATTAAAATAAATGTTTAATATATAAATATATAAACCTACATAGAATATATAAGTACATTTATAAACATTTTCATAAATAATACTAATA
Organism: Helicoverpa zea; assembly: GCF_022581195.2. Taxonomy (NCBI): domain Eukaryota; kingdom Metazoa; phylum Arthropoda; class Insecta; order Lepidoptera; family Noctuidae; genus Helicoverpa; species Helicoverpa zea. Next base: position 1,608,492 of record NC_061462.1, read on the forward strand.
GCATTACAAAATAAGTTGAATAAAACAACTACTTATAACTAGTAATAAAAAATCTGTGATACATAATCTAAATAAAATTAGCGTCCTCCTCTCTTCTACGTTGCCGTGCCCTACAGGGTCCATACTGTACTATATTATTATGTAACACCTTTAAAACATATGGAGTGCAATAAACGTATTGAGTATTGAGTATATTGAGTATTGAGTAATATGAAACAAAGGTCACAGATTTGAGTCCCAGTTGAGTACTACATGAAATTTTATAGGTCTTGTTATGACTCCGCAGATCATTTAGTTCACGCAGAATATTAAGTTTGTTGGCTTGTAACTTTAATTGGTTAATTAAATCTTACATTGTGACCTCTGTAGTGGTTGTTCATGAAATTCTCAATTTTAGGTATTACCTAAATTTGTACGACCCATAACTGTTATACGACATAACGATATGTATAAATTATAATTATATTGGGTTCCCATGTGCAGAATAATTCTTAATCTGGACTGTGTTTAGTGAGGATTAGTTGCTCATAACATAATGATTTTCTTTTATTGAGGTAGAAAACCATCTGATGACTCCTCCCGATGCATCCACGGCAAATGTGAGACTTCTACTGACTAAACCCAGTTTCGTTCCTTCCTTTCCCCTTTGTATGCCAGGGCCGCGGTAACTCTTTCAAACCGACAGGCTTTAGCCCAAAGTGTGTTTACTGACTGCATTCCTAGCCTAAATTATTTTTCTTGATTTTAATCTGTCTTCATAATTAGTTCAACAGTGAAGGAAACCGTCTAACAGGTTTACAGTATACTTTTTATTTACCTACACATTATTTTTCCTACTCCAGCACCAACATCCATGAAGATTTGAAGAAATAATCTAAAATGGTGGCGGTGAGCAAACAGCTGTTTGACACGGCGTGTCGCGACGTGTCGTGCAATGTCATCATACATCCCTGGAACCAGAGCTGCTTCTGGGCTGCTCCGCATTTGTACAAACATGCACTCATTGGCAGTGCTAAGTTTTACTCCATTATTTATCTTGTAAGTACTCGGGTATTTTGCCAGTTATTAGGGTTAGTCAGAAGGCAGATACTCTGACAAACAGTCTATATAGAATACTGGGAAAGGCCGTTACTTGGGGTAGCCCAGGTAACCGGGCTTAAGACGTCAGTTATGCAGTCAACAGGTAATCAAAATGCATAAAATAGCTGGGTTATCGCGATTTTAATTAAATTTAGCCGATACATAATTCCAACTATGAAAAAATTGGTTCATAATTAAACCAGTTATGTAAAAATTGTTTACATCAATTCTAAAAAAAGTGTATTTTTTCAGGCACAAATCCTGATGCGTGGTAAGAAAATGTTGAGGAAAGACCAGTGGATGAAGATGGGAGAATACTACGTGAGGTCCACTCTGTTGGGACAACTAGTCACAGCCACAGCACCAAACATTAGTTGTTTAATTAGGTAAGGTATGTGCAAGTAGGTTAAATCTTCTATCATTTATTTCAATGTAAATGGAAACAATGAACCAGCTCATCATCAGCTTTTTTATTGGCCCACTGCTGGGCTAGGCCTCCTCTCTCACAGAGTAGGATTAATTACGCTACGTTAAAATTAAGGAACGTTAATTACGCTTGCTCAATGCGGGTTAGTCATTTCAGACATAACAAATTAGTTCAGGTTTCCTTGAGCTTTACTCGATGTTTTCATTAACCTTTAATCAGTCAGATATAATTGGAAAATATGTACAAACTGGCCTGAGCTAAGAGGTTCTTTCCAGGTTCTTCCCGCTTGTCGTGCACACGTGCCACGACAAGCAAGCTCATTTAGTTTTAATTCCATTGTAAACTGCTTCTAACTGTTTTTCTTCATATTATTTGCAGAAAAATGATGGGTGATAAGTTCAATTCTTCCACGTACCTGTTCATACCATTCACGCTGAACGGACTCTTTATTTACTTGGAGCCGCCCAGCAGGAGAGGGTTGGTCATCAACCTGTTTTGTAACTTAGTAAGTTTTTGTGTTATGTTTTTTTGGTAGAAGAAATTAAATAAGGAAAGTGTTAAGAGAAATGATCCATTTTGAAAAAAAAAATACATTTTTGTCATTGAAAGACTCTCAGACGCATAATAAAAGCGTAAATAGTAAATGCGGCTTTGAGCTCCAAATTCATAGAATTTAAATAAAACGAAATGCATCTAAATGTTATAACATAGACCTTTCTGTATCGTTAATGATTTAAATTAATATAATACATATGTATAACTATTGAGTTTAGATAAAAATACACTTACGCAAAAAGTGTCCAAAAATTTACCAGTGTGATCCCAATTTTGGATCAAGTGGCTCTAAATTTAGACATACATAACATTGTCAAAGAGTATCACACAAGTCACACACGAAGGGATCCAAAACTAAATGCCAAGAATACATGAGGAAATATTATGAATGGACACGAAAATTTCTCAAGGATAAAATATTTTATTTTCTCGATCGCTATGCTCTTATTTACGCTTGAACAAACATCAAGTCATGTATGTAAAAGCGTCAGAAGTTCGGAAGATGCCTTACATATACATGTCACATGTCCTTGGCATATAAGGAATACACATGTTTATTATTGAACCTTGCTCTTTGTACTGGTTTTGTTTTCTTGAAGGCATTTTTTAAAACTATCCCATATCTTCATAGGACCTTCACCTTCATAACTAGGACCACTGCAAGTTCAGTGTTATGAAAAAGTTTGTAACCTCGCAGGTTCTTTATCACCTTCCAAACTCAGTCAGACTTCACAAATAAACAGTGACGGAATCCTGGTCTTCAAATTTAGTTTTTTGAGTACCATACTCTTACCTACTGTTGACCTTATCAAGCATGTAGGTAAAAGATGGCCGCGAAAAACGGATATTTTTTACCATAAAATATTTACCCATCTTTTAAATGTTCAACTAAATGTTCCAGGTGATCGAGTACTACCTCAAAGTTCTGCAGAGAGCTGGATATCTGTCAGTGACGAAGGCACAGCAGACGCTGATGTTCATGTTAGGCAGCTCCTTGCTGTTCTACCTCATGAGGCTCGAAGGAGACAAGAAAGAGAGGACGCCTTTGTTCTGGTAAGGAAACTACACGACTTTCTTGGTAGATTTTGTGTCCAAAAAAAATTGCTAGTATCTGGTCTTACATACCCATGGTTTAGATTGAAAGCCATGTTCACTATAACACAATCATGCTCAAATGCCATAATTCAGTTTCCTCAAGAAACTGGTAAAAAAGCGCCATCTATCGAGATGCACTAAGCGTAAAATAATTTTATTTGATAAATTAAAAAAATAATGCATGTTTAACAGTACTTCTATAAACCATTTTTTTACAATTACAACATAACATAAATAATAATTTAACTTCAAATATAAATAAACTTTGACTATAAACAAATTAATGACAATATTGTACAAAAGTAAAATAACAATGAATGCACTGATATTAATTAATGCAGAATGATTTAACTCCACTATCTGTCACAGTTCATTGTAACTGTATTATCGCTCATGCACTCTGTATTGTTGACTACAAATATAAAACCCAACCTTTGTACTGTAAACTAAGTAGATAGACTTCTAGAAGTAGGTAAATATTATTGTGTTTTATTAAGGGTACTAACACACTGCAGACTAAACAGTCGGCTGACAGAAGGCCCGTATTTAAAAAAAAAAAAAAACGTGAATTGATTAAATCAAAGTTTTTATTGGCAAAATAATTCATCGTTGTTATGTGCGTCGTACCATATTTTTACATGCCGATTTATGGGCCCGAACAAAAAGCTGGTTACAGTTATATTACAGCCAGTTTTTTCATCAAAAGTTAAAGCCAAAGTAAAAGTCAAAGTAATGTCTAAAGTAAAAGTAACGGTCAAATTCAATTTTTCTATTAGTTTTGCTGTCACTTTAGCCTTGAAAAAACGTATTTGACCGTTACTTTTCCTTTTGGCATTACTTTAACTTTAACTTTTGATGAAGAAACTGGCCGTTAGTCAAAAATTTCGACAAGTGGAAAAAAAACTTTTAAGAGCACCAAATAAATACGCGTTGCGAGAATAGATTCATCACATAAAAAATGCACGAAGTTTTCTTCACCATTAAATAACTACCTTGAAAAAATAAAATACGGAATATCAACATTTTAATATTCTGGAAATCAATTATTAAGTTTCAGTGTAGCTTAAGTTTTCTTTTGGAAGTCAGCAACAAAAAGGTTCAAAGTAAATTCCAATACTAATTTGTGTACCGATGCTTTAATAAAAAACTTCAAAGTATTTTTCTGCATAACAAATTAAAAAATATCTGTAGCCTTTTTTATTTATTATCGACAAAAATCCAGGAGATGAAGTTTTGCAATAAACTAAAAATATGACTGAAATATGAACGAATCCCAAAATTATAGGCTAACATGCCTGGTATTTAAATTTTCAGGTTTTTCACTCCAGAAAAGGTTAGAAGAAAAACTGAAGATAGCAAGAAAGTTTGTCCACATGAAGGAAGATGTGAAAAATATGTGACAAAGGTAAGCACTCTTAACACAGCCTTCCGAGTCTGAAGGAGAGTTTAGATGAAGACTATTTTCAATCGCCAAAATAGCGCCTAAAACATCGGTGTTTAAATGAGTAATGCTTTTTTCTATGCGCCGTCACAGAAGACCGAAAAGTCTTCATCTATACGTTCATCACTCAACATACGTTCTTACAGTTCTGTCCAGAGATTATGGGAGCCATATTTGATTCATAATAATTTATATATTTTTTAGAACACAGGTATTCCCAGTAGGTACTTTTTTCCCTTTAGGTATACAAGTTAAAAAAAAAACTAGCGAAACCTGAAAATGAAATTTGTTTTCACCTAAATCATCACCATATGAAACAACAAATAATCCTTATTTCGTCACCTTTCCAGGGCTTCGCCACCTACTTCGGCGTAGGTCTCGGCATATCACTAGCGAGGGTCATTTTACCGAAGATCAAGTCTCCAGTCAAGGCCATATCCTCGATCAGAGGCAAACACTTCAAGCTGGCGCTGTTCTTCGGCAGTTATATCGGTATTTACAGAGTACGACTCGTTTGGTTTTGTGTTTTTAGTGCATTTTAATTAATTATTCATTAATTTTATTAAATTCTATCAGACTCTTCCACTTAGAATCTCGTCAAATAGGTATTTGGTAAAGAGCAGAGTTTTGTTCGTAATTCTGGCTATAGTAAACTAAGTCATATTTTACGAGACGTATTATTAAATCTTTACATTATTTATTATCCGGGGGCATGGTAGTGCCCCAGCTAAGTCACGGACAAAGAAGGAATCCTTTTCTCGAAGCTAAACAATTTTAAAGCTTCAGTTTTTTCTGAGATTACTCTTTGTGCCCTGAATTACTATATAAAAAAGATATTATTGCCACTTAGTATAGTCTATTTAACTTCGCCCATGTACACACTATTCTGTTATTTTCATACTTGCACAACATTCTTATTAATACAAACTTTTTGCTTTCCAATGCAGGCTGTGGTATGCTACTTGTGTCGTAAGCAAGGTGTCGACTCGGCATTGTACGCGCTCCCCGCTGGATATGCCGCCGGAATATCGTTCTTATTCAACCCGAGCTTAGGGTTGTCTATCGCATCGCTCACTGCTGCATTTAAGGTAAGAACAAATTAATTTGAAATTAGAATCAAGTTGGAACATCAATAATTTAATAATAATATTAAAAAAATTGTCAATTCGTATTTCGAGATCAGAGATCATTCATAAATATTTCAATAACAGACAGCTTAACAATTTGCTAATTTCTATTTTTAAATTAAAATCGACCAATCCGGTGTTACAAAATAGAAAGTTTTATTGTTCATCAAATGGCATTCTCATTTCAAAAACTGTCTGGTTATTATTTTTATGTTTTAAAAATAGAATGTTTTTTTTTGTCAATAAAAAAATTGTACGTTATGAGCTCAGGAATCGGTAGTAGGTAATAATATATAGCTCTCTTTTTTGTGAAAGAACTCCAATTCCAATAAAACTTGAAATATTTCCAGCTGTATTCAACCATTTTATACGAGAAGAAAGTGCTGCCATCCAACATACCGTTGCCGGAGATATTATACTGTTTCTGCCAAGGCACGCTGTTCAATGCGCGCCTGATGGATCCTGATGTATGCCCCAACTATGTGTTCAATCTCATGAAGTCTTGCAGTAACGGAATGTAAGCTATTTTTTTATTTATTTTTCAATTTTAAAGGAGTTGCTTTGGAGGAAAGTTTTTAGTAGTGCTTGTAATTATTGGAGGATTGATTGTGTTTGCTCTTAATCGATTTACAGACTAGATGGTGAAGTGATCAAAAGTTGAGTTTAGTACCCAATGATATAGGTACTAGTGCATCTTAAGCCAAGTGATATAGGTAAACTTCACTCTAGTTCATTAGTTTTGCCATGAAATCCCGATATACAGGCAGAGTTACTTTGGCATTCATAATTTTTAAATACATATGTAGATATTATTAAAAACATATTCTAGCACAAGCTAGAACCTGTATGTACAGTTTTGTGCCTTAGAAGCTAGGTAAACACACACGATAACCGTCTTAATTTTTGGTCATCAAAGTAAAAACTATCTATAAAAGTTACCAACACTTAAAATAACTACTAAAACACTTACAAGACATAGAAGCTATTTTTATTTTCAAAGAAAACTACTTTACATAGCCATCACTCTATGATTTATGATGACAACATAGAGAAAGCGGTTGGCAGAGAGCGATCACATTTTAATTTACTGATTATTTTCTTACTAATATTATATCTTTTGTTTCAGGTCTGAAGAAGTGTATAAAAGTTTCTCTGGAGTTGTTAGAAATGCTATGTGATAATTAGGTGACTAAGGCTATTACAAATTCTTGATTTTGAAGAGTATTGCCGATAAGTCTTTGAAAGTCGGCGATGACTTTGTAGATAGAAGCCACATTTTTATGACAGCTACAGTAACAATATGATATTGTTAAGGATAAGAGCACACTGCAAACTTTTTGTCAGCCGATAGTTTGATCGGAGTCATAAAATAGGTATGGAGATGAAAGTTAGTGCGCACATTACAATGGTCAGGTATCCGGCCGCATCTGGCCGACTAAAAAGTTTAGTTGCATTGATTACCATTTTTTTAACGTCGTCAAAAATCATCAAATGACCCCTCCCACTAAGGGTTAGCAGCTATGAGGGAGTGTCAGACTCTTTCTGACTAAAAACCGTCGTGTCCGTCGTAGGCCTTTGATGAACCTGGGCCGCAGTCCCGCATTGATTACCTTTAAAATAAACTGTCGACAATAGGTCAAATATAAACCGATAATTTAGTTTGTAGTGTGCTGTGCTCAAAACAAATATTTCAAAAAAAGAAGTCTTTAAAGTTACCTGTTTTTTTTAATTCGATCAATTGCTGACGTAAGCAAGCTGGACAATACATTGTAGGTTCTTATAACGGGTATACCAAATTGTTGGTAGGTGTATTATAATCTATGTTATTTATTCATAAAATTGGTGATTGATTTTGTTATATTTTTATGATTGAGATAAATAAATATGAAGTTATTACAATCTGCTTTATTATTATTTCTTTAAATACTTCTTGCACATACAGTACAATGGCGGACATAACGCCTTAGGCGTTCTCTACCAGTCTACCTTTGGGTGGCGGAGAGAAAGCGTTGGTAGGTGCAAACAAATCAGAAAACTAGTATGAAACATACCTACATACATATTAATTTTTTTTGAAGACTAATTGGCCAAAACTGAGGAGCAAATGGCAACTTAAATCCCATAGCCTGAGAAATCAATAAATTTCATATACAAACCATATCCTATTATTATGTTGTTATAGCGGCAACAGATATATATCATCTGTTATTTTTTTACTGTCTTATTAGCACGTTTAATGGAGATACAGCCTGGTGACAGAAAAACAGCTAGATAGCCGATTAAGTTACTTGAAACTAAACCTAAAAAATCATACACCTTTGATTTTCATTAAAATATTTAATCCACTTAACAATTTCACCTATAAAACCTAACCTTACATAGCTAAAACTGTAAGCTTATGGTGCCCCAGCGGTATCATTCTTCTTCGGCGCTTGGGACTGAGCTGCCCCTGAACGAGGAGTCGTATTGTAAGGGTTAATGATCAGCACCTTCCTGGTACCTCCGGCTTCCCCACCTATTACTGGGGCCCTGGTGAGTGCTGCATTACCGAAGCGGCATATTTGGTCACACTGCAATAGTCGCCAATATTATGTAGGTGAAAGTTTGTGAGTCTGTGTTTGTTTTTGAATTTTACACAGGAAAAAGTATTTATACATAAAAAGGGTGTAAAATATAGGTAGGTGTATTTGGAACTTCAAGATTACATGAGGCATATTTCAAAAACGCCCGCCCTTCACCACTTCCTATATTTTTTGGTTTTTAAAAGTCCTGGGGACTTTGCTGCGCCACTTCTTCATGAAATTTTTTAACTTCTCACAATAAATGTAACTTTTGAAGAAATTTACCTAAAATATAGCTTATTCATTTGAAGTCATAGACATCATAGACAGTCTTCATCGATAAATAGACATTATAACACCGAAATATTTTTTCAGATCTGACCAGAAGTTCCTTACATTAGCGTGTTTATATTTACAGCATACAGACCTGTTCTTTACTGTAGAAGTTATTTTTGTTCCCCCCACAGCCGGAGTAGATGGTACTCTTGCAGACTTTCCACTTAGAGTCGAAGTAATATCTTTCTACTGCCCCGAAACAGAACCCGTAGTCAAAAGTCAGACCGCAGTACCTTGGACGGTACTCTAAAATAAGCGAGGTTGAAATTACTTGAAGTGTTTTAGGGAACATTCATCTTTACCAAGAGTTCTAGTTACAGTATAAAGTGTAACTAGCTGTTCTCTGGGATTCGACTCAAGTTCTTAAGGAACTACTAGCCGCATCCACATAAAAGGAAATCATGTCCATAAATGAGATGAGAAGACAGGTCTAGAGACTAGACTTAGACTTTGTTTGCGTAATTTGTAAGAGGCCTATGCACGGATTAAGGAAAGATGAGATGCCATAATGAAGGTAGGTCAGGCTCTTTCTTGTAGGCCAAATACTTACGGTGGGTATTACCATCAGTTACAAGTGAATTAATGAGGTGTTCGGGTTCTGTGAGACATCTATCAACAGTATTTGGTATTACGAAAAATGGTCAGGTCCAAAAATGCGTATAAGGGCAAGAACAGTAACATTTCCCGGTCCCCGCACACCCAAATTTTGGCGCTCTGCTTTCTTAGGAGATTATTCGCCGTATATGGCGCCTCCACTAGTCATTTTGTTCTCCATGGGCCTATGATAAGCAAAATGGATGTGCTGACGAGTACTTACTTCCAGGCTTACTCATACAAGTGTCCCAGCATTCTTCAAACTCGTTGAACCTATTACCATTCCCCTGGCAGCCCCCCCAATCGAAGGTTGAGCAGTTATTGGATGAAGGATCGTAATACCACATACTGATCTTACTGCGACAAGGTCCCGATTGTGGTATTAGCATACATGTTTTGGATACCACTGTAAAGGAATCATGGATAAGTGTAAGGTACTGGTAATAGTGCTGCTCAATTCATTGAAGGAGTCGACAAAAAAAACTCCAGAAGTTTTAATCAACCAGCCTTACTGAGGGTTATTGGGTAATAAGGTTGAGGAGGGCAATCGCTCATTGCTCATTGCTGTGACATGTCACTGGTACTCATGGCATCCGGTTTGACTAGAAGCCGACCCAAAAATACTTGGGAAAAAGGCTTGGCTGATGATATGATGTAACTATCCTTTGGTCCGACTGCCTCACTAAAGATATGATTTGAACTTTTGAAAGAAAGTAATCAAACTATAAAATCTTACCCACTGGCTGGAATCTTGCAAACGAAATACTTGGCGGTGGTATCAGATTATCAAAAATCCGAACTGGCTCAGTTTTATGCACGAAACAAACAAAAAAGCAAAATCCCCATATTACGGATATCATTTTTTCAACAAACGCAACACATTTGCAATGGCCGACAAGCAATTGTAATAAATATTGAACAAATAAAATATTTACCGTATTTATTTTTATTGAAAACTGTCGTGGACTGTTTTTTTGAATTTATTTTATGTGTGTTTTATAGTTTGATCGCTTGTTTATAACTTTTTTCAGCTATAATTTTATATAGTAAGGTGATTTTCTGAGCTGCAGTCCTGAGACGCGTTTCGATATAACATGGTCCATTGCTGTGTCTTTGCATAAAAAATGTCATTTATAAAAATAATGAGATAATACAATGTACAATGTGGAACAAAATCCAAGGGATAATCCAAAGAAGAGGGTGTATTATTTTAACAGACAATCATGCATATGAAGCTGATGTAGCACCCAAATATATTTCAACCAGTTTGCATTATTTTTATTCTCCCATAACAAAATTTACTGCATCACAATAAACACCAGTTTCTAACGAAGTAAAAACTTTGTACAAATGAGACGCAGGCTTTTCTTGGAGGCTTAACGAGCTTGAGGGACCACGTTTTTCTCATGTTCAAACTGAATTACCATATGTATTCGCGGTATGAAATTCAGAACAGCCTTCACACTTCGTTCATTTGCATTGTTAATTGTAGATTCTGCTTGCTAACTTATATGTGTGTTTGTGTGTGTGTGTAAGTACGGAGGATGGAAATATAGTGGAGATGCGGGCAGGTAGGTCAGGCGCCTTCTTGTAGGTCAAGTAATGTAGGGTACGATCAGATTCTAGAACTAACGAGGCGTTCGTGTTCCTTGTCATATCTTTGACAGATTGGTCTTGATTAATTGGTGATTGGATTTAAAATAAATGGGCGAGTTCTAATGAAGGCATGTAAGTGAGAAGCTAGTAACGTTCCTAGACCTCAAACGATCTCATTTTAGCCCGCTACTTTCTGAAGAGATTTAGCAATATGACATCTCCGCTAGTCATTTTGTTCTCCATGACGCAGACTAGACGAATAACAGTGACTGTTGGTGGTTGGTGCATCTTAAAATTTTCCTTGTTACGCCTACGTTTATCTAAGAGTTGGTTTGTTTTATTTGTATGCAGTTTTGGATGTTCTTGTGTTCTTATGCAGATGAGGTGCACGTTCTAGGTTTGAATGTTAAATTCCGTGTTATTTCTTAGATACCAAAGTACAAATTCTTGAAGAGATATAACGCAATGTTTATTTTTTAGGTTATAAGAATTGAGATTGTTTAGCCATTAGCTATTCAGCCATTTTAGAGCGAAAAAGTAACAAACAAATAGGTTTTTTTCATATTCATAATAAATATATGTAGATCTCAAGAAACCGGCCAACCAATATATTCAATTATCACACTTAGGGCTGGAACGAAAAAAAAACATTCCTCACTTTACGTGAAAGGGGGATGAACAGGTTTTAGGATAATTCCTTCCTCCCAACCTTCTCCTCCCTATACTACTTCATGATACAAAACACCGAACACCAACTGCAAGACTCAATTCTATATTCAAACTGCGCATCTCTAGCGCCACCTATCGACCTAAAGCAAGCAACTTCAGTTCGAATCTAAACAATGGCCGGCCGGCATACGATTGATAGGTACAGGTACAAAGATATACGATTGATATGTACATATTTGTATCAAAATTCAAGCGTTAGCACTAGAGCACTGAAATTATGCGCGGACGAGCTGACGTGGCGAAACTATAAGGATTTCAATTTCAAATTTTTCTTTCGATAGTATTCTCATACATTCCTCATAATGTAGACACCAACCAAGAAATTGACATTAGGTACATAACATCGAAAGATATTGTAACTAAAAACCGATTCATATCTATTGCTCCTTCGTCTTTACGAAGATAAGCATCAGATATTACGCCAACTGCAATACTCCATAGTACGTTAGTTCTAAGCCTTGAGGATTTTGTGGTATTTGTCCGTGTTCAAAGCCTGGTAGCTGTGCCAAGAGTAAATTGATGTTCATAGTGAAAGGCACTCTTTTCATTTGATCGCTATCGAAGAGGATGTGTATTGATGATGAAGGGTTCTGGGAATACGTATATGAATGTAGAGAAGTTGGTATGATTGGATATGACGGCGGAATTATGAAAATTAATATTTTAGACTGGCTACTGGTCAGCGGTTCCGATTGCAAACAGTGGGAACTCATTCCAGATAAATAGTAGCATAGCTTTCCTCGACCAGTGGGGTTTCTAACACCAAAATATTTTTTCAAATAGGACTGATGGTTTGCGAAGTGCGCCCTAATGAACATAGCGGTTTAAATACTAATACAGGTTTAGGTACTTAAAACTAATAAAACCTAAATTCCTATAAAGAGAATTCAACATACAAACTCTCCAGAAAACCAATAGCAGTCCAACAAAATAACAAAGACGACACGCAAAGAGGATAATAATAAACAATTTCAATTCTGTCAATTGTAAATCCTTAGCCCGAGAAATACCGGGAAACTTACAGGTGCACTATGCAGAACGAAAACATTTTCTTGCCGACTTGATTCCCGGGGCAAATCCCGGCTCAATCCCGCCTCAATCCTAGCCTCCTCAATCACGGGAAAAACGGGATTCTTAGGTATACAAGAGAGCGATTTGCACTATAGTGTCGAGTTCGTGGATAAATTTATCTTCGTCCCGCGATTACTTCCTTATGTGGATGTTATGTTATATATATTTGATATATATTTGAGGGGGGAGTAAGTTGTTTTTAGATTGAATTTGATGCTGTTTGTGATAGGCTCAATTTGATGCTGTTTGTGATAGGCTCAATTTGGATAGTTTATTGGAGGTAGGTGGAGATGAAACAAGGATTTTCTGTTTTAGTTCAAAAGCAACATTATATAGGTATAGAGGTATATGTAGGTAGCTGAAATAAGTTAGATTTCTAAGTAACTAATGGCACATTCTAAACACATAGCAAACATATTTATTACAATGAAATACAAAATAAATAATAGGTCATGAATTGTCAAAATAATGAATTGTCCAATTAATATGTTTATTTGGGAACAGATTTCAAGGGAATAAGCAATTTTAATAATTATACGCCTACACAATTTTGAATCCTAATTGTTTCATTGGATTTAGGATATAAATTAAATGTTGTGATACTAACAGATCGTGCCTAATTGAAAACAAACCTGGTAAATAAACTGAAGGATATTATTTGTTTGACCGCGCTAATCTCAGGCTAAATTCAGTGACGCAATTCTAAAAATATGCGTACTAGATAGATGGCGGATCTAGCCAAGGTCCACAGGAAACCCTGGATGAGAATTTCTGAAGACCGAGCAACGTAGCGAATCTTGGAAAACCTCTGTCCAGCAATGGGCTTCTTTCGGTTGAAATGGTAATCTTTAAGCAGAAAAACAAATTGATTATTAATATTTCATAAAATATTATAATTTTACAAATAATACTGCACCTGAATCATTAGCATAACAAACAAAGGGAATCAATGCGCATCGCAGAGTAAATAATTGGCGCGAAGTTAAAGCTGAATAAAATTCTTGCGGCGCTTTGTGACGCTGCGGGCGCCCCTGGCGGAAGCCGCGGAGACTAACTATGTGATGGGGACATTCTGAATAATGCGCAGAGTAGGGAGTTCTAGAGAATTTTTTAAATTATTTTTCATGCACCTTAAAAAACTTGTTGTACACATAGTTCTCCTTTGGAAGGTGTCATCGGACACGTAAGATGCAAAAGATGTTGCGTATCCTAAACTCCTCCAAATAGTGTTCTCTTTAAATACTTTTTGCTGTTCAAAGCTGTCCAACTAAGTAGTATCTTATCTGTTACAATAAAAACGAAACAGAACACTTCTGTATATTCGCAAGGCAATAGCTAAGGCCCATGCTTAACAAAGTGCGTGGAGAAGTTTTTAAACATCGAATACAAATTCTCACTAGGATTATGATTCGTACAAGCTAAGGGGAAAACTACTCCCAATTTGAAAATGGAACTGAGTCTTTGTGTCAGCCAGTAGAATGAGAGTAGAATTTAAAAATCCTATTTAGGTAATATTTAAACTGCTTGCACTCTCTATTTCTGTAACTACTCTATGCTACTAGCCGGCAAGCCTCCCGCTATGTTTGTTCATTAGAGGTTTTAATTTGATTTTTCTAGCGCGTTCTAATTGCACTACGCTTATAATTCTCCACTCATTCATAGAAGACAATTAGAATGCACTGTGTGTGTTTTTAAATTGTTTATTTTTTAACTCTATGTTTCGACTGGTCTTTTGGTGTTCTGAGTGGTATTCAAGCATTGTGTCTTGTTACTAGTCATTACGACTTCCCAAAATCACGCTACACCTTGCATGTTCGCAAGATCCAAGAAACTACTAAAGTCAAGATAATTGTTCTTGTACTATTGAATGAAACTGTTACTAAGCCAATTTTTTTTTTAAGTATGTAGTACTTAAAAATACGTCCGACAGTCTATCCATAGTTAATAGTGACCGAATATAGCTCCTTGCACCAATCGCCGATTTGATCAATTGGCAGCAATTTGACGGCCGATTATGGCTTGGCTATCAATAGCTACACGATGCAACTCTTCCTTGATTCGCAAGAAAAAATAAAGACCAAAAACTACCCATGAACTTTGTATCGATCTTGAAAGACAAAGTAGGTCCCAATGGAAGAATTACGTTAAATCCAACAACGACATATTGGACTGAATCCAGCTTAATTGGATTTTAGATTGCACCTGAGATTGGATTAGATCAGAAGTAACTATTGTACTTTTTTATTCGGTGTCGGGTAAGGTCGATCTTTTTGTAGAGGACGCTGATAAAACTGGTTGTTTAATTACTGGTGTCTTTTTGAATAATGGTTGATTGTAGATTTAGGTGGAAAAAATGCTCTGATTTAGTAAGTTGATTGGTTTGCGCTCCCGCACTCTGTAAGTTGATACAGTTGACAGGCGGATAGTTTGATTGGGCTTATAAATCAGTATGGAGTTGAATGGTACTAAGCACATTATAACGATCAGGTAACCGGCCAAAATCAGACTGCCTTCGTACTGAACTGTTAGTCAACCATCAGACTGACTATTGGCCAACAGTTTAGTCTGCAGTATGTGGGAGCTATTGTAGATAGAAATAATGGTATATCATAGGAATAGGATAGAATCATATAGTACGAACACTACATCTATACTTATTTTATAAAGCTGAAGAGTTTGTTTGTTTGCTTGAACGCGCTAATCTCAGGAACTACTGGTCCGATTTCAAAAATTATTTTAGTGTTAGATAGTCAATTTATCGAGAAAGGCTATAGGTAAGCCGTATATTATCACGCTAAGACCAAAAGGAGCGGAGCACCAATGAAGAATGTTTCAAAATCGGGGGATATTTTCCTAAACGGTTAAAGTTTCGCAAAAAGCATGTATGACAGAATAGTTCCCCTTTAAAAGTTCTAAAAAAAAGTCCGCGACAGCACACGTCTATCTTTTAAGGTTAGCTCACTAAAACCTTTTTTATAGTTAAAGTCAGCGTTAGCCCAAAGTAACTATTCCACGCGGACGAAGTCGAGGGCGGAAGCTAGTATTTCATAACAGACCGCTCTTTAGTTTGACCATTACCGAAGCTTTTTTTAATTATGTAGGTACAGTTTTCACTTCTGTTATTTGTATACTCAAACATTAATAAGGATTCGGTATAATCATCATCTTCCGAGCCTTTCCCCAGAATTCACTTCTTCCCAGAAACTTTTAATCAATTTTTGAAATGATTACTAAGACACGTTAACATAAAAGGTCCCAGCTATCATTTGAGCGTCTTTCGCAGTTGTTATGGGTAGTTATAATTCAGAAAGCCTGAAAACCTAATATTAAGTGGTCTTGTTAACTGGTTGGAGCAGGTCAGACAGGTAGTCGGTCCTTGTAAAACACTGGTACATACCTAGCCGGATCGGCAAGACTGGAAGCTGACCTCAAAGTAGTTAAGAGGCCAGGTACATGCGATTTACCTCTTAAATTGTTTAGAAATAAAACTACATAAAATATTTTCAAAAATGTATCTTTATTTACAAATTTTCATTGATTTAATAATAAAACCTTTTGACAAATTATTATCAACAATTACAAATTAATAAACAATTAGTGCCTTGTGTTACATTATTATATTCAAATTATAATTAGGAATAGGAATTAGTAAAATTAATCAAAATATAGCTCATAATTAAAATTAAGCTTATGTGTGTGAGCATTTTATATGTATATTCTATGTAAAATAATGTGTACAGCAGCTGTGATAGAATTTCATAAAGTTACATTTTGGAAGCGAGCTGCGCACTGCAACTGCCGACCGCACTTGCAGCGACTGCCCGAATCGATGATCGATATCTGAGGGTGACAGCGTAGGCAGAATGCAGCAGAATATAAATAGCAGAATGGTAGAATTGTGATATTGGCCCATAAATACTAAAAGCCTAGCTCCTTTTCAGTCGTACAACACAGTATATTTCCACGATTTGACATGACTAAATTATACCATTAAACAATAGGTTAAACTTTCATTATGCTATTGATGCTGATAAGATTTTTTTCATGGTTTGCTTCACACCGAAATCTGGTGAACACACTAAGAGCTCACTGCACACTGTAAACTGATGGTCCGATAATAATTATTGATATATACCTAATTTATTTTGAAGGTAGGTAATCGTGAACTCGATCAAACCTTTTAGTCGATCTAATAATAACATTCAGCTCCATACTATTTTATGAGCTCGATGAATCTATCAGCCACCTAAAAGTTTACAGTGTGCCAAAGCTGTCATTTTGACTTTAATGTAGATTTTACGTCAGTTGCACAAAGGTTCATTAAAGTTAAAACTTCATTAAATCTATTGCTGTCACTTTTTATCTTGTTGACAAAGAAAGAGTTAGCATAACTTTAATGGAGCTTTGTGCAACTGAACTGACGGTATGTAGATTACATTATGAATTACATCTCGATGTTTGATTAAGCAATCCAGTGATATATCTATTATAAAACGATTTAATACGGCAGGTCAGGATACTTAGTTTTCGCATAAAAATAAATAAATAAAATATTACAAAACACCCAAATAATGACCACACATAGAGTTCTGAATACTATTTACATTATTTCTTTATCTTTTTACAAAAGATTTACTTCGACGTTAAGTTTAGGTATAGGTATTTTTGGATGTAGATAATCTTGTACAAATCAATGCCTTTTTGCTTTAATGGTCTATTTATGATATTTTTACAATATCAAATGATGCAAATGAGTTCCTTCGATCAAAAGTCTGTTTATTTAAAATTAAACTTAAATAAAATTAAAAAAATAATTAAGGTAAGATAATGTCAATGCAGTATTTTACAAATAGGTAATAGGACTATGCGTAAAATATCGGGAAGAGATTTTGCTGTTTTTTAAAATGCTGATGTGTACTTTACATTAGAAAGAATTTAGGTAACAAAATAGGTCGTGTTAACATTATGGGATTATCCAGTGAAAGGTTACAGAAATAGTTTTATAGTGATTAAATCTATTATTTAAACAGCGGACCAACCAAAGCGGAGTGGAGAAGATTTTAAACAACCAATGGGATTTTCAGTTTTATAAATAAAATTATGTGTTTGAATAAAGAAAGTCTTTTCGTTGTTGAAAAACTTCTCTGTTCTTCTCTGATTTGGTGGAGTCAGGACCTTAAGAGTATATTTTTTACAATCGTTATCTATTAAATTAACTGTTAATATTCCAAAATACAGAATTCTGACATCGAGTTTCAATATGTTCATTTAAGATGTTAAAGCCTAAAGCCAAATACATTTGAGTATTTCTTATTATCATTACAACTGTAAAGATTCTTTATACAATGAACATTTCCAATTCTATCTTATATCTTTGATACAATGATTACAGAAGTATAAAGTCGATCTGATTTTCTTTTCGAACACTTTGTCAATAGAAACTGACACTTTATTTAGGTATGTGTCAAGGTCAAAAAAAAAATATCGTGTTGACTAGTTTATTAGTCATGGTTATTTCATAAAGGTACCTCAGCAAGTTCAATGTTGCAAAGATATAAGTTTCTGTCTTTTTGCTAACTGTACATACATTAAGTACTATGAAAATTTAATTTTCATTTTCCATTTAATCTTATACCTATGGGACCGTGTTAATGATACATTGATACATCTTCATTGCATTATAATACGGCCTTGCAGGTTTGGTAAAACCTTTATGAATTATCACAATATTATATTTATAATTATATATTATAATATATTATAGCTGTGTACAATAGATTGACAGATGTATTTACAAGAAGACTTACATAAGTGTTATTTTATAATAGAAAGTGGAATGTACAAAATGGTGTGTTACACGTTAATATTTTTTATTTAAAATAAAAGCGGTATTAATTAGTCAATAAGGTGACAATATGCGCTTAGTAAATTAAAATTAAGAGAATATAAAAAAAATATAATCATAACATAAAGCATGGATAATGGTCACTCTCTTTATAAATCACTATTTTATTTCAGTGGTATATAGTACAGGTAGATACAAGTAAAGGAAATGCAATTTGGTAACATAGTAAATTATCACTTCATAATCTTTGTATTTATTTTGATTTAACACTAAGTTACATGAGAGAAATTCTCATATTTATCGAAAAACTGAAAACATAGTTGTTATTAGTTTAAGTTAATAAGTACCAAGCCTATTTAGATGGATCAGGCAATTCAAATTGGAAAAAATCCCCAGCATCTAGAGGTATAATCATATAATCATCTGCATCGTGTAATTTACATATCGCAAGTTCAGTAATATAAATTAACAAAGGCCTTAAATCAAATAGATTTGTAAATCATCTGTTAAGTTACTTCTACCCGAGGAACAAATATCGCAGTTTGACATATTTTCTGTAAAAAACCTGTCAAAACGTCAAAAATATTCTTGCATCCCAACTTTTGTTTGATTTAAAAATAAAGCTTTCTTTTTCATTCATATTAGTTTGGAGGGCCATGTTGTCATGCCTATAAAAAAACGATGGATTATTCCGTATTTCTATTAATAATTTAATAACTGATTTCTATTGATGATTAAATAAATAAAACTAAGACTTATTGGTTTAACTTAAAGGTTGATTATAAATAAACCTTTGAGTTAAACCAATAAGTCTTCAAATTGAACATACAACATCTAAACAGGCTTCCACAAAAACCAAACCAAAATCAAACTTCCAAAACATGTAGTGCTTAAATATCGTGTTTAAAATTAGGTATTTATCAGACTAAATTCGTATTTTTACACCTTAAATCCTCATTTTAACCGCCAACTAGCGAAGCGAAGGCTGCTGGGCCATACTTTTCCTCATAATCTTCGTAGTCGAGAATTGGCACCAAGTAGTCCTGGCCCATGACTACTGGCAGAAGAAATAGTAGGAGGAGTAGGATCCAGCTTTGGAAGCACTTGGATGCGCTGTTGAGGGTGACTGGAATTTGAAAAAGGAACTGTGTTAGTAAAGATGCAACAATATAATTTGTTATACAAAGCCATATTTGTACAAAAAAATAATTTGTTAAAGGCTACCTACAATTAAATACTATTAATCTGCTTTGATGAAGATATCAAAGCTTCAGAATGCCAACTTACAATATGTTCAGAATCATTCTAACCTATTTCATTGTACTATGTTCGATGGCATCGTAACACATCAGAGTGTGTACGGCTCCTGAACTGCCGATTGTAGCGTTACGCACGTAGCAAGATAGATGGCGTTACCAGGTTCATAAAGCGCTCTATATTATTCACACTTTATTTCCCTTATTTTCAGTAACTAACACAGAAAAGGATTGAGCGTTAATCACTAAGCTTGCTCAATGTTGGTTGGTGATTTCAGATATGGTATATAGTCCTGGTTTCTCTAGATTCTCCTTCACCTTAAATTAGTTACTGGTTTAAACAAACTTAGAAAAGTCGCATTAGAATTTGCTTATCTGGAATCGAACCCACACTCATACTTGAGATGTTGGTTCTTTACCCACTAGAGCACCACGACTTACAAACACTTTAATTAATAATTTTGCGACTATTTCCCTGCTCGTCTCCCATTACCTACAAAACAGATAAACGAATACTCACTCCTCTCAGGTCTCGGATCCGTATCAGGTGTAAAGAAGTCCAGGTTAGCCGAGTTCCTGTACACATCATACACTGTGGCTAGACACGCGACTCTCAGCCGGCCTCCTTGGAACATCTCGGGCGTGACTTTCACGTCTGCCTTTACGCTCGTCCAGAGTAGACCACTCTCTGTAGGATGGAGACTCGTTTCTGATGAGCGGAGCTGGAATCATATGAGAAGAAGTTATTTATTTATTTGAAAGACTATGTACGTAGTTGATGAGACAGGTCAATTACCTACAAAGGCACTACTTAGTTACAACGTAGTAAACCCGCAGTCATGTTAGTGAGAATGGAGATTAATTTTATTGTTTCGTGTTCGTGGTGTCATGAATCCGAAAAACTACATGGTGACGGGAATAAATAAATTAGCTATTTATTTCTATAAAGCACCTAGAGTTATTAATAAGTTTGGATTTAATAATTGGTGTTATTGTGGTTATATTCAAGGGCAACTAAGTTTGCGTTATTGTATTTTAAGATAACTTTCAGGGACTCATTAAGCTAAGCAAACAGTTCCTATTTGCAAATATCAAAATAGCTTTAATTAACCCAGAAAACTCTTCATGCTAAGTTCTCACCCCAAGCCCTTTAAACACCTTTTTATAATCCATTTTCGTATAACCTAGAAACTATGGCTATCTAAGAAGAATAACGACCAATTTATCATGTTAAAGTAGGCACCTGTTTTCACAAGCCCTGTTGAAATAAGTAACAAGTAGGTACCTAAGTTACAGGTCGCCTGTGAACTGATCTAATTACGAAACTTTTTCATTCACAAATTAGTACATTTAAAATATTGCAAGGTGAAACTTTTTCGTTGAAAGAAGATTACTTTATTTTGAATTTGTGAATAGATACTGTGGGAAAAATTACTGTTTTGGATAAGGAGCTTGCCTTTAATAAAATGTCTGTTCGGAACAAAACAGTTGCTATGGAACTATCATCACTGATATTCGTAGGTACTAAAAGATCTCTCTCTCTCTCTCTCTCTCTCTCTCTAAATATTATTTACATTTGAATTAGGCTGATTAAATCTGAGCTTTTCTGACGTCAAAACAAAACACAGCCTCCATAACGCCCACTCTTTACCAATATCTACGTTTCATTTCTTGGAAGAAGAAGTAGCAACGAACTCCCCAGCAACACACCTCCGTCAATTATGTTTGCTTGAAGACATTACCCAAAGCGATATTTATTTTATACAAAAATATAATACCCCGAGCATGGTTATAGACTTCATACGGATAGGTAAGTGAAAGGAGTTTTCAAGACATGGACAAAACATTCGCACATAATGTAGGATTCTTAATGAGAGGACTGAATTTTTATTTCCTAGATAATGTATTATAAAGAGGTAATCTTGTGTGTCGGAACTGCCATGTCAGATTTTCAAAAGTCTTTCACTGATAGCTTCAACAGCGTTCCTGGGTACCATAGGCTAAGTATATTTTATCCCGGTACATGCAGTAGTTCCCTCGATACGCGGGTGGAACCGCGGGAAAACGGCTAGTATTAGATAAATAGTAAAATAGTCTATACAGAAGAATACTTACAGGCTCCTCATTGATATATATAGTGAGGTTAGCACCAGGTCTCGCTGGCGAAGACGTGCAGTTCGCTTGTAACACCTCACCAGGCTGGTATCGATCCTTGTCTGCCTTCAACTGGGGCGGGTGGTGCGGTAATGCTGGAATTTGTTGAAGAAACATGTTAAAAAACAAATAAAGCGTTTAAAGTTCCAGTCTATCTATATGAGACAGGCTTGATTTTGCGTCAGTGTTCCATGTTGTTAATGAAATCTTCTTCTTCTTTCGTGTCGATGACATGTCATATTTTGGGACTACACTATGTCAGCCCAATATGCCGCCACAGCGAGAATGAATAGTAAGCGAGAGAAATATTGGTGGGTCAAAACCCACTGGGGATGCACAATTGTTTGGGACAGTTACCCCGGTACACAATAATGGTTCTAGAAGGAACATAGGTAGGTTTATTGGCGGAGACTTCCAAAAAATGCTAATTATAATGAACAACTTATAACATAGTCTGGAATTGGTTGAAAAATTTTCAAAACAAAATAATATACAAATAAATTATATTAAAATTGACTATCCACAAAATATTCAACTCTCTGATATATCTGAACACCAAAACAACATTAATCATTATTATTCTAAAACCTAGCCTAAAGGGATTTCGAAGAAACGCGTGGGCACTAAATTGAATCCTAACAAAATAAAATACTTATTCAAATGGAGATTGAAACCCTATAATACGTGTTCTCTAGGATTATTGCGGTCCTATGGGAGCCACAATATCAATTTTGTTTGTTTTACATGTAACGATATAAGTATATCATGTAAGTATATCTTGGACACAAATGGCTGATAAAAAGGTGAAGGAAAACATCTTGAGGAAACCTGGACTTTAAAGTCTGAAATCACCAACCCTCATTGAGCAAGCGTGGTGATTAACGCTCGATCCTTCTCCGTGTGAGAGGAGGCCTGTGCCCAGCAGTGGGACGATAAAAAGGCTGTAACAGTGACATGTACCGATGTCAATGATACACTGTCATGATATATGTAAACTAGATGTACATATGTGTCTATTGTGTTTGATACTCTTTCACGGCAAAACGATTGAATTATTCTTAATGAAACTTGACAGTAAAGTTAGCCTATATTACTAGAAGGTGAGATTTTCTCTACAGATAATGTATTTAGGCACTATATTAGTATTGAGTAGATAACTCTCAGTGTTCATGAGATAAAGCTTGGTGATAAAGGACAGACTGACCGACAGACGAACAGTGAAGTCTTAGTAATAGGATCCCGTTGAGTACGGAACACTAAAAATACAAAAAATTACCATCATTTAGTTACTTGGATAAAGTGAAATTAATATTATTATCAGTAAAACAATTAATTTTCCAGGTTCATTAGCGATAGCTAGAAGGTATTATTAGTTATTCAATTGCCTTGTAACTTAATACCTTATTATGTAACAAAATATCTTCAGAAATAGGTCTATTGAGTAACATGATTGCCTATTGTCTGTCGTTACGTCGATTTGTCCAAAATAAGGTAAATTATGTAACATTGTGTTACGTATTTTCTGATGAAGTGTTTTGTCATGACATGATAATCATAATATTCTGATATTCTATTTTTATAATATTATTATTTATTTTATTCGAGAACAAATTATGTTCATCAGAAAGTTATTAAAAGAAGAAGTTATAAGAAGTATGACGGCGGACCCGGTAACGTTCCTCGTCATCCAAACGCATGCATTTACTTTCTTAGGAGATTTTGCGTAAGGCCATCTGCGTTACTCATTTTGTTCTCCATGTGTAAAGTAGGTACTTAAAAATCTATGTTTTTAAAACTAGATGTGACCAGATTTCCAAAAGCTTTTTTACTCTCATTTTTTTCTAAATAATATTTAATTTTGTCTAAAAAGCACGTCACGTAAAATAATAATAATGTTCGAATAAAATTTTTCCTGTTTTATAGATGTAGTAGACCAAAATAAATATTTGTGCCGCACACTGTTCGAATCTTACCTTTATGTAATAAATCCTTCAGCCTATTTCACAAATCACATCACGACAGGCGATAAAATAAGAACAATATGAACACTCAAAATATGCAGAATAAACACAAGTAACTTTGTTTTATTTACTGTTTATATAGCATGATTTTATCTTCTAGTAAAACAAGATACACGATATATTTCCTCGTACTACATAATTTGAAAATAAACATGCTATGTCCTGTCGTAAAGTATAGCGAACACGGAGTCAAAATATTTTTGGTAATATATTGCATAGTCCTTTCTTACATTTTTAGAGAAGGCAGACTTTTTATTGTATCGCATAGAAAGAAAATAGCAGAAAAAAGAAGCTTCCATCCACAATTTCAGTATACTACTTTCTACCACGAAATCCAATAGAACTTCTTCATTTTGCTTCTCAATAATGAGACATCCACGGGTAAGCGCATTCCACCAGGCAAATAAGCATACCAAAACATTATAATATATCATATGTGATACTGTGTGACTTTTTTTTCATTTTTGACTAGAGCGTAAAATCTACACAATCTATCACATATGATATATTATAATGTTTTGGTAGATTTTACGCTCTAGTCAAAAATGAAAAAAAGTACAGATGTCAAAAATCACTATACTTATTTCCTTCCTGTATATTCCTATATTCCTTTTCTGTAGAAACCATTCTATGAGTTATGAAATACACAGTACAAACGGTTATAAATACCAATAAAAAAACTTTACAACAAAATTCACAAACCAAAACAAAATCAATCGCAAAAAAAGCCTTCCCCAACTTCAGAAAACCCCTAAAAACACTAAATTCAAAGATAAGCAGGAACACAACAACTATCAACAACTTTCCTATTACAAACTATAGAATAATCTGGAACTTAGCCTATCCAATCCCTAATAAATATGAGATCGGTCGCCGATTACGATACTGGTATCTGAAACTTTATGTCACATAAAATAACAATAGTGATTCCGTTATGGTCGTTCCAGGGAATGGAATTAGGACCTTCCGAAATTGTGTTGTTGTGGAGGTAATGAATTTTTATTATTTTATTTTGGCATAATTCGATACTATTTTCAAGCTATAAGCTTATAGCTTGAAAATAGCTATAAGCTTATAGCTTGAAAATAGTAAACATTACAAAAATCTTTTTGTTAGAAAAGCGATCCTATTCTCCCCCATTGGGCTGCACTTTTCTTAACCATATTTTCTAAGTGTTTTTTCTAAGTCCACCCTGACTTCTAGAAAGCCGCAGAGGTATAACATCACTGACAATTGGACTGTGGACTACTTTGTGAAGACCAACAACGTGATTTGAGGACCATGTTAAAATGATCCATGAGCTTTCAAAGCAGCATTTTTTACTCTTCGCATATTCAACCCATTATAAAACCTGACTCGAGTGGAAAATCCGATAGTGTAAATGCGCTTGATTTTATCTTACACCCACTAGACCTACGAGGAAATCATTTTTATCTATTACTTACTGTTACTGCCTTTTTATCGTCCCACTGCTGGGATGCGGCCTCCTCTCACACGGAGAAGGATATTACTTGCCCTTCTATTATGAAGTATAAACAGGAAAACTTTCATCATCAAGTCCAAGACTAGTTTTAAAATATACAGTCGAATACAAAATTAGTTATACAAAGTCATAGTCCTCTAAAGCTGCCCTGATTACTCAATTATGAATGAGCCAATAAAATTGTTATGACCCTGTTAAAATGTTACAGAATGATGTTAAATTGAGGACTGAAATATCTTCTACAAATTACGGATATAACTAATAGCTTTCATTTAATTAATAAAATCGTTTGATCACTCTCCTTAAGTGTAATGACAAAGCTATTTCGGAACCGTGTTGGTAATATAAAATTTAATCTGTTTTTCAACGTCTTAGACTCGGAAATGCAATTTGTATAGTTATCAGCACGAATCTTGAGCTCTGACCTACATCTGCGCAGAAGTGATTTATTAGCAATGAACCAATCCCGAGTGACGATTATGACACGATGCACTGCTGACAATCACCGCTTTAGCCCGTCCCCGCGTCTCACTTCATACCACAAAAGGGACCCAATAAATTACTTCTGCGCAGGTGAAGCTCAGAGCTCAAGATTCGTGCCGATAACTATACTTTTTTTTCAATTCGTTGCTGGGTAAAACATCGCAAAGCCCTGACCGTCTGTCATTTTTTCTCATAAAAAAACTCATTTATAAAAAAAAATATAGGTATCTACATTAAATATTGTATAACACTGTTACGTCACTTCTCATAGCTTAAAACCGCTATTCAACATGGCGACAAATAAAGAAAACGTCTGTATTGAAAGCAGGACATCGGAAAATGAAGTGAATGCATTTGTATGCATTCATTCATTCATTCTGAATAGTTTGAGGAAACTGTTTTGAAGCAATAGCGGGTTTCCACGAAAAGAGTTATTTTAAGAAGTATTATGTTTGCAAAACAAGTTATTTTAAGTTTTCATGAATGGTTTAGTTTTAAATAAATAGAAAAAGGTCACTTTTACGTAAGTATTCCAACATAAATATAACCTCATTTACACTAACGTAATTTAAGTGATATTTTTGTGCTGTTGTTAAAATCGGGACGTTTCTGAAACCGCTCGCAACAATATCTTAGCTTTTTCAACAGTATTTATTTTGCAAAAGATCAACAGATTTGATGCCTTTCTCATTATCAGCTAACAATGTACCCGCCATCACAAAGTTGGATCAACCTCCTTCATTGTCTCACGAGGCAGCAAACTGGCCACATAGACACAATTTAGATACTTTTCCCAGTTAATTAAAACTTTTTATTTTATCGTTCGGATATAATATTCAAACTGCGAATAAACTTCGTTCTAAAATTGAGTTAAAGTCGACGCAAGGTTTGTTTAAGACCAGAGACTATAAAATTATAACGGTCATAATTTAAATTTCGAAGGAGTAGATACTTAAGGCTGAATGTACCATTAAACTAATCTAGCTAAACTAAACTCAGTTAATGCAATACCATTATATTTTGAATTCATTTAAGATATACGTATCTTCTAATGGACTAATTAAATGAGGTATATTATGTACATGATGAATGTTCATAATATCCTTTTAATCTTGGTTTCGAAAGGTGAAATCATCCGTTAGTGTCCCGAAACTGCCAAGCTATTTTTTGATGCCAGTCATTTGTTTGAAATTGTTTTAAAAAGTTTGTTGATCTCAATCAATGTTCTTCAATGTTTTTTGAGAGATAATTGTATAATTTTATTATTCTATATTTTTAATAAAGCAAACTCAATTACACTGTATTTTAAAAGTGGATTCTGAAAACGAAATAATATTTTATTAAAAACAGATTCATTGTTATTGAGGCAACTTATGAATATTCATTTGCATAATTATTTTTTTTTATTTCATTAGATAAAAGTTTTTGCATATATTTTTAAAGTTATTTGTCTTTTAGTTTTCACACTGGCACTTACAACGTGTGCCTTAACATTCAACTCAACTTTTTTCTTCGATTCTAAGTCTCTTCTCATCTGCTAACCAAAAAAACGTTACAAAGTCCTGATATTAAAAATAGTACCTGTTACAGCCTTTTTATCGTCTCACTGCTGGGCACAGGCCTCCTCTCACACGGAGAAGGATTGAGCATTAATCACCACGCTTGCTCAATGCGGGTTGGTGATTTCAGTCTATATAGTCCAGGTTTCCTCAAGATGTTTTCCTTCACCTTTTTTATCAGCCATTGGTGTCTAAGATATACTGAGAAAGTACATACAAACTTAGAAAAGTTGCATTGGTACTTGCCTGACCTGGAATCAAACCCACACCCTCATACTCGAGAGGCTGGTTCTTTACCCACTAGGCCACCACGACTTCTTCTTAAAAATAGTAACAAGCAATAAACTACGTCATTTGAAAATAGCTACAAATTACTCCACCTGTTACCACGCCCATAAACTGGCATCCTATCTAACTGGGATAAATTGGGTGAGTACACCGTCAGTACATTTACTGCAAGCCGAGTGTATCTCTCTCGATGTAGTGTATACGAGCAAATTATGCCGAAAGACTAGCTCAGCAGTGCCTGCCTAGTGCGAATTTCATGGCTATGTAAATCTTTGCCCGGCTGTGTTTGAGAGTCATGTGTGTAGCTTGAAATTTGTTTGTAGGTCGCCTTTTAGTGATTTTGTTACAGTAAGAATAAGGTAGTTTTCCCGACACTTAATGGCGGTCTGCAACTTAATTCAAACGCAAGTATATAACAACACAAGTGTAATATGCCAATAATAAATAAAAAATAATTATACAAAAACTACTTGAAGATAGAGAAACAATTCGAAACAGAATATGGCTAGGTAATTACAAAAAAAAACACTTATGATAAAAGAACAGTACAAACTTATAAGAATCGCTTTTCGAAAAATAAAATCTTTTACAAAACAAATACGTAAGTTTCATGACAAAAATGGTGGAAACGTAAGAAAATACTTTTTAGAGAATCAAATGTAGGTAATATTACTTATTACTTACCAATAACATCAATGAATTTGGTAGCAATCTGCGTGGCGAAAGACGGAGAATCAGCCGTTACTTCGCAGCTGAAGTTGCCAGCCAATGACAGATCCAACCTCCGAAGAAGTACTTGTGTGCCGTTTGATCGGTTCATCTGGAATTTTGAGCAAAAATTGCTTCAAGAAACAAGTAAATATATGAGAGGCTTTGTGCCAAAAGTGTACCTAAATTAGTTTTGTCTGATTACCTTTCCAAATCGTTAATTAAACGTTTGTAAGCGCAAAACTATCCAAGTACGGAAATATGATGATGATTAAAGGTATAAGATAGCTAAGATTTCAAATTAAGTACATTACTCTCAATCTACAAGTCTTAATCAAGAAGAAAATTCAAGTGTAAAAATATCCAGCAATATCCAAGATTTCACAAATACTCTTCATCTTTGATGTTAGGTAGTAACATTTCATTTTTATTCATCGGCAAAAGTAGGCACAAAAATTTTCGTCAGGATAATTTGATTCCTTCACTCATTTGAACTCATTATACGAGGTCAGAGTTTGTTGTCAGGCAAAACGTTTAGTTATTATGATAATTTTTATTGTAAATTCTTGGTACTATGAATAATTTCTGACAAATTCTCTGGTCAAATACTTAATAAGCTTATAAAAAAGTAATCTAATATTTTTGGGTCTATCTATAGGTAGGTATGTCAACTAAGTTGCCAATGCAGAGATTTTCTGAAAGATAATGTGGCTGCAAAGACTGTTAATTGTGAGATGACATATAGAAAGGTATGGAAGAAGAGGGCATGCTACCCAACCACAAATATAAATGTGATGATGTAAAATTAACCTAAAAGTACTTCTCTAACACAACATTACGACATCGCCCTTGAAATTCACAAGCCATTGAAACTCATTGACAACCAAATACACAATTACTGCCACTCCATTAAACAAGAAGTACAACTAAAAAACACTGCCGAGATCCCAGACAGCTATTACGAACATCGATTTTGGTTGCCAAAAAAAGAGAAAAAGAAAATACCGAATACAATGCACCTCGTGCAGTAAATATCCAGAATGGATTTCAAAGTATCCACCAACAGATATTCAGACTAAACACGTGCAATAAAAGAGATCTGAAAAACCTCATTCCCGTATAATGAAAGGAAGACAGGACTATACATTCCCGGATCGCACCTCGAAAATCGTTTTCAGTCCCGATCCAGTCTTTATCGATTCAATCTAGCAAAGTGAGAGCATACTGGTGACGCTGCTAGCGAAATTCCGAATGTTTTCAAACAGGTACACAATATGTGTACTAAATTTTTGTCGCCTGACAGCCATTTTGTTTTTACCCTTTTTCGCTGACCGTATTCAAACGTGGAACTGGCAGACTTTGTTTAAATTTTGGAACGTTTGCTCACTAAATCTGGTACATTGCCTATAAAACTTTTTGGAGCTTCGTTTTACTTAATTTCGATTTAGTTTATTCTTATCCTTGTTAGCAAAAAAGTCGAAAGCAATTTAAAAAAGGTAAACCTTTTTCCTTTTTGTGGTGATTATACAAAATTTTTTATTTGATATAGGTCAATTGCCTTTTAAAAAAATACCACAATTACTTTATTTAAATAAACAGGATCATATAGCCAACAGAGCTTAGTCCCAAAAGCCCTTTCATACACAAATGGAGGCAGTAAAAACGTTGTACATATACCACTCTTTGTTTCTATTAACCTGATGACAAAGATCCCTTCTTAATTCATTAGACATCACTAAAGTCTTCAGAGAATACAAAGCACAGAATCACGACCAAAAACAAATACCCTCCCAAATAAACGTGTCGATCTACTGAGCTAATTGCATTAACAGTGCACCATTCTCCCGATCCAACCCAATCAACTGAGCAGGGTTCATTCCTTTGTTTATCGCAGGTGACTCGAAAGAATTAGGTAGCTCCGATCGAATCCTATCCATCCGTGTAATAGCATCTTTAATCTGTCCTGCAGGAACCAACCGATGGGGAAGGAAAAACATTATGCTGAAAGGTAAAGTCCCTAATTATCTTTATGTAGCTCTTGGGTGGGATAGCTGATATTGAGAAGATAAAAGATGGTACGAATCGAGATAAGATCGCATTGACTTAAGCATGGGGTCGGGCGTTTTTATGGAGTCTGGTTTTATATTCCAGATACGATTCTGGGCAAGTTTATGCCTGTTCTTCTTAATGGCTCATTGCACAATAATTGGATGTCGAAACTGCATTAAATAAATTACAATCATTAATTTTATGTTAACGATTGTACAATCTTTATGCACTTTATTCCGAACTAATTAAAATAAAATTACACTTCAAAGGTTCAAAGATAAACGCATAGAAGAATTACCAAAAACTATATGACAGTAACAAGAGAAAATAAACTTACATCTACATAGATCCCAGGCAATCCAAACACTCTCGTATCAGGCTCTTCCATGGGAGTATACCTGTAGAACTCGTGGTTTCCTCTGTACCACTTGACGGAGTACAAGGGAGCGCCCTGCATGTCCCGTGAACAGATGAGTGCGGCTGTACCACCCCTGATCACGTTGGTCGGTTGTACCAGGAGCATAACGTCACGAAGACTTGTTACACCTGAAATCAATAAAAAATATTGTTATAGTTTTTATTAGTTTGTTGTAGGGCAAAAAAAATAATTTAATTTTCTCTGAAGTTTCTGGAATTTAGTAACAATTTTTATAATAACAATGTTTACGCAGAACCGATTAAAAGGTCTTCGCAGAATCAAAGTTCATTAACGAAATCGATTTAAACAGTATTTCAAAAACTGAATTTTCATTTTTATAAACAAAGAAAATTTTCATAATGAAAATCCGAAAACTTTGAACGAAAATCTGTTTTATGGAGCACGTTCAGTGAACCGAATTTATAATCAGAAATTAATGTTACGTTTAGATGGAACGAAAACCAATAAGTGCAGACAATCAGTATTGTGAAAAAACATTATCGAACGTGTTCATGAAGGAATGCTTTCACGTTCACACCACAAAACAAAGCCACTTGAGCCAGCTCAATAAATCGTCAAACACATCCGACATCATAAGATATGGGCTTGCTCTTTCGGCTTGTATTCCAAAAAAGACATGACAAAGTATGATCACATTTCTCGGATATCTAATAGAGGGCCTTTACCAAAACTCAGATCGATTGTCCCATAACTCTTATGAGACATGTCACATATTGTACCACGTCCGAGACAATAAAATATAAAATATCCGACCTCTCCCGAATTTAGAGCTTCGGGAAAAAAATCTAAGCAAATATACTGAATGTTTTTTTCTGTCTGGACTAAAGCAAACTGTGCTGGATTTATATCGTGTTTTTATAGAAATCAGTTCGAAGGAAAAGTGAAGTGTTTGCTCCGAGTAAACTGGGGATAAATCATTTTATATTTATGGTTATATATATATATATATATATATATATTTGTATTATATATATATATATTTGTTATATATATAGATATATAGAGGTATAATAAAGTATCTTTTTTCATCGTTGACAGCAAATTAAATCCAATATTGACGCTCGAGTTGCATTATTTGACCTACTCACTGGTCAGCGCTGCAAATAAATTAAATAATGAAAATAAAGTAAATATTTCCTCCAAAATTCACCAATCGAAATCATGATAAAAGTATTAATTTTACTATGAAAGAATTTAATCTATGTGAACAATTTTTAATTTAGTTGCTGGAAAATGAAGTTTCGATTATATCTTGCACTAGCTTCTGCCAGCGATTTCACCCGCATCCCGTGGAAACCTCTGCACGAACCCGGATAAAAAGTAGCCTATAGCCTTTCTCGGTAAATGGGCTATCTAACACCGAAAGAATTGTTCAAATCGGACCAGTAGTTCCTGAGATTAGCACGTTCAAACAAACTCTTCAGCTTTGTAATATTACTATAGATTTTACAATAATATGTTGATTGTAGACTGAAAAATCAAGGCGGGGATTAACAATAGGTCGAATCATTCTTTTTTTTATAAAAATGTAATTATTGACGTATCAGCCATTATTTCTGTACCCAGTCACATATTTTTTTCCTATATTTCGATTGTATAGTGAAATTGTAAGGCTCACCTTACAATTTATTTTGAAGAGTACGTATCTAACACCATCCTCACCTCCCAATTTTGTACCTCTAGTTCCAAAATACCAGATACCTGATCTCCTAATTCACGCACGAAGTAAATCAAAACGTATCTATCTCCCTCTCAAAGAGCGTTCTATGTATCAAAGTCAAAGTCGAAGTAAAGTTAAGGAAATTAACAGCACCCCGTGGATTTCCACCTACCGCAATTTCAAATACATGGCGTGTTTGTGGCTGAACAATTTTCAGCTTACAAGTATACTCAGGTCAGTATACTAGGTCAGAATTGTTTAAAGAAAATCGTGAATTCAATAAAAGTTTTTAGTCGGTTTGATACCGGTCAAATACCTGGGGCCCGATTCTCCTAATTTTACTTAAGCAACATAAGATTCACGTTCGACTCGATTCGACTGAGATCCGATCCCTACTCGATTACGATTGAAGCGTATGTGGCATTCCGCTATTTTTTCTTTGAAATAAACGTTTTTATCCTTTTCTGTCATTCAATAATGAATCATTTTGTCTGCAAATGATTTACGATTGCAAAATGATTGTACAGCAAACTACCGTATAGACCAAAATTACCAAAATAGCAGACCAATCGCACACCAATCAAATGTCAATCGAATACGATTGGTCTTTTATTAGTAGCAGAATGACCGATATGGTTAAAACTGCTATTGCGATTCGATTTCTATTCGATTTTGACAGTATTAACTTAGGAGAATCGGGCCCCAGATGTACGTACTACCATTCATTAACATAAAGATTTATGAAAACCAACAAACTGTTGGCCGACTAAAAGTTTGCAGTATGCTATTAGAAGTTGCTACTTATTGATACATATCATGTTTCTATGATAGAGGTAAGTACAGGAAAATAATTATTTTCCTAAAATTCAGGTCTGTTTTTTTATGTGGCAACTGACTGCTATCTCGGATGTAATAATCAGGTGGTATGATAATTTATCTGAATTTGCGGTAAATCTTAGAATCTGTACATTTTTTTAAGTTTTTTTTTACATTTTCTGGTCTTTACATTAAAGATATATAATAGTGGAGTAAGTGAAATTTCGTGTATGTAATTTGCATTATTGGGATTGAAGGTTTTGACCTTTCTGAAAACTTTGAATGGTCAACGTGTTATCAAAGACAAAGTCATATTAGTTTCGAATGAATTACAAGTCTTTTTGAAGTTTAAATTATAAAGTACTTGAATTGCAATTTTGTTTTCACAGTCACAGCTGTTGTAAGTCTGTATTTTCTGATTGTAATT
Source organism: Helicoverpa zea (assembly GCF_022581195.2). NCBI lineage: Eukaryota > Metazoa > Arthropoda > Insecta > Lepidoptera > Noctuidae > Helicoverpa > Helicoverpa zea. The sequence goes on from NC_061462.1 coordinate 1,642,292, forward strand.
GAATTTTAAAGGTATTTTAGTTGACTATTGGTTTTGAATAATAGCTTTGCCAATTACCAGTTTTAAGCCACAGAATAAGAAGATGAGGAACTATCAGATTTATAATATTAGTCGGGGAAAACGGGTGGGAGGCCTAGCTAGGACAACAATGATCGTGTTCCGGGGTGATGTTATACTGTAGGTCCCGTTTGTCATTTTTGGCATTCGTTACGGGTGGTCAAGAAGCCAGTAAGTCTGATTGCCAGTGTCACCAAGGAGTATTGGGTTGCCCGGGTAACTGGGTTGAGAAGGTCAGACAAGCTTCTTGTAAAACTCTGTGCAGATGATGATGATATCCAATAATAGAAACCTTCAAGGCATAAGAAGATGACTGACTTTCACATTTATAATATTAGTCGTGGTAATACATAACTTAGGCAAGTCTAAACATCCATATAGCCTAGCAAAGACGGTATACAAATATCTATCTGAGAGATAAACCAAGGGTCTTGCTAATTCTGTTTGCATACGAAATGTAAACAGAGAACGCATCACTGCTGTGTAATGCCTACAAAATTGCGTCTTATGGTATGAGTTACAGAAAATTCAACCCTATTTGGCTATGCAAACGGTGCAATTTGCCTTTGATACTTTTGACTTATTTCTTGCAGTTATCGTACGTACTGGTATAGGATAGCAGAAAAAGAAATATTTGTGTTTTTGGCCTTACAATGGATGAGCGGTGACAAGCAAGCTTTCTTTGAGCTATTTAGTAGTCATCATCATCATCATCATCAGCCTATCGCAGTCCACTGCTGGACATAGGCCTCTCCAAGTGCACGCCACTGAGATCGATTTTCGGCTTCTCGCATCCAGCTCCTGCCAGCCGCCTTGCGCAAGTCATCACTCCACCGTGCCTGAGGACGTCCTACACTACGTTTGCCGAGGCGTGGTCTCCACTCCAGAACTCGTTTACCCCAACGGTTATCGGTTCTTCGGCTAATATGGCCAGCCCACTGCCACTTCAGCTTGCTGATTCGGTGGGCTATGTCGATGACCTTGGTTCTCTGACGGATTACCTCATTTCTGATGCGATCCCTCAGAGAAATGCCGAGCATAGCCCTTTCCATAGCCCGCTGAGCGACTTTAAACTTGTGAACCAGCCGCACCGACAGTGTCCACGTTTCGGCTCCGTAAGTCATGACAGGTAGGACGCACTGATTGAAGACTTTTGTCTTTAGGCACTGTGGGATCGACGATGTTAGGACTCGACGTAGCTTCCCAAATGCAGCCCAACCCAACTGAATTCTCCTATTCACCTCGTCCTCAAAGTTGTTTCTACCTAACTGCAATGTCTGCCCGAGGTAAACATATTTCCGAACAACTTCGAGAACGGCGCCGTGTATCGCTATCGGTTCCGGTAGAACATGTTCATTGAACATGACCTTGGTTTTGTCCAAGTTCATCCGTAGGCCGATGCGTAGAGAAGATTCAGCCAGGTCGTTCAGCATCTGTTGTAGGTCCTGCAGCGTTTCCGCCATGATGACGATATCGTCGGCAAATCGCAAGTGAGAGATGTGTTCGCCATTGATGTTGATGCCGCGTCCTTTCCAGTTCAGCGTCTTGAACATATCCTCCATTGCATTAGTGAACAGTTTCGGGGAAATAACATCCCCTTGTCTCACTCCTCGATGCAACGGTATGGGCCTTGTTTGCTGATTCTGTACTTGGACGGACATTGTAGCGGCTTCGTAGAGACATCTCATCACTTGGATGTATCGCCAATCTACTTGACAACGCTGCAGGGACTCCAGAACAGACCAGATTTCAACCGAGTCAAAGGCCTTCTCATAGTCCACAAATGCTAGACACAGGGGCTGATTATACTCTTCGGTCTTCTGTATAATCTGCCGCACTGTGTGGATGTGGTCTATGGTGCCGTATCCGCTCCGAAACCCAGCCTGCTCCGGTGGTTGGAATTCGTCGAGTCTTCGCGCAAGTCGGTTCGTGATCACTCTTGAGAACAGCTTATAGACGTGGCTTAGGAGGGAAATGGGTCGATAGTTCTTCAACTGGGTTTGGTCTCCCTTTTTGAAGAACAGGACGACAACACTCCTACTCCACGCCTCTGGAGTTCTCCCTTCAAACAGGACGGCATTAAAAAGCTTCTGGAGCTCCCCCAGTACGGGCTTTCCTCCTGCTTTTAGTAGCTCTGTTGTAATGCCATCCTCGCCAGGGGCTTTTCCATTTTTGAGCTGTCTCAGAGCGATCTCGATTTCGCCACTGCTGACTTCTGGCAGGTCTTCGGTGAAATGGCGTGTTAATGTGGCTCTAGAATCCTCATTTCCGGGATCAGGTCGGGATGCATGCGATGCGTATAACCGGCCATAGAAATTTTCCACTTCCGAAAGGACTGCCGGCACCGAAGAAACGACTTCTCCGCTTGCTGTGGTCAGCTTCGTCAAGTGGCTTCTTCCAAGAGATTGTACGAACACCTTTGACCCCCGATTCAGCTCAATTGCTCTTTCAATGGCAAGAGTATTGGAGCACCGGAGGTCGCGTCGTACGTGCTTGTTGATCTCTTGGTTTAGAGCTCGCTTAGCTGACGAAGTGACAGGCGGGTTTTCACGTCGTTTCTTCATAAGTCCTAATGTCTCTTCCGAAAGCTTTGATTTCTTGCCCTTACGCTGCATGTTACAGAATCTCGAACCTTCCTCCCTGAGGATCCGAACCACATATTCGTGGTTCTGGTTAACGTCTGTTGTGGTTTCCACGGCGGCAAATCGGTTCTCCAAATGTGACTGGAACGTTTCAGATCCTGTCATGGTTTGGAGCAGTGTTGGTCGGAGCCTGGCCTTTATCAGACGGAAACGTTCGGCCTTGAAGTTGATATTCAGAGAGCCTCGAACAAGTCGGTGATCGCTCCCGGTATTAAACCTATTGATCACGGAGACGTCTCTGAATATGTGCTTCTTGTTCGTCATGATGAAGTCAATCTCATTTTTAGTCATAGTGTCGGGGCTTTGCCACGTCCACTTCCTTTGGGGCCGCTTTTTGAAAAAGGAGTTCATCAAAAAGAGCCCCTCGCGTTCGAGGAAGTTGACGAGCATTTGCCCCCTATGATTCCTGCTTCCAAATCCATGGGATCCTACTGCCGATTCGCCGCAAATCTGTACTCCCACTTTAGCGTTAAAGTCCCCCATGACAACGGTGTAATGGGTCTTTGTAGTGAAGTGGAGGGCCCTTGATATATCATCAAACATATTCTCCACTTCATCGTCTGAATGTGTCGAGGTCGGTGCGTACACTTGCACTACCTTGAGGCTATACCTATCGGTGAGCTTTATGATAAGGTACGCTACCCTGTTCGACACACTAGACACCTCCACAACGTTATCAGCTAGGGACTTATTAACCAGAAACCCAACGCCACCTTGGGATTGTTGGTCTCCCTCTCGGAAGTACATTAGGTGACCTGATTCGAGGGTTATGGTGTCCTCCCCCTCTCTTCGAACTTCACATAACCCTAATATGTGCCACCTAATCTTCCCAAGTTCCACTTCGAGTTGCGCCAGATGCGAGTCAAGCCGTAGCGTGCGGCCGTTGTACGTCGCAAGAGTCAGTTTAGTTTGGTGGCCTCCCGTAACCCGGAGATTCTTCGCACCCCCTGTCCCACCGTAACCACGGTCGCCACCGTGACCGGGAATAGCGGGACTGCCGGGAACTAGGGGCCGTGGCTTTTTTGTGCTGCTCATGAAGGTATTTAGCCTACTGCTATCACGCTGGCCAGACGGGTTGATAGAGGGTTTTTTTCCGAGTTTTCCTTCTCTCACACTGGTGTTCGGTGCATTCTTTACTCCATTAGTCGACTTCTACGACACCCACTGGAAGAAGGGGTAGCGACATACGTATTCTAAAGCCGTCGCTACACGGCATGTTTAGTAGTCATATGGGAGTATAACTATTATAATGACAGTTTCTGGACTCAATATTATATAAATCAAAGAGCTTACCTGAAAGGCCTCTTCTTTCTGTTTATATCATAAAATATTATATAAACTATTTTATTGTGTTCAGTAGGAAAACATAAATTACACAAATCAAGCAACTCTCATAATTTTCCTCAATGTCAGTAGTTCAGGATAATGATAATAGATAACGCTAGCAGGCGCATTTCACTCTTGTAGAAAATTTAATAGCGAGATGTTTTCCTGTTGATAAATCTGTTATTTGTCTAAACATTACTTATAATGGGCGTATAATGAGATGTGTTGTTGGGTGCAAGATATTCAATACTGTTTGACCTGTAAAGCGACCAAAATAGTTTATGAAACATGCCCACAGTTTCGCCCGCCTCCCGAGCTTTAGCTGTCATCCGGGCACAGTGGAACCAACAAAATCGGTTCATTAGTTTTGGAGCTACAAAAGTACAAACAAAGAAAATAAGGTTTTCTCTTCATAATATTGGTATAAAAGTAGATATTTATACTGAAATACGATATTTCTGTCTAAATTAGGTATCATGAATTAGGTACTGTTGATATTTCTATCGAAAACAAGATGTTTTGCTATTGAAGTAATAAATAATTGGGTAATCTGAGAATTGCTTTTACGTTAATTAATAATTATTAGATCTTAATAATCCAGCAGGTTTTCCCTGACGGATAAAAATAGTCCAAAAATCCAGGTCATAATATAATGATTTATAGTTTTCTGTTATATAGGATATGATGTTACTAAACCTAGGTATATAAAATATGAGTGGCATAATGTTCGATAGTAAAAACAAACTACTTATACCTACTATGATGTTTCACAATTTGCTTAGAAAACTTATAATGCGCTTTCATATTCTTTGAATCCACTAATTAAAGGATTTTTACTAATTGAAATAACAGAAATAACAATAAATCTGCAAAATAAATGCCTCCCCCAGTAATAACACAAAAGACCTTGTAAAGAATGCGGTACGATCGCCTTTTGATATTTTTTTAGAGTAAAAATACAACTGTCTAAAATGTCTCATTATTCAATAGAAATGAGGTTCTGACTTACATTTATAACTTCTTTAAATACCTATAATAATATTGTTAGAGATAAATCCTCCTTGCAGCAACCTAGACTGACTGGGATGGTTTAAAATCAAAAGTTATGATGAACACTGAACATCAGTGTGTTTTTGATGTGTGTTTTTCGTATTCAAGTACCACTTCTGATCTGATTTTTAAGAATAATATTTACGAATCCTTACCATAAGTGGCAAAATAGTTAAGGCTCTCATAGCGAGCTACAATTCGGTCAAAAGAAAAATACCACAAAATTATTCAGACAAGGATAGCTGAAAAAGATACGGTCGCCTATTGTTGTCTATTTTTTTTTATAAAATAAGTAATGTTTCATGTCACTCAACCGACTAGTGTAAAAAAAATGGTACAAAAGATTAGTTTACATGACTGAATATACTTTTACGTACGTTACGTCTATCAAAATAAAAGGCGTATTTATGTAAATATCGCTTAGGCTGGCATAAAGTTTTACATTTTTATGTAGCGTTGTTCAGTATTCCCATTAGAAAATACTGTATAAGTATCTGATATAAACTTGAACAATTGACGCAGAAGAATCAATCGTTATTGCTAGGGAGTATGTTAACTTTGAAAAGTTATGTTTAAACTCGTAACTGAGCGCCAAAGGCCATAACTATGAGACCAAAATGACCGCCAAAAAACAATTATAAAAAAAAATATCATCATTCTGCATCACACTTCAATATCACTCTAAAATCCCCATACCCCCAATGATACCTCTCAAAAATAATATACAAGGAACGTCATAAAACACAGCATTTTGACATTCACTACAGCCTACCTGTGTCATCGGAATGACAGCAAATAAAACTGGCGAGTTACGTTTACGGCTGAACCTTTAAATGCGTGTGCCGACTATCGTAGTAGGTTTCAGTAAAGAGTCTTGATACTTGTGGAAAGTGGAGTGTTTTCTATGTTTGTTTTTGGAATTTACTGAAGTTGACTGTGTTTTAAACTTTTTCTTCTTCTACCTAACTCGAATATACCACGTTATCCGAGGTCGGCTTCCATTTTCGAAATTCTCTGCAGTTGAATCTTACGCATGGACTCTAATAGGCAGATTGCTTAAGTATCTGACCATCAATAGTCAGTTAATGAGCAAAATCAACGTTATGCTATCTCTCTATACTTTGTCCCCTTTTAAGAATATAAGGATCTGTGTCACGATTGGTGCAGATGATCTATGCGGTACAGTTTGCAATTATACACAGATATAATTGAAAACTAAGCGACGTAAAGGCTCTATCTATTTAAAATTATTTTAGCTAATGTGAATTTTGCGAAAACTTTTTACTTTGCGTATATTGCATTACAGAAGAAAAAAATGGTACATTGTCATTAAATAGATTGATAAAGATGAATTTGCGTGAAAATGACTTGTTAGTTTTTCTCCAAATTCACTAATACACAAATCAAGACCATGTATTCCTGAACTATATAGCCTCCAGTCTGTGCTCAGTTAATAGGTTCGCAGTCATTACGAGGGCACTGTGGGCGTACAATACAATTATATAGAACTACTGCCTAACCCTAAGGGGCAAACAAACGATTGTTACAGTTATGGTACTCAGTTTGTTTAGTTATTTTCTACTGAAAATCTAACTAACAATGTGGATATTTGTTACTCTTTCACGAAAAAAGTTGTAATGTCATTTTGACAGTAATTTGGCTTAATATATTGTAATATAAATTTTTATGTCGATGGTATCACCTCCTCGGTAGCCTCGGTATCACTCACAGCCCGAAGAAGCCCAAAAATTCAGTAACTAAAAAGTAGAATATCATTTGAGCAATTTTTATCCGGATGCGAGAAGTAGTTTCCTCCGAATGTGGGTAAAACCATAAAAATCGGCAAGATACAAAATAAATTGTTGTATTTCTTCGGAACAATAGTAAAGTATGTTCTTCTTGCAGTCGTGAAATAGTTGCGATGTAATAAATGGTCTCTTAGAGTTATGGCGTATGTTTGACGCAGTTTAGGATGTCCTGACCAGGCTGCGAACAATATTAATACTTCTACCACAGCTTGAACTTTTCTCAAGTTTCTGCTAATAAAAAATGCTAGGTTCTTCGGCTATTTTCTTAGATTTTTTTCAAAATATGGTAGCTTTAAAACACTAGGTCTATTTGGAGATAGAAACTTGGGATGCTGTATTTCAAGTTCTAAAACAAGAGTTACTCGTGTAAACCTATTTCAGTAAACAAAGTGTACATAAAATCCACAAGTAACATTCTCGCGGTAAGTCATTTAAGCGGGAAGCCGTCTACCGCGAAATCTCTACTATAGTTCGGCCATTCAGAGAATGCGTTCCTGACACGTCGCGATTGAACTGACGACGTAACTTTGCAATGGCGTTGCAGTTACGATAAAAATATTTTTGCTGGTTGTTTACCGTTTTAACAATTGAGGAGCATTAAAACAACATTATTATATCAATAATCAATGAATGTTATAATTTTGTGCCAAACTGAGTGTCAAATAACTTGGTAAACAATATTTTTCTAAATCTATACTGCGCTATTACAAGGTTATGTCAGCGGTTTATATTTTGTAGTGCTGTGCTAAAAATAACAGGCAAGTATCGTAATCTGTTCTTATACAGTTATAATATAAAATAATACGTTTTGATTTTCTTTTTAAGAATTGGAAAATAATGGACTATAAGACTTAATTATAACGTTTATGAAATATAAAAATAAAACTATGACCAAACCGCATTTTTATACTTAGATTAAAAATGGTAACCCCAAATGGCGTTATGGGCCGCCATTTTGTGACGCTAAAACAGTCGTCCGTTGTCGTTTCGTGCGCATAGACCACGTTTTTCAAGTGTTTTCGATCTGTTTTTATTTGATTACCCGGCTTTTGTTAGACCGAGATATCAGGATTGATTCTGTTATTGATAATAATATAATTATACATGTAGGCGAAGATGATGATGAAGACACCACCTCCTCAAGCAAATCGGAGTCTGATTAATATTCTGTTCGCACATTCAATTCAATGTACTTGTAACAAAGAATAAATAAAACAATTTTATTATATGAATATTACCTTTTTTTGGTTTCCACTTAAATAACTAAAATATAAAACAAATGATTCCGCCAATTTAAAACGAAAATAATCTTAAAATAATGCGGCGGTTCATTTTGAAGGAACGGTAACGAACTCAGTGTTATGTTGTGCCCATCACTAGTCGTGACTAACTGATAGGTGTCAGGAACGCATTCTCTGAACGGCCGAAGTATAATCCTGTTTCATACCTTCTAAAGATTTTAGAACTTAAACCGACACATTAATAGGTCGTTATAGAAAGAAATATACTCCAATCTGCATAATTTTAATGTTACTTTTCCGCTCCTCAAGTAAAATCACGTCGTTATTTAAATTTTCTCTTTGGAAAACAACCCGATCTTTATCTGAAAATGGCGTCCTAATCTATTTTGGCATCAGAAAGTGTTTTTGGGAAATAATAAAGATTTGACATCCATGTTCTTTAGGTTTTCGTAATACGACATTTATAATCCAAGGAGTTGTTAGTCGGCGCTTTTTTATTGCACGAAAGAAGAAAATTTCGTAAAACAGCCAGTAACATTTTGAATTTAGAAGCCTGTACGTTTTTTTTTAAGTGAATTTGGAACGCAGTCGGCGTAGCAAGACCATAAAGTTAACATAAATAAAGGTTTAATTTGAAAGCTTAAGTCCGTAAGAGTTCAATTAAAATAAATTTAAATTAACTGTACGTTCGCAATAAAATGGTTTTTATTTTCGCGTTAAAGATGATGTTATGGAGATAAACGTACGAATATTATTGTCCTATTTTAATAGCCATACTTAATGGAAAGAGCATAATTGAAGCTCTGCCTAAAATTACCAGATGTTTTAAAAAAAGTTAAGCCTAGAAAAGTCCAATTTCATTCATAAAAAAGAAAAATTACAGTGATAATATTCCACCAGAAGAAATGATTGGGAATAGATCACGAAGGCTTCATAACGAGGTTTTCTTTCGATGTCATCTCATTTCTATCTTAGCATTCCGTATTCCCTGACTTAGCTGAAATGTACCCAAGGAATTTTCAGTATCATTTGCCTTACGTAGAAGATTTGTGTAATTTTGATATTAACTTGAAATATACTCGTAAAGTTTGCTGATGGTGAAAAAGTATATTTAACTGCGAAAATACATATGTAAAAAATATTTAAGTATTTCGTAATTTTTTTTATAAGAAAATCGAAATAAAAATAGTTTTGGTATTATTTGAAACACATTAACAGAGTATGCGCATTTTTTTCCTTTTGACAAAGATCAAAGGCAATTTTTCACTTTAGTAGGTATTTTATTTCGAATTATACAAAGTAGAGCAATTATAAAAAAAAATGTTAGGTCCGTAATAGGACCTTGAGTCTTAGAACCCTTGAGCGAATACCAGAATATGTTTTATAAAGTACCTAATTATGTCTTTGAACCCGCGAATACATGTAGTACAGTAAAATATTGTAGTACATTATGTTTACTTTATTTAAGACCTAAACAGGTACTTCTCTCAGGCCTGAAAAATAAATCTCATAATCCACAGTTTAAATAGACAAACTCTCATTATGTGGCAATTTAAATAATATATGATAGTTCATTTAGGCTGCTACTTACCCTATTACCTACCTATAAATAGTCATATTTTCAAAAACACATTTACCCTATGAGTAGGTAAGTCATAATCAGAAAGTGATATGGATTTTTTTGCATTTATTTCAAAGGTTCTAGTTAATTACAAAGGTACATTTAATTTAAGGTATTTTTTCAAACCTTTTGGAACACTCACGCTCAGTTTTAGAAAAATAGTAATTGCAAAGTGACCAATGAAGATAAAAATATAACGTGTCAAAGTATTTTCTCAGTTATGTTTTTTAAGACATAAATAGTGACGTTTTAGCTTGTTTGAAAGACGTATTTTCAGCTAACTTGTCTACTATTTGTTTTATATATTCTTCATAAAATATTACATTTAAACCATTGCCAATATTATAGGATGATGTTCGATCAATCAAATGTTATGTCCGAGGCTGTCATTTGTTTTGTGGCCGCCATTTTATTTTAGTCAATTGCTTGTATTAAGAATACTGCTATATCATCAATCAAACATTTGTTTGGGGTAAATCGATCATTTTTATATTAAAACCACCTTCATCAAAGTTAAACTACCTATGTTTTTTGGTTTTACTTGCGTCCTGAAAGTAGTAATTTCGTCTAAAATTACTGATTAGAGGTCAAATTAGGTTCAGTTAGATGCTTCACCAGTGGAAACTATATCACATATATATAATATAAGAAATATATTTTTTATCAGTTTTGTGGTTTCGTAGATAACTGTGTGCAAGCAAACAAACAAACAAGCTTTTTAGTATTATAATGTAAGTAAAAATTGTGTAACTTTTCATAAGATTTTTTGACAGAGATATAAATCTAGTTAGCGAAATGCTGACTTTCGATTTTAATGTGTTTCAGCTGAAATGATAAACGTCAACTCAACAGATCATTAATTTCTGTTGAATCAACATCTCGTAATGCCATTTATGCTGGCATGAAGCTTATAATAACGATAATAATTTATTGAAAAGAGGTTAGGAGACATTTATACCTAATAGTAGAAATGTAAGTTCTACATATAATATAAAAATAGAGCTGGAGAGTTTGTTTGTCTATACACGCTAATCTTAGGAATATAATATTAGATAGCCCATTTATCGGAAGGCCGTGGGCTACTTTTTATCCGAATACGTGAAGAAGTTATGACAGGACGCGGGTGAAACCTCTGATGGAAGCTAGTGCAAAATACTGGTCATAAAGGTAAGCTGCCCAGTTTACACAAAATAAATCCAGTTGCTTTTGCGTGAAAGAGGAACAAACATTCATACTAATTCATACATACAGACTCTCGCGTTTATAATATTAGTAAGAAATATAGCGATATAAAGCGGAGGTCCCAATGGACCGCTTGAATAGACATCGCGTCAATATTATCCCATTATGACATACATTCTAACTCACAGAAATAATTAATTTGTTATTCTCATTATCTCCAGCAGATATTAATACGTTGTAAGTAAAATAATCTTCCTTTTAATCGTAACGAGAAATGTGTACGAAAATTGTCAGCATAATTATTATTATTTATTGTACTGTGAGTCCTCGGCCTTTTTTAGCTTTTAACAGATCTGGGGAATCGTTTATTTTAAAAAAAGCTTTTTCCTCAGCTTTAGGCATTTATTCTATGTGCCTACAATACGTTTTAGAAAAAATATGTCGGTTACATTGTCATTTAGTACAAAAAGATTAAAAATGGATGGGGTCTTTCTTTATATGGATATTATTCTGAGCCTAAACAACTATCGACTATTAGCGGACTAAAAGTTTGCAGTGTCTTGGTTAGTTTAACTGAGCCTTTCACACAACATTTAACCTTCTAATGAATGAAATAAAAGCCTCCTGTTTATCTAGGTAACCACTGCGTCGGCTCACTAACTCTTCAGGAATCCCGGTTTCGATTTTCCACGTCAGCTGACCTGTGATTGAGTTTTCCTTTTAGATAAAAATCCAACTACGGTTCATTTATAGGGTAAGATGAAGCGGTGAATGCAATTGAGTTGTTTGACTTATTATTTTTCCGTTAATTAATAGTTTTTTGTTATTCACGTTATTGATATGTGTGGTGTTTGTGCCTAATTTTTTTCTTTCTGACAACTAGTTACCACGTGTTTTCGAGTTGGCTGGTTAAATTATTTTGAGGAAGTCACATAAGCAGTCACTTCGTATTAAACACTGTTAAACTGGAAGCCGACCCCAGCATACTTGGGAAAAGAATAGGCAAATTTTTGTGTATTTTTTTTATTTGTCTGTTTTGTTCATGTGTATTGTGTTATTTTCTTAGTTTTTTATTGATGGCATGTATTATTTGTAACAAGTTCAAATAAGTTAATGATAAAACAAAAAATCTATAAAAGTAGGTATCACAAGGTAAACAACCCAATCTTATAAAAGTACCTGTAGGTTACATCAATTTGCAATTAACGTAATTAATTAAATCATAAAGCTATCATACTATACCAACGTACTTTGTGTGTTAGATCAAAGGTCCTGTTCGCTCATATTACCCAATTGACGCCCAAAATACGTATAAGCAAACACTTAAATGTCACGCATAATACCAAATTTGAGTACCCATTATCACAGTCACATGTTTCCCTTTCATCTGAATGTAAATTATAATAACAGTTATGAACATTAAATCAAACGCCGCTAACTAATTGAGTTTGATAAGTACCATAACTATGCGTTGTGGACATACTTAGTGTTGACACAAGCTGTATGATAGTTTCACTTAACTGTTGAACAAAAGTCCGACTTTGCTAAGCTGTTGCATAGCTTGTCGCTCGGTTGGACCAACAAGTGCTTTCATTTTTAACCTGCGGTGAGTTGGCTCTGGATTTTGCGTGTATCTAAAATGCTTTTTTGATAATAATCAAACTTTAAAGTCCAAATGGTCCATATTTGGGTCATCTTGGCACTACTACGCAACCTGACATAATTTTTAAACCAAATTACTTTTCAATCAGTCCAACACATACCTTTCATGCATAATCAAAAGACAACATTACTCTCGCATCAGTAAATACATATAAGCTGAAAATTGCAATTCCTTTTGGGAATTTCCGATCTTAATTTAAGATTAATTACGAAAATGTGTGTACAAAGAAAATTCTGTTTTAATATTAAAGTATGTTGTAGATGGTATCGTGAAATCTCATTATTGCGTAATGAGGAAGCAATCGGGTAACACGTCTCTAGAGTACGAAGACAGTGATATATTGTATTGTGGACCTGATAACGGCATAAATAATTCTATACGATTTTCGGCTTACCTACATCCAATTTAGATATTGGTGGGTTCTTTAATAATGTTCTTTATGTGTACCTAATATTATTTGCTGGGTAGCTTTGCGATCATGGCTAAGTTATATCCGCATGGCTTTTTCTATAAAGCTTTTTGTCCAATCCGATCCCAGGACAAAAAAAAAGGCCGTCAAATATTCGTAATTAATTCATGACTTTTAAGCGGAATTACTTTCTCTCAGCGGATAATCTCAAAGCCTATAAAATTCATTTTTAATAACTTCAAAGAAGTGTGGAAAATGGGAAGCAAAAAGCTCTGTGTTAAGCGGATCAGAAACATTGTGGATGGAACGAGGAAACGCAATATTTTCTGTAATAAAAAGAATTTAATAATACAATACAATATGGTCTGTAATTCAATTCTTTGAGGAATAAAACTGATAATAATTAAATATTCAGTCTTTGCCTTACTGATATTATAAAAGCAAAAGTACCTTTGTGTCTGTTACTGTTTTATCGTAAATTACTGAATTTATTTTAGTAGAATTTTGGTGTGAGGATAATTTATGAGTATATAAGCCACCTAGAAACATAAGCAATTTATTTAAGCCTTGAATAAGATCTGCAAAATACTATGGACAGCAAATTACTATGTATGTATTTTTTATGGCATACCAAAGAAGGTTAGCATATTTATATAAGGTGCTTTAATATTACCTGCCAGGACTTGAATGGAGCGTAGTATTGCGTTTATTGATTACAATAGTGAAGAAATTTCGCTCCCCGGAACAGTCAATTCAATTTGAGACAGTAAACAAGTTAAATTAACATTGGCTCTACTCTGCACAAATTACGCGCGCAGTGTCGCTTCGTCAATGAAAGCAACTGCTATCTCTTTCTATCTCTACTGCAAGAGTGGCAACGCGCAACTCTACTGGATGGTTTTAAACGAATAAATTAAGTCAAATTAATATGTTTTTTTTTTTATGAAAAAAAAAATGCAAATAATCAATAATTTATCTTTACTATTGTAATCTATAAACGCAATACTACCCTCCATTCAAGTCCTGGCAGGTAATTGTAATATAAATGAAAGTCCTTGATCTTGGGTTACTTGAGTTTTATTTCACAACACACATTCACTGTACCACAGTTACATAGTCGACCCATACAAAGGATATGGAAAAAGACAGATGACAGATCATAGCGGAAGTTATTATATTAGTGACGTACTAATTAGTATTACTAATTAGTGATGTTACAACAGTAATAATAAAGCACCTTATATATGTCTATAGTATAGAGGTAATAAATAGGAATGTGAAACGTTCGATCCCTAAAATACCAACTGACATCGTAAATAACAATAATAAACAAAAAAAAAATCCCGTGCAATATGTTTTTTAACAAAATGCGTTTTACACTGTAAACTACAGTTATGAATAAACTATCAACAAATAAAAAACATGGTGATAGGAACGCAATCTATGTCCTGAATAAATGACATCCCCTATGTTGTTTTTTTTTTTTTTAAATAAAACTAGTTTTTTTGTTTCAGTTCAAAACTGCGATCATGTGCTCATGAATCGTAGCATTTTTAGAATGTATGAATTTAAAGTTGTCAATTTCATGTCGTCTAAAAGACAGACTCGTAAATAAAAATATGTATAATACAAAGGTCAGGTATTTAGTTCTAGTATAACCATGACTGTATACATTGAATAGATTCAATATTTTCTTTTAAAAAAATCACAACCACCGGGTCAACTGTTGGCTGACTAGTCAGTAGTAGTCAGTCTACAGAACACGGGTACCTACTCTTATTCATCACATGGCTAATTCAGAAATTAACTCAAACTGTACAATTTACTGCAAAAAAAAAACACAATCCATAAACAAAAGCAAATCGCCAACCAAAAAACTATCAATTATGCATACATTTATGTTCTAAGCAGAGGAATTTCAAGCCACTACTAGATCGATCTACAGTCTACACCCATTGTGTGAGATGAACCAGCATCCAATTATAACTTGCTATATTGAAACATGAACTCCCACATATCACGTTAGTTCGCCATTTTGTGTTTTTGGGTCACAAAACGACTATTGAAGTTCCTCTAAGTTTCAGTAGACTATTACTTATCTCGCGGTTCGCGTGTATCTTTGCCTCTTTAACCGACGTCAAAAAAAGAATGGTCTCTGCTTGACCTGTGGTGTTTGTGTGTAGTTATCTCAAGTTTGGTTGAACCAATTTTGATGCGGTTTTCAGCATAGTATTTTTTCCATGGAAATAGACTCTTCGCGAATAACATAGGCTATATGTTATCACGGACGTGGGATGCGGGTGAAACCACAGGAAAACGGCTAGTATATATGCTTTTAATTCTAATTCCCTATTGACATTCATTAAACACTCAATATATTTACACAACTATTTGCGGTATTCACAATATTAATAAACTAATTTCATATTTGTTCTCACCACGTAAATTAAATTACGATTGTTTCGAACTATTCCAATTAAATATCGTATAGGTAATTTAATTAATCTTGACCTGATTACTGGCTGTTTCTATGAGGTTCTATGTGGATATTGAAAATATAAACTACCTAAATGTACCTTTTATTCCCATACCGAATTAATTTAAATCGTTTCGGCCTTGTAAACTTTATTCCATTTCTATACCAGGCTTTACAAGTATTCAATTGACAGTTGGGTTTGTGTGGTGCCGATAGTTTATTCAGGGGTCATAAATCAGTATGAAGGTGAATAATAGTATGTACATAATAAAGATGGGGTATTTAGTCGGTATCAGAGCGACTGAAAACTTTGATTGAAATTGAGATTATTCAGTCTGCAGTGTGCGGGTAATTTTAGTGTGTGAAGGGCTTTAAATACAAACAATTACAGAATAATAGACATATCCACATGCCCATAAATAATTTGAAATTACAATGTTTACTAATAGTTAGGCATAAATTCAAGATTTCATAGACAAATCTAGTTCAATCTATTTATCTTATATTCTGTCTAGACTATGTAGCCATATAATTTACTAGCTTTTGTATCGAAAATAATGTAGTCTTATAATAATCAAAAAACTGGCTTCAGAGCTTAGAAAATAAAGGCATTTGAAAGTTTTCGGTTATCAAAAGACGTTATAGTTATTTATAATCTGCTTTTTAATTATAAAATGTTTCCAATAATTCATCATCTGCCTAGCCTTTTCTCAACTTTATAGGGTCGACTTCCAGTTTAACCGAATGCAGCCGAGTACCAGTGTTTTACGAGTAGCAATAGCAACTGCCTATCTGACCTCCTCAACCCAGTTACCCGAGCAACCCAATACTCCTAGGTAAGACTGGTTGTCAGGCTTCTGACTACCCGTTACGACTACCAAAGATTTTCAAATAACATCCCGAACACCTACAGTTTATCGATTTTTAATAATTAATTAACAGAAATAAGTCAATGCAACAACCAAACAACTTTTTTATGAAAGTCGCCAAACTTGTCATAACAGTTCTGTTTTCTACGAGAAGCGAGTAAAACCACAGAAAATAGCTAGTTAAAATTAATTTACTCGTGGTGCTAATTATTTTCTGCACGTGGTTTCAGTAACTACATAACTTTGAAACTAGGAACTTAAACTTGGCGTTGTTTATTCCGTATAACTTCCAAGTTTGTTGTCATTTTGTTTCTCTCGACTGTTTTTTCCTTATACTTTATTGGAGGTGTTGCTTGTACAATACACGTTTCAAACATCTTGAGGTAATTTTGGTGTAACCTGTAACCCAAGCGACGTCGAAATAATCGAAAGTTAGAATCGAAATATCGGGATTAAGAAAGACACTTTTCCAGTTATTTAAAAATATTCTTATAATAATAGGTCATTACCAATATGTTACGTCAAAATCGCTATGTACAAATTGTACAAGACAACTAGGCTATGTCATCCTTTATCAAAAAAATATCCGGCTTTCCGACTAGTACATGGAACCATCAATATAGAGTATTCAAATATTTGATTCCCTACGGAAAACAAAACGGAATATAAAAGCCTACGGGAAAAATACTGGAATACCAAAAAATATTCAGACAACTAGCTTTTACTCACGGCGTTTTATGTTTTGTGTTCACATAAAACATGGGATAGAGAGTAGATGTCTTGAATCCTTAGCTGGTTTTAAAAGGAAAGGAGTAAAACATATTAAAATTACGCAGAATACAAAAATGAAATATTGTAGTAAAATCGTATTGTTAAAAAAACCTTTTAAATGACAATTTATGTTTTATTTAGATCCCATTAAACAGAGTATGAAATAAAAAGTACTATAATCTAGCTATAACAAGCTACCCTTTGAACACAGTATTTAACAATCCACACTAAATCCAAAACAAACATAAAAATCCAGCTTAGCACCCATAACCCACTTAATACTCTACAAGATTAACCTTTACTTTGAAATATTTACCAAAGACTTTCAAAAGAATCCATTTACAAAGTCTTTGGAAAAGAAAATTTCTTAACATTCTCGACCAATACCAGAATGGGGTTCAGATTGACCTGTGTAATGTACCAGAAAATGGAATTTGCGTGTGTTATCGATAAAATGGTTAGGAATTACGCACTTTTATTGTAAAATTTATGAGAGCAGAAGTGCCAGTTTGTACAGTGAGCGTTAACTATTATGGGCATAAACACATTAGATATAAAGCCAATGTCGTAATGTAATGTTGTTTATAAAACTAAAGAATCTCAGTTTTCATTGCTACCTTGCTATCATTCATCGCGGTATCTAAGTCTTTGTTCAATAATATTTATGGTTTCCTAAAAACCTATGACTTTTCAAACAAAGTAAATAGAATAAAAATTTGCGAGAATTAGAACACCATATAAGAGTAACTCACTAAACCCATCGTCTATACTGTACTGACAGCTGTCAACTGGTCAAAACATTCGATACTTCTAACTTTAACTCTGTTTCACACATGATGTTGTAAATAATGAAAACGAAAAATGACTCCTATGGCCAAACCACTGAATGGATTATGTTAATTTTTGTAGAATTCGCCATAGAATATCATGAAGTGATCATATGTGTTACGATTTAATGTGATTGTTGAATATATGCAATTTTATAAATATGTATAACTTTTTGTCATTTAATAAAAGCTAACCTTCTTTCTAATCTCTGTAGCTCGCGGCCCTATATTGAATAATGCGGTCCCATTGGCTGGTTTTCAAAGTAATTTTAGAACCTTTTCAGTACGGTTAGAAGGTTTCAATTAGATTTACAGATGTTACCGTGTTGGGTAATCATGTAATTTATTTTATGTGATACCTTATATGACGTCATTTTGGTAATCCCGTCAGTTGAGGAAAAGGAGGAAAGTTTAAGGTTTGATTTGCAAATTACTTAATAAGTATGATTTGTGTACATATAATATATTTAAATATAAGTTGAGATAGTGATGTGCCTATTTCAGTGGGTACAGAAGAATGTTTTAAAACGATTGTCCAGAGTGGTCTTACAAGAAAAATAAGTAACCACTCTAACGTCCACGGATAGTTCGGTATCCAAGAAAAAGAAGCAGGTACTTCAAGAAATGACATTTCATCAGTTTTTTTTTAAATACCCAATAAAAGCATTTCCTAACAAAACCAATCTTTCCAACACAAAATAATTTTACCACTTACACTTATCGGTAATTACCATGGAGACCAAATTTTCTCACATAATTTACCGAGTTGATAAACCCCGCAGGTATTAAGCATAAGCTGAAAATAACTTCGACTTCAATCCACGTAACTTGGCAATTTAAGTTTTCAAAACTATCCTGAAGTTGGTGCTAGTTAAACGCTGGTTGTAAGGCCCTAGAGGTTTCCTATTTAGTGTTGGTCTGAAGTTAGAAGAAACAGCGAGCTGATGTCATCTTTAAATCTTTATTGAATCATAAAAAATATTTGTTTACAATATCATATGACACTGGATCTCACACTAGGCTTCCCTGTGTCGCAAGATCCAGTCTCAGATCAAGATCTAAACTGATATTACCTAATGGCAACAAAAAAAAAATCGTGTTTTATGGTTTGTACCCTAAAGACTCTGAAGGTACTGAACCAAATGTTGGAAAACTACACTGGGTAAAATACAACTGCTCTGCATCAGGGTAACACATGCTATTTTATCCGGTATAGGAAAAGAAGCTTCCCTAAACATGGTTGCAACCAGCACGGTTAGAAACAGATAGTGATAGGTATTTAAATCCCAAGAATTTATAAAATAAAGTATACCGTCGAGTCTGTTTTTGCAGCCGAAAAATACTAAAAGTATGTTGGTGTGCGGTCTGCATCTTTTCATAGATTCATAAGAAAGGTATTATAAATACTAGTGATTGACTCTTATGATATCTATAAAAAAAAACTAATTCTAATTATATTGAAGTAATAATTATGTTCTCGATATTTTAGTCATTCTAACCTAATTCAGTATAATAGCAGGCACACTAATTAATTATCAGTAAATCTAATTTGTTTTCAACTAAAATTCTCTTTATAACTTGACTATCATAACATACTTCTAACAACTTCAAAAAATAATTAACAATAATAATTTAATTCATAAATTGTTAAATTCAGTCAGAAAATCTACATGAGTTATTTTTTAAATTATAATTAAAACAATTGACGATCGTGTTCGAATTTCAAGTGCATGTAACAATACATTATTGAAATGATTCATTTAAAATGTGCAATTTAAATGAATAAGTACATTATTGAAATAATTCATTCCATGTAATTAAAAATGACCTTTTGTTATTGGAGAAGCACTGGTAAACAATATTTTGTTTTAATTAATACAAGATTCGTACATGTGTGAATTTTAAACTACGTAGGCACAAAGGATTTTTGTAACATCAATAATTGTCTGTCCTTTATTTCATTTGCGTAGGCTCTGAGGCTTAAAGGGAGGTCATATTTATAGCAAAAAAGTAACACACCAAAACATAATCGGTAATTACCAAATTAACTTTTGAAAGTAGATAATACTCATAAAAATCAAGCCAAGTCATATGGTATTGGAACGTTGACTTTACAACTTTAAAATCGCTGAGATCGAGTGAACTGGGAAGGAAGCCTCTAAGAATAATGTTGTGGTACAATTTAGAAGATCCTTTGTATAGTCAGAATTGTTTGAGTCGCTGTATATAAAACAGATTTACAATGCCAGATGCCTGTATTGGCAAAGAATTTGATCGCGAAACGCCATTGAACTTTGTAAGAACTGTATCTAGGGGCTACGGCTACATCGGTTACCTTTATTGCCAAGAAAGTAAGCATTGCATATGAAGAACATATGATTACATAAGGTATCACCATCAAAACACAGCAAAAGTAGGCTCACATGTCAAGCACTGATTTTGGAGTAGGTAATTTAAATAACAATATTAGTGTGTGGCTGTGTTTCGGATGGCACGTTAAACTGTAGGTCCCGGCTGTCATTGAACATCCTCGGCAGTCGTTACGGGTAGTCAGAAGCCAGTAAGTCTGACACCAGTCTAACCAAGGGGTATCGGGTTGCCCGGGAAACTGGGTTGAGGAGGTCAGATAGGCAGTTGCTTCTTGTAAAGCACCGGTACTCAGCTGAATCCGGTTAGACTGGAAACCGACCCCAACATGATTGGGAAAAAGGCTCGGAGGATGATGAATTTAAATAACAATATTAGTTAATATTCTTTTTTAATTGACGTAAACGTTTAAATTAAATTTATGAGTTTTATAACTGTATAAGTCATAACGTATAAATAGAAATTAAAGGAAAAAAAAAAACAAACCGTTTTCTCCTTTAACTTGAACCAAACTATTAGTCGGTTGATGATGCTTTTAACAGTAATTTCAGCAATTTCTGTTCCCAGCCTGTTCAGCGTTGCGATGCGTGCACTCAAACTTTCTTCGTTCTTTTGTACATTATTGCGAAATTTACTCCGTACACTAGCTAAATTTAGTTTGGAAGTGTCGGAAAAGTTTCTTATGTGTTCTTAAACAATTTCCTCTATGCTCGTCTATGAAGTATTCGAATTGTAGATGCGATGAAAGCATAGTCTATATCTATTTTGTGTGTGGATATTTTTTGTAGTGAGTTTTATGGGTGCTTATCTGGAGGCACTGCCGTGCCTCGCCACCACGAGCCAAGCAAAGTGCAAGGGCTCTACCTGCCTTTTCTCGTAAATATTGTCTAACAGTGGATTCTCAGTAGTGGATTTTGTCGCGCGTAAACACTCGGTTTTTCTAGGACCCATTCCAGCAATAGACAATCTGACACGCGGTTTCAAGTGTAATCATTGTTTGCAGTCGCAACTTGTCCGGATAAAGAGAGAATTCATTGAATTGAAAGCTAATATGATTTTTGAAGTCGATATCTATGGTCTATGTCTAGAGTTTCTGTGGTGTACATATTTGAGATAGCTAAGCAATTGCCTAATTAATTAATTGTCTAGTAATTACATTGGCATTAAAGCTAAAGTGTTATACTACCATAGTCTTTGCAACAAAGCATTCGTTTGCAAGTTTATCAAAACGGAACCATCATCATTGAATCTATAACTATAATATCAGAGTAAAACTAACCAACAAAAAATATTTTTATCAGCAACAAATCTTTGCAATAAACACAAACAATTAGCAACAAAAACAAGAAAAAGAAGACAGACGGAAAAATTAATCACACATCAGAAAGCTTAAATAAAACCCACGCCGCGTTTTAACAAAATAAGAGGAAAAAAACCATATTCACATATACTTGGGAAAAAAAGTCTAATTTGTCTGTAGTACAACTGCAATGTTTTAAATTGAAATTTATTCGAACAAACGCTCCGGATTTTTTCATATTTTTTTGCAGCGTGCAGAAATAAAGGGCGCATATTATAAGCCTTTTTATTTTAATGAGTAGTTTCTCATGTTATGAATGTTGGGCATGCTTGCTATTTAAATTTTAATGAGCAGTGTGAGCAGGATTCACAGTAAAAAATAAACATTTGTATGGAAAGACATCGCTATTTATAATAATATGAGAAAATAACGGGAAAGAAAAAGTCTTGGGGTAACCAAATAACGTTGAACCGGCACTCCGATTTGATACGAAACTCGATGACATCATTTCATTGAAATTATGATACACGACATACTTCTCGACTTTTTCATGACACGAATTATGTTCAATATTTATCACCAGAAGCCTTTTATTTTTAATGTCTGGGCACATACCTCTTTACTTAAACAGGGAAGGATTGAGCGTTAATCACAATACCTTCTTACAGCAAATCAAATTAGTGATTTCGGATTTTGAATAAAGGTTTAAATTTTTTCTTCACAATACTAGTGTATGAGGTCTCAGATACACTTAGAACTTACGAGAAACTTAAAAAAAAATCTTCACTTGGAATTGAACCTGACCGCGATTATTCCCACCATCAATCAAATATTAAGATAATGAAATGATAATCTTGCAATAGGACAAGAAAAAGTAAATTTGTTTCTGAATAATACTACCTAGCTATAGTGCATCTTATACTACATAGGTTTATTCCCGAAGTCGATACAGAGAATTGGGTCAAATAGTCTGTAGGTGACGGAATGACAAGGTGGGGTGTCGTTGCAATGCCATCTACTAATGTAGGGGTGCCTGCATGAAGTACGTTAGCTACATGGGTGAGGGATTTTATAAGGGGTTAAAATTACTGAGATTATTGATTAAGAATTGATTTAAAGCTACATGTATTAGCAAACTATACTATTGCTGAACATATAATATATATGCGTATATAACGGTTTTTATTTTAAACCTCCATTCATGGAATTCGTTTGAACACGCTAATCTCTAGATTAACAGAACCAATTTTTATTTTATATTATTTTCCGTAGTTGTATTTTGTTAGATAGTCCATTTACCGAGGAAGACTTTTCCGGATGCGTGAAGAAGGGCGGGCATGCATGTGAAACCACTAGCGTAAGTAACCACCAGTCTTTAGAATAAATCTATGCTAATTAATCTACATAATTATTCTTTCATCACTCAAATCCAATTATCTAAGCCTTCAATATTCAGTTAGTTTGACATATACAATATACAGAGTCCCTAACAAATATATTGGTCTGCATCTCCGCAAATTGTATTAGGTGTATCTACGCCGGACTTGCAACTGACAATTTGATAGAAACCCGACGTATGTACCTTATGGCTTAGATTAGTTATCTGAATACAAAATCTATGGTGTAATGAAATATATTGAATCTGGATGGTACTGCGATTGTCTTTGCTTAAGCTTGATAAGGCAAAATATCCTAGAGTGAGTTTTTCTTTGTTTGGTTGTACCCTGAAGGCTCTAAAACTACAGGACTTTCACTGTTGAAAAGCTACGCTATTAACATAGGATGTATTTTATACCGGAATGGACAGTAGTACCCACGGGACGAGTGTGAAACCGCGGAAAATAGTTATCTACAAAATTTATTAAGAACCTGCTATTTATCCATCAACCGTATTAAAATATTGAATTTTACTGGACCATTCAAAAATTGTATTGAAATGTCTAGTCACCAATACCCCACACTGTCCAAACCCATCAACACTTTTGGACCGGTCCATTTATTTAGTTACAAATACTAATTACATACAAAACAATGGAAGTTCATTCTAGAAATATAGAAAGGGAAATTAGAACCTAAAGTTATAATAGGTTTGTTTCGGGAACAATAAGAATCTCTATCACAATTTATAATTCGCTATTGTACTAGTGAAAGCCGATTCGTGTTTTAATCCAGATCAAAACAAGTACAAAAGACTTATTTTTGTGCAAAATCATGTAGGGGTCACTCACTTTTTGGGAATCCTTACTAGTATCGTAAATATGTAGGTACCTATTAAATTTTTGTTACGTGCATAGTTACAGCAAAACTAATGTAGGTGAAACGGAATATCGTCGTCTCAGAGAGAGAATCCCGAAAATGCATTTTATTTTATTGCGTGTAAATAAGAACGACGAACTGATAACGCTGCAATGCGCATCCTATATGTCCCTCATTTATTTCACAGTCTAAAGCGTCTTTATGGAGATAGATATTACTCATAAGATGGTTTTAAGCTAATTTTGTCATATTAATATCAGCATATCAGCAGACCGAGCACTACTTAACATAGACTGCTCCTCTAATAAAAGCCAACCATCGCGTCTTGGATAGCCCATGATTCGGATGCATTATGATTTTGGTAAATAGCTACCAGTACCCAAAATTTTATATACTTCTGTATTGGCAATGTTCGGTAAATACAATAGGAATAATTACTACACACTACCGCAACTAAATTATTGCGGTTGTAAATTATCGGAATAGTTTTAGCAGTGACCACTAACTGTTAGGTCAAGGGTTTTAATAGATAGTTAGTGGTCCAAATAAAATGAGGTAAGTACGCAGGCAAATACATAGCATCGACACATGAGCTCTAAATAACATCCTCACCCAACTCACATCAGAGACCAGCAGAAATTGAATGTTTTTAATAGATACAGGGTAATTGCAAAGTACGTAGGGGAACACTAGATTATGTACATCGTGACAGTAACATGAGCTGTTTCAAAATGTTATTGGTACTCAATTTACATCCAATAGTGCATTCAGTCAATCTTTGTCAGTCGTTACGGGTAGTCAGAAGCCAGAAAGTCCGTCATCCAGTCTTTCCAAGGGGTATCAGGTAACCCGGGTAACTCAATTGAGGCGGTCCCTCCATGTAAAGCCTTGGTACGCTGATGCATACGGTTAGACTGAAAACCTACCCCAACATAGTCAGAAAAGGCTAGACAGATAATGATAAGTTTTTGCATGAAAGAGAAAACATCCGTACATCCATTGATCCATCCAGCCAAACTGTAGCGTGTGTAAGTGTACAACTACATTTTTTGAGCAAAAAAACTCAGAAATCCAGTCGAAAATAGCATCTATTGTACGCAAGATGTCACATAACAACAGAAGTTGAGAGCCCAGATCAAAACAGAATAATACACGTACAGGTTGCAAAAATATTGAAAAAGCTCTTTACTCAAAGGCGTGTTGGTTTGTGAACGAATAAAGTTCGCTGTAGGCGCTGCATGCCTAACGAAATCTGTCGCTTTGCAACTCAACGCGAATCTGAATAAGCGAAACAACTTCTGAACTGACTCCCGGACTATATGCTAGGGTTGTCACCGTAAAAATAATTGATAAGCCCCTTTTAATTATCGCGTTATTCTGTTCTTGTCAGTTGTTACTGTTACTGTTGCTTTTTATCGTCCCACTGCTGGGCACAGGCCTCCTCTCACACGGAGAAGGATATGTAATTCAAGATTACATGATTTAAGGGTCGCAAAAATAAGGGGGCATGGCAGTTGTCTAGCCAAGTCTTGAGTAAATGTTTATTTTAACATTAATTAACCTTCATAATTGTCTCTGAAAATTGCCAACAACACTTTATGACATTTTTATGGCTTCCACGTATTTAAAATATCTCACAATGAAAACGATTAAATTTTATAGCCTTTACTGTCTAGACACCCACTAGCGTCAGCTTAGTCAATCTTCTAAAGTTTACTTTTAGATTAAACTTTATGGTATTCAAAATAGAGTTAAAAATACCAAATCAGGTTTAGTGTGTCTCGTATTCCCCGATAAATGATTTGATACATCTTAAGGAAAGCTTGCAGTTGACACGCCACGCCTTCTGGCCTCGAGCTGTGCTTTATCCGAATAATATACTAGCTTATGCCTTCGGCGTTGTCTAATAGTTCATGTCAATGTATAGTGTGTAACGTTACTTCTTAATAGGAAAAAATATAATCAAATCAATCTACAAACAAGTGGACAAGATAAAAAGTCATACATTAAAAGGCTGAAATATTTTTTTGAAGGTCAAGGTCATAAAAAAAAACCCCAAAACGCCCACCCTTCAACACTTTCTATATGTTTTTGCTGGGGAGAAGAAGTGGTGGTAGAACTAACTCCCCAGCAACACATAGATTATTACTACAAAACCTTAATAAATAAAAAGTTCTAATTAATTCAGGTATATATTTGCATAAGTTACGTAAAATTGGATAGACAGACAAATGACAGATAAAACTAAAGTATTATTTAGAAAAGGACAAAATTAAATGTAAGAATCTATTACATCTAAAACTCACGTGAATCCTCAAACTACGCCTAGATTCGACAACAAAGTACAATCTAACAGCCTAGGTATTGCTTTAATCCAAACACAATTGTCACAATTATCAAAATTAGTTTATTACCCGCCCCGCAATTACAGACGCAATAAAAAGCTATTTCCCTCACTTTTATTGCTTCTCGGCTTGATAAGCTAGAAATTCATTATGTAGAAGAAAATATTATAATTCGTTTTCATTATAAAATGACCTTGAGTGTTATAGTAAAATTAAGTGTTATATAAGGGTGGAAACACACTTCCCCGGCTTAATAATTTTTGAGTAGGTACGTAGGGAATCACTAGATGACTCCTTTCTGCTGTGGCTGCAGCGTGAGGGGGTGTGAGACTCTTACTGACTAAAACCCGTCATGTTCCTTCTGTGCCTATTGTGTACCAGGACCGTGATTACTTTATCACAACAACCTCGCAGAATGGGGTCTTGGATATAATATAGCAATTGCGTATTCTTCATTTCGATGTCGAAAGGGTTAAGTTTTTATTTAAAGTGTCTATAGCGACTAAGTGCATACAGGTTGACTGAAATGTTTTTACATTCTTTAAACAGTGTGTCATAATCAAATATACATAGATGTTTTTACTGATCAATTAGATAGTACACACTCCGCTTATTAAACTGATACCGATCGCCCAATTGACCTAAAACACAAAATATCAACAGCAGTATTAATTTTCGTTCAATAATTCAGTTCTAGCACTTAATACTGTTGATGGACGGTACGGAAGCAAAGCCTATTTCAGTCTATTCAATTAAAAGCGCCCAGTATTTCAAGTGAAATTATTCTCCAAAAGGTAGGTGTAATTCAATAAGATGTCAATTTATGTGACAACCCTTAAACTAGAGGTCTGGATGGTTTTCGGAGTAAGGAAAGACGAGCGAAGATGCCGTAATGCAGATAGGTCAGGCGCCTTCTTCTAGGTCAAATTCGTACGAGCAAATCGATGAGTTACGAGTGAACTAACGAGGCGTTCGGGTTCTTTAAGACATCTTTCACCGATTTTTGGTATTACAAAAAAAGTGGTCGGGTCCAAAGAAGGGGAATAGGGGCAAAAACAATAACGTTCCTCGTCCCTCGCACACCCGCATTTTGGCGCGCTACTTTCTTAGGCCATTTTCCGTTATGGCACCTCCGCTAGTCATTTTGTTCTTCGTGGAATGGTGGAACAGTACGTTTGGTACGAGCTCTTTAATTGGGACTTGTCGAATGGCCAGGCCGTATGGATGTTCAGGTGTTAGGATACATGAATGAGGTGGTAGCCTAATTTCAATGTGTAGATACCAACGTGAGTAGCTTTTTTTCACGTAGAAAGAGTTTTCTTGTGAAGTTTTGAGTGTCCACTTAGGTTAAGATGCTTTAGATCTACCTTACATTTTAATGCAAAGAGTGTTATATAGATAACGTGTTGGAGTTCTTTGCTTTTGCAATTAGAGCACTAAAAAAAATATCGCTAGTAAACGCTATTTACTTTTTTTATTTAAGTAACCACAAAACGCATCTTTCTATACACATATAATTGGCAACTGATGTATTTTGCAAAAAATAAAAATATAAAATTGCTGTATAACATTATCATGTCTAATTTATCTTAAAACAATAGATAGACACACACACACACAAGCATGACTTCTCCAATAAATCGATAAGCCCACTAATTAAATAAATGACTTGCCAACCCTGAAACTTAGGTCGTGTTTGTACAGTCTGGGTAGTGCTACAAGTTCTAATTGGTACCAAGAGGACTTTCTTATTCGCAACTTCAAGTTAAAGTTGGGTTTCAGATCACTGTTAATGTTATGCTGATGTATGTTAAGTATTTAAGTAGTAAGTGATGGTGATCAAGTATGATAATAATAATAATGAAAATTAACGTTTTCAACCGACTTCCCGAAAAGGATAAGGTTATAATTCCAAGATGTTTTTAGAATTCGTTTTTTCTCAATTTTCGAATCCTATTATTGTTATACACTGGTCAAGTATCATAATAAAAATAGGAAAATTATGAAAATTAAAGTTTTCAACCGACTTCTTAAAAAGGAAAATGTCATCAATTCGGATTGTTTTTAGTATTATTTTTTTCTCAATTCGCGAACCCTATTTATTTTTCCATTTTTTTATTGACTTGATAAAATAGGTTCAAGTATATAATTAAGTTAATCATGTAATCACGCCTTTAAAAGCAGTAGTTTCATTTTATGAACCGTTAACAATAATTTCTGAACAAAAACAATATTTTCCCTTTTATTACTTTAGCGATAAGAACGCTATTTCCTGTCCATAACTAGGTAATAGATACTACATCAACGAACACTGCTTTTTCTTTATATTTTCTTTTATTTCTTAAGACCCCAAACAAACACATAAAAATAAAGGGTACCTAATATTTTGTGTTTTTTTTTTTAACAATATACCGTATATATCGAAGCCACTTTAAGCTGAAAAAATTACACAATGATTCAAAGTCAAAATCTTTTTATTTCACATAGGCCTTTGCAGGCACCTATGAAAAGTCACACTATTACTATGTTAACTCAATCATTGGTATTCAAGATATAGGCAGGAACTGAGAAAGTACAATATGACTTGGAAGAGTTCTTAATGAAATTAAAAAAATGAATTCTGCGTAAGTACAAATAAAGAAAATCTCCAATAATTTTGAGTAACAAAATAATCCAAAAATATAAAGCAAAGTTTTGAAATTTACATTCGTATATACTGATACTTTATTGACCATTCATCTGCTAATGCATGGATACAAGTATTATTTGTTTACAAACATAACATGCTCTGGAAAAATGTTTCAAATCATGAACATTTCGAACATTGTAGCAAACAGGTTTATGATTCAATTTTGCAATTTTATTTTTGTTGAATAACATAGGTTGGTATTTTGTGAGTATTAAATAAATGAAAAAAAAAAAATGTTTTTGCACATATTTCACGTAACATTTTGTACCTACTCACATTTTGTACACGAAGTATTTTATATTAAATCTGGGATTGCGATATAAGTGTAATAAGTATATAAGTTATTGACATATTAAATCGATGATAAGTTTTTTTTAACCTACACGAAACATTAAAAAAATACCTACTTAAAAAAGCACTGAAACGGAAAAAATCTACTTTAGAAGTCAGTGGCAAAATAAACAGAAGGTACCTTCTGTGCATTGGATGCATTAAGACTTTTATTTAAGGGACATCCTGTATTATACCTTCACACATACCTAAACTTAAAAATCCTAATCCCGGACTTCATGAGAAACAGTTAAATTATCCTACGAAAATGAACTGTGCTGTTTTGGAGCACCCGACATGCCAAAACTAAACACTTAATTTAAGCACTCTCAAGTCCAAATACACTCTAATGGCTAAAACTAAAACTAACTAAATTCCACTAAACGGAACATGAATGCATAATCTCCTGTCTAAAGTAACTCAAGCATAGTTAACTAGAAAGTACAGCAAAATCCGCCATTTCCGAACAAAGACAAATAAGCTCTTAAAAATACTTTTTTTCCTTTTCAATTCTATATAGTCTGTGGCCGCGATGCTTCATCTGAAGGCTCTTAATTAAAAACCAGAAACAATAGAGTTGCCAACGTAAAAATGGCTGCTTGGTGCATCGTATGAATATTATGCAGTCTGTGGTTAGCTTCCGGGATGTTTTTGTTCAAAAAATTTTACTTTGTTTATGGTTACTGAAAAGTATACTTTATCATCATCATATATTATCTTTATAAATGAAGAGTGATATGAATACATTTATATATTTTTAATTAAATAGATTAAATAAATGTAAAGTGAAAGTCTCAAACCTGAATCGTAAAAATGTCCTAAAACTTATCTGAACTCGAATTTTAAGAAACATTTTTTAAATCTCATTTCGGATTGCAATAAGCTCAACATAAAAATTCTAAAAGGTAGCTCCAAAATATGATAACTAACGATATTTTTTCTCTAAAACACGTTTAGGTATTTTAAAAATCTAAAAAAATGTCTTGGAATTTAAATAGCGAAATCCAATTAAATATTTTACGTTATATTATTTTTGAAGAGTGTTTAAACTTGAAGTATAATTAAATAAAAGTAGTTGAGCCGTTCTAGAATCAAAAAGCCAGTCTCCAGGTATTATTTTTTTCGTTGTAATATAAACTTACTAAGAATCACGGAAAATCGATTAACCCAACCCGATTCTTCCTATTAACCCAACGTACACGAATAAAGACCCTTCCAAAAAGGGCATTTATTAATGCTGTCATGACCGCCTATTAAATTTTTCACGACATTTTCAGCAGGCTTTATTTAATTTAATATTGGCCACAAACGTATGAGAATAATGTACTGTGCAGTTGCAATTTCAGGAACATACAAGTTGGCTTATTGCATGCCAAAAGCCATTTAAGAAAACACAGACTTTTAGGCTCATTGTTACTTTTAAGCACTATTGTCCAGTCTAGACGGTTGAGCTAATATTTTTTTATTGTTTCTGCTCTGTTTAATTCGGTCTAGATTTTGGACTGGGATCAAAAAGTCTGCTTAGGTCATTCCGTCTTGAAATTAGATGGAAAATGTGAGTTAATTGGTTTGGCTTGCCATCAGAGACGATTTTCTAAAGCAAGAAAAAATATTTAAAGTAGTAAAGAAAATATGCCACAAAGACCTACTTTTTCGGAGGTGATGCAAATTGTCACTATTTGTTGGATAAATTATCAACATGTAACATGTAGATACATATATGTAAATATACGAACACCTGCGTCTATCAACATCTTATTATATTATGTTTTTAATATCATACTCGAAGGCTTGTTAGTCCGATTCAATAAGCTTTGCCATTAAATTCTCAGATGTCGTGTATCCTTAGAAACGATATCAATGTACATATGAATTCAAAAAGTATCGCGTTCAAGTCCCGATATGATACGTAGGTACAAATCGCGAAAGTTTAAAAACCTTTATTTAAAAGACTTTTGCATGTGTCCTATACCTATACTATGTACCGTGAAGGACATAAACGAAGAATGAAGAAAGAGAAAGAGAATTTTCTATTATTGGTAACCGAAAAAAGAAATTTTTCTTTATAATCCTTTTAATTAATTTAAGTTAACCTTATAATAATATTTTGGCAAGAAATTGATTTATAGCTATAATTTTTCTTGTTATTTGTTAGCCATATTTCCTGAAGAAAATTAATTAGTTTCCGTGTACCACAATGTTCCTGATTGTTTACCATTAATTTGGGTGTTCTCTCTTCCTTGCTTCCTCAATACGTCAGAGGTTACTTACCGTTGGTAGATTAGTAGATATTTATGTAGTAAGTGTTTTAGGAAACCTACGCAAAAACCAATGAATCTGTGAAATACATTTATCATTATCAGCCTATAAAGTACCTAGTGCTTATCCAATAAATTATAGTATATACTTTTTAAAATTACATGCAATAATTTTTTTTTCAATAATCTGTGTATTGGCTATTTTAACGACTCACTCGACTGCTAGATGAGCTAAATTGTAATAGGTACTTACATTTTCAAAAAGCATTAACACTTTTACAATATTAATACTTAAAGAAATTTTTACAACGAATTTTCACAGACAAAATTGTAGTCAATGTAAGACATCGGATTGATAACATAGCTAACAAACTCAGTTTCTTGAATCGTATAATCTATTTAATACCTTCTTCGAAATATCTAGGTAAGAACAAAACCAATATTATCATTAATTCCATCTGTTTGACTTCAATAAGTCTAGACATCGAGATTTCTATTAATTACGTTATGAAATTATCAGGTGGTGTGCTAATTATAATTTTATTTTAGTTTGATATGAGAACGTTTTCAATAGCTTATATTTTGTTGTTAAAAAGTACAATAAATATTAAAATCTTTTGAAGTTTGAACGATCTTGTAAGATTCATTTTAATTATGTAATTAGTGCTAAATTAAGAAATAATTAAGAGCTCATAGCTAAGACTAAGTCAAAGCCGCGCGGATCGTTGAAAGCTAAAGTTAAGCAATGCTTGGAGCGGTCAGTCCGTGGATGGGTGACTATCTGTAGATCCCGGTTGACATTTATGCATCTCTGGCAGTCGTTACGGGTAGTCAGAAACCAGAAAGTCTGACAACCAGTATTAGCAAGGTGTATAGGATTAGGGATTAGGGCCCAGGTAACTGGGTTGTACATAGTTAATAAAAAGTACATAATGTAGTAAACACATTCAAACATAAACATATAAGTAAGTAATGCAGGTTAAAAGGACAACCTCCTTTTCTGAAGTCGGTTAAAAAACACTTATATTTACTTTAACATGGCCGTGACAGAAGCAATCCCGATATTGCGACGCGAATCCACTTTCTGAAAGTATAAGGTTCCCAATAACATAATGATACCTTTGAAAGGCCCGACATTATGCCGAAAACGTTCGAATATCTAGTGTATGCCTTATCCTTGCTATCTTTTTTATAACTCTGTATATTTACCTTTTTTCTGTGTGCGTAGTAATATGGCACCTTTAACAGGTAAAGTGATATGGTTATGCCAGATCTTGAATACTATATAAAAATACTTATTTCGATATTTTCTTAAAGTATCTGGTTTGTTTTTTTTTTCTTTATTTCAATGCAATAATAGATATTAAAATTAATAAAATCGCAGTACATCAAAATAAATGACTTGATAATAATCTAGGTACTAACTAAAAAATTGCTATTATTAGGACACACAAGCTACTTTTTATGCAGGTGTGGGAAGTGGTACTCCCGTGGATTTAACAGCGTAGAACAGCTAGTAAGACCCTAAAACAAAGTTAAGAATATCTCACCCACCTATAAGAAAAACGAACCAAAGGAGATGGCCAAATTTTCATAGAAAAAAAACCCAGAATCGACAGCAATGAAATGGTTACCAATAGATTCTTTATGATAGACCTTTGATGGTGCCAAAAAATCCAGACTGAAATCCATGGGGTATAGGAGCTATTTCATATTATCGCAAAAATAGATTATGTTGAATATATCTTGATTTTAAAGATTATTAACATCAAGGGACATAAAAAAGCAAAGTAAACTAACATTATACAAGCCACTAGTAATAACCCCATAGTTTCAGAGTTGGCCTGGTGATTAAAAGGTCTTGTATTTAACCACTCCAGATACGATTAAGCACCGACCTTACCTACTTGGAGAGGTTTCGCAGTTCCATGCAACCTTCACAACTGGCTATGAAATGTTTTTGGAGAAATTGTCTTTGAAAATCGCGCCATGTGACATTGTCAAATATAACAAATGACTTAGCAATGTAAAACGGTCCAATCACGAGTCTGCATTCAACTTCTAACGAACATCAAACAGTAAAAGTAAACTTTTTTGTGAACTAAAATCTTGATCGAAAAAACGTTATAAAAAGAGAACCCCATGGTTTTTAGATGATTTGAAATACTTTTTAAAATCCACAAATTATACTGAATCCAATCATACATATGAAGTTCCTGTCGACTCTGGGTGTTTTTTTGGCCATCTCCTTTTCAAATAGCCCAAAATACCTAGATGTACCTACATAGGTATTGGTAATTTTCCACAACAATTTCTTCAGTAGTACCAAAATAACACTAATAGGTTACACACTTAGAATACCCGCAAACTGCAGATTAAACAGTAAACAGTCGGCCGATAGTAGACCCGATAAAAGTCAATTTAAAAAAAAAATCCTGAATCTAATAAAAAAATTCAATCGGTCTGATATTGGTTAAATACCTGATCATTGTATAGTATTGAACTACCATAAGATAGATTTGCCCAAACGAACTATCGGCCGACTAAAAGTTTGCAGCGTCCGGGTACTCTTATGCCTTTATTTTCACGGCATTCCGTGTTTCCATTACCTTAGAATATTTCTCAGAAATACTTCCAAGGAGTAAGCTCTTTATCGGCCTGTCCTTTGATATAGAACACGACATTTTTATCATTTTATGTTGCTTCTGATCTAAGGTATGTTTAAGTTATTTTTTTACTGATACATTGCTTAGTAAGTGTTTCCTGTGGTTTTTCCTCCGTTCTGAAAGCACTTATTTTCGAATAAAAACTAGCCTATAGGATCTTCAGGGTTCCAATTATACCTAGCTAGGTCAAATGTCACACTAATCGGAAGGCCTGCAATGATCCACCACAAACGGCTAACCCGATTTCAATGTAGAGTAGGTATGAATTACTCCTGGTAAATGATACATGATTTTGTCCACGTCAATACTTATCGTTTGCTTACATGAAACCGCGGTAAACAGATTGTATGGTAGGTATGATTCATGTCACTTAGCTAAACACATAAGAAAGAAATAAAATTGCTACATATCAAGACCCAATTATAGTTAACCTAACATTCCAAGAAGTCATAATTACTTCAGTTACCTACATGACTTTGATGGAAATTTCCCATCGCAGGTACTTTATTAATATGGCAAACTTGCTAGCTCTCATGTCAATAAATTTGTAAGAGACCGAATTCCAGGAAATAATTATTAATTGCTTGAATAGTTCTCTATGATAAAGTGGTAATATCTTCACTAAAAGTCTAGGTACTACTTGTAACTTTAAGTTGTGGTTGAATACTGAAATTACTATCTATTTTAAAGACTGCTCAAATATTATTCTGTCTCTACAAATACTTTTAACAAGAACAAGTAACATTTGAGTATTTCGATTTGAAGATATTATCTTGTATCTGATCATTTAAGAAGTTTCATGTAGAAAATAATAGTATATAAAATATAAAATATAATAGTATATATAATAGGTACTTACTTAAAAGAGTTCGTTGTGGTCATATGGTTATAAGTAAATATTTAGAATACTTCGCAACTCATTTGTTTTAAAAATTGCATCCAGTCATTCCAGATTCAACTTTCTAAAGTAAGATTTGTTCACAAACACAAACTTGAAAATAAATATCACACCGGACAAGTTTCAAAGAAAGAGTCCAAAGGAACAAAATGTATAAATCTAATAACTACGAATAAATAAATTCAATTGGAAAAGTATTCAAGAGATGGAGGTGAACTAAAACAAATCTAGCCTCTATTGAATTCAAGATGGCCGACTTACATTGCGATGTATTGCAAGTCTTAAGGTTTATTGAAAACATGCTTTTAGTCTGACTTTTTGGGTAAAAATTGCTGCTTTTACTGGTTTTACTTGTATCTTGATGTAAAGTCTCCTTTCTCTAAGGATTAAGATTATTTCCATACTACAAAAGCTAGCGGTTAAGCCATATCAGATATTGACTCCTATCTATAGTTTCGCATGCGTCCCATGGGAATTACTTCTAAGGTACGCATCGGGATTAATGGGCTATCTAACGCTGCAAGAATTTTTCAAATCGCTGCTGGTTCGATTTCTGATATTTTCGCGTTCAAACAAATTCTTCAGCTTTAAACTATCAGTATACATTATTATTTATTTTCCTTAAGAATTACTCAATAACCACAATAACCCATTTATTCGCAATACAGACAAAAAAACAAACTAAACAATGCAAATAAATACAACGACGTCCGAAGCGAAGCGAGCGAAGTTAAAGGACCGTCGGAGCGAGCGAGCAAATGAAACGTGAAATAATCTGGATAGGGACTACTGTTTACTGCACGCTGCCATTTCAAGGAGCATTCTTTAGTTTCGCTTTGATATAGTAAGACAGGCAGTAACATAGTAGAAAAATAGTATAGGCCTGCCTGTGTACCTACTCAATAATGTAAAAGCTGAAAAGTTGTATGTGGGCGTTAATCTATGAAATTACTGGTCTGATTTAAAAAAAAAACTGTCATTGTTAGTTATCAGTGAGCAAGATTATATGTTAGTTTTTATCCGGCGTCGTCCTAATTGGCAGCGATCGCGCGATGGCGCGATGCGTTTTTCATCTCACGATCACACTTGCGAGGTTCCGAGGTTCAAATAGGACACTCTGATGAAATATGTGTGTTTAAACTCATCGAACGACGAGAACGCATCGTGTCATAGCACAATCGCTGTCAATTAGGACGACGTCTTAGATGAAAAACGCATCGCGCCATCGCGCGATCGCTGCCAATTAGGACGACGCCTCCGAGTGCACGAGAAGTTCCGACAGAACGCGGTGAAATGGCTGAAAACTGGTTTCATTATATGAGTACAAAATAAAATACATATCTCTACCACCACCTAATACGTAATTTCCATCTTTTAAGTACAAGAAATTCCAAAATGTCCCAAGATATACTTACTTCTGGTACAAATATTATTAAAATCAACATTACTTTGAGAATATTTTGGTACGGAATCGAAAGTAACAAGTATGGACAGTTTGTTTGCTAAAACAAAACCAATAATGTATTATTGGATTACTTACTCTAAAAAGGTTTTAGAGCAACGAACTTGAGGTCACTGAACTTAAGATATTGGTGTTACCAAGTATTTGGGTAGCAATCGAAATGTAGTCAATTTTGTAAATGAAATACTGATTTGGCTCAAATGAGGTCAGCAACCTCTTGAAAATCTACAGAGTAATAACTTCCCAAAATTGGTTAAAATGAGGTAAACCTCATAATTTGACTTTTTTCTCCCACATATTGAATAAATTAACTTTTTTTATAATTCTACTAGCTTTTTCCAGCGGTTTCACCGCCGTCCCGTGGACAACAACTCCGCGCTTCCGGGTAAAAAACAGCCTTCCTTGATAAAGCGGCTTTCTTACAGAGAAATATCTTAAAAATTGGTCCAGTAGATTCTGTTATTAACACGTACAAACAAAGAAATACAAACTTCAGCTTTATAATATTAGTAAGTATAGGTATTTATAATACACGGCTTAGGTTCCATTTAGTTTCTATAAGACGATATTGCTAACAGTACGACACACACGTGATTAATCCTACCTTTGTGCTATGCTGAATAGGAATTATCCACCGAAATAGATTTACATAATACTGATCATATTCCTAATTAATACTTAGCCTAATGACTTAGTATACTAAAGCTTAGGTACGTAATTAAATAAGGTCTACCTAAAAAGGAAATTTTCAAGATGGACCCCTGCCCGTCTTCAAAATCTAATTTTATTTGAAAGCTGTTAGAGGCTTCTTTTTATCCAGTGTTTAATTTGTGTCTAATAGCTAACATGTTTTGGTATAGTAAACACAAGTTAAAAACGTAGAGTAACAGGTAAGTAGACCATACAACATGATATAATGGGACCCGTAAAGCCGAAAGGAGGTTAAATGGTCCTTTATAAAGATTCAATTAACCTTATTTTTTTAATCATCATTATCATACAGAAGTAAACATCATAAACATGTCAAACATGAGGATCAAAGTGCAAACAGCAATAAATAAAATCGTCACACTCCCAATTCGCTCACTACCAATACTACTTAACTAAAAAGATTGCCAATCGAAAAACAACTGAGCCCTCACAATACAACTCAAAACAAAAGACGAACAGCAAATAAAATAAAACAAATGACCAATGGAATAACGACGTCATTCCAGGCGTTTATTTACAGGACCCTGTGAGTATCAGTAGACTGCCGACTAAAGAGTCGGCCGACAGTTTTCCCGATGGTTAGAAAAGAATCATCACCCGAGCCTGTTTCCCAACTGTTGGGGTCGGCTTTCAGTCTCACCAAATGTAGCTGAGTACTAGTGTTTAACAATGAGTGACTGACTATCTAAAATCCAATCCCAAAACAAATCAACCCAGTTAACCGGTCAACTCAATACCCCTTCCTAAGACTGGTTGTCAGACTTACTGCCTTCTGACTACTCGTAAAGACTTTCATGTTCAATGACAGCCGATGTATTTAGTTTTTAGCCCATCTTACACCAGCAAAATACCTGATAGATTTAATTTGTGCACCGCCATTCATCTCCATATTCTCCATACTGATTATGAGTCCAAACAAACTATCGGCCGACTAAAAATCAGCAGTGTACTCTAAAAAGGGACGAACAATGAACCTTGGATCCCGGTCAGTCATACCGAAGATGTCTGAAAATGACATGTAGAGGAATTCCCTATTTTACTGCCGAAGATCGAAGCATATTGGCGTAATAAATATGATGTAATATAGGTCGTTCTGGACAACGATGTGTTATGTAAGCACAAAAAATAAAAATAAGGATAAAAATAAAAGCCGGTAAGTTAATTAATTGAAATTAGTTACAAATACCAAGATTTCACACATTCAAAGTATTGTAGGTAAGAGAATTGCAAAAAATCACAAAATTTTAATATTATTTTACACTAATAATAAGATACCAATGAACTTAGAAAAATAGCTTGAATATTCTCCATTAATTTCTCAAAAAAATCATAATAATACAACACAGAGGCAATGCCGCGAGCTATGTCTGTCACCAAAATTTTTAAATCAACCTGTACCTTATATCTTTCATTAATTTTAACGTTAATCATTCATCATCAGGGTTGGCTTCCCGTCTAATTGGATGTAGCTGAGTACCAGTGCTTTACAAGGAGCGACTGCCATATTGACCCCCTTAACGTGAATCATTCAAGATCACATACATATACAAGGTATATAAAATCACATGTACACATTTTCGCAACTCTTGAGTGTCTTCGCAAAAATATGTCAAAAGGAGCACGGTAATGTGTAGTGCATGCAATAAATATGCAATGTACTTGTCTAGCATATGCCTCGGGAAAGCTTTTCTCGTAATGAAAGTACTATATAGTACTACTTAAAAATATAGTATTTATACAAGTGCTGCATATGTTTTCCGCAGGTTTACCTGTGACCGCAAATTTTTTAATCTCATTTCATTAGTGAAACAAGTTTTTGGGCAAATACAT
Source organism: Helicoverpa zea (assembly GCF_022581195.2). Taxonomy (NCBI): domain Eukaryota; kingdom Metazoa; phylum Arthropoda; class Insecta; order Lepidoptera; family Noctuidae; genus Helicoverpa; species Helicoverpa zea. The sequence continues at coordinate 1,681,346 of NC_061462.1, forward strand.
TAGGTGAATCTTTTTGCCCAAAAACATTCAAGTTCTCTTCAAGTGTAAAATATAATTGTTGCATGAAATTATACCAAAGGAAATTATTAAATTACATACACGCGTAAGAGTCTTACTTTTGAAGCCTTTTGTACATACATCAAAAGATGGTGAATTATCCTCGGGCTGTGACAAATTAATTTCAACCTTATTGCATTAAGTTAAGACTTAATTTTGTGTGATTGTTAATTGTAGAGTATTTGGTATATTTTATTATGGAAAATGAAGTAATTGGTGCAGTGAACGAGCAATAGGTTTCCACACTGTTTGATACGGTTTCATTACCAAATGTTTTTACTAAATCAAATAAAATTATGTATGTGTGTTGATAATATTATTGGGTTTTCCAGTTTTGAAACCCATATCCTTACTAACCGCAATTTATAGTTGGTTTCGGGGTCATAAGTATTAAAAAAATAAGAAGGACAAAAGAGAGAAGTCGAGTTGCACGACTTAGTTAAAAGTAGGTATTAAAAAATATGTATCTAGAATTTTACATAAGAGCTAGCTCTGGGCAGTCAGCTACACTATCCAATTTACTGGCTGGCTGATCTCTTCAACACTGTACATGCTACAATGTGATAGTTAACGTGTAACTATAGTGGTTTAGTTCAAGCTATTGCAATTCACACAAGATAGCAGGAAAAAGTTGAGGTTTTGAGGGAGTTGCAGCACGTCACTATACCCAATAATATGTACCTATATGTATACCCAATGATAAAAAAATAACATAAACAAACAGCCCTGAAATGCGATTTGAGCAATTGGTGACATTTCAAAGGCTGGTTATGGTTTGGTTATCATTACAGCGACATCGTGCCACCACTCATCAGCTTGAATAGGCATGATGACAAATTTTTAAATTCTTTTGTATGATGTAGGTATACGTCTATTTTATATGAAAAATTATTAATTTTAAGAAAATGCGAAGTTTTTTTTATCAAATAATTGCATTTTTCTCTGTCCACTTTGAATCCGGCGCGAAAACGCTTGTCAGTGTCATGTCGTCACTTGTGACGTCACGACTGAAATTACAAGACTCAAGTAAACAACGCTCGTGCAATAATTAAGTTTTTTATGTTATTAAATATGAATTCGAAAGTGCATAGGTGTTGTGGGGTCCCCCAGTGTAAGAACACATCCAAAACAACTCCTGATAAGTTATTGTGTACGTTCCTCACAATAAAAAAATACAAAACAAGTGGCTTATGTAAACTTGCAAGGCGAGATTCAAAAGCAATATTGCCCAGGGTACAACTTTATTTTTGTGAAGATCACTTTGATGTAAGTTATTACATAGTTCTCTAGATTCTAGCATAGAAGTTTTTTAAATTAAACTAATACACTTACATGGAAGTTTTAACATTTCTAAATTCAGCTGAACAAAAATCTTTATTTGATGCCAAAAACTCTCCCAGCATTATGATATCAATTCTAGGCAAATTAGCGCTGTTTGCCTTGATAAATCCGGGCTCCATAACTCGTGTTATAAACAATTAATTAATTAAAAACAAAGATCGCAGTGGAAGTTCACAATAACGAAATGTGACGTTCGCGCGCTTTCGCGGGAGTTGTTTTGAGAGATGACGTCACGAGCTCTGATTGGTGTTCAAGATATCATGGCGGATTGCCTTATTTCGTAATTTTATTTTATAAAAATACATATTAATCACATTATTAATAAAGAAAACAATGCGTGTTTTATATTCCAAGCTTCAAGTTTAATTTAATAAATATATTATTTTAATGATTTTTGATTACTGTCATCATGCCTATTATGCTCCCGTGATGCAAAGACTGTTTTGTGGGATGTTCGATATAATATTATTAACTTTGGAAGTAAGCTACAGTAAAACTCTCTATTATCTTTAAGCTGTGCACTACCGGGTCTATATTGTGTCCACCTTATAAAATGTACAACCTGTAAAATATATGAAATGCTAATAAAGAACTAAGTATTGAGATGTTTTGTCGAAGCTGCGAGCACGGGTATAGGTAACAATAATTTTAATCCGTTGTATATCGGAGCGCAGATACACGCGAAACACAATTGATTTTCAATTGTTTCATAATTAGCGACATACTTGAAGCGGATAAACAAAGGACGAACACACACAAAATTATATCATGAGGATGGCAGGTTATAGCAAAGCCGATTTTCTGGGAAAAATTGAGGAAGATGAAATCTTTAATTAATAGTCGTAATTAAAGCTGAGCCTGATGAAGGAAATCATAAGGAAAATACAAAAAAATCCGTTTACCGATTTCCAAATTCCAAAAAATCGATATTCCAAACCCGAAATCTTATCTTTTACAGTCAAGCTATATTGTCGAACGAGTGTCGTAATATTAACAATAGCAGACGATAGGCGAAGAGCTGGTAAGATTTTTGGGTAGGCACTTGAGTCAAGCTAAAACAAAATGTCTAATAACCAATATCACACAACTACAGACATGGTTAACGAAAAGTGAGTTTTTAAACCATTTTTCACCAAGGAAAAAAAGTTTTTTTTCAAAGTATACTGAAAGTCAGCACTTTTAGATGATACAGCAATTTTATAAAGGATGAAAATTTAATAAATTTCAAAGATTCTGAAAATTGTGTTGTAAGAAGTACAAGACAAGCTTTCAACTTGCTTCCAATACCTACACAAAAAAGCCAACCAGCTCCCCAACAACTATAAAAGCTCCATTTTCAAACATCCCATCTCAATAAATGAACATTGAAAAAAATAAACACGAAATAAAAATAAAATGATGTCGCCGTTAAGACCTCAGAAACAATTCGATGTTATTTGCTGTTGTGTCGGATAAAGTGGCTGTTAGCGTCGGCCATGTTGGATTTGTCATGACGTCACGTTCTCTATGACACTCCGGAACACTGGGAATGTAACACGGAGTAAGGAAAGTTGAGCAGAGGTGCCATAACGGAAAATCTCTTAAGCCGGCAATACACGGACCGCTTGAAGCAGTTGCAACTGCTCGAGCGGTTCGTGTATGCGCATTTGCAGTTCACTGTGCTGTCGACAGCTTGAAGCTGTCAAGCCGGACTACCTCAAGCGGTCCGTGTACAGCCCGCTTTAAGATAGTAGCACGCCACAATGCGAATGTGCGGGGGACGAGGAACGTCAAAACGAAAGTCGAACTGTCTTCGCCTCTATACGCCGGTTTTGTAATACCAAAAATTGTTGACAGATGTCTCAAAGAACCCATCAGTTATAAAGAAACAAGCGCCTCGTTAGTTCACTTGTAACTAATCGTTTTGGTCATGCCCACCGTACGTATTTGACCTAGAAGAAGGCGCCTGACCTGATTGCAATATGGCATCTCCGCCTTCTTTCTCCGTGCAATGTAACGACACCTCGTTCGTTGTCGAAATAAGTTTAGATCGCAATTGATGGCCGTATTATTGGGTACGAAAACGTATTGTTGCTCTCGCTGTGAAGAATAAAATGCTGCCTTTTTACAGTCTTAAATAAAAGGTCAAGTCTTAAATATAAGAACGTGACGAGTTTTTTAAGGTTCAAGCAATAATCCTTCTTGATGCTTCAAGCAGTAACATGTACATAATAATATATATAGTATACTCATTTTATGACTTATCTAACATATTCAAGCCCAAGTGTATGACTTTTATATCATTGACTTAATTTCACCTTCATATCAGTTTTCAAACGAAATGTCAATAGAAAATCTTTGAAACCGAAAAAGGAATTAAGAACACAAAAAACTAATTGGTCTCCCGATTGGAAAGACACCTAACTAAGCACTTATGCACAAGTTGAACAAGATATAGCAGATTTAACCAACCACTGCTATAACCCTAAAGTAAACAGAACAAATCAGAAAATTCCCCCAAAAAAATAAAGCCTAACATTTTTACCCAAAAATGTTTCATATTACTAAATACCAACGAAAGAATGTTTTAATACAGCATATACAAGTTGTGACGTCACTATGTGATATTCTAGTTCAAAACAGTTTCGGGCCACCTATAGCAAGAACAGTTTAATTAGTAGCAATTATTCGCTGCAATAATTTATGTAATTGCCTTGCAGTCTTGTCTCGTGCAGTTTGTTGGGTTCCCAGTAAATATATGGGTGTAGATACCGTTTTAAGTATAATGATAGTGTTTTTGTGAGTTTATTTCAGAAGAGGATGTTGATGTTAGAACAAAGACTTGGAGTAAGAGTAGGAGTTAATTGAAGATTGAATGATTCAACAGCAAAGATCAGAGAATAATTGTTGAAGAAGAAAAATAGTGAAACTATAAGGGCAGGCCTTGTTCTAGCAGTGGATAGCATGGGCTGTATAAGATAATCTAAGAGTTACGAAGCTGTTGGAAAAATTCTGCACTACACTATCCCCTGGAAGCATAGGTTATATGGTAGCATATTTTACACGGATACGGTAAGAAGTTCTTGCAAGACGTAGGTGGATGGTGGAATAACTACTGATACATTAAATCGCGATATTAAAATACTCATGTACGTGCTCAACAAATAATTGCTCTTCTGCAATACTGCTCGGTTCCCCAGCAATTTTGAACCACATAAGTACTTAATATTCAGAAACATGCCATCACTTTACAGGGAGGCACAACATAAGTAGCACCTCAAATTTTCAATTTTGATGTATAACTAGGTACAATCTAAAACGTTCTTCACGCAAAATAAATAGACGGTGACTAATTTCACACAAAACCTTTTAACAAAATTGTATCCACAATTAAGTTCTGAGCAAGGAGGCTTGACGGCAAATTTAATCTTGCATCTGGCTACATAAAGATACACGCCGCAATTTTTAATTAGGTCACAAGCTTTCAAACCGTGAAAACCCCATCAAAGTTCCTTCAGTGGTTTTGTGTGGCGCCTACGTTAACAAACAGTGAAAGAAAAAGAAAGTACTGAAAATAGGTTTGAAATTAGAGTTCTTTATCAGGAAAACTGTTGAGGTTGGTACGGGTTAAACGGTCTGGTTTTAAAACAAGATGGCGGTTTTATAATCAATTATTAAGAATTTTATTATTTGTTTTAATTAACGGCAAATAATGTCGCAAATAAGCGTGACAATTATATCGCATGAAGGTGCAATTAAGAGAAGTGGTTATTGGATATGAGATAAACTCTCTTCCTCTAAGACTTCTGTATATTATAAAAGCTAAAGCAAAATTCATGTCTCAGATAAAATGCAATACAAAGTTGCATATAAAAATACCATTAAATAACATTCAAGTACTCTAAAAGCGAATAAACGGCAGAAATAAATAATATACGTTTACGACTTTTACGGGAGTTTATTTGGTTAAAATGAGTTTACAAAGTATGAAAATGTACTTTGTATTAAATTTTGGGCGCTGCCCGTAGGTTGGAAATAAAGCCTGAACTTTACAGGCTATAGAAAGCTGAGCTTGGCTTTTCTATTGTAAAGTAAGGAATGAAGGAACTTTGGGAACGAATTTTTGTTGTGTTTGTATCATAACGAAACATGGCATGACAAAATAATTTAATTTTAATTAATGAGCATTTGTGTTGCAAAAGTCATAATACTTATGTACTTGCGTGCTATGGATAATAATATTACTCTATAACAACTTAAAGATAATCCACCTTCTGGCATAGTCGAGTAAAAACACGCATTAGCACAAATCTTAGCAGAATTTTAGTAGGTACTCATTTAGTATCATGAAGTCAGAATGAAACTAAAATGACACAGCTTTAAAAATTGATGACAACACCCACAGACCCACACCAAACTATAGCAAGACACAGCAAAATCCAAAATCATTATGAAAACTGCTCAAAGGACCAACAATTTAAATACCAAAACATAAACAATCTAAAAATACTTCATATTAACCTGTAGTAAAAGCAATTCTCATTGTCCCAACTTAAAGTCCACTTAGTACCACATAAAGGGTGTAATCTTGTACAATGTGTGAACAGGTGTACCAAATATTTAACAATAGTCCGTTTAGCGTTACGAACACATTGTACCACTGACCAGTATGAATAAAACAATGCCAGGTAACTGAGAAGTGTGCTCTTAATTGTTTTCTGGCTTTCTAAAATTCTTTTTAAAAGTTTACGGAGTGGAAAGTTGTGGTCAGCAATTGCAGTCTGGCTTCAGGTACCTAGATTTTTATGAAGCTGGTAACTTTTTTAAGACTTTGTTTTGATTATTATCCCTACACAATTGGTCGTTCTTAAGTCAAAGTATTCTATTTAGGAATAGGCCTATATACAGCAGTAGACGTCCTATGGCTGAGATGATGACGATGATGATTCTATATTTACCGATCATCATCGCCTGCCTGGCTTTTTTTCTATAATGTTGGGGTGGGCTTCCAGTATAACCAGATACAGCCGAGTACCAGTGTTTTACATGTATCGTCTGACTATCGGACCTCCACTTACATTGAAAACGATCGAAGGACCAACATCCTGATCTTTCGAGCAGAATATCACTTTGTAACAATTTGCAAGTAAACCAAGTTAAACAATAATTTATGAGGTACCGCGTGATTCATTGTTGTTTACTCTTCTGTGTGAGATGAATATTAAGTTGCAATTTATTTTTAAATAAATAATATTTGTATTGTAGTAGTGTAGTATTTGTAGTGTAGTGATTTGTATCTAATAGAAATCACATGACGAGCATCCTATCTAGTAAATTACTAGCTGTTATAGCTGACGGTACCACTTCCTGCACGGGGATAAAAATTGCCAAAGTAGGTATATCCTTTTACTAGCTATTGACTGTCTGTATCAATAAATTGGTTCAGCAGTTGACAGGGTTGCTTTTGCATTTATGATATTGGTAAAGATTAACTACCACCTGAGATATTTGACAATTTAGATCGTCATACCATCAATCTATCTTCAATTGTATTCCAAACTCAGCTCACTTTGTTCCAACATCCAACGCGTCAATAAAAAAATTGCCTAAGGTTATATTTTTCTTGAAGAAAATACAGCTCACTAGGGGCTCATCGATGTTCGTTCGCTGGCGTTAAAATACAAGCTGAATAATACTTGTGTATATTTACTGAAGAACACCCTTGAGGGTTCGGCAAACTATCTGTTGTTACTTATGCTCGCCTGGTAAGAGGTTGGTTGGAGATCAATCGTGGGTAAATAGTGAAATGGAATGAATACTTCAATGAAATAAAGTTCGGTGTGAGTTTTTGTTGTGGTAATTTTAAAACAGATTCGTGAGCTTGTAAGTAAATGAATAAAGACTATATTAAACACACACTTGTCTTAATAGAGGTCAAAAAATGAATGTCCATGGAGTGTCTTGCCGGTTCTTCTCCATGAGACCAACTTTTTGAAACCGTGCAACTAGTTTCACGTTTCGAATGAGCTTACATACGCCTATTTGCAATAAAAAAAATGACTTTGACTTTAGTCAAAGTTGAGAAGTTTAGATATTTATTTTTATGAAGTATAGGTACTATTATTTTATGAAGTGGATATTTGTTACTTTTTTTCCAATAAATCTACAGAATTTATTTTGTGCAGTAATCATTTTATCCTGGTGTGCCAGGAGCTTGGTATAGAAATAGAGCAAAACAGCTAATCCACGCCCCAAAATTGACACAACAGCAAGATCTATTACTGACCCGTTTATATTGCAAGCCCCAGTAAATAATGCTAGTGTAATCTCTGCAGTTAAGTACACAGTCGGGTGTTGAACCTTGTGTATCAAGTTACTCCTTTGTTGAACACTGATCTAAGCTTTGTTGAGTCCACACAATACTGGTACGTAGTGTTTTGTTTCCCAGTTATTTGAGATGGTAAAAATACGCGGTTGGATGTTCTTTTGTTATTTTTGTGTCAGTTTGTGGTTAAAAATAAAAGGTAGCTGTTACTATTTTTTGGAATATCTGTCTATAAGTAGGTAATTAAAAAGCTGAAGAGTTCGTATGTTTTGGTAAACGTGTTCATCTCAAGAACGAAATCTTATATGAAAAATTATATTAGTGTTAGCTAGTCTATTTATTGAAGGAGGATATGGGCTACTTTTAATCTATGTACGCGGAGTAGTTTCTACGTTACGCGGGTAAAAACCCTGGCGGAAGCTAATATAATATATTTACATGTACAATCTATAAATACCTACATAAATTCCAAGGTTTTAGTATCGAACTTCCGCAGCGTAACTTTCAAAATCCTCGAAGAAATTTCTCAAATAAATTCTAAAGGTTCCTAACTCTATTTGCCGTTGAATGTTTAATGCTCATTGTAGAAAATCGACTAATAATAGGTACTTAGCTCGGTGCAACCATTAGTTCTGTCTGGTTTTCTTCCTAGCTTTTATTTGTGTATAATTTATCTTCGTGTTCTGTCGCGCAAATTACTCCTAAATGAATTACTGTTGGTCTTTTTTCATTAGGCAAATGGTCTTTTTGGATGACGTGGCAGATTTGGATGGAGGATGAAAACAAGCGGGGATTTAGCTTTGCTACTATTTAAATGTTAAGCTCTAGATTTGTATGTTTTTTTAGGTACCCTTATTTTTTAAAACAGCAGTGTCTTTTATCAAATAACCTTCTAGCTATTACCTACACAATTCTTTATGTATAATTAAGAGCCTTTAGAGTACATAAAGCAATATTCTAGTCAGTCAATAGTTTTTTGGGGCTCATTAATCAGTATGAAGTAGAATGGTGGTAGTGGGATAAACATTTTAAAGATCAGACATTTAACCATTATCAAAACGACTTAAAAACTTTGATTGGAATCAAGATTTTTGTATTTAAATAAATTGCCAACTATCGAACCGATTGTTCAGTTCAGTGTGCTAGGTAGAATTCCGTGAGTCTCGGCTTTCGCAGCCGCGCGCGGCCTGCGACAGTCGTCGGCCGCGCGCGACAATAGTCAACATATGAAAATGTATGGCACCGCTGCCGAGGCCCGCGACAGTCGCGCGCGGCCGACGAATTTCGTAAACCGCGCGCGGCATTGTCTTGAAATTAGTAGATTTTGTTCGTCCGTTCCCTCTAGTCGAAGTGCTAATTGATATCCTTGAAGAAGAGGAGGATGACGTGCTGCTGTGGCTGTATAATGAAAATAGATTACCAATCGACACTATCTTTAAAAAGTAGAAATGAAGAAGGATTCTACCAAATACTGATTCAAAAAAAAGCATTTGTATTGTAATGAAAACAAAAGGAAGTTTTGCCGACTAAATAAAAAACAATTCAATTCTGGTTTTACTAAGATTCTATTGATGGTATTAAGCGCTAGACCAAGTTGAGATGCGTACGGCCGCGAGCGGCTCACGAAATTCGTCGGCCGCGCGTGTTAGATTTTGATACATAATAGAGCAATTTAATGTATTATTTAATTATTGAAATCCCAAGAATAAGTGTAGAAAGCAAGGAATAAAACATAAAGGTATAAAAAATAAATAAAACATTTTCTATGATCAAAATCAAATCGAAATGAAAAATCATTTATTCAAACTTGGCTGCAAAACAGCACTTTTAGAACGTCAAGAATTTACAATAGACAGCTCCCAAAACGCCCACCCTTCACCACTTCCTATGTGTTTTTGCTGGGAAGAAGAAGTGGTGGAACAAACTCCCCAGCAACACAATTCTGTCTGTATGGTTATAACCCATTAGAACATAAATCATATATATCATAAAGAAATAATTCCATATGGTACCCAATGTAATACACAGTACAGCATAAATATATCTTAAAGACATGTATAAAGCGATAGATCACTATACATTTTAAACATCAGCACAATAATACATAAAACAACAATTACAATAATCACATCACAGTAAGAAAATATAAATCAGGAAGAATACTTAACTTTCGTGTGTTGTCTACACCTCAACGTCCACCAGAAAAGTGCCATGACTATTTTAAAACATTATTTCGAACAGTCATACTATCCCGCTACAATTGACCAATCACAGACAAGTAAGCTTTATACACAAATAACTAAATTCACAATTGAAATAAAGTAATTTAAACACACCAAATCTTATTTAAAACTTATAACGATAATTTTAATATTTATTTTATCATTAAACATGTAAGATTTTAGATATAAAATTTAATGAACATAAAACAATTACATAAAGGTACCCTCGTTTTCATGTGCGTTTACAGAGACAGTAAAAATATTCAATCATTTGTCATTTAAAGTTCGTTTACAGAGTTAGTTTAAATCAAGAAATATACAATAATCTAACACGCGCGACTGTCGCGGACCTCGGCAGCGGCGCCATATATTTTCATACGTTGACTATTGTTGCGCGCGGCCGACGACTGTCGTAGGCCGCGCGCGGCTGCGTCAGCCGCGACCCACGGAATTCTACCTTTAGGCTATGTACGAGTACCTATAGCATACAACTATTGTAACAAAATCGTACAAAACACTGCATCTATCAAACCTGAAAACCTCAAATTAACATCCAACAATGCCCTATTTAGATTCCATTCAAATTAAGTACCCGCTTTCAGCAAAATTTGCTCTAAAAACTGTTTCGACTCAGTAAAGAATTTGGCAAAACTTAGTCTACTTTGAGAGTGGAGCCTGAAACACTAATGACTAGAACAGACTATCTGTCTTAAGTAAGAGAAAATTTAGAACAAACGTGTTTGCTTTAGAACATGTTTTAATATATTTTAGGAGGTGAAGTTAGGAGAAAAAGTCGGTGAAAGTGAAAGAAAACTTTTGGAGTTAATTAAAGTAGGTAAGTATTCTTAGAAGTTATTGAATTCTATTTTTGAATGGTATTTAGTTTTTGACACAGACATATCGTGTCAGAAACTAAATACCGTATTTCATTTAGATTTAAATAAAGTTGATATTTTATCTCTGCCTTGACTTTACAGTTTGAGTGCTTCAATTAAGATGATCAAGTACCTACATATTTCATTTTTACCGTCGTTATTTTGAAGAACAGAAACTTCTTTTCAGCCTCAAATATTTTTAAAAACATTGGGAAAGCCGAACAGTTTATTCCCATTCTATCTGGATATATTTATTTTAAAAGCTCGATGCGTCTTACATGTGACGTAAGAGCCTACGCTCCTCATGCATGCAGGTGTTACTGCAAATAAGACCGACTTCGAAGTCTGCAAAACTTGCTTATCGCGACAACTCCGCATAACAACTAAAAGGATATTTCACTACGAGTTTCGAAGATTTCACAACTTCGTTTATATAATATTTCGATAAGAAATAGGATGTGTAAAGTTGTGCTGAAGTTAAGCGAGTTTGTAGGCTTGTGTATTAATTTTAGTTCACTTATCTATTAAAATAGATGTTTGGAAATTTAATTTTAGTGTCGTATTTATCTAGCGGAGTTATAACAAAGATAATATATGGATAAACAATTTCATATCAAAAATAATTAAAAAGCATTTTATACTAAAGTCAAAGCAAACAATCAACTAAAGCATAATAAGATCAAAAACTCATAATGCAGAAACTTATTTTTTTTTTTACAAAAACCAAACAGATTCGTTCAACATTTTTCATAAAAAAATCATTAAACTTAAAGAAAAAAAAAATAACAAAGTGGAAAGTCCGACGATGGCAACAAAATTTGGAACACCCAATTTTCTTTTCTTGACTTATGCAAAATGGCCGTTGCCTCAGTAATCCTTGGTCCAAATGCTTCGAGATTATGTATATTGGAATATAATTGAATGTAAGGCGAGAAGGTCAATGAATAAGAGATTTCCTTGACATTTCAACTTAAAAAACGTAATACATTTTTGGTGGACGCGGATTTAAGAGGGAAAAACTTCTTTTGTCGTCTTAAAATATTTCCTTGCAATCACGAAACCATTTTTTGAGATTGTAATTTAATGGTAAAAGTCAAGCCGCTTCAGTTTAACAGTTATGAAGTTACGAAATTGAAATCCTACATATCCTTTAAATTATCATTTTCATATATAATGAAACAAACTCTTCAAAAGCCAGTCAGTCAAACAGACAAGTATGGAAGAAGACATGCTGCGCCGACCCCAAACAAAATTGATATAAAAATAAGAAATAGCAAAAAAACTGACAAATTATCACTAACACAGATAAACACGAAGATAATATTTCAGAAACACAGGCAAGGGCTTTACAACAATGATCAACGTTCAATCACGAAAGGCTATCCCGTAGCATAAACTACGTGATTATGACCGGTCGTAATTAGCCACTTAATCGGGACCAGGGTATTACGGATAATACCCGTGTTGATGATAAAATCAACCGTTAGTGTACGTGATATTGTAGCAATCATCCATAGTAATATAGTATGTAGAATGGAAACATTTTTCGTTCGTTTTTTACCCTAGGGGCTCCGAAACTACAAACCAATAAAAAAAAACCATTGTTGTTAAGATACACTATCCCTAGATAACATAGGCTATATTTAAACCAAGTAAGGAAAGTAGTTCCTTCAGGACGCAGGTGAAACCATGGGAAATAGCTAGCTCGTAATATTGGACTAGAAATGCGCGATATTGTATATTTTTACCCGACTGTTAAGAAGAGTTCTGTTTTTAAAGATAAACGAGAAACATTTATCAATAGATTAGACCCGTGTATTTATATTTATATGCATATATCGGTACTTTACGATACCACGAAGTTTAAATGGGTGACCACAATTTAAACATATTCCGTCTTACCACAAAAACTTTTAAACGTCAGTTTATGCCTTGTCTAAAAAAATGTCAAATTATGACGTTGACATATGGTTCATTTTGCAGCCAAAATTTTATTAGACAAGTGTAAAACAGGGTTTAAAGTTTTTGTAGTAAGGCCATTACCGTCTTACCACAAAAACTTTTTAACGTCAGTTTAAGACTCGTCTAAAAAAATGTCAAATTATGACGTTGACATACGGTTCATTTTGGAGCCACATTTTTTTTAGACAAGTGTAAAACAGTGGTTAAAGTTTTTGTAGTAAGGCCACAAGTATTTAGACAGATTTTCCGTTTCTATCTGTAAACAGAAATGCAAATTCGGCAAAACAATGATAATAATTATCAAAAACAATTCCGTAAACAATCATCAATCAAATACCTTGGAATATTTTCGTTAAAAAAAATAATATAATTGGAACATATTTCAGTGTTCGTTCTCATTATTTAGCCATTTTCGTCAATGAGTGTCAATTATATCGAAATTCCAATTAAAGACGAGTATTTCGAGAACATTTCGTCGATGTTCGGAAACAAATTAGAACGAAAAAATAAACATAAGATGTGTTATTTGTAGCACCAAGTTCCTTAAAATACCAGGAATAAGAGTTCCCGCACGCTGTAAACTTTAAGTCGGCCGATGGTTTGTTATGGCTCATAAATCAATATGAAGATATTTATTATTACAATAATGTTAAATACATGCTTTATATGTACATTTTAAATATTAAAAAGATGAACTTTAGCACACACATTACATAGATCAGGTATTTACTTAGCGTATATCAGAACATTGAAAACTTTGATTAGATGATTTTTTCAACTGTATGCCAACTATTTAGTCTGCACTGTACTCACAAGCTAATAGAAATTCGTCATGTAAGGAAAAAGCATTATTCTCAATTCACTCTTTTCATACACAACCTATTTTCGTCTCTTTTGTGTTTTCGTGAAAGTATCAATATTTATTCAGAGGACTATTGTATTTTGCGGTTATACAACCTTGGTAAAGGAGTTTCTTATGGTGGTCCCCTAACTCACACGCTTTTATTACATTTATTATGGGGCTTGCGAAACCGGTACAGTATGTTGACAATCCCAGATTTTGGCTTCCCTTTGTAATACCGCTAGGTACAGCAATAGTTCTACTTAAAAAAAATATGACTAGTATTGAGATTTTAACGTATATAGCATTCTAGATAAGTAGGATTTGTACAACCACCAAAATATGTACCTTGATTTTTAGCTGATCTAAACACAAAGATTTGATCCTTTAGACAACATAATTGTGAAAAAATTGGGCAGATGATGATGACCCTATTTACAATCGCCTATTTAAATATTGATTCCTGATATAAACACTGTATAGGTAGATGTTACATTTCATAGCTATACTTGTGTACTGTAATGTGCATGTTGATTTTCACCCGCTTTCATGTACAAAAATTTATACTTAAGCTACTTCTACTCATGAAAACATAAATATCATAACAACTAGAACCACTTAGAACGATGAAAGGGTTCCTAAACTAGTTGGTTTGCAGAGGTTGTGGCAAACAGCTTCTAGAGAAATGTTGATACTTACCCGTCTTTAGATGGAATGGAAATGGACCAAAATTCAAGTATTAAAACCATAATGATTCTGTAAAAAAGTTTTAGGAATTCATATGAAAGGAAACCGAAGAAAATATTATGTGTGTGAATGAAGAAATAATAATGTTATTGCGACTGATCGCTTGTGTTACTTAAATTCACACTTGGGTGACCAAATGATCTAACTAATTTATAAATTTGTTATGGAAAAATGAAAATTTTAAACAAAAATTACTGTAAGACAATTCGGAAACAGGTGTGGAAACTTCTTGGAAACAGTTAAAACGAACATTTTACTACAATTTTGCAGACATGAGCAAATGAGATGTAAATATTTACCTGACCTACGAAACAAGAATCATCTATCATGAAAACCTTTCCAAATACCTCATATTTGCGACACGCCACATATTTTCGCCCTTCAAGATAAAATAGTTACAGAAACTGCAGCATAATGTGAACATAAATTTTCCGTGTAAGCGTTATTAGCACTAAATATTTTAAGACTCCTTTTGTTCTAGTCCAAAAGTTCATTAATAGTGTGGAGCAATTTGTATGCCAAGCCTTGCCAAGTCTCTTCTGTAGTATAGTACACTCTACGTATGGTATACATAGTATGTTCCATAGTATTACGGTAGGGGACGGGACACTATTTTCTACTCAATCAAAAATCTTCTTTAATTTTTACTTGATGTTTATTCTTTGGGATGGATGGTAGAACTGATATAGGTATCAATATAAAAACTATTCTACTTTTATTCAAAAGAATAATATTTAAATTGCTGTATAAAGCTTGCTAAAAACTCTATACTTAATATATTCCATCCTCCAAGCCTTTTTCCCACTATGTTGGGGTCGGCTTCCAGTCTAACTATAGTAAATTCTCTTCCTAGAATTTTATTTTAGGCCTCTAAAGTTTTTGTGTTTCAATCTCGGTGTCAGCTTTCTAGGAAGTTTGAAACCAACTTAATTTGATCTTTTATTTCTTTATTCTGTTTGTAGTCCTTGAATTTTTTTTTCAGCATTAATAATTTAGTCATTATTTGTCAGTTCAGGGTAGGTTTATAGCAGTTTTATTAAAAGAAACCAAAAATCAAAAATAGAATGAGTGGATCAATCACCCTTTGCAACCTTGCCCCAATTTTTTTTTGCATTTTAGCGTTTTTGGCGAAGTTTTATCAGTTCAAAATTCCTATACAAAAGAAGGAAATCTTTAGTTTTCCTCGGAACTTTTCACTTCTGTTCTAAAGAAACAGAATAAATTATGACCACGTAGAAAGTTTATTAGGCTCTTCACTTTGTTGAAGGGAAGGATAATGTGTATAAAATTTTACAACCCCTATAAAATGCTTTGGTAATATATTATAATAACCTTTTTATCCAGAAAGATTATTAAACCTCAAGTTTTAAGTAAAAGTAGACTCTAGACGCGGTACTGTATTTATGTAGATAAAGCCTATATAGGTACACTAATATTACATATATAACTAATATTACACAGCCACGTAGCTGAAGAGTTTGTATATAAGTTTGCTTGACACACTAATCTCAATAACTACTTACTAGAGTGATTTAAAAACTTCTTCCAGTGTTAGATAGCTGATTTATCAATAACCGCTTCTATTCAGATGGACGCAATAGTTAATACGGAACGCAGGTAAAACATAAAAAAATAATTTCATCACCGATTTTCATATGTTAAGTCAATCTGGTTATATTTGAAAAATGCGCGAAGTTTTTTGGAAACTTCTTATCATTATTTCGAGCAGTTTTCAACGTTTCATCAAGTTCCGTTGTGACATCGCTCAACGAACTGTGAAATGAAACTTGAAAGTTGGTCTTTTGAACTTTTTTTCACTTTTGCAAAGCGTTTTTCTAAGTTTACTTATTCAAATAACTTGTGTGAGTGTTAAACTATAGGCTTATATTTTTTGTCTATTTTAATCTAGCTTATTTAATTAGGTAAAAACAAACATACGAGGACATAAAAGCTATATGTATGCTGCTATGTCTGTAAGAACAGAAAGCAAATAACAATGTTACAAATAAATTATTAACTTACAATGACTACTAGTAGTGAAGCTATTAATAATAATTTAAAAAAAAATGTCGAATGATTAAGGAAATAAAATAATTTTATCAACGTACAAAGGTGCTCATTTCAGCATTCAAAGTCAAACTAATGAAAATTTATAAAAAATACAAAATGAAACATTAAGGCAGCTCATCTCCTTAACACAAAAAAGGCTCATTTTATAATCCCATAATTCCTAAAACCCTACAATTTAATTACCCGTATCTCAATCAATCGGCCTTCTACACGAATATCCGAACAAATTAACATTTAATCAAAATGGTCTGAATCAATTCATTTAAGATTCAATCGCCGTTAAACTTAGGTAACCTATAATTCTAGATTGGAGTTTGGTACCTAAGCTCCGAACCTATATAAGGTATATTAGCTAAAGGTGTCTCACTTTGTAGACTTTAGTTACAGTACAGGCATACGGCAAACTAAATAGTCGGCCCATAGTTGACCGATGGTTAACAATTTTTGCAAAAGAAAATCTCGATTCCAATCAAAGTTTTCAGTCGGTCTGATACCGCCCAAATACCGTATTTTATGGAAATCATAAAATGACCCCCCTCTCGCTGTGGGTTAGCAGGGTCGTGAGAGTGTCAAACTCTTACTGACTAAAACCCATGTTCCTTATGAAGTCCTTTATGTATCAGGGCCGCGGTGACTCGAATAATCCCGCAGGTCCGGACCGGCTAAATACCTGATCTTTGTATTGTGAATACTGCCATTCACCTTGATACTGATTTATGAGCCCAAAAAAACTATGGGCCGACTAAAAGTTTGCGGTGTGTACCCACTCTAAAGCTTCGGTAGCCACAACCTTTGTGCTTATAGTATCCACTTTGAACAGAATTGGCTCTAACAAAATATACTGGTGTTTAGGATAAGCTAGCTACTTTTGAAAGTGTAGCGAACAAATATTAATATAGTGAAACTTCTTCTTTGATAAAAGCGTTGATCGAAAAACCCATGATCAGGCATAATATAGCAAAAACTTCTTTAAGAAGACCGTAACTTAACGTAGTAACAGCGTCATTCAACATATCCTAGACATAGCAACAAAATTAAAACTCAGAACATTTTTTTTAAGTTGTTATCACTAGCGGAACCAAACATACAGGATTATCATTAAAACACACCGAAAGAGATATTATTAAATCAGTATTTAGTACATTCATGGTCAAACTGATAAAGCCTCCCACTCACGAGTTGGTCTGTGCTCATATATTATTCAAATTTTAATTCCTTTGATATGAATATCCGAAAATTCGAATTAATTTTGTCATTCTCATTTTTTAAATTCCAGAATGGAAAAATAGTAGTAGTGATTGTTTTTTACTATTTAAAACTGAAGCTTTGTAACTCTAAGGTAAGCTAAGGTCTTGAAAGAAAAAATCTAATTTTTACAAATTACACACCTACTAACTATTTTGAAAGTAGATTTGTAAAATATCTTAGACCCCTAAGAATATGTCCCGCCAAAGTACACAAAAATCATTTATCATTTCACTTCCATACCTTTAAACACAAGTAGTATGACAGGTATTACATATTCACATCACTATATAAACAAAAAAATAAATAAAAAGTGTCCCACTAAAAAACTAAAAATGTCTCCTACAATACAATGAAAGTGGGAAAAACCTAGTCATTGCGCTGACAATTAATAACAATGTCAGTGAAACTGTTGATGACAGCCGTTGAAATGTTTTAGCGTCGCTCTTAAAACACTTGTGAATGTTAGGCTGCGTTTCCACTATAGAACGATAAAAAATCGTGTCGGTGAAGAACGCCTCTGTTATGTACCTATTTATGGAATCTTTTAAGAAGACTTGCATGGTCTGCGACTGATTGTCGTAGTAACGTTAAATAGTGTTTGTTAGGTATACATTAAACATAGTATACCTATTGTCAAAATAGTTTACTAATGGCTAATGCTGACTTGCGCTGGCCAAAAGAAGCTGCAAGTACAACCTACATGGCGATAGCGAGTCAATCTCCCCCCATGATCACTTTTATAATTTTTCTTTTCGCTAAAAATAAACATGTCACTAACAGTGAAACTGTAAAAAACGAAAAGTTCTCCAAAATTGTTGGACGACACGACAAAATGTAGTCCCAACCCAGTGGGAACACAGTCTAAGCGTAACACAATAGCGTAACCTCAAAACGTTGATTTTGACGTGGCAACTAAAATAGAATAATACGCTTTTTACCGACGTAATTGTAGCACGTTGACACACGGGTTTTCAACCGCCACTCTTTGTTCCCGGATTAAGGGTAAAAAGGATTTCTGTTGTGCCAATTTTATGTTAAGTTGAGTGAACTTGGATATGAAAGGAATTTCGTATTTGTATGGACGTCATAGAGTGCCGTCAATCGGTTTGTTTTTTCCGGGTAACGGACGAAATTATTTTTATATTTAGTTACACAGGATTCAAAGACTTTTCTTATAATAGACTTAACACATAATATAAAAATCGTACAAAACTCGTACAAAAAATTTAAATGTATAATCTGACACAGTCTCTTCAAGTATTCAGATCATACATTCTTCATATAAAAAATACATTATGCCCCCAATAATACTTCAGACCACCTTCAAAATAATCCAATATCATCCCAAAACTTGAATAGAGAGCCAAACATTACCAAATCAAGGTCCCATCAGTATGATTGACAGAAAAACTATTACGTCTCTTGTTCAACCATGAATTATTCAGCAGCCTTCAAGAATAGACCCCTGAACTTGCACAAAGGGAAAAACTTGCTACCGAACATGCAAAAAAGTTGAGGCTTTATTCCTTTGGCCGATTTCTGAGAAATTGTATTGGTAAAGTTACGCAGTTTCGTTGTATGCGAGTATTTTTGAAGGGAATCGCAATTCTGAGGATGTATTTCTATAGTGATGTTGACTGTTATTGTGTAGTATTTTATGTGTGAAAGTATTTTATATTTCTTACAGTTAAACTACTTCGTTTTTCTCTTACAGTTAAACTACTTATTGAAGGCTTTAAGTAACTTGTAAGTAAGACTTTCTAATGTCTGACTTAAATCTTTACAAAAATTGGTTAAAAAAGCAGTATATCTAATCGTTTAGCTTTAGCACTCTGTATTTGCGAAACTATATCCTATTTTTCGAACAGATTACTCACACGAAATTATCTAACTTTTGACATACTAAACTAAACATTATAATATATTTAAGTAAATAAAGGTCATATTTTGACCTCTGGGTCGCTACACCTACACAGCAAATTTCTCATGTCTGCTCAAATCTCAAGGGGTGCCTCCGGGCGTTTGTTGAGATCTCTTTAGTGTAACTCCCTGTACTAATCAAAAGCGTTACATATACAGGTCAGAGACGGAAAACCAATGGCATACGTGCTTTTGGCAAAAAGAGAATAAATATTTAAAAAATTGCAACTTAAATGCATAAAATGGTAGCATATTCCACTATACGAGAGATAAAAATCCACTAGTTTCAAACCGCTGTTAATAAAAAAATTACATAAAGTTCATCTAAAACTACCTAATAAAGTTAAAAAAATTCTACAAAGCCACGCTTCGGTGTCATTGTATTTTTTTGTAGCTGATCCAATAAAGGTTTGCTATCTCTGACTTAGGTACAAAAACATAATGAGCAAGACTTTGTTTTATAAGGTAATTGCGAAGTAACACAGCTGAGCCCTGAAACTTTTTCAAACGTAGGTCGCCTAAAAGACAGTTGTCTTCTAAATTAAAAAAATTAGAATGGCCCGTAATCTGCAGTTTTTTTTTGTATTAGTATTTATAAAAGAAAATAATTTTGTGCGATTTTTACAAAGACCTGAGGGCTTAGTTAGTATAATTATTCGTAAAAAAATATATAGGTAAGTACACTACACGTGAAATAAAAATTAAAAAACTACTACTATTAACATTTAACATGATTTTCACAAAACCAATTTAAAATGAATGACATTTCCAGTACATTCGAATTGCAAAAAAATACTTTATTAAACAACGTTAAAAATTAACACAGTTGCGAGAATTTGAATTACCAATTCGGGTGTTTCTGGATTAGGTATAAAAATTGTTTTTTTTGTTTATTGGAAATAGCGCATTTTAATTATAAAATGTTGCTAGAAAGAAAACAACGGGCTTCCTAGCAATGTAACAATAAAAATATTTGAAAAAATCTTTGCATTTAATAATAGAACACAGAAATTAAAAGTTAATAAAAATAAAATTAGCACCTTCTTCAAGAAAAGGACAATGCTCATGAAGTATGTGAAAAAAACCCAGGCCCGGCGCAAAAGAAATGTAACTCAAAATATAGGTAAAAATAAGAAATTAAATATTACATAGGGGGCATTATCGAAATCAGTGGCTATATGTGTGAAATTGCTATTCGAATTTTAACATCTGCGGTACATTGCTACTCAAGATTTTAGAGGTAACATAATGTATTAGTAAAAGGAACAGCAAACAGATACAGTTGTGGTTTAAGAGTGTACATAATGACATGTTTATAGCAACTTCTCCACTATTCTACCTACTTTTACAAGATAATAGGATGATAGAACTAAAACAGGATATGAATGTACTTTTCATTTTAATAATAACGCTTAAAAGTCATCGATTCTTTATTTCTAACACGACGAGATCCAAAAATGTTGCGGGATGCGCGAACTGTTCCTCATGTCTAGCCCACCCTAAGTAATGTAAAACGCTCATGACGCGATGACGTGGGCGCTGCGGCCTGTACTTCGGTATTGATTTATCTTTTTGGAGAAGCTTATTACTTGCCATATTACTTGTTTGTTGTTTCAGATAGCACTTTAATTAAACTATTAGCCCCAGCTGCTCATGTTACCCCTTAAAAAAATCAAATAGCAATTTCATACATTTAGCCATTGATTTCGATGATGCCTCCTATGCAGTATTTCATTACTTATTATTACCTATAATTTGAGTTACTTTTCGTTTGCGCCGGGCTTGGGTTTTTTTTGAGCATTGTCCTTTCTCAATAATGAAATCCAGTTTCCAGAGGGGTTTAAAATTCAGTATTTTCTACTGAGTATCGGGTTTTGTTTTAGTCTTGGATTTTCCCGACCCAGTTTCAAGTTGGTTGTACTTTTTAATTATAATTCCTAACTTCCCCACAATGTTGTTCTTGTTGAATTTTTCACTATAAATTGTAGATTTTCAACAAACAATCTGTTAGTGAACTGTGATTTTTCTTTGTGTTAGCGATACTGATGCTAATGTTTATTAAATACTTTTTGCAAAGTATTTAAATAGGAACACTGTGAAGGAGCGAGGGGTAAGACTGGTTGTCAGGTTTTCCGGCTTCTGACTACCCGTAACGAATGCTAAAGATGTTCAAATGAAAGCCGGAACCCACCAATTTAACGTATCTTCCGAAATGGCAAGACAGTCACCGATCTAGAGACAAACCACCCCGAGTCGATCGAGATCGACCAATCGATCGAGTCGTGCAGCTGCTAATTAGCTATCTTATTACTTAAAAGTCAAAATGCAATGCAAAGGAAGAATCTCAGCGTAAAATATAATAATTGTCTCAGTCACTTTGAAATTGCAACATTCTAAGAAGGTTCCACTAACGGTAAGAATCTCCATAGACACTCGCACGTACACTGTACGGCAAAATAAAATGCCAATCCTGCATCCAATTTGTTGAAAACAACAATGAAACGTTATACGCCATTTACAATTCGAGGCAGAAAAATTTACCACCCACTGACGTAAAGAAATAATACATTTCTTATCGTATATCGTAGTGAAATGTACTTTTTGAATGATTGATACTGACATAAAAAGGACTAGGTAATCACATAAAATATTCCGGTAAAGTTTGCAAGTCTTCTAGATATCACGAAAGTAGGTTACATTTGCAAATAGCTAGCTTTTGAAAATGGAAAATTTTGATCCTACTTGATGTTGTGAACGTAGGAGTTGGGATGGATTATTGTAATTTATTTTTGGATGGAATTAAAAGCTGACAGATATTCCAGAACTTACGTTGACACATGAGGTATATTCTCAGTATTTATCAAGCCTTCATACCAAATTAATTTAAAATTATTTTTGACCTGACTTCGAAGAAGTATATTTGCAAATTGCTATAGATTTCTTTTAGTTAACATTATAAAGAAAATGTACATAAAGACGAATTGAGAACCTCCCAGTAGTTCAGAAGTCGGTTAACATTATAATAGAGCAAAAGTAGGTATTATTTGCCTCGACTGCCACAATTTCCTATTCATTTGACAGTTGTAGACTTAGAAATAATATCGAACTAACATTACTTTGAATGGTCTTGCAGGTACGTTTTCTAATAACTGCTGCTTCTGTATTCTGTTGTTCTATGGCTGAAACAATAGACTAAACATTCTGGAACTATTTTTGCAGTTATAAAAGGACTAGTTTACGAAAGACAGCAAACATAAGCTGAGCCCATAAGGGCCAAGGCCTGCCCGGGCTGCCGGATTTTTTGAAAGAGTTACCGCAGCTCAGGTACATAAGGGGCTTAAGAAGGAACACGATGGGTTTTAGTCGGTAAGAGTCCGATACTCCCTCACGCTGCTAACCCACAGCGGGAGGGGTCATTTGATGATTAAACACAAAAAAAAAGACTTTATTTACCTCTCATTCACCAATCACCTCTAAACTTCAATCTGAGGAATAAACAAAAATTATTTGACATATTTTCAATACAACAGCTGTCAAAACGTCAAACATATTCTTCAAATAAAAATTATCTGGCGATTGAAAATCGGCCTTAATTTATCATGTTGGCTAACGATAGCTTCGAAATTTTCAAAAGATACAGATAGGTTTAGCGTCTTTGATACATTGAACGATATTTGAGCAGTCCCAAAAATTTAGTGGCGTTTCAGTAGTCAGGCGCTAGTCTTTTAAACTAATTGTAGCTATATTAAAGATTGAACTACATATGATTGGGCAAATATTACAAGCTCGAGGGATATGACAAAAATACCCAATGCGAGTTTATTTTTCAAATTTTCATTGACAAGAATTTAGTCTAGTTTATTATCAAAAACAACGTCAGGATGGAAATAGAAATCTAAGAAAGGACACATGATATTTTTTATTTCCAAGGGACATCTAACAAACAATAAACCAGGCTAACAAAAGCCAAATATACCTATCAAAGACAGCCCAAAATACGAAACAAAATTTCTAACCAAACAGATAAAAAAAAACAATTGAAAACCTACAATATTTCACAGATACTAAAAAATAGAAAGGAATCACAACAATAGGTCGGCTTCTAGAGCCAAGTGACGTCACAATCCATATACAATGTAGATACAGATACGCCTAACATCTTTTGGGCGAGATTCGAGTACGTGACTAAAATTCGCCTGGACCTAACATAGCCTCGCGAGAGCTTTTAAGCACCCCTAAGCGAGTATCGTATGTAGGCATAAACATACGTGCCATAGAGGAAGGAAAGATAGCGAAGATGGCGAAGGTAGGTTAGCCGCCTTCTTGTAGGTCAAGAGACGTGTAGGCGTGATCAGTTACCTCAAGCACTAATGAGGCGTTCGGGTTCCTTGTCAAATGAAAATAAATCTGTCAACGTTTGGTCTTGATTGATTGGTGACTATGTTTTGACAATAATAATGTGCTTAATCTAAAGAAGGTGTGTAGGACGGAGCCAGTAACGTTCCTCGTCCCTCGAACACCCGCATTATGTCGCGTTACTTTCTTAGGAGATTTTGCGTTATGACATCTCCGCTAGTCATTTTGTTCTCCGTAATACGTACTTATTCCGTGCAGTACAAATAAAAATAGACATTTCCACACTGATGCTGATATAAAATAAAATGGACATGTTCTGTTTCATTTCAAATAATGCCTTCTGAATAAAAAACTCTTTTTCAATATTTCCGCGAATAATATTGTAGTACAGAATTCTTTTTTTGTTTTGTATGCAGCATATTATCAATTGTCCGTCAGGGATTTTACTAAGTTTTTTATTTATTAAAATTGGTACATCCACATTGTCGATCTACTTTCTATACTAATAATGTTGCATTGCTTACTGAAGTTATGAAATTGACAGAACTTGTAAAGGCTCGAGCAGACCGGATGCGTATGCGTAACCACGCGCGTAGTCACGCGCGTAGTTACGGCGTAACCATGAGTTGTAATGTATGGAAATGTATGAGACAGGCCACACCGCTTGCGTAACGTAGACACGCGCGTGGTTACGCATACGCATCCGGTCTGCTCGAGCCTTTAAGGTTTGTGTCAAAATTGTATCTGTAGTAAGAAAAACGACAGATATTGGGAACAGACATTATAAAACAGACTGCAATATTTTTTCTTGCAAAATATTAGTTTGTCGCAAGCCGGTTTTATGTTACAAGATGTTCGAGATAAAGTGGGATGAAGAGTGTCTGTATTGTGAAGTAGACTGGCTCCACTACAGATCCATGTTTCTAAGCTTATAGTGAAGAGAATTCTGTAGCCACAATGTGTAAGAAACACAGTGGACATATATGTAGAAAAATGTTAAAGGACGAATGTAAATATACACATGAATTTATGTGGACATCTGGATCCGTCAAAAACGTCTGGTTATTGAACGGAATTCTAGGAATATATTTGGACTTAAAGCCCATACCGCTAGGAAAATTTTAGGACTTCATTTGGATCTGCCAAAAACGTCTGGACATTGAACGGGATTTTCGGAATATTTGGACTTAAAGGCCATACCATAGTAACTCCTTAGCCCATAAATTCTATGCATGGAGACTGCAAATTCCTCAGTGTGTAAATATTTAAAATATGTGAAGTTAGAACTACACTCTGACAACGATAACTGAAATGTCAATCTTCCAACTTTAACCCGGTTCCTGCTAAAATGAGATCTACGTCTAAAGGGTTATAAAACTACACCTGTGAGTTGCATATTTGTGAAACTTTACACCAGTTCAATTACATGAGTAATTTCTGGAAACAACGGCTGTCTATTGTTCAAGAAGTCCAATCCATCTGACAATAAACCCAGAGAAATCAGTCGAGAATCTCAAGTATTTTCGGAAAACTAAGAGCACCTGCACACTACAGACTAAACAGTCGGCTGATAGTTGCCCGAAAGTCAGAAAAAAATTTGGGGATTCAATCAAAGTTTTTATTCGGACTGTTTCCGGCCTTTCTGATCGGTATTATGTAAGTGACATTTCCATACTGATTTATGAGCCAGAAAAAACTGTCGGCCCACTAAAAGTTTGCAGTGTGGGCACTCTAAATCATAATAAAACAAACAGCTCATCTTGCAAGTCGTAAAATTGGACCGCAGAAGATTACATATAACTCACTGTTAATTGCCAAAAGTCGTAACTCCACATTTGTTTGCCGAATGTCGGTCAAGTGCGTGTAGGCTTGCAATGTTACGTCAAATTACTTTCGACGAAATGTTACCAGTTATATAATGTGTGGAGTTTGACGAAATCTGGGAAATGGATTCTGAAATGTATGGGGTGTATTTCATTTCGGTTTAGAAAATAAGTCAAGAAAAGGATTTATAGAGCTGTGAAATTGTTCTGCGAAGTTACTGTGATTG
The DNA here is from genome assembly GCF_022581195.2 of Helicoverpa zea. NCBI lineage: Eukaryota > Metazoa > Arthropoda > Insecta > Lepidoptera > Noctuidae > Helicoverpa > Helicoverpa zea. Next base: position 1,707,339 of record NC_061462.1, read on the forward strand.
TCAAAAGCATAGGATGCTTAATAATAATTGAAGAAATACCGACGTATTTCCAGATAAGCCCTTAACAGTCTTCTAGCAGAAATGGCTGTATTTAATTTAAACAGTACTTTGCATACAACGGTATCAAGTTGCTTTACAACAACTATCATCGATGCTTAAAACTCCTCAAAGAGTAAAACCCGATCTGATCAGGTAATACCTTAACTTCATTTCTTAAGATCAGTTTCAAACAACAGAAACTGCATTTAGTTCAAAGAAGAACAATTTAATTTGAAATTTTCAGAACACATCTAGAGCGGAGAGAATACGAATAACAAAAGATGAGCGGAGATGCCATAATGCAGGTAGGTCAGGCGTCTTCTTCTAGGTCAAATACGTACGGTGGGCATGACCAAAACGAACAGTTATGAGTGAACTAATGAGGCGTTTGGTTTCTTTGAGACATCTGACGACGATTATTTGCATTACAGAAAATGGTCGAGTGCAAAGAAGACGTACTAGTATCAGGGCGGAGACAGTAACGTTCCCCTTCCCCCGCACACCCCCCATTTTGGCGCGCTACTTTCTTAGGCGATTTTCCGTTATGGCACCTCCGCTAGTCATTTTGTTCTCCGTGGAAGGGAACCAGTATTCTTGTTAGTTTCTGGTGTTTATCATCGAGCTCAGTTATTAAAGTTGAGTGAAGTTATTGTTTTATTAGTGTACAAGGAGTAATGGTAGCAATATCTTTTACGTGGCGAGTTGAATTTATTTCTGGTTAATGGATTTATAACTATTTTCACTTTATTTATATTTCTGACTGGTTGTTGCAAATTGATTTAGTTGCGTCGCGTAAGACCTATGTGGTTGAATCGGATAAAAAGTACCCTATGGTCTTGCTCGATAAATAAGCCAACTAATACTAAAATATTTTTTACATGTTAGAGTTTAGCGTGTTCAATCAAACAAAGAATTTAAGCTATCTTATTCCCTGAAACCTTACTAATATTAGGTAAGAAACAACACTTTTAGTCCTAAACTACGTAACAATCCACAATTAAACTGAAACAACGATACCAATTAAGAAATACAACAAATGTAAATCAATCAACGACTAACTTTATTACCGAAAACCTAAATTCCTAAACCTAAACAAAACTAATATATTCAGGGAACAAACAAAAATAGACTGACCATGATAATACGTAAAATGAGACGTTCCATGACAGGCAAGAATGATGTCCGTTGGTCTTAAGGCTTAACCGAAACAGGCTTACAGGACAGCCTTGGACGTAGTCCATTTATTTCAAACAAAATCGTGGTCACCCATGGAGTAAGGAAATATGAGCAGAGATGCTATAATGCAGATAGGTCAGGCGCTCTTCTTCTAGGTCAAATTCGTACAGTGCGCTTGACCAAAACAATCAGTTACTAGTGAACTAACCAAGCGTTAGGGTTCTTTGAGATATATGTCAACGATTTTTGGTATTACAAAAAATGGTCGGGTCCAAAGGGCGAAAACAGTAACGTTCCTCGTCCCTCGCTCACCCGCATTTGGAGCGGTACTTTCTTAGGCGATTTTCCGTTATGGCACCTCCGCTAATCATTTTGTTCTCCATGTATTTCTACTCGTCTGTCATGTAGCATATGAATAATATGGTTTCAAGTTAAAAAGGTAAACATTTGTTACTAGACTATACCTAGTTTGTTAATCTTAAGTTATTGTGTACACAGTATGAGTTTCACGGATTTAATATCTTAAAGGTCAATGACCTTGTTATTAGAATTTTGGTTCATGAAAAGGGTCAGCTTATGCTTCAGGTTTAATAGAGGACGAAATATTATTGCTATGTGATTAAAATACTGAAAAGTTATTTACATATTGATAGTAAAATAATAGTATGAGATTTTGTTTGGTTGGATAAAGGTATCTATGTATATATCTATACTTACATATTTTGAATGCATTGACATGATTATCTGCCCAGCTTTTTCAAAACTATGTTGAGGTCGGCTTTCAGTCTTAACTAGGTGACAGTGTTCTATATGAAATGACTGCCTCTATGACCTCTTCAAATCAACTCCTTGACAACCCGATACTACTTGGTAAGGATAGGATAGTTGCTTAACCTTATGATCAATCGATCCTTTACATCAGCAAAGCAAGCATCAGCTTAGCCATATTGTTTTCAAGTATCATTAGGATCCCTGTCACTGCTCACCTATCCCCTCGTAATACATATAGAGAGTTGGTACCTATTCATAACTAGAAGAGTAGCAATTTGTAGCAACTGATGGTAGCTGGTAGCAATTAAGTAGCAACTCTCTATATCTATTTTGAGGAGATCGGTAAGGAGTGACAGCGATTCTGACGGTCACCAAGTATCCCAGAATAATGTTAGCTCTATACTAATTAATTTTATACGACCTTATTATCAAGAGAGTCCTCAACGAATACGAAATAATTATTAAAATAATATAGATGTTAAAATGTAGACGTAATTACAAAAGTTATTTCGGGAAAATTTTCACATGAAAGTTATTTAGGTCTCGTTAAGCGTGTGTTTATTTTTTTCGGTGAATAAGACGTATAAGTGATATGTACTGTGAGTAGAGAGAGAAAGAAAATCTACAAATGCCAGCAGGTAAACCTACCCGAATATGTCAATTTTTACCCTACTGTGATATGTCTGAAAATCGATTGAAGCTGTAAGTAATAATGTATTATTAATACTCGCATCTAGCAAAAAAATACCCGAATAAAGTTACTGTGTCATGTTAATGAGGTCAACTAGCTACTACGAAAGCACAACCAAGAACAAAATTTTGATAATTATCATGATTAATTATAATGCTTCTAGCACAAAATTAAATTAAACAAATGAATGTAATTTCTGACTCGAATATAATATTTTGTATTTTCGCAGCACAAATTGCTTCTACTATAACAAAACATTTTTACTATCCTACTCATCAAATACACTTCTTGTTTGCTCTATAAATAAATGATGATCAAAAATACCTATAAAATAATACAATCTTATTTGCAACAAAACGTATATTCAGCAAAATACGACTGTTCCCTCACATTTATTAAAATATCATTCGGAATTTTATGAAACCCATATCAGGGCCGTATATAATAATGAGAATAAAAAATATTCCTTGTTCGAGCAGCGATGCTCAACTGTTTTTTGTTCGCGGCCCACTGCCTTTCATCTGCGTGCCGTGTAATGCTATAAAAATTCTACGCTAGGAAAGTGCCGATAAGCCCCTTAACTTGTGTAGCGTGTAGTCGGGGCAAAGTAGCTTGCATGTAGTGTTACAGTATTGCTGGAGCTCTGTAGCCACCTGCGCTCGAACTACATAATATGTAGGATACACCCAACCTTTGTATCGAAAAAGGTCACACAAATTAGGTTTTCTACAGTGATCGGGTTGTCATTGAACAATTTTGGCAGTCATTACTGGTAGCCAGTGAGTCTAGCAACCAGTCCTATCAAGGGATATTGGCTTGCCCAGGTAACTGGGTTGAGCCCAACATAGTTGGGAAAAGGCTCGAAAAATGAAGAAAGTCATCAGGTATTCGTGTCCATCGAACACTTGTAAACACAACTGCCAATTAGATATTCTCAGTCATAATTTACTTACGGTGTTAAAATAATCTTACATTCATAAAGCAATTCCCTGGACTCATTTCTGTATGATTTGAGAACCGCTGTCCTAAGGGATACATGTGTACGTAAAATTAATGAATAGCAACATCAAAAGTCCCGTTAATACTTAAAACCCTCTGTAACCTAAGCAAATTGAATTGGACCAAGTACTTAGCGAAACGTTCCCATTTTGTTACATTTCCATTTCCTTGCTTAGAGCATTTAAACTACTGGAGACGCCATGACCACATATATATCATATCTCAGATCTCAATACAGGCGAGAAAGCGAGCCAATTAAGGCACCCCGAGCACAGTCTAAGTACAATGCAACAAATAGTGATAGCTCACTCGTGCATTTTTGATAACATCGGTACTCACACGACAAAATTGACAAATACAAGCATAAATTTCACGCACACATGCTTTAGAGTAGGTACGACCGGGAGCTCATACTTTTGGCAGATGATAAGGTATGGCGTTTCCAGTTGTTTCAATGCTCAAAATTTCGTTACCAAAATGCTGATACGGGCTTTCTCGATAGATTTATCTTGTGGAATATTTTATGTTATTGATCATGTGTTTTTGTGTACGTTGTCATGGCTGTTTCTTGGTATGTTTCCAAGAATTGAAAGTAGCTATTATGGTGCCAATTACGAGTGTACAAACTGATCTTTAAAAGTAGGTAAGTAAACGTATGTAATACATGTATGTAGAAAAATTGAAATGTATTAACCTTGTTACTCGAGACCTTTGATCTTAGGTATTTTGTCGAAACAGCGATTAGGATTAGGTAAACGCAAAAAATACTACTTACTTGAAATTGCCTTTGGTATGTGGAAAACGTACTTATACATTAACTGTCTAATATTTCCAGATTCTTCAGGTTATAGAGTTTTTCTAGGAATACAAATAAGAGATTTGTTTAGTGATTATTTTCAGGTTATGTAAAATGTTCTACTGTTTAAACAATTTGATGTTCACATAGCTTCTGCTAGTGATTTCACCCACGTCTTCTGGGAACTACTTAACACAACTGGATAAAAACTACCTAGCCTGTAGCCTTCCTCAGTAATTGTGCTACCTAACGTAAAAATCTATGCAACCACGGGAAATCGGCTTGTAAGAAATATACGGAAAAACGTCATCAAGATTTATGTGTATCCTACATGATATATAGAGAGTTATATTTCATACTTATTGGTTTACATTATGGTCTTTTAGTACGCCTTGTCACACAGTTTAATTTTCTTTGTACAACTAAAGCTTGGTACAGTTGAGCGACATTGATGCGGGTAAGTTTGTACTTTTGCACAATATAAAGTATTTTTGTACAAATACATTACAACTTTTGAACAATTGTTATGTAACCGTTATATTTTTGGAACCAATTTTTTCTGTTGACAGTTGATTATGTAAAGAAACCAAATCCACTTTTAACTGCACAGCGGAATTTTTTGTAAAACGGTCGATTTAGGAACAAAAATGTCATAATGTCATCGACATCGACTGGCTGTAATTTTTGATAAACAGCCGTTTTCCATTGTAGATGATATTTGTATTAGTTTTTCGAGTTTTGCTGTAAATATTCAAACATATAAATGGAATAACGAATGAATCTTATTTTTTCATCTATTTGTCATGGATAATATTAGCAGTTCAATGTACTGAAATACTTTATTCCGAGAATTTATATGACATTTTGGAAGACGTGAAATTATAAGCTCCTCTTTGAAATAACTTCTCGGAATATGTTAAAACACAATGTTTATGTCTACAGAGGTTAAACAGTGTTTTCGAGAAATATTATTAATTAAGAGTTCATTTTGTATGAGATAATATTAGGTACCTACGTAGGTGTAACATAATTTAAGTATTTAAACATAATGTAGCATCATGTAATTTTGTATCTTTTGATAGACATAAAAGAGTTGATTTCACTAATTTATATAATTAGTTTCTTTGCCAATTTTAATTGCAAATAATACTTAATTTTGTTACGAAATTTGCCAATAGATTATGAACACCTATAATACCTTCAAGTCCAAGCAATCCCTGCTATAGAAACCTAATCTAGCATACTCTAGAATCTAGGTCTTAGCTTTCTGCTCATGCTATAAAGGAAAACGAGCGCATAGATAATTCTGAAGCCGCGAGCTGAAATCGTGCTTTCAGGTCTTAATTAGGTTAGCTGCAAGCGTTTGCAGGAATATTAGTTAGGCAGAGCCTAGCATCTAACATGGCTAGGTTTTATTTTTTATCTTTTAGAAATATTTCAATTTTAGAAATTAATTAGAGCTGCGAGCTTTCAAAAATTTTTTACTAAAATCTTTCATGCTTGACCGGTTTCGAAAATACATAAATAAAGTACTGAGTGTCATATTCTATCGTAAGTAGATTCTTGATTAAACGCTTCAAGTCCATTAAATATTTTCGGAGCAGAATTTTATATCGAAACATATTTTATGATTTAGTAAAATCCATTGAAGCGCAAATGTGTCGATAGTCGACCCACTTTCTGTATCAAATTAGATAAAACCTCTAACGCTAACGCACTTATAGGGTTAATTGAACTTTACTATAATAGGCGTAGGTACTCTTGTCTTTCGTGCGAAATAGGGTACCAGCGACCTTCCTTAAATCCCAGAGATATTAAAGAGTTTAAGTTCACAACACAGGTTGTTAAAATCATCATCATCTCCCGAGCTTTTACAAAACTATTTTGGAGTCGGTTTCCAGTGTAAACGGATGCAGTTGAGTGAGTTTTACAAGGAACAACTGCCTATTTGACCTCCTCAAAACAGTAACCCAGGCAACCCAATATCCTTAGGTAAGACTGGTTGTCAGACTTACTGGCTTCTAACACGTAACGACTGCCAAAGATGTTTGACGACAGCCGGGACCTACAATTTATTGTGCCCTTCGAAACATGGTCAAAGGTATCCAAAATATAGTTAGAAAGTACATACAAACTTAGAAAATATACTTGCCTGACCTGGAATTGAACCCACACTCTTACTTGAGAGTTTGGTTCTTTACCCACTAGGCCACCACGACTTCCAGCGACCTTTTTTAAATCCCAGAGAATGAAGTTTGAGGATGCGTTCGTCACAACACAGTATTGTTAAATAAATCTTTTAAAAGGGCAAAAAGGAACCTTTAATAATTAGAAAGGTACCCACTTTCGTGTATCACTTAACTCGTTTTAGGAAAGATGGCAATCTGTTCAGGCCTGCAAGAACCTTTGAGGATTATGCAGGGTAAATCTTTTATTTACAATTTTGGGGCGTATGGGAATATTTTGGACGCTTTTATATTTTCGCATTGCGGTGTTCGGAGTTTGTTCAATGTTTAATGGTTTAGCCTTAATTTGTTGCTGGCCAGTGCTGTATCTTTTTCAAATAGAGAGTAGGTAAATGCTTGTTTGTAAGTGTAATGAAAATTGACGTTTGTTGTACAATCTAGATCATGTAGTGACGACACTCAGCGTGCTCATCAATCATCATCAATTTCAGAATAAGATTATAGAGAAGCAATCGATACACCAATAATTGTCTTACAAGATTAACTGGGATTAAAGAAATCTGAAGATATAAGCGTGTGTGTGTATTAAAATTTAATCATGTACTAATTATAATTATACCTATAAACCAACTTTATCAAACGTAATTATAAAGATACGATTTAAGAGGTACACCCAAAATAGGCATGCGAATGAAATAAAATATTTCATATGCTTGTCGCTAATTAAACCAGCTCTCATAACGAAAAGGTAGAAAATGTAATAAGGCCACTTAGTATAGAATACTGTGTACTTTAACGGTCTAGTACCTTTACAAGGAGCTACTTACTTAGAAACCTGCGTTGGAATATTCTGGAATATACAAATTCAAAGTAGTGCGGTTTGATACTCAACAGAGAAAGAGGTTTGGTAGATCATGTAGATAAATAATAAGAGCCTATAACAGTAAAATGCTGTATATGTTTTGAAAATTGTTGTAGTACCAACACTTAGACAAACTACTTAGTTGGCACAATGGTCGCCATGCCAATACAACAGCGGGTCCCAGGTTCGATTCCCAGCGCAGTCATTTTTTTTTTACTGTGATATGGGCGTTACACTTCGTATTTATAAATCTAGTGGCATGTCGTTTATCAGTGGAGTGCTAACACATGAAATAAACTTTAATTAACTCTTTAAAACCTAGACAGCCACATAAAAATAAAGGCTTCCCTACATAATTCCCATAAATATTCATTTCGAAACATTTACCTGTACTAAAATCTTTTTAAAGCGCTTAAAATAACCTTAATGCGGATAGAGTTCCGGGTCAGGTTGCCGATAAATAAAATAAACAAATTGAATTATTTAAGGCGTTCAATAATAATGGATAAGCTATAACCCTTTCTGTTAAGGTTTATCGCACCTTGACCTTCAAGATTCTGAAAAACGTTTATGGTTATTTATAGATTTTGTTATAGTTCGGCCATTCAGAGAATGCGTTCCTGACACGTCGCGATTGAACTGACGACGTAACTTTGCAATGGCGTTGCAGTTACGATAAAAATATTTTTGCTGGTTGTTTACCGTTTTAACAATTGAGGAGCATTAAAACAACATTATTATATCAATAATCAATGAATGTTATAATTTTGTGCCAAACTGAGTGTCAAATAACTTGGTAAACAATATTTTTCTAAATCTATACTGCGCTATTACAAGGTTATGTCAGCGGTTTATATTTTGTAGTGCTGTGCTAAAAATAACAGGCAAGTATCGTAATCTGTTCTTATACAGTTATAATATAAAATAATACGTTTTGATTTTCTTTTTAAGAATTGGAAAATAATGGACTATAAGACTTAATTATAACTTTTATGAAATATAAAAATAAAACTATGACCAAACCGCATTTTTATACTTAGATTAAAAATGGTAACCCCAAATGGCGTTATGGGCCGCCATTTTGTGACGCTAAAACAGTCGTCCGTTGTCGTTTCGTGCGCATAGACCACGTTTTTCAAGTGTTTTCGATCTGTTTTTATTTGATTACCCGGCTTTTGTTAGACCGAGATATCAGGATTGATTCTGTTATTGATAATAATATAATTATACATGTAGGCGAAGATGATGATGAAGACACCACCTCCTCAAGCAAATCGGAGTCTGATTAATATTCTGTTCGCACATTCAATTCAATGTACTTGTAACAAAGAATAAATAAAACAATTTTATTATATGAATATTACCTTTTTTTGGTTTCCACTTAAATAACTAAAATATAAAACAAATGATTCCGCCAATTTAAAACGAAAATAATCTTAAAATAATGCGGCGGTTCATTTTGAAGGAACGGTAACGAACTCAGTGTTATGTTGTGCCCATCACTAGTCGTGACTAACTGATAGGTGTCAGGAACGCATTCTCTGAACGGCCGAAGTATAGTTAAATTATAGATATCTTTTGTATGTATTTATTTCTTTTGTGGCCTTTCTATGAGGATATCACTGTTTTGTAAATGGAAAAGCAGGAGGAAAAGTATTGGAAAAATCAAAATATTCAAAATCATAGTATGTAAAATCACAATCTAATCAGCAACCTCAGTACAGCAGATAATAATTTTTTGGACATCACTTTTGACGTCTGTCAAACCACGCATCTCTTTTGACACCTGTCAAAAACTATTCTAAACATTTGACAGCAGCTGTCAAAGTTTTAAATCTGAGCTTATTGCACTGAAATTTTATATTAATGTTAAGAGTATTTAAGCATTTTACTCGGTAAAACTGTGATATTTTCACGGTATAGTTAATTTTATGCATTTTTATTTGCGAAAGTGAAGTATTTGTATGAGCGAGTTCACACGAGTTTGTATCGGGATATAAAAATAATATGAGTTGATATTTATTTTCGCGTTCATTGGATTATTTGTTACTTTATTGGCGGTTTATTTCAGCTGTGTTTTCAACCTGCAGTGAACATGATTAATCTCATAAGTTTAAACGAGCACGAGTTATGTTCATCCTGAAAACAGCTTTAACGAATAATATTTAATTTGGTTTTACTTTCATGAAGTTTAATTTCATCTATTATTTTTATACTTGTCATAAAATTGAAAGAAGTGCTCTTCAAGGGCTTTTTCATATGCCATAGGTTTCCTAACTATTAAATAAAGTAAAAAAAGTGGGTCTAGAGTAAAGCATACTCCTTTCTTCTCAATATAATTACCCAAAACTAAAAGTGTTCGTTTATTAAAACTTGTCTGAAACAGCTGCTAGCTACCATCAGCAAATCAAAATTTAAAGCCAGGTATAATATTCGATTTCATTAACTTTAAATATTAGAATACAACTTTTCTTTGAACACATGCCTGTTAAATTCGTCTATTGTCTAGACATAGCTTTTATCCAGTAATTGGACAACTTACCCTACAACTTTGAAATCGTAAATAGCATCATTAAACAAGCAAAAGAAGTCTTAAAGCCTCTTCAAATAAAGTTCAAAATTCATCTTGTGAAAACAATAGGCTTAAAGGTATCGTTAAATGAAGTTTTCTAATTTAAGAGTGCAGTGTAATATGATAGTTGATCGAGCCACCCTTTTATTCACTCATGAGTGTTAAAAAGACAGCTGACCTTTTTATGGACACGTCATCATCTCCACAGCCTTTTCGTTTCCTTTTTGCGTAATGTGGACACATGTCATTATTGTAATAAATAAAAATGGTGTCTAAATTAAAAAGTAACCTATAAATTGACATATACGCAATCAAATCTATATAAAAATAATGTTTTAAAATAGTACAATTAGTTTTCTTTTAAACAAGAATTTGGTTTCAGGTTTTCCAGCTAAAGCAAGTGTTTGTTAGTCTGCCTTTACAGTTATAAGTTTTGTTCACGTAAGAAGCTTACGTAATTAACTTACGATAAGTTTACAAATGTAAAACCCTTCCTAAGTCGGCTATAGTAATTTCTTCGAACTTACGAAGGTTAGTTACATAATTTTTACGGAATCAACTAACAAGTTATTTAATGCTTTATCTAATAAGTAAATAATGTATAATATTAGTAGGTAATAATGTATAATGTGTAATGGAAAGTAAATAATCACCCTGAAAAAAATGAAAATCAAAAAACGCGTTCCCCGAAAAGTGGTTACGCTATATCGCAAATGGTTACCCATACACCGAAAATTCGCGATAAACCAAAACCGATGAGGCTAAAGTGAGGAAACCCCTTATCACCAGAAAACTATAATCTGAAGGTCAATAAATAGGACTTTGGGAACCTTTGTAGAACATTAACAGTAAATCAGACCGTCGAGGTGAAAAGGTCTGACGAAATAATCCGTTTTTCAGACGTAGGTACGACAGAATGACAAGAACTGCTTTAGGGATGAAAATGGACGATGGTATCTATATTGTTAGGTCGAATGACATCTGTAACCTAGAATCTAGGTACTGTATAATGGAACCCAAAAATTTTGGATATTGGGTTGTTCCTAATGGAGTTTTCTAGACTGGAACATAAGAATTTTGTACGTTCACATACATACATAAGTTTAACATCAGACAGATAATGACAAAAGTTAACATCAGGACAATATGAAAAGAAATCCCATGTTATATAACAATCACTCTTGATAACTCTTTACCAAATAATGTTAACAGAGATACAGATCTATAATTTTAAAAGTAACAACCTGCCTACATACAAACGGTTTAAATTGTACTTGATGCGGGTAAGATCGACACATGTACATATTGTACATTATACAATGAAAACCGACGACAGTCTGTTTAACGACCTCTCCAAAGCAAAACCTTCCCATTTTATTAAGTGTGATCACCCATCTTTTATTTGCTGCCTAAGAAGCCTGCATTGCCATATCTGTTACTATAATCAGTTCACCAGGATCTATCATATGTTAATTTTATTCCGTGATGCCAGGAAACCGGATTAACCCAGTTCTTAACGTCCCCTATGCATATGGCCTTAATCCTTCGTATCCTGATAAAGAACTAGAAATGGCAAATGTGTTTTACTTTAACTGCGTAATTTTTTAGACTGAATAAGCTATTAAATCCAGTAGGTACAGCTAAATATTATTGGGTCTTATCAAACTTTTGTATTTCGACTCTTTATGATGTAAATTGGACTACTAACTGTTCCCCTGCTCGACACGTGTCCTAAGGGAACTACTCCTTGCACTCGCATAGGGAAATGCGTATGTCCTTTCTCAAGCTCTAAACTATCTATGTAGGTGTCTGACAAGATTGACAGACAGACGTATACTTAGTTACTTTAGCATTTATTACATTACAGATTCTGCAGGATTATATATAAAATTCCCTAACTTCAAAAGCATCCTGCAGCAACTTTTTAAAAATCTTCTCACAGTCTAAATAAGTTAATATGAAGTTTGAGTACCCAAATAATTAGAGCAGATTTTCCGACGATTGCAAAGAACTGACGCCATCTTCTCCAACTAGAAACTTTACTTAGCGCTACTATGAATAAATTATCCAACCGTTCGTTTTTTAATGGGTACTGAAATGTAGGGAAAAAGCTTCAGTTACCTACATAAATTATTTATTTAGGTACTAAAGACTAGCGCTTCCATTTCCATCTGTTCTCGTATGAAAAGTACGAGAACATAATTTTTTGAGAGATAAAAAGTGGGTTGGTATTCATTCTGTGTTAATTAAGAATATACTGCATCAAGTAATACACAGATTCGGTGGTTTTTATTTGCGTAAATAATGATAATAAATTACTTTTTCCAGTCACAAATTTTCGTGTTTATAATTGAAGTTTATGTGTGCAAATTATTATTATTATTTTAATCATTGTATCGAACCACGATCAAAAATGCACGCGACAATGCCTAGCTTGAAAATCTGACTTTTTTTTTCACTTAAATCTGGATGTAAAGTATTTTGGACAAAAAACTGCCTGCCATTAATACTCATAGATACTGATTTGTAAGCCCAAACTAACTATCGGCCGATTAAAAGTTTGCAGTGAGCTCTTTAAAGGGCTAAGTTACGTTACTCTTTGGGTGCGTCCACATCTGGCGAATGTGCCGCGAATGTGCAGCACGCGAGCCGATTGCGAGCTGTCTGCGAGCTGCGCGCGTGCAGTCACTGCAATAGTTTGGTGCGCCTCTTTAGCGCAACTCATGCAAGGCTCGTATAGAGCGCGCGATCTGCGCGCAATCAGTTCTCGCCCTTACAGTTCCGTATATTGGCTCAGTACTATCGAAGATGTTAGACGTCGCGCGCCGCCTGCGCGCTGCTCGCGTGCTCTTAGGTCGCGCGCGAGCTGCGCGCGGGCGGCGCAGAAGCGGCCCACGAACAAAAAATGCACGCGCACAGCTCGCGGGCAGGTCGCAAACGGCTCGCGAGCTGCACATTCGCGGCACATTCGCCAGATGTGGACGCACCCTTTTACGCACGAACTATTGCGAATGAAAATACAAAGAATTGCGACAATTTTCATTCCAACGCAATACACCCTATTCGGAAGTCAACGCAGCCAAAATTAGAGGCAGAAGCAATACCATCTAATAAATAATGGTTTTACGACAGCCTTTGATGTCAAGAGGTGATAATATTGGAAGCGTGGCAATCTAAAGCACGTGATTATCGGTAATATTGTAATCTAGTTGCAGACTTATGGCTTTATGTTCAATTTCAGCTGTTTATAAATCTGAAACTGAGAAAATTGTTGCTGGATACAAAAGGAAAATAAAACATATTATAATTTGTGTGTAGGTGGTTATTACTAGTGAGTCATTAAATAATAATCTATTTAGTCCAACTTTTACAGCATTGCTACAAAAACTTAAACATCTGTTGAACCCTTGTCTAAAAAAAGTGTGGCTGCAAAACGGACCTTATTTCAACGTCATAATCTGTCATTTTTTTACACAAGTGTTCAACAGACGTTTAAAAGTTTTTGTGGTACGACGATTTTTGAATGTATTCTTAGCAGTCAGATAAAACATAAAAACTCAATAATGGGATGTAGAAACAATATTAATTATTTATTGTTCCGGATCGAAAAACAAAATTCGTTTAACATATTTTCAAAATATTCAAAATCAAAAACTTTTTGAGACTGCAAAAATAACATTAGCACGGACAAAGGCTGCATTTTTAATTAATTCTGAGACACGGCTTGTAACCGCAATGGTACGGGTTACCAGCTGATAAAATTGCATTATTCAGTCTTAGTATTCAGCCTCTATAGCCTAGATTCGTATTTGAAGTAATATTAAACTGGCAACTTCTGTGATGGTTATATTTTTTTACGTAGAAGCAATCTTGACAGTGCAGTTATTGCATTTTTATAAGAAAATTAAACAATTAAAAAATCTAAAAATCCTTGATCCAATTAAGGTTGATAATTTCAAAAGTCAAAATCTAAGATATAATTCTATAGGTAACACTAGAATTATAAAACGAAGTCTTCCTTATAGTCAGCAGGGATTTTCGTGTGGTTTTCACCAATAGATAGAGTGATTCACGAACAACGTTAATATATAGGTACTATGTATTGCCACTAGGTCAAAATATAAAACTTTTCAAAATACTTAAGCTCAGTCTAAGCACAGAGTAGACCGCCTACCATCTTTTCCGTAATCAATAGCGTTATGTTTTCTTATGGAATAAGATTGACGCAAACGAATTTGCATATAAAACACATGTTTTCTTAACAGAACCTCTTCACATCATCCTACACGTATTTATGTTCAGTTAGCTACAAAATATTCTAAGATAAACTTAGGTATGATTTTTAAATCTTATTATTAATAATCTTCTTTATTGGCTCAAACTGCAATTTCAGGATTATTGTTTTTACACAAATAATAATGTAGGTAATCCAAATATGTAGTGTAAGGTAGCTACACTATACAACATAGCATACTCGCTGAAACACTATAAAAATACCTATATGTATCCATTTATAATGCTAATAAAACTGCATACCAACTACGTAATAAGTACAATATCACAGATGAAAAAAAAAATCGAGAAATACACCAGTGATACCTACATAAATTTAGACAGTAAGTTTCACGAACCGAGTTCGTCATATTCATAATGCAATAGGTGAGTTTGCGAGTTCGTGAGTTCGTCATATATGAACCTAAGTTCGTCACACATACACCTACGTGTCCATATCACCGGAGAGCGAGAGCATTCCAATAACCGGCCGCCTTCCGCTCAATCTCGTCACTAGTTACGAGAAATATTCAGATTTTTACATTTCTATAGCAGACATATCTATTTATACTGTCATGAACACGAATGCTATGCACTCGAAAAAGAGATTTAATATTATATGTTGTGTTGGTATTATTCTGTTTCATTGTTTTCATTTGCGATAAAAATTCAGATATTAATTCTTATATAGTTCAAAAAACATTCCATACACACTTATTAATGTTAAAATGTTCACAGATAAAAAATAATACAATAAAAAAGCTCCATCTCCAACTATATTAGCGGGCACAAAATGGATCGTCAATTCATTAGCTTCAGGAAAATTCATTTATAAAAGAACGGCAACGTAATTCGATTTCCCGTTTTTTACAACAAAATTAATGACATCAAATTGACAGTTCAAATGGAGACTCCTTTCTTAAAATCACAGTCAAATTGGAAACTCACCCCCAAAAAATGTCATTAATAAACAAACAAACTTGACAACTCCTTGGCCAAACATTTTAGCACTCATTTGGAATATCACTCACACTCAATAATCAAACAAAATCCAAACTTTTTTAAACTGAAAAAATGTTATATCAACATTATAAAGACGTTATCGTCAAACGGTCCGAATTCGAATTTGGAATTAGGCGGCAAAAGCGCGGGAGCGACGTCTACTCTCCCCCGAGGCTAGTGTGGTACTGAAAGTTGGGATCGCTACCTGACTGGGACGTCAGATTTCAGGGTGCCACAGTCTATCAAATTTTGAAGCAATTTTCTTGTTACACCGTTTTCATTATAGTAGTTTTGTAAGAGGGTTTCTGTGACTGTGGTTTTATGATACCCCCGTAGAGAATAGTACCCAAAACGATTCATTTGGGTGGATTTAAATGACAATTGTCTATCCAAACGCCAGTTATGCCTTACGTATCACGAATCCTCATTTTCCGTTGTTTGTACGTGTATTGCCAGTTTGGGTTCGATTTAACGATTTGCAAGTCAATTGTTTTGAAGTTACGACAATTTCTGTTGCTGTTTTAGTATTTTCTGTTCAAATAATTTCGTGGATCGTGCCTAATTTTGCGTGAAAAGGTTTTTTATTGGGTCAGAGTAGGTCATAAACATAGGACATTCGATACATACAAATTAAACTTGGACCTATTTTTCAGTTTTATTAGACTTGAGCTTTATGGTAAGGGGAGAATAAAAAATGGGCATTATTATACAGAGTTCAAATCCCTCCTACAGACAGATTAATGGATTCATTGACTTTTCAGTTCTTCCAAGTAATATTACACTATTATTGATCCAGCATTAATGTGGAATCAAAATGACAATATTCGTGGAACTTGCGTAATTAATGAGAGGGTACAGTTTAACCCTTAACTAGACGTATTAAGAAAATCTCGCAAGTTAACGCATTTGGTCTCTCCTGACCCCAAATAAAAAATATATTGATGAAATAAATAAAACGAAGTAATCATAATGCATATTTCTGGAGAAAATATAATTAATTTGAGCAAAATAACACACAACACAACTAAAAAGACATAACTTCTGTTCTGTTCGTTCTCAAATCTCAACATTTTAAGTCTAGTTTTTTCTTTCCTTTCAGTTTTAGACCCCACTCGCTTATTTAAGTGTTAAACACCTTATTGGAATTTTGAGTTCACATACTCCATTCATTGTGCTGAGAATTTGTAAACGAATACCGAACGCATTGAAAACCAGCAAACATTTGATTTGGTTAGAGTTACTAACTATTTCCCGTGGTTTTGCTGCATTTTGTAACAATGGGTATTATTCTAAATACCCCAGCATGGAACGTATCTGCGGTATTTAATGTTGTTATAGTTCGGCCATTCAGAGAATGCGTTCCTGACACGTCGCGATTGAACTGACGACGTAACTTTGCAATGGCGTTGCAGTTACGATAAAAATATTTTTGCTGGTTGTTTACCGTTTTAACAATTGAGGAGCATTAAAACAACATTATTATATCAATAATCAATGAATGTTATTACGTCGTCAGTTCAATCGCGACGTGTCAGGAACGCATTCTCTGAATGGCCGAACTATAGAAGAGTATTTTAGCTTACAAGTAATAGGTACGACTTAAGCAAAAATAACGCTAAAAGCGTCACTATTTCTATAGGTACAAACATTTTGAAGTTGAAGAGTTTGTTTTGTTAGAACGCACTAAGTTCAGAAACTACGGGTCTGATTTGAAAAATACTCTACCAATGTTCCATTCCTCCAGATATTTTTTCCCGGTAGACTAACGAGTTCCTACGGGAATCCAGAGAATAGGATGGCGGAGGTAGACTTCAATTCTAGATTCAGCTTTGAATCTCTCAAATTCTCTACATTCGACCAATTTAAGGATAAACTGCATTCATACATTCTAACTGACCACAACCAATGAGATCTTACAGGAAGAAATTAACTTACCGTATGCCGTTTGACGCAGTATTTAAAGGAGCCAAAAGCTAGCAAACTGCTAATTATGCCGAATTGATATTACCGAGGCTAAAAGTTTTGGAAATTTAGTGTAAGTACGCTTAGTAGTATCTTCAAACCAGGGAAATCTATACTGATATTATAGATGGGCGAAGTAAGTGTTTTTGTCTTTCTAATTTTCACTCCAAAACTGAATTGAGTCTAGAGCCTCAGAAAGACATGTGCTACATTTACCACATTATTTCTTTCCCCTATCCTATTCTATGAGCTATCATTCCTTAGAAAACAGGTGTGATGCCACTGACACTCGTCTAAGCATATAGCTCTAAGTGGACCTGACATACGACTGTAAAACCGCATTTTCTTGTTTATTGAAACCGGTATGACAAACACAATGTACAAGGTTTTACGGAACTTGAAAACTAGGTATGTAGTTGAAAATTAAAACATATTGTCTGTTTTGTTCATTTAGGGGTCTTGAAACTCTGCCGTAGCTGGCAAAAGTATTCGAAAGAATGTTCCGGAAGCATCATCATAATTTCATTGGAAGATAAACTGTGATAATTGTTCAAATCGTACCGTTAGTTCCTGAGATTAGCAAGTTGAACCAAATCACCAAACTCTTCCTCGTCTTTTATAATTAGAAAGCTCATTTAGGTACCGGGGAAGAATAAGCAGTCTATATTTATCCGAGTAAACGGAGTACCTAGGTACATAGTTCTGTCAGGACTCGAGTGAAACCGCTTGAAAAGCTAGTGTAAAAGATAATAATCAAATACCCTCATAATAATAAGCCAGGCAAACCGCTTCAGCACTTGACCGTCCACGCAAATCCTTAAAAACTTTCACAATGGATCCTTAAAGTTATTACTGACAGGAGAATCCGACATAACTAATGTTAATACTAGCTTGCCTAACACTAAGAGAAAAACTCCATAAAATAAGTTAAAAGTGTCTTCAGCATTACGAGAGTCACAAATGCTAGAATAAAATTAGGTGATTCAGTTATCATCATCATCAGTAATATAAAATTATATCAAACTTAAATGATGCAAGTAAGAGTAGAAATGCTAACGAATATGTAGTTGCTGGCTGTTTCCCGTGGACTTCCATCCCACACCCAAATTGAAAAAGCTTCTTTTCTCTTATAAATCGGTTCAGTGGCTAGTTATGATGTGAAAGCGCGATAGACAGACAGAACTACTTCTGCATTTATTACCGATTGATCGCTGTATTAGTTAAGTAGGGAATAAGTTACTGATGAGAAATAACAAAAAATATCATCAAAACAACATTTTCCAAACAAAACATTACAATTCCTGAAAAACGCCAAAACCTTCCTCTCTTCATACAAAGCTTAAGCCTTGAATTTCAACAATAGTTACTATTACAGAGTAGTGAAAAGAAAACCCCAAAATTTCGGAAACCTGATTTACTCAAATCCCGATTTATGTGGCTAAGAGAGTGAAGTGGCTGTTGTGTGAAATACTGATATTCATTCGACGCCAACCCCTACGTAATTGAGGAAGGGGGCGGAATAAAATATGGGTCGACGTGGGTAGTGCGAATTTTTGCGAAATAATTGTTTTGTACGTCATTAGTGTTACTTGTTTGATCAAATCTGTTAAAGATCTAAATATCAACTAATACCTTATTTATTTAGATTTTTTTTTTAACTTACCATTAACTTTTTCTATTTATGAATTATTTATTATTCATCATTATCCGACTATCGTTTTCCCAACTATGTTAGGGTCAGATTCCAGTCTAACCGGATGCAACTGAGTACCAGTATTTAGAAATAGCGATTTCCTATGTAACATTCTCAACCCAGTTTCCCGGGCAACTCAATACTCCTAGGTAAGACTGGTTGTCAGACTTACTGGCTGACGATTGCCAAAGATGTTCAATGACAACCGAGACCTACAGTTTTTCGTGCCCTCCGCTCCGAAGTACGGTTATTAAAAATTAAATAGATCTTGTAAGTTATTTTTTTATGCGTTTAGATTATTGTTTCAAGTACACAAACATAATTTACCTACCAGTACAAAATTGAGACATAGAATAAAGCGCTTTTTCATATTTCTAACGTATGACATTATAGCTACATAAGTATAACCTCTTTGATGCATTACATCCAACGCTTCTTACAAGTAAATGAAAGTAGTATTTCGAAGAATCTTTCTCATGAGTTCCTAGACTACTTGTACGAGTATATTATAAGGCACCTTCACTATCTTGCACTTTAGTCATAAGTATGGCATATACAACCTAGGTAATTCTTACCTACTCAATTTTTTACCTATTTAATGAGAAAAAAATTACTAAGAGTAACTTACCTACTGTACGGTTTGTAATAAGAACCTAAACATTGTCAAAAACACGCTAATATTACATTTCAGGTTTGTTGTGTGGGTTCATGGATTGCTGGATATTTGTTACTCTTTTACGCAAAACTGCTTAACGGATTTTAACGAAATTTCCCAGTAATATAGTTTATACATCAGAACCATGTTAGTAGCACTTTCATCAAGATGCGGCAGAAATTCCCTCGGAACACGGGCAAAACTAAGGGCAACAGCCAGTACAAGTACCTAACTAGTATATGAGAAGCAGGTGTCAGGTACATAAGCGAGTAAATTCCCATTACATAAATAAATACTTCTTCGTCCTAGGCCCTCAAACGTTACAACAACCGTCTTAGGGTCCCAAAAACACTAGACGTATTTCGTTGTGTAACGGACCCTTCATTTCAGTGACAAAACAATACCTCCCAGGCTTAGATAATTTAACTAACTGGAGACGCCTTTGCAGTACTTATGTTCCTTTCTACTAAGGCCCAAGTTCACCAACAACATTAGCGGAAGTTTTTCTTACAAAAATAGTTTACTTTTGAAATTGAACCTGAAAATTCATAGTAACCACCTGTTTTAAAAAAGTGAACGTTTATGTTGTCGGTTTACCTGGGCCGTTAAATATAAAAATTGAACGTCAAAATTCGTACTGGTGACAAGGTGAACTTGGGCCTTTATGTATGAGCGCACAGCACATATTCATATTTAAGTGCCAAGTTTATACTAGTGTTGGACAATTTTGTTGTGTGCGTGTGAAAGGACATTAAATTATCAAAAATGCGTTACTGAACCATTATTATTGGTTACGATGTGTAAATATATGTTTATATACCTACTGATTTGTGCTCATGGTGACTCCTGTTAATTCAATGCTCTAAGTTTCACTGACAAAACAATACCTCCCAGTCTTGTAAACAGTGCGTGAAATGTACTCGAAACATTCCCTTTGTCTTTGGAACTTTGTGGAAATCTAGATTAATTACATTTATTTTTTAGACCAAGAAAAGTTTGGAACCTACGTATCTATTGTAAGGTGCTTTTTGTTAAAGTGCCCAGAAGTCATTATTTAGCTGTACTAATAATAAAAGCTAAAAAGTTTGGATGTTTCCTTGCCTGGACGCACTTATCTTGGGATCAACTGGTCCAATTAAAAAAAATATTTCAGTAGTCGATAGCCCATTTATCAAGTAAGGCTATAGAGAAGATAGTAAAGATGAGAAGTAGAAGATTGTCGTGGTATGGGCATGTAATGAGGAGGGATGATACGCATGCAACAAAGTGTGTGCTAGGTATGAATGTAGATGGATGGAGAGGAAGAGGAAGACCTAAGAAAAGATGGATGGATTGCCTGAAAGATGATATGAATAGGAAGGGAGTGAGTGTCAGTATGACGAGTGACAGGGGAAAATGGAAGAAAATGACATATTGCGCCGACCCCAAGTAAAATTTGGGAACAGGGCAGGAGAAAGAAGAAGCTATAGAGAAGATAGTTTTCATCTAGATGACTGCTAACAGAAGCGAGATACCGTCTAATGTATCGATGACGCCTGAAACCCCGCGACAGGTATTGTGCCATGAAGAATGAGTCATGCTTAGAAAAACTGGTTGTGAAAGTGCAGTATACTGTACTAAGTAAACTTAACAATTGCACATTTTTTTTTTGAGGAATAATTCTATAGAATTCGATTGTTTTTTATGTAATCAAAATAAACAAATGCCGTTACTAAAAATAGCACCTTGTTGATAAGCTCAAGGCGATCAGGACTTGTCAAAACAAAGATATCAAATATTATTCTTCAATAATAATTAGGCTGTTATTATAGAAATCAATTGAAATCGTTTCTAATTGGTACACGTTGCTATGGCATTGTACTCAAGATAGTATTATCTAGACATAAAATAAAATATATTATACATACAGACATCGTTTAACTTCGATATCATATGCAAATCTGAGGCACAAGTTCCTATATACAGGGATTTCACACATCTAGTCGGGAATTCTTTTACTGTTGGATACACTATCCCTGAGTAACAACCAAAGGCTATATTTTGTCCGACTATAAGTTACCCCAGCACGCGAGTGAAACCGCGGGAAAGAAACGGCAGCTAGTTAACGATAAAATGAATTTTCCCGTAATGCACCTCTGCCCACATCAGGGAAAATAGGCTTAATTACGAATCCATTTCCAATGATGTGTGCCAAACTATTCCCAAAAGTCATGACGGAATTACTCGTTGTTTCAGTATATACGTACCTACAATATAATTACACTCTCAGTGTCCCAATTTCAGTGTAACAAAAACCTCTCACGCTTTTAGCGTACCAGCACACTGCAAAACTTTAGTCGGCCGATAGTTCGTTTGGGCTCATAAATCAGTATGAAGATGAATGATAGTACGCAACAATTAATTTTTGGTGACCATATATAAAATATACATGTAAAGATCAGGTACAGCCGCTACAGCCGGTATCAGACCGAGTGAAAACTGTGATTGGCCGACTGTTTTGTCTGCAGTGAGCTGGTACTTTTAGTGGAAGTATTAACAATCCCGTTTCGTCCCGGTTTGAATTGGGACGGCAAATAACATGACAAGCTCAAAGAGTTCTTACTCTATAATATATTCGTGGAGTTATGCAATTTTATGCGGTCTGGATTTGCATATTTGCATCTGTCACATAAGACAGATGCAAATCAAAAGATTTTTCAAAGATTTGCATCTGTCTTATGTGAAAGTGCGTATCTTCGAAAGTGGAAAACCTTGATGATAGAGGACCGATCAGATAGATCCATCTGTCTAGCAGCCAAAATAGTCCAAAGCTGAAAATAGGCCTGTTTTTATAAAACTTCATCTTAATGTTCTCCTACAATCTATGCCTATTTTGTACATAGAAACACCATTCCACATCAGGGCTCTATAAAATATAATTATTTATTAATTATCAACAAAGAAGAAGAATTGAATTTTTTTCAAGGAATATATCCCTTCATGTAAGCTAAGTATTGCTTTTGCGTCTGATCTGGGCTAGGCAAATATTTTTTGGCAATACAAACTTGAAGACCATGGGATCCAAATTCTCTTTACTACACTCTGTAAATTTTAAAATGCATACGTTGAAGATTACATAAAATCTTACTTCTAAACGCCATATCACCATAGCATAATTGAACTTACTTTTCCAATAAAAAACCTACACACAGGGCAATTTTCTCAGGAGACTGAGCTCTACTTCATACAAGGAGACAGAAGTCATGATAAGCATTGGGCTCAAGTATTGCGCATCGCCTCTGGGATCACACGTCGCTCGCTTGAAGTTCTGACTTGATAATAACCTGATATAACTTGCTAGATACATATGTTTTATATTAAATGGAAGGAAGCAATTCTCTTGTGAAAAAAGGCAATTGACCAAAGTTGTAGATGCCTACTTTTTTGTTGATACACCCTTCATGCCTCAATAGGTAATCAAAATGTTAAATCATTCGTTAGGCATGTTAATCTGTCCGTAATGTAATTTAGTTTTTTTCTATACTAATATTAAAAAGAGGAAAACTTTGTTTGTTTGTTTGTAATGGATAAACTCAAAAACTACTGGACCGATTTCTAATATTCTTACACCATTGTACTATATTATCTGCGAGTAACATAGGCTATATTTTATCCCGGTGCGGGCAGTAGCTCCCACGGGACGCGGGTGAAATCGCGGGAAAACGGCTAGTATGTTATAGTTATGAAGTCAGATGAGTAGGAAATTCAAGCAAAACATACAGAGTTGCTTTTGGCTGGATACGAAAATACCCTAGTTTACACTTTAAACTGGGGGGAGACCAGATAGATGGTGATACAAAAATTTAATTGCTAATGTTCTATTGAAAACAAATAGTCATATACCTGATTCTTGTATAACTTTAATTGATAGGAAGCACCAATTTGCACTCCGCACTAAATTCGATCCAAGCTATTACAGCCAAAACCACTACAGTCTAATTAATGATCACAACACAAGCAAGACGAGGCAATTTGATGCCGAAACATGTGCTATTGCCTTTATTGTGGTCCTTCCATCACCCCATAACCGCAGGGGGTCTATAACCTCAAACCTCGAATAGTAGGCCACCCATAAAACTGATATACGACACATTAAAAGTAAAATATTTATGTCATTTACACTCGCCCTTATGAGAAACAAAGTCTGCTATGATGTATGATTTTTTTCGCACGTAACACCTTCGAAATGAAAGTAGATAAATATCTTTTGTACTTCATTTATCTTTTGACTGAGTAAAAGTGAGGTCAAGAGATGACCATTAATTAAGACCTTCAAAATAATAAAAGGTTTGAAATGACTTACATAGTATAATGAATTTTTGACTTTGTATGTTTAGTTGTGACTTGACTTTGTATCTTTTTGTGTCTCCAGAGATGAGATTGAGCGACTTTTTGACACAATGTTTAGAATGTTAGTCTAACGATCAGCTTTACAAAAGGATATCGGAAAGCCTAGGTAACTGGGCTGAGGAGATCAGATAATCAGTTGCTGCATCCACTGGAAGCCGATCCCAACATACATGAAAAAAGGCTAGGCTGGTATGTAGGATTTAAAATTTTGTTATTTTCTACTAAAAAGTCCTGTCCGAAATACATAGTAGGACCCAAGTACCCAATAGAAAACAGACTTACATACAGAAAAATCTGTCTGTTTAAAACGACACAAAGAAAATGAGCCCCTGTTTAGATGTCCTTTAAATCTCACAAGCAAAGAACCTTCAACTATTATTATTGTTAGAAGGATATTCAAATAGATTCAAATGAATCAAGTTTAAGTTATTGCAGCAAGAAAACTAGAAGTTTAACTTATCTCAGTCAAGTTATAAGTTGCAGGGTACAGCTGGTGCATCTATCTATATTTTTCTTCATCATGTTTCTAAGTTACATTGTACTCGTATGTTATAAAAATATTCTGGTTTACCTTTGGATTAACTAAATATACCTAGCATAAATATATTAGTGAAATTATTTGCAAATCGAAATAGAGGCATGATTTTTTTCAATTATAAAAATAGTTAAATAATTATGCAAATAATATGCCTTTTAATGTACAACAAGGAATTACTAATTATGCAATTTCAATATTTAGTTTAATATAATTACCGAATGTGAAATTCTCTAAATAACTATTATAATTTTAAAAAACTCATGTTTAAATTATATGTTCCCTATATTTCATGGTATACGTATCTGACGCAAAGTTAAATTATTATCAAAATTACCCTTACATTTTCTCATTTAATATCTTATTTTTTGCTAACATAGATTACAACTATGAACTATTTTAACGTATATGCGTGCGGAGAAAGACCAAATTAGCTAGTTAAAAATTATACCCTTGTATAACTCCAAAAAATCTCTACTTTTTTACTTTTAATAACAAATATTTATGCTTCCTAATTACGCATAACAATACAAAACAGCGAAAGAAAAGAATTACTTATTATCCTGTTTCCAGTTAGAATGAAAATCTCTTTACAAAGAAGCATCTCGGCAATTATTTAGATTTGTAAAGGGAAACACGTAGATGTGTTTACAGAGTTAGTTGCCTGAATAAAGAGTAAACAGTTTTTCAACAAAATCATTTGTTTTTGGCCTAAAAATACCTGGATTAATTTTTAACATGGCAAACCAATTTTAATCTTAAGCCATATAGGAAACCATCATTTTACATTATTTACTATGGACAATATGGAGTAAAGTTATTCCATGTTAAAACCTATTAAAATGTATTGTTATTATTCCTTGTTACCTATGGGTGTGGAGAGTTGTTACCCAGTTACTACCAGCTGTTGTTGGCTGCTGCGTGTTGAGATTTTCGTGGTGTTCACAGTTTGAATTCTGACATCAGATGGCCGGTCACTTAATTAAGTGAAATGCAACTGCCCAAATATATCGAGATTTTTTTATACCAAAAGTTACTACCTTTCGTCATCTCTTCCAATTATCATAACGTCACAATTTCCAACAGAGCAAAATCTCGTTTAAATTAAATTTATTTCGTCGATTCAGCAACATCGGTGAGAAATTTTCAGAAAACAAAAGGGGCCAAAATTCGTCCAAACCACTTGCGTTTGTTGAACATCCTAAATCAACATTGTTATTTTCTTAGTTTACTCTGTCAACTTTTACTTAACCTTGATTGAATTATAACTCTCCGGAATGATATTTTTTTTTTTGCTAAAGAGCTTATTATATTTATTTTTGAGAATTATTTTGTCAGTTTCTTTTCAGCCTTTAAAGAGTTGCTTGGTAAGAATTTTTCACATATTTATCTGAACTTAGTCGCTGTGGCGTTTCGAAAAAATAAATATATAAGTACATTCTTGTTTTTGTAAAGCGATTTAAAATATTCGGTAACCGCAAATTATGCCAGCTTACTTTCTTCTATAATTGTTAAAGTTTAGACATGTTACTCCAAAAAGCAAAAAAAAAATCGGAATGAGTAGCATACTTAGTGACATAGTTATTGACACGACATGATATGAAGATCACCCATCTTTGAAAAAACCGTGGCAAGCATCACACTTCAGCAAAAAACCAGCTGTTATTTATCCCCCCACGTCCCACAAACTGCAAGTAATTCTTTAGAATTAATTTCCAAGTTGAACGCTACCTACTTTTCTTCAAAGAAAATTACTTTGTTATAGTTCGTTACGGTTGGCTGGGCAATTATATGAGCTGGGCTATGAAATCCT
This sequence comes from Helicoverpa zea, assembly GCF_022581195.2. Taxonomy (NCBI): domain Eukaryota; kingdom Metazoa; phylum Arthropoda; class Insecta; order Lepidoptera; family Noctuidae; genus Helicoverpa; species Helicoverpa zea. The sequence continues at coordinate 1,733,752 of NC_061462.1, forward strand.
TAGAGCTTGACGCTAAATCACAAATACGTGAGTCGTCTTTTTTTTAGGCAATTAACATGAGACCTAACTTTTGGCATGAAATATTGTAAACATATCTTGTAGTACATAATATAGTTCGGCCATTCAGAGAATGCGTTCCTGACACGTCGCGATTGAACTGACGACGTAACTTTGCAATGGCGTTGCAGTTACGATAAAAATATTTTTGCTGGTTGTTTACCGTTTTAACAATTGAGGAGCATTAAAACAACATTATTATATCAATAATCAATGAATGTTATTACGTCGTCAGTTCAATCGCGACGTGTCAGGAACGCATTCTCTGAATGGCCGAACTATAGTTCTCGCCGAACTTTACGACTACTCTGAACATCGCATGAGATGCAAGACTTGGTTCAGATGCGCGTCTTTGTGGTAGGAAATTCGTTGCAGGTCGCCATAAAGCTTGGTGACAACTATGCTAGAGTTAAATATAAGCGTGTTAATAATTAAAAGATACCAGCCTACTTAAAAAAGACAAAAGTTCCGGGCAACAAGTAATTGGTAGTAGAGTTGCGAACAAAAACATTAAGCAATGTACATGCATAAACAAAATATGCTGTCGTAACAATTTATACAAAAAAAATCTTTACATAAACATTGGTAATGGTAGCTTTCACCACCTCCTTAGAAGTATTGTATACGAAGATAGTTTTATGAATAAAAATATACGTTCCAATTTATGACTTTATATGGGGCGTAGTTCCTGATTGAGATTATCTAAAATGGGCAACACAGTGTATATTGGGCAAGAAAATAAAATGAACCCCAGACAGGAAAATAATGTTTGTCATATATTTTGTATGTAATGGCGGCAAGTTGAACTTGTCACAAAATCAAATTACTGGTTATCGCCAATGGTTTCAGCCGCGTCCCATAGGAACTATATGCACTTACACCGCGCTCCCAAGCAAAAAGTAGCTTAACTTATAGCCATCTATAATTGGTTCTTCAAGACTCATAATCATCAATCATTCCAGCAGTTCCTGAGATTTTAAGACTGCGTTCAAGAAAACCAACGAACAAACTCTACCCTTAAATTTAGGAAAGTATAATCCAACTAAATTTAATTCACCATCAAATCCAGCAAAACCTGCAGTAATTCAAAATCAATAATTTCATGACAATCTCGAATTTGAAGAAGGATTATTCCTTCAGAACTTCAGTGATCCTCTAAAGTATAATGAATATAACAATTAATTGCAAGTTAACAAGAGGCGGCTAAGCTCAGAAATAATTAAGGCTTTGGTACAGTTCCCGGCACGTAACTTAGCAAGAATCGTTAGATGAAAACGGGTCCTACTTTGTCCAAGCTGACATACATAATTACAAATAAATGATGGCAATAACCATATAATGCCTCATGATGCACGAGCAATAAAAGGGGCCACTTTTTTGGTAATACCTACGTCCAAGGCAGATTTCGACCGCGGCAGCTGTTCTTATATAAGGAGATCAGCCAACAAGCATTTGCGCAGACAAAAGTGCACTCACTATTCCTTCACTCTCATAACCCAAGACCTCAATCATAGCAGGCACTAGACTAACGAGGCTGTATCGTTTAGTACATTATGTGCAAGATCACACTTATCAAAGAACTCAAATCCTTGCCAAGTTATATGCCGGCGACTGTACCTCAGTGTCCTCGTGGCTGGACTCAATTAATGTAGGGAATTGCTCCGTGTTAGACTAAGGAACTCTGTATGACAAAGTTGCGGGGAACTAATATTTTGAGCTCGAGAGCTTTTGGAAACTAAGCATGTAGTTTGTTGTAGTTTTCGTTTTGGGAAGATAAAAATTAAGGCGTAAATATTGATCAAGTTACGCTTTTAGTCAGCATAATTGTAGTGAAATAGGTCTTTGTGTGAGAGGAGGCCTGTGCCCAGCAGTGGGACGATAAAAAGGCTGGAACAGAACAGAACAGGTCTTTGTGTTAAACTCAGCTATTTCGTGGTGTCTTATTAAGTTCTTTTCGATCACGCATTAAAATAACCACAAGTGTCTCTTTTACACTACTTCTAGAAAATATGTAACCTTTAAATCAGTTTAGCCATTTTTTGCGCGGAATCTTGAGAAAACGCACCTTCATGTAAATTATATTATTAGTAACTAGCCGTTTTCCCGCGGTTTCACCCGCGTCCCGTGGGAGCTACGCACCGGGATAAAATATAGCCTATGTTACTCGCAGATAGCTTTCTAATGGTGAAAGAATATTTAAAATCGGTCCAGTAGTTTTTGAGTTTATCCATTACAACCAAACAAACAAAGTTTTCCTCTTTATAATATTAGTATAGAAGTATAGATAGATAAGATAGGATAAGAATATATGTAGAAATGCGAGTTCACTGAACTTTGCAGACAGACCTTAGTTCATTGACATTTCATATGAACTGTAAACAGAATACCATATGAACTCAAACTATTTTCCTGGTTACTACTGTGGTTTCCCCATTTCATTACTACAAAGATGTTATATTTGATTTGAGTAAGGGAACATTGGTTCGCCCTGATTTGAGTACGATAGTCGATCATTGATCTCAATAGAGTAAGAATTTTACAAGGTTTCTTAATCGAATCTAATTTAAGATCAAGTAGTGCTGAATGAATGAAAGACGATTTCCTTATTTGGTTGGCAATATGCTTGTTTCGTTTTATGAAATTCTGTAATATAACTTCCATGCACTAATTTTCTACTGTTAGAAGCTACACTATCCCCGAATGGCATAGGCTATATTTTATTCGTGTGTAAGAAGATTCCCCAGGGACGCAGGTGAAGCTGCATGAGAATTTCGTTCTTCATGGCATTTTAGAATAGGTAGATAACGCAAGAATAACCTAAATATTCTATTACACTTTAGTGCATAAAAATGCTCTATAAAACTAAATCCTTTAAACTCCGCAAAATAAAATCGAGATCAAAATATTTCGGTCGCATATTTAAAATATTCCACATAATGATGAATCCTCCATCATTCGTGAAGTTTTGCGAAACAAAGAGGGTAGAAATTAAAAGAATCGTACCGTGCTCTCACTAATGACTGCAAAGCATTTGTGATAAAATCTAAGCGACACATCATTGTCATGGCGCAAACACAATCGTTGGGCATCCATTTCGAGCCATCAAAATAAAAGAATTCAAACTTTATGTTCGAAGAGTCATGGTTGATATTTGCTTGGTGGTTTAATACAATTTGTTAAATTCTTTTTTTCTCCTTTTGGGGATGAAATCTAGTATTCTCGGGACGAGCGAGGCTGCGTTGTTCCATGTCGTTTGTTCTGTGTATCGCTACCAAAATATAACATTTGTATGAACCGGCCTGAATACAAATTGTATCGGATATTCATAGCGAGCAATTATGTGGGATGTCCTGTTTTTTATTTCTGTTAACTGTTCACTTTTTTCTGTTGTTATGTGTACCGGAGTGTAGAAATTGGTGCAGTTTGAAAGTAATAATGAGTTTTTGAGGAATATCGACTCTTGCTACAGATTATAAAACCAAAGTCTTTCGTCGCGACTGTATGTGTGTGTGTCTGCAATGAACTAAAAAAAATACTGAATGTTTTTTTTTGCAATTTGACCAACACATACAACAGAATAGAGACAGATAGAAAGATGAGGAATGAGTAAGTTTTGATCTGTAACTAATAAAATGCAATGCTGGGATACGCGCAACACTATACGTGAGAACCAAGCTTTATTGCTCGGAAAAAGAGAACGGAAAATCCGTTAGTACGAAGCACTCGAAAACAAAGTATTGCTGAAAATAATTCACTTATATACTTATACAAATTCAGCAGTTTTAAGTCAAGGATTAAGAACAACTTCAAAGGATTTATAAACAACTTTAAAGATAAGAATGAAGATCTAAATACCTATAGCCAAGTCCTCCCATCTAAATACCTTAATAGTCTTAAATTCTCAACTTCTGATAGGTCATGGAAAGTTAAACCAATATTATTGCTTAGATTATTCTAAAACAGTCCTTAGAATGTTTCTTGAAAAGATAAATTTAGTCAAACATTTAGAAACTAAGATACAATTTTAATTACAAGAATTTGACGACAAATTAAGCAGTTTCAATTGGGTTGAAGGATTCTTCGAATTCACCGCGGCCCTGGAACGGAAAAGGTACCTGAAAATATGCGGGTAAAGTATACGCCAGCAACAGTTTTAGGTACACTCCTTCCTTTTACTGCCACTATGCTTCGGAGAATTTAAAGGTTCTTCATCACCATCTATAGCTCAAACGTTTTCACATAACTTTCCTAAAAGATAAACGATACATCAAAGCACTCAGAGCCAATTATTGTTAGATACCATTGACTTTGTTAATGTTAACTACCAATATTATTAGCACTTACCTCCTACCCCGCTTAATCTCAGATATTCTAGCATAATCAACAACTGATAATGCACATTTAATCAGGATTATTTTATTTTATTTATTTATTTACTTAACCATTTATGTAACTTTTCTAAGTTTGTATGTACTTTCTAAGTATATCTTAGATACCAATGACTGTGTTTCGGATGGCACGTTAAACTGTAGGTCCCGGCTGTCATTGAATATCCTTGGCAGTCGTTACGGGTAGTCAGAAGCCAGTAAGTCTGACACCAGTCCAACCAATGGGTATCGGGTTGCCCGGGTAACTGGGTTGAGGAGGTCAGATAGGCAGTCGCTTCTTGTAAAGCACTGGTACTCAGCTGAATCCGGTTAGACTGGAAGCCGACCCCAACATAGTTGGGAAAAGGTTCGGAGGATGATGAACCATTTATGTACACACAGTAAATACACACGAAAGAAGAAGAAGTAACAAAAATAGTACAAAGTTGAAAAACATTTTTTACTCTAACATCCACTTGCAATCAGCTTTTACACATATAAATACCACTAGCCCACATGAACATACCTTCTATCCATTCGTATAGGGGTACCGAAAATGTTTGGTGCAGTTGACAGCTGTCAGTTTTCAAGGGATAGGGATAATACCGTTGCGTTGTTTATAATGACTGACAGCAACTGTCAACTGTTTTAAAAACAGTGAGACGTTCGTATGAACCACTTCATACATTTAAGCAGATTCTTTTTTCAAAATGCAGAATGACCAACTTCGAGAGTTGGACCAAGTTGGAGCCAACACTAATTTCCTGATCACTTTGAATAAACTGTACCTATTTGGACCAACATTGGAACTAATATTTGGTGTTGGCATAACCGTTACCTGTTTATAAGTGATCAATCATTTTAGTAGTGTGTGAGATACCAGATATCGAGTGCACACAATATGAAGATTTATGTCTGTGGTACATTTCTCACGCACACATGCAAAGGTTTAATGTAAGCTTCTAGTGAGAATTGAGATATGGGCATGCATTTGAAGTTGTTACGTATTTTCCGTGGGTAAAGTGCTGTTGTCGAAAGTATTTCATATATTATATCAGATTTTGAGAAATTGTGATGGATGGTTCTCTCAAGCTTCAATATCATCAGATTGCAATTTAATCATTTTATGTATCCGAATGAAAGGTACGTGATTGCTTAAGGATATGTCTTCTTGATTCTTGCCCAATAGTATCTATACTAATATTATAAAGCTGAAGAGTTTGTTTGTTTGTTTGTTTGCTTGAACGCTAATCTCAGGAACTACTAGTCCGATTTGAAAAATTCTTTCAGTGTTAAGCCTTTTTATCGAGGAAGGCTATAGGCTACTTTTTATCCCAGTACGGGAAGTAGTTCCCACGGGTTACGGGTGGAACCGCTGGCAGAAGCTAGTTCTATATAACCAAGAAGTAACTATAGCGTTTTCATTCCCTTTGCAAATGTATCTGAAATGTGAAATACCTAAAAGGCTATTTATGTAGATTCCGTAGATTTTCACACATCTAGCAATTCAGAACACAGTTGGGAAAAGGCTAGGCAGATGATTTACTGACCAATCTCTAAAATTACTGTCAGTGACATTAATCCTCATAGCAAAATAATTATAAATCGGTAAACCACAATTCATGCAATAACTATTTATGATTATTTGCCTACGTGATTTCACAAAACTTTTATCAGCTAATTAAATTAACATAACCAAATTGTATAACCCGTTGCTTTTAAACTAATTATCTACTTTAGAATTCACGATAAACTAGTTAACTATGTTATATAATCTGTTAATAAATAACCTAAAACTTGTTGAAACTTTAACTGATAGTAATCATATTTACTGACAGGCCTTTTTAGTAAATACAGCAATTAATTCATTAATATTAAAGTTCATTTTTGATTTCGCGGGATTTCATGGTTATATTTAAACCATATTTCTTCTTGGAAATCAGGTTATATAATACTGAGTTAAACCTTGTTTATAAAGCTCTTAAAAGTGTATTGTTTTCGTAATTAATGTGTGCAATCAAGTAATACAAACCACCCAAAACAAAAATGTGAAAGGCTGCCAAGTTCGATAATATGGAAATCCTTCGCCTATAAAAGAAGTGAGATCTGAATAAGTACCAAGTTCCATACACATACCTCAGTTAAAAATAGTTACTTTTCAATGATGTTACTTGGCAAGTTTTCACACACCTTCTTATAAACCTACTAAACGCAATGAATCAAGTATTTAATTTTCTATTAAAACTTGCCAAGTAACATTATTAAAAAGTAACTATTTTTAACTGAGGTATGTGTATGGAACTTGGTACTTATTCAGATCTCACTTCTTTTATAGGCGAAGGATTTCCATATTATCGAACTTGGCAGCCTTTCACATTTTTGTTTTGGGTGGGATTTCATTTATTTTTGTAAGGTTGTTTATTTTATTTTTTTCTTATGGTTAAGTTAGTTAAGGAAATGTCTCATTTATACTATCTTTCAGATTTTTGAATATGCACTATGCTTCTTACAAAGAAATGAACTAGATTAACTAAATGGACTAGATTTACCAACTGACTGACATGACATGTTATCATATATTATGTTCGTGGATCAAAGTTACACATTCGTTATTTTCGAAAGTAACTTACACTTGGCCGTTTTCAGATTTTTACTTTGACTAAATACAAACCTTTGTAACGAATTTCAGATCGGTACGACCATTCGAAGATATATTATATAAATATAGATAAATTTAGTTCGTTTTAGTTCCTTAGGGGTATAAATTTACACTGGGTATTTTACACCTTCATTATTTTGAAACCGACTCACACTTGGCCATTTTCAGATTTTTTCCTTTACCTTGACATAAAGACCTACCTCCATGCCAAATTTCAAGTCAATACGACCATTGGAAGTGGTCTAAGTTTTTGATGAGTGAGTCAGTGAATCAGTGAGTCAGTCAGTGAGTGTATAGTAAAAATAGCGATTTTCTGACGTCAATATCTCAAGACCTACAATAGGTATATTAATGAAATTTTGTATTTTAGATAAGTGAGGGGGTCTTAACAGATACTAGAAATTTGAAATGTGTAAATAAAATAGATTTTGAGTTATAGGGGGGTCGAATTTGGCCCGAAATGGTTCGTGTAATATAACCCACGGCCGGTGTGTCGCTTTTTTTGCTCGAACTTGTTAATGTGTGCAATCAAGTAATACAAATAATAATTCTTTTTTTAATATGGGTTGGTTACTATAATGTATTTTTAAAGAATACGAAGATCAATAATAGGTACAATGATTCTTACTCATATTATATAAAAGCGAAAATAGGAGCTGCTTTCTCTCTAATTGTCTGTCTGTCTGTTTATCCGTCGGTCTTACGCGACATAACCAGGATTTAGGTTTATAGATAGCCTCAAGCCTGACAAAGATCATAGAATTTTACGCGATTTCGGAAAGTGGTTCTACCAGGGCGCAGGTGAAACAGCAGGGAACAGCTATTTAAATATACATGCACAATTGCAAACATAGCATTACTTATAAGTACCTACATACTCAATTCCCTACCTAACCAAGACTACTCAACGTTACACTGCAATTTCAATCCAATCGTCTTACAATAAGGTTCAATTCAGGATGACAGCTACAGCTAAAGCCTTTGCTTTGACGTACAAAGTACGGAAAACTAATCACGCGAGATACGAATTGCACTTGTCCGGGTTTTTTTCTGTAAATAGAAGTTCTCTACATAAATATATACAAGACTACCTCTTTTATAAAAACATACACAATGAAGTTTAATATACAGAATATACTGGCTTACATAGGTACGTCAATTTATTAAACCAAAGAAAAAGATAAAAAAAATGCATTTTTCGAACAAAGTTGTATAAAAATTTGAGCGAACTAGAACACCATTGATGAGCCAATCAGAACGAACAAACATATTTTCCCTTGAAAACTGACAGCTGTCAACTCAAAACATTCGATACTCCTAACTTTATCTCTGCTTTACACATGATGTTGTAAATTATGAAAACGAGAAATGATTCCTGTGGCTAAACCACTGAATCGATTAAGTTAATATTTTTACAAATCGTTATAGAATACCTTAAAGTATATGAGATAAAGTTTAATATGATTAGGGTTGACTAATAAATATTTAAAAAATAAAAACTCACCAACACAGGACTGGTAACAGTGACAACTAAAACAGTAATGTCAATAAGCTGGTTAACGAATAAATTAACAGGTGCGGTTAATTGAATATTACGTATTCCCTGTGTCCCAATAGGTGCTCTTTATTTAATTGAAATATATGATGGGATCAAAATACGGCAAAATTATGATAATATATGAGCAAATTTACACCATTTTGGTGCAACATTGTACAGTTGAAATTATATTATGACAACTTATGATGTGACAACATATTTTATCAATCACCATTATATGACTCACCTTTTTCAACTGAAAAAAATCTATAAAAAATGCATTCTAAACTTCCCGTTAGTAATAAATTAAAGCTTCTAATACGAATACTCAATCCAATAGTCCACAGTGTGTGCTACATTCTAATCTATTGAGGTGTTACTCGACTTCTAATCTATGATCTTCAATTCCAACCAGCATGCAAGCTTTGCCGTTTACTTACTTAGAAATAACATAAGTTTGTCTAGCAAAAATAAAAATACATAGCATACGTGACAATACATAAATAGCCACATAATATTATATCAAATTCACAAAAGAAAATACATTTTTCGATAGGATTAACAAGGATTTAGTTTTGTTTGTGAAATAGATATTACAATATGGCGCTAGTTTAAAAATAGATGGTATGGTACTAACTACAATGAACTCATTTGTTTTTAAAAGCAAGTCGCTGTTCATTCCTATTTGGAACGTAATCGAATTTGGAATGTAGTAAAATTATAAAAGTGTGCTTCTAACATAATTTTTAGCTAGATTATAGGTACCATTTTTTTTACTGACTTAGCCAATATTATGGCTACTGTCCTGAGGAGCATAATAGTGGTGATCTAAATATAATTTGATAAGCATATTTGCAATGAACGTTCAAATTATTTTTATAGAGCATTTCATTATAATTATATTTACTAAGAATATGAGTTTACCTACTCAAATTGTTTATATGTATTATTTTTGTACCCTTGTTGTTGCTATCAATTATGATGATATGCGCTTGACACGCGATAAACATCCCAGAATTAAAATACTCTCAAATGATCTAAGTAACCCATACAATTGGAAAAACAGCCCTCGGATTTGACCGAGTCCTGTGAAAACTTGTTTACCTCTAGTCGCTCACCTAAAGTATTTTTTTGATAATTGAGCCAGCAGTCCTTGAGATAAGCTCTTTCAACTGAACAAAGTCTTCAGCTTTATAATATTAGTAAAAACAAGCATAAGATTAAACCCGCTTCCTTTTATCACTTAAATCTATATATTTACGAGCACGCGAATTGGGTGTGGACTCTGTGGACAATACAGTTATTAATTTTTCTGAAAAATTTTCCATTAGCTAAATTCATTTCACGAGTATAACGTGTCGAATACTCTAGAATGATTCGACAGTTTATTTATTAAGCTTTTCATAGAATTCGACACATGCATCGTTTTTTTTTTTTATCGGATTGGTCGGATTCTGATAGTCTTCCTAGAACTTTTTTATTAAGAGTATTACAACAGTTTTGATGTTTTGATAATGGTTTTATAAACTTTTTAACTGTATTAAAATATGTAGGTATCGCTAATACTGAATTCTCTATTGTCTATATTGAAGTATATATGTAGATACAACACCTTCCTCGATAACTGGTCTATCTTACACTAGAATGAGAATTTTTCTAATAGATCTAGTGGTTCCTGTAGATTCGCGATAAAACAAACAATTTTTCAACTTAAATTAGTAATCATCCTCCGAGCCTTTTTCCCAATCATGTTGGGGTCGGCTTCCAGTCTAACCGGATTCAGCTGAGTACCAGTGCTTTACAAGAAGCGACTGCCTATCTGACCTCCTCAACCCATTTACCCGGGCAACCCGATACCCCTTGGTTAGACTGGTGTCAGACTTACTGGCTTCTGACTACCCGTAACGACTGCCAAGGATGTTCAATGACAGCCGGGACCTACAGTTTAACGTGCCATCCGAAACACAGTCAGTGGTGTCTAAGATATACTTAGAAAGTACATACAAACTTAGAAAAGTTGCATTGGTACTTGCCTGACCTGGGATCGAACCCGCGCCCTCATACTTGAGAGGTTGGTCCTTTACCCACTAGGCCACCACGACTTTTTTTAAGTTAAGTTTAATTTAAGTTTTTCAACTTAAATTAGTAATATAGATACAGATTGAATTTGCAATACCAACTTATAGTTAAATTAAACATACCTATGTAACCAATACCATAAAATACAGTATACATGACAACGCAAGCACAACATTAAAATTATTTGCCCACAAATACAAGCTAATAGTAGTCGTAATCTGTCTGAAACAAGATGACACAAACGTGTTGAATGCAAGCCAATATATCAAGACACAATAAAAGATATTCATAAAAAGACGTAAACCACTTGCTCTTGTAATATTCCAGTAAGGGTGCGGATTTGTTGCATAAGATATAGAGAATTTTGGAATAACTAGGAAAAGATTTAAGGGCTCTTCGAAGTCCAATAAGTGAAGTTCCTGAAAACAGTTTACTCAAATTAGAGGTATATCAAAGTGAGATGAAAGTAATCGTCAATTTAGTTCCTATAGCATATCGTGCACATAAACTGTTGTTTACGGAGACAGATAGTTTCTTCCTTAGTTCATAATGCAAAAGCGGGGTTTGTTTGTTTCGCTTACGCAGAAAAACGGCTGAACCGATTTGGATAAGTTTAGAGACAGGGAATTTTTATAAAGTCCTCAGGACGTAAACAAAACTGTCGCCTTTTCAAGGCCAAAAGTACTGTTCCAATTTAATGAATTTTGGTACCCTGGTAGTCTGGCCTGAATATGGACATAGACTATTTTTAATACACGAACGGGAAGTAGTTCTACTCTGGGAAGCGGGCAAAACTTGAACTCGATAACATTTTCTCTACATATTCAAATCGCTATCGTCAATCACTAAGCTCTCACCCGATCACGGACCGCAGACTGTTCCCGTTGTACTCACGACATTTCACTCGATCCCCAAAATAATACGATTCTAAACCGAAAGCGCATGCTTCACGCCAATCCTACGATACGAATTCTACCGTATGTGGCGAATTTCCTATTCTAGGAAGAATTGCTTGCGGTTCAGCTATGTGTTATTTGCACTCAAATTGTTTCGGTGGTATGCTGTTAATGTTGTTTTTTTTTGTTTTGTTTGGTTGCCAGGGAGATTAGCGTGGCGATTAGGCCATGACCAAAGTAGAGGAAGGCGAAGAAGTTGTTATACAAACTAGTTCACGCATATGGATAAAAAGTATCTAATTTATGTTCGTTCTGAGGCTCTAGACTATCTGTGTACTATCTACCTTTTTTCCCACTATGTTGGGATCGGCTTCCAATCTAACCGAAATTGCCAGTGTTTTACAAGGTGGACCTGTAGATCTCTCTGACTATTTAGTTCACAGATAGTCTGATCTAGACTATCTGTGTACTAAATATTTAAATTGGTCCAGTAGTGTTGGCAACAACAGATAGACAGACTTACTTTCGCGTTTATAATATTCCGTAGATTTCAGTAATTTTTACTCAAACTCTTGTTTCATAACGATATCTTATACGAAGATATCGTTATGAAACAAGAAGTAGAACAATTTATCTTTCATCTCCATTTAAATTATCTCAAGGAATACAGATCCGTCGGTGGATCTGTATTTTGTATAAACTTTTGATTATTATGTAAATACTGGCAAAGCTGAGACCTGTCATAATTTCTTGTAGCCTGGTATTTCAATTGCTAAAGTTCGTTTAGCTTCCAGAACTTATTGCGAGTATTATTCTCCGTATTTTTTTTTTTTTTTTTTGTAATTTATTTATTGTCCTAATCCTTTCGTACGTCTCTAGTCCAGTTCGAATATGACTGCTGATAAAAAATTATATTGGCTGTGTTGTATTAGTAGTTTTTTGCAGGTGTTTTGATAGAAATATCATCATCGTCCTGTCCTAATTTGATTTGTGATTGGTGCAGCGTGTTTTTCTCATACTCTCATAATCTTTTATTTAATTTCAACTCACAAGTTACATTCTTGGTAACCAGATTATCCTTTTTCACAAAACTCATCCGTTCTTCCCATGTATCAATCAACCTTCTTAAAAAAATATACGTAAAGTCAGGTAAATACTCAGTATTTTTCTCATCTTTTATGTAGGGACGGAAACTGCTGATTAGCAATTATTAAAGTAGATAGTCTAGGTCTGCTACTACTACTACTGCTACTACTACTGCTACGTCAGGGAAAATACTAGTTATTATATTTTATTATCTTCCTGCTACACGTGTAGATCTCATCAGGGCTTAAAATTACGAATGAAATTAGTTTATTTATTTGTTATCTTGTTAGAATTATTTGGTGCCCTACAAATTGTTACTATATCATAACTTATTTATTTTCAAAGTATTTTTTTATCTTCTTTAAATACGTTGACATATGGAAATGCGATAAAGAATAGCGTATTGATACCCCTTCCCCCCCCCCTCTTCCTCTGAACCTTTTCCCGATTGATATCAACAAAATAATAATTCAATGGTGTCCCTCAATATTAGGTGTACTATGTATTAAGACGCATTGAAATATACACAAACTAATAAACGAGCATCTAAGTAATTGTCCAGCATTTCTGTAATGCATCAAAATCATTGCCAATCCCACGCCATTGCTGGTCTAATGCAATGTCTCTATAAATTCTTCGGAATTTCTCAAGCAATTCACTGCACTTCGTAAATTCTGCACCTTGAAAACTATTTTCATTGGATATCATTGTTTCGAAGTAGCAGATACGTGATAGAACTTTTGTCATGGACTAGCGACCTTACGGGGTACCTACGCTTTTATTGCTTCAGAATGACATTAGGTACAGTAAAATAGTTTTAAGACTAAAAGTACCTAGTAGACTGCAAACTTTTAGTCGGCTGATAGTTTGTTTGGGCTTATAAAGCAGTATGAAGGTGAATGGTAGTACGCGCATTACCTACAAAGATCAGGAATTTATTTCATTGGGATGGATGGATAAAGATTGTCTTAAAAAAAAAAATAGTTAAAACACGCTTCTATCTATCATCTAAAGATCACAAAATAATTCGGACATTTAGTTTGATGAAAGAAAGCGTTTAGCGTTTATGCAATCTTTACTCTTTCTTACTTAACGCTCCACGCTTTTTTCCTAAAGAAAGACCGGGAAATGGGTCAAATTAAAATTCTTACATACTTACATAATTACATGTGAAGCTAATATAAGCTTGATAAAAAAATTGCCTAACATCGAGTCAGCTGTCGGCCAACTTTTAGTCTATAGTGTAGGTAGCAGTGTAAGCGTGAATAATCTTTAAATCCAGAATAATGCGATCACAAAGGAGTAGAAGGTTATCTTGCATGAAATGCTGTCACATTTTGAAATGAATTACTGCTAATTAACAGGCTTTGAAGATCATTTTTTAAAGTTTTGAGTGGTTGTAAAAAAAATCTTTTAATATAAAGTTCTAAAATTACTTTTTCTAGTAGATAGATGTTGTAATATAACACGAATAGCTTATGTTAGGTTAAAAAATACACTAGGAATTCGAAGAACTGTATTACGATTTAGAAAAAATCTTGTGATGAAGTAAATCGAAATACATGTGAAATTATATAAAATATAAAATAAAATACATCTGCTAGTACGGAGTAAGGAAAGACGAGCGGAGATGCCATTATGCAGGTAGGTCAGGCGCCTTCTTCTACGTCAAAAGCGTACAGTGGGCATGACCATAACGATCAGTTACGAGTGAACTAACTAGGTGTTCGGGTCTTTGAGTCGTGTGTCAAAGATTTTAGGTATTACCAATAATAGGCGGGTTCCAACAAAGGAGTATAAGGGCGAAGACAGTAATATTCCCCGTCCCTCGCACCTACGAATTTTGGCACGCTATTTTCTTAGGAGATTTTTCGTTATGGCATCTCCACTAATCATTTTGTTCTCCATGGATAAAAGGCAAACTTTATGAGGTCTACAGCCAAACAGTACATTATATAACATTGAAACAAATATTTATTTCGTAAGCTAATGTCATTTATCTGACCTAACCCTTCGCCCGCTGAGCGAATGGGCGTTTGCCCATTATTTGGCGGTCATTCCACGATATATTGTGCCATATGTTTCTATGATCATTTTGCTCATCCAGGCGTGTGTGGTTTACTGTTGGCTGAAATACCTAATGTTATAAGGTCGAAGTGTTTTTTGTACAAGGCCAAAAAACATGACAAAAAATTGAGAAAAATAGTCTTCATTTTTTTTTTAATTAATTAGGCATAAATGCAAAATTAATTAGGCATAAAGTGGTACTTACAAGTAGTATAATACAGTGGTATAATACAATATACTATGAAATATACATTATATAAAGGTTATGTATTGAGTAGATATGGGCTTAATGAAGCAATATTCCTGTGGTCATCTCGATTCAAAGCATTACGCGCCTCAAGGAGCGTGTTAAACTACGCTAGCAATAGCGTGCCAGCAAAATTACCTACTATTTAAAAATGCTTATAAAATGATGAAAACTTAAACATTATTTTAGTCGGTTTATTAGTTTTTTGTTGAGTTTTCAAGGTGATCTGGCTGAACCCAGTGCAGGGCACGCCACCATCGTGGCGGTAAGTCCCCTCTTTGAGGAGTGGCTCGGGAGGAGTCACGGCGCCCTCACGTACCGCATGACGCAGGTCCTCACCGGACACGGTTGTTTCGGGAGGTACCTGCACCGCATCGGTCGTGAGGAGGCGCCCGGGTGTCACCATTGTGCGGACAGCCCCGAGGACACGGTGGACCACACAGTCCAGGTGTGCCCCGCATGGGAGGGGCACCGCCGGGTCCTCGTCGAGGCTTTGGGCGGCGGCGACCTCTCGCGTCCGGCCCTGGTTCAGGCCATGGTCCGGGGCGAGAGGGAATGGGATGCCGTCGCCTCCTTCTGCGAAGCGGTCATGCTCGAGAAGGAGGAGGCGGAACGCCAGAGAGTCCGCACCTCTCATCCCGGCCGCCGCGCTGGACCAGGTAGACACCATGGGCGCCGGGTGTCGCGAGATGACTCCCGGCCACCGTAGGCGTGGGTCTGTGGGCGGTGAGTTCGGGTGGCTCATCGTCCCTCTGTCTTCCTAGACGACAGACCCGTGTCGACGGCGCGCGTTGTTCCACGCGCTCCTCAAAGAGACGTCAGCAACCCCAGCGGGGCCCAGCAGGGCCAAGGCCTGCCGGGGCTGCGGGTTGTTCGAAAGAGATACCGCGGCCCTGGTACATAAAAGGCCTATGACGGAACACGACGATTTTAGTCAGTAAGAGTCTGACACTCCCTCACCGCTGCTAACCCACAGCGGGAGGGGTCATTTGATGATTTTACGTCGATAAAAAAAAAAAAAAAAAAAAAAAAAAGGTGATCTGGCTGATATAGAAAATCGACTAAAAAAATTAATGAATCACGCAAGGAACGTGCAGTGGTCAGCAATTCACGCGTTTATAAGGCAAGAGATAAATAAAATATAATTAACATACCCACGATAAAAATAACCTATTATTTTAATATTCCCATTGTAAACGAGTAACCCGGAAAGGACAATGCCAAGAATAGGCCCGAATCATATAAAGACCGACAGATTTTCTATAATTATGATCATTCGTATTAAAAAACATTAAGAATTATACAACATAATCAAAATCTGTAGAAGTACACCGTTGAAAAGTAATTTTAAATAGTAATTTAATTTATCAACACATGTCACAACGATTTCACTATTTGAAAGAAATGTTACCAAGACCAAAATAACAATATCGAAACGAAATTGCACTTGCCAATCGATTACAATAACAATATCATTACGAGAAGATGCGCAAGTGAATTTATTACGCAGTAATCCCTATTATAATGAATAATATAATAATAAGTTATGTTTCTGAATATAATCATATTTTTATTGTTAATATATAAAAATCGATTATTGATACCGTTGATACCGTTAATCTAATCATGTCATTATAGCGCTGGCAGCACTGAATAAAACTTTTTGACAGTCACGTCATTGTCAAAAAGCTTTAACACTTCTCCTCCCGCGTTTCCGAGTGACGAAGTATTCCGATTTCCTTTTGAGTTTTGTATTGTTTATTGCTGTGTTTCTGGATTCCGATTTTTCTTCTACCATTTGCGACTACCTTGGCTGTTAAAACTGAACCTGAACCTGTATTACTCGCTGACTCGGCCCGCCCAACTGAACATTTGAACCAGCCGATTTGTTGACCTGGCTTTTCTCACGTGGATATCTGAAGCTGTAATCTATTAACCATGATCCGCTGCATCAATTGTGGTTTAAATATCTTTCGGATGCGTCGATACTCGTTAGAAACTGAGACTGAAGACATTCGGCGATTGATCCAGCAACAAAATGCTATTACCGATGTAAGTTGTGTTTTATTATTTATTGTGAATATTGTAATAGTATAGTCATTGCGATTGCTTCATGTTACAAACAAAATAATATACTCTATCCGGTTAATGGCAATAGCGTCGCCCCCTATCACATGGGACTTAAAACCTAACTAGCGAAACACGATGTTATGTGTAAAATGTAAACATGCCACTGAGCTCATTATAAAAAAACGTATCAACTTAACCCATCCAATAATTTATTTATAGCTCATTATCAGTGGTTTGAAAAATCTAAGTTTCTTTTTTTTATAGATACCGAGGGATAGCGTTGTGTGTCATGCTTGTTGGTTGCTACTACATCAATCAATTGAAGCACCAGGACCACTTACACATACTGTAGGGCATAGGAACGTATGTGTACACTGTGGGAGGTCTTTGTATCGGTCAAGAGCCCATACATTATCAAGCAATACTGAAAGAGAAGTACGCATAAGGGCTGTTGTTGCAGAGAGGATTTTGCCACGCTCAGTATGTATTCATGTTAATATTTTATCAAAATGCTATAAAATGTTAAGCAAATCTTTCATTATCTCTTACTTATGTAAAACATATAGCATATAAGCAGGTAAGGCATATAGCTATTTATTTCATTTAATAATTTATTTTGTATTTTATTGCAGCTACGTACATCTGATCGGATTTGTCACCCTTGTTGGCAGAGGTGTGATAGTTTGGCTGAACATTACACTGAACCATCCACATCATCTGCAGTTCCACCTCTACCATCCACATCATCTGCAGTTCCACCTCTACCATCCACATCTGAAGAATCTATTGCTGATATTCCGGGTACATCATCTGAGCAAGTAACACAACATGTTCAAATTGAATCTTCTCCATCCCTCCCTCAAGAAGTATCAACAATTGTTTTATCTCAGTATGGGAGAGCATCAGACTCGCAGGCCCGCTGTTTTTTTCCTGGTTGTCACCATGCTGAAAGACTTGTAGTGCCATTATCTATAAGAATAAGACTTTTTGTAGATTTTAAATTCTATGTTCCAGCTGACTGTCGCATCTGCAATTATCATTTAAGAGGTAATTTATGGCACCAATTAAATGAAATTGAAGTGAACCATACCTTTACAGAGGCATATATATATGATTTTGTGTCATTATTAAGTAAAGAGACATCAATTGATTTTGAAAATATTGACATGATGGATAATCATTTAGTACATTATTGGTTTGGTATAAGCAAAGAGCAGTTCCGTACATTGTTGGCAGAAGTCACTAGGTTATCTCAAATGCATAGAGGGTCTACTGCTCTAGCTGCATTATTATTGAAATTAAGAAATGGAGACTCTAATGAGCGAATTGCCAGTTTATTCCAAATGCCTCGCAGTACTTTGGAGAATTTAATGTCCAAAGCAAGAGAGTTGCTTCAACAAGATTTTGTGCCAATGCATTTAGGGTTAAGCCATATGACGAGGGCAGAGATTGCTAATAGAAATCTTTTAATCCCTAATGGTCTTTTTGGAGGTATTAATGAGAATGGGGAGAGATTACCAATTGTCATTGTTGATGGTACTTATATATATTGCCAGAAAAGCTCAAATTATAAGTATCAAAAGGATACATACTCTCTACATAAGTATAGGAACCTTGTGAAACCATTTATGTTTGTGTGTTGTGATGGGTATATTTTAGAGGTTCTTGGCCCCTATCCAGCAACTACATCAGATGGTGACATTATGCAAAATGAATTTATAAATGAGTCTCAACCGCTAAGGCAGTATTTTCGACATGGTGATGTTTTTATTCTGGATAGGGGTTTTAGAGATGCAGTATCAGTTCTAGAAAATAGTAACTATAGTGTTCATATGCCACTTTCATTAGAAGAGAATGAAACACAGTTGTCAACGTTAGCAGCAAATAGATCAAGGACAGTAACCATGTGCCGTTGGGTAGTGGAAACAGTAAATGGTATATTTAAAGAACAATTTAAAATATTCCGCCATGAATTTTTTAATAGAGCATCATCTCATTTGATGGTAGATTTTTCTATTGCTGCTGCATTGATAAACCGGTTTCATTGTCGTTATACAGACAGAACTGATGCAGCACAGATTCTAGAAATAATTAATCAAAAAATGTACCAAAATAATGTTTTAGCTGATTTTATAAATAATAATAATTACAATAGAAGGAGAGCACATTTCACAAACATAAATGTTGATTCACAAAATATAAGTAACTTCCCTCAACTCACACAGGAAGACTTGATATTAATTGCTTGTGGTACTTATCAGATAAAACAAGCACGGTCTTATTATGGCGAACATATTCGATACAATGGTTCCTATACTATTGAAGTGTGTAGAGAGGCTCATCTTAGCAACCTGCGGGATGAATTGTCACTCTCCCAAAATCACTGGCTTCTCAGAGGCAAAATTCAAAGCAGACATATAAGTCGAAAAATATATTATGTTTATATCATAATTAACAATAATGTAAGTGGGAGAGAGGCAGTTGAACACTACTGTTGTAATTGCATAGTTGGACGAAGAACCGTAGGTTGCTGTGCCCATACAATGACAATATTATGGTACCTTGGCTGGGCAAGGCATGAAACAAATATAACCCCTCCAGCCCAGTTTTTAGACGATTTATTAATTAAGTATGACGATATACTATTTGATGAATAATAAATTGTTAAAAAGTATGACATGTGGTTTTTTTTCGATACATTTTAAAATAATGTAGTTAGGTATTGTTGTGTTTTGTGTGTGTTTTTACTATAAAAGACCTGTAGGTATGCAAAGATGATTTGACAAGTCATTAATTTAATTAATCATTTACTATTTAAAATCAGAAGTATTAAGTAAGTGGTCGACTTTAAAGAACTATAACTTTTTTTGGTGTACTTCTAATAAAAAACGAATTATACTATTAAATTCTATGATTTCTTTCCTTTTTTATGACATATAATTCATCTTTGTCGGTTTTGGCCGAGTCTTGTAGGGAATCTTGGCATTCTCCTTTGGCCCGCGGGCAAAACGTGGGTTGGTAAACGTCACGTCATATTCAGGATTAAAAAAAAATCAAAAACACAAAATTTCGAAACACAAAATTAAGCCTTCTCGTTATGACGTTTTTCTTTTTTTTCTTTCGGAGTATTTTAAATAATATAAAATGGTAAATTGCACGAACCCAAATAAATATTGGTGGAGGAAAAAAACAAATTCGTGAAATACAAAAGATATTTGGAATATGAAGATCATATAATATATTTTAACAATGGAGAAACCATTTATATAAAATTGTAATAAAAGAAAAAGCACAAAAATGTGTGAATATATTAATACTTAAAAATAATAATAGTATTTCGCTATTTGTTTTTGGCGAGTAAAAAGTAATAGGAATCACATTTTGTTCTATCTTTTTTTCTACTCGGTCAGGCATCCTACAGATCTTTAACATAGACAAAAAACCCACTAACTCAAAAAATTAAACAAAACACAATCGCCTGGGGTACAAAACACCCCGTGACCTTTACCAGGTTGACAAACATTAACACCTCCTGCAAATGACGTCGAAAGCTATCTCATTCATCGAGAAATGTCGAAAAGAATCGCCTTGTCTGTGCACATATAATGGTAGCCCGTAATGGCTAGCACAAAAGATGGGAAAATTATATCAAGCGGCGAAGCCAGTCATTTAGGAATGGCCGAATTTCCCCGTCCTTGTACGCTCCAGTTGAATTAATTAATAATAATTAATATTAATGGACTATTTATTTAGTATGAAATCCTTAATTTGGGTAGATATTTACTTATATAATAATGTCGTATGTGAATCTATTAGTGTAAGGTAATGACAGATTAACGTAAGGTAACAATAGATTAAGTTAGTGTAAAGGAGAATAAATACCAGTAAACATTCAATAAAGGCTCGAGCAGACCGGATGCGTATGCGTAACCACGTCGTAGTCACGCGCGTAGTTACGGCGTAACCATGAGTTGTAATGTATGGAAATGTATGAGACAGGCCACACCGCTTGCGTAACGTAGACGTGCGCGTCGTTACGCAAGCGGTGTGGCCTGTCTCATACATTTCCATACATTACAACTCATGGTACGTGCACGTCTACGTGCACGTCTACGCTTACGTCTACACATACGCATCCGGTCTGCTGGAGCCTTAAACAAAACGCACTAAATACCTTACAAAATTCTACAACTTTGCATCCTAGGATTAAGAATTTACAGCTCAAAGAAAATGGACTGAAAAGATATTTATTTCTAATTTTCTAGCAGTTTTCTGAAATAAAATAACTAGAAACTTGAAAACATTAAAAATAATGCCTTCTTTGAACAAAAACCCTTAAACCCTTTCCATATTTTAAAAACAACTTATTAACCTTCCCTATCAATTTAACACGACTAAAATATTCTCCTAGTCCAACCCTAAAATGCTGACGGGCTTAACCAACTAAACACGTTACACAAATCTGGGTTGATTGTCAAAAGTTAATGTAATGTGTGTCATGCCTACCTTCAATAACACGGAATGTGTTGTGACACGCAAATGGAGCGTATTTGTGTTACAAATGTGTTATAATTATAATTTATTTTTAGGCTGTCAGAGGAGGGTTGTGTTGTGAAACTTTTGTTACATCATTGTGGAAATGGTCATTTTATTTTGCTGGGTTTTAAGGGTTGGTTTATATTTACGAAGAAGAGATTTATCCGATAACCCTAGGATATGTATCTTACACCAGTCATTTATTTTGCTTTGTGTGAATGAAGGCGATTATAAATCCGATACTCAATACTCAATTCTTTAATGCATACCATAATGTTTACAGTTGTTGTTTTATAGGTAATTTATGTCACAATTATGGACCCTGTCGGGCACAGCACATACAATAGTAGGAGAGAGGAGGAAGCGCACTGAGTGTTCATTTCAGGGTAAAATAAAAACGAATTAGTTTCATAGTTATTTGTTAAATGCATAATGGGACGTGTGTTGACTCAACATAAAATTAATTCCTTAAACTTATGTTATTAATTGCAAAAGTATAATATTTATCGACAAAAACAATGCCATTCAGAACCAAATGGCAACCACCCGCATACTACAACACAGCTTAAAATAAACCCACACCCTTACATTATTTTATCAAACTAACGATGCTTTAAAATCTACTAAAATATTTAAAGTAACACACACGAACACGAACATCGTGACATAACCGCGTGACGTCATCTTGCCCGGGCACGACAATTTCCCGCGCTACACTGACAGCGGACTGATGTGTTGCCACTTTTCAAAACTTCCCGCCAAAGTTAGAGGCCATATTTAATCTGTGGATATGTCCGCGGCTTAAAACTTTTTGGTTTGCTTTTGATTTAACGTGTTGTGGTCGTTTTAATTTTTGTTTTAGTGTTTTTGCAATTGTTTGAAGAAAAAAATCACTACAATATGTCATCATCATCCGAACCTTTTCCCAACTATGTTGGGGCCGAGTTCCAGTCTATTTTGTATAGCATATACTTTATAAAGGCTTCAGTAGGAATTGTGAGACACCTGATTTCTATCAAAGTTGTTCTCTATTTTCATGATCCAATGTTACATATCTCAAATATATACGCTTGCATGATATGAACTCAAAACTGTTTTATTTATTCAGCTGTATTTATATTCTGCCAATGCTAATTAATGTGGTAAACAATTCCCGTCTAGAAGTTAGAAAACAAACGCAGAAACAACTTCAATTTATCAACGTTGGCAACCCTAAAATTAGAGTTACAAGTGAAGGAACATTGAAAACTTTGTTTTAGAATATTTCTGTATAAGTGTACATGATTGAAAAAGGTTTTATTTGTAGACATTGCTAAATGAAGCTATTAGGGTTTGTCTATGGCCAATCGACTAGAAAATTATCGGTACGATGAAATATTTGAAACGTTCTAATTTAGACTTGTAAAATATTGTAAAGACTTGTAAAATAATGAATCATTCAGCGATGTTCTAAGAATCACCAATCTCTCAACTTGAAAAAAATAAGAACCAATGACGCACGACTAAAATACAACGTTCTCATTAAATGACTGCCTAATTCAGTCTTTACTACTATTTTTACTATACTACGTGTTTACTGGAACTTGCTTTTCTCAGAAACTACTCTTCCAATATGAGAAATTCTTTCAGCTTTAGATAGCTTATTAATCAAGGCAGGGTACAGACTACTTTTTATCCGAATCCATGAATCATTTTCCTAAAAACGCGTGCAAAACTGGCGACAGAAGCCAATATCAAATAAATCTTAGCATCCCCAATACACAAGACCTAACAAAATCAAAGCAAAACCTATACCTAAAATCTGAGGCGACACTGTTCACCCTAGAACAAACATAATATTCAAAATCAACAAATAAACGAGTTATGTGTGTCTAAGCAAAGTTGCTGGTGCTATAACAACAAACTTGGCATTGAAGAAATATCGCGTGGAAAACCCAACAGACTGTAAGGGTAGCGTTAGATGGGAAGAGTTAGGAAAGGAATTATGTTTTTGATGGGTTATATTGTTTTTGGTAATTGAATCAGATGAATAAAAACAATATAGGTGTACTTATTAATATTGGAAATTTGAAAGTAACTATACTTTATGTTTGTACTTGCTGTTCCCCGCGGTTCCACCCAAGTACTGAGAGAACTTCTAGACTATTTATCTGTGTACCTTTCATTTAAAGCGGTTCAAAAGTTTTTTATTATTATTTTTTTTTTCTCTAAATAATCGACATAGTGGATGCTATAGATAGTAATAATTATGATAAGTGCACAAAAATTACTTTCTCAATAGCGTTACCACTAGCTTTCAGAATTAGAGATCCACGATTGCTTAGAATACTTCCAAAAAGGTTTAGTTCAAGATAAAACCACGCCATATCAATTTTGCATACAAAATGAAACACAGACGTTTCTGTGGACTGTACAAGGAGAAGGAATTATGCTGAAGTGTTGGGCATAACTGCGTAAGTACAGGAGCTTTTGTTGCCTTTGCTAGGCGATCAACTAAATAGTGCCTCCGACAAGCCGAGCGTGATCAACTCTACTTGCTAGGCTTACAGAAATGGTAAATGAACTTGTGTAGGTAGTTGCACTATGTAATATGATATAGATATCTGAAGAGTTTCTTTTTTTGTTTGAAAGTGCTAATCTCGGAATTGGTAGTCTTATTTGAAACATTCTTTCAATGTAAGGTGGCTCATTTATTGCTATACTTTTCGTCCAGGTGTACCCACGGGATACGGGTGACACCACTGGGGGCAAGTTTCCAATTTTCAACTAAGATTTGCGCTCTGTATGTCTTTTAAATACCCCGGCAATTTCACTAAAAAACGTAAGGTTTTATGAATACAATCTGTTAAGGTGAATTCCTTGAATGGACACAAACGAGTGCAAATACTGTTAAATAGAGCTCTGACTCTTCACTAACCACCGTGTAGATGAGGCCCTATGCTATGTAGGTAGACAGGTCCTACTATTTATTTTTAGTTAAGTTAATCAACAAGTTTCACTTTATGTCATAAGACTTTAATAGTTATTGCTGAATAATAAACAAGTATGCACTTAATTTTCATGATTTATTTAACCCCAAAAACACTCACACCGCAAATATCAAAGCTTTGTAGTAGGTACCTAAACCAATTTCATTTAGCTTTTGACAAAACAAAAAGTTGCATGTTTTTGATATTGTTCGATTATTTTCGAAATAAAACTGGAAGTGATCATGCGTGTAATCCTTTTTCAGTGAACGACAAACTGTGACTAATCTGAAAACAGAATCGAAATATCACGGTGACACTGGATGGATTAAATGTACGGTGGATTGGTTTTGGTTAACATTTTAGGTTTTTTTTTTAAAGGCATTCATATAAAAGTAGAATAGAAAGTACCCAGTTACCTAAATATTTCCTGTTTAGGGAACAAAGACAGGTACTAAGAAAGTTATAATTACAGATTAAATAAGTTCAGATGAACCATATTTTGTGTCTAACTATCCTATTTGATTATGCGGTCTCATGAGTGCCATATTTGAAGTAGGTAATTTGTTTAAATAAAGCATAATTTTTATTTACTAACAGATTGTATAATATGTATGTTACAGCCTTACTTATAAACGTCAATTAAATATAAGTAATACTTAAGGGCTGTTTAAGAAAATTCTTACTTATAAACGTTCCTTAAGCATGTCTTAACTAACATTTAATCACTACTTAAGACTTTAAGTAGTGATTAGTTAAAATGTTGCTTAGAAGGTGATTAGAGATTTTTTAAGTAAGGGCATGTCTTTAAGGTATATATCTATGGGCTAATGCAACGTCAAAATAGAGATATTTGATTTGTATTGATAAATCAACAATGCGGGACAATACAAAAAAAAATCGTAAATATTTCGTCAAATATACAAACTAAATAAACTTTAATCAATTTCTATGAATTGGTAACTAATTTAAAAGTTTCAGCGAACAAGTGAAAACCTGCAGGCTCATCAGTTTTTATATGTAGAAAAAATAACTATTTCCGACAACTTCATAAAGCACACCATCCACCAGTGAATATAATGCTAGTGCAAACTCTAAAGTTCATATGAATAGAGAAATTGCAGTAGCGACGCTCCCCGTCCGCGTGAAATGCAATATTGTGGCAACATCGCGACTTCTGTTTATTTATATTTCAATATTCACGTCAAAACTTTATTGCGCGTATGCTGAAATTGATGCGGAGTTTAAACTTCTTTGATTTTTGTAGTAGTTCTTGATTATTTGATCCGATTAAGTTCGAGTATGAAGTCGGAAGGTATCTGTGGAGATCTAAGTGGAAAGCCTATGTTCAGCAGTGGACGTCCTATGGCTGAGATGATGATGATGATGAAGTCGGAAAAAGCCAAGTTTAGGTTTTTTGTACCCTGAAACAAGGGGGAACTTCATAACAGGCTGGTTCGCCATGCGTGGACCATTTGCTGTTTAACCTCATATTTTCGATCGACACATGCGGCTGTTGCTTAGCCACCCAAACTCTGGGTCAATTCTCACTGAAAGAGCAGCGGCCGGCAGCGGCCGTAAGAGCACGGACAATGTAAGAGCGCGGCGCGGCGCGGCGCAGCTCGGCGCCGCGCGGCCCGCCGCGCTCGCGCTCCATCACTTGCATTTACGGCCGCTGCCGGCCGCTGCTCTTTCAGAGGGGATTGACCCTAAACCGTTCATTCAAATTAGGCTTATAACTCAACACTTCTCGAACATCAAATTGCTCCAGGCATCTTTCCATAATCGGTGAACATATAAAAAAAAAATAGAAACAAAATGATCCCGACAAATTCAGAACCCCCTCCTTTTTTCCACGTCAGTTAACAAAACAAAAGACAGCCCCCAAAGTGCCCACCCTTCACCACTTCACCTTGAAGTCCATACCTAGTAGTGTCGAAATACGATCAGATCAGCAATTTCTCCTTCTACAATAATTATCAGAATAGGTTCTAGATAACCGTTATTATCTATAATAACATCTATTAGCTTCATACACGTAGTTTGTGTGTTTCACAAACCAAAGTTCACGTTATGACCTCACGAAGCACGTTAATATGATTTGATGCAACACTGCATTGCACTGCGATTGTGATTATTGTTGAAATTGTTGCTTATGTCTGATGGATCCTGTGAACAAATGAGCAAGTACACATACATAGAATGATGATTTTGTATCGAAGGCTGTTATGATTAAAATTAAAAGTCGAAAGTAGCTGTGCCAATTTAAAGAAAATTGATAGTTTAAGCAGACTCAAACATTTGTAAGGATTTAATGACTCGTTTATTGAGTTTTGTGGTGTCCTTTTCCTATTAAGAATTTTTTCACGCTCTGATTAAAAACTGTCTTTTTTTTCAAAACTATTTAGAACTTTCTTTTCAGCTACAAAAACAACAAACTATTTACCAAACAAATAGGCACAGTTAGCCAAAGCGGCAACTTAAAACAAAAATACAAAAGACGGCTGAAAACATCCCCTCACTACATTAATGGACTTTCCTTCTACTTAGAATACAGCACTAAGAGTATGTGCAGACTACAGACTAAACAGTCGGTCAACAGTTGACCCCACGGTTGGCAAACATCTATACACACTAATAACATTATTATAAAGCTGAAAAGTTTGCTTCAGGCAATAATCTCAGGAACTACTGATTTTAAAAACTCTCTCAGTGTTACATAGTCCATTTACCGAGGAAGGCTATGGCTTTTTATCCGGGTTCCTGCAGAAGTTCCAACGGGATGCGGGTGAAGCCGCTAGCAGAAGCTAGTTTTTATAAAAGAAAATCTATATTCCAACCAAAGTTTTCCATCGATCTGATACCAGCTTAATACCTTGAATGCGTCCTATCATTGACGCTCATACTGATTTGTGAGCCCAAACAAAGTATCGGCCTATAGAGAGATGTTTTTTTATTTTGATTACAATCAAACTTCTAAGTCAGTCACTTAAAAAACTGGCTAAATACCTGACTACCATTCATCTTCATACTAATCTACGAGTCTGAACAAACTATCGGCCGACTATAAGTTTGCCGTATACTGAATACTCTTAGAATACGGCACTAACGATGTCTACAGGATGTAAAAGTGAGAACGTCTTCGGCATACTAAAAGCGACGACGGGAGTTGTGCAAAAGAGCACCTATTCGCATCTGGGCGAACAATAAACTTTGATTGGACGCTCAAAGATCGTGGCCCTGTTTCGGAGATGTATGTTGAAGTAAATAAGTTTTTTTAGGTAATTGGTAGATAGTATTTTACTTGTAAATGGCGAGGAAAACATTTTTCCCTGTTTTAGGTTAATGTCTTTTAAATAGGTACTAATAATTGTCTTTGCATGAAAGGAAAAAATACCGTACCCGATAGGTTGATTATATTATCAAAAAGGCGATAAGCCTTGAAACAATCTTGATCTGGTAAAATATTTTATCCATTGAAAAATACTTTTAAGAACTAAGCCAGTTCATAATTTGTAACAATGATAAAGTGTAAGTATAGAGTACAATAGAAAATCTAAGTCTATTTTTAAAGGTATAATAAATAAAGATCTTTCCGAAATAGCTGAGTGGAGCAAGCGCTACGGGCTTCGAATCAACCCGTTAAAAACTCAGCTGATTATCATCGGCAGCTCTCGGATGGTTTCCAAAATTGACTGGTTTAATCTCCCTCAAGTCGTGTATGATAGTGTCCAAATACCCTATAGCAATAAGGTCAAGAACTTGGGCGTATACCTTGATAGCCGAATGTCCTGGGAGCCGCAGATTCAGGAAACCAGTCGAAGATTATTTGCATCTGCAGGATCCTTAAGACGGCTACAAAATTTCCTACCCATTGCCACAAAAATTGCGCTTGCACAGTCTCTTCTTCTTCCTATTCTTGACTATGCTGATGCCAGCTATCTTGATCTCAGAGAGGACCAGCTAAATAAACTTGAGCGCCTTCAGAATGTTTGTATAAGATTCATATTTGGTTTACGCAAATATGATCATGTGTCAGAATTTCGTGTTAAGCTCAAGTGGCTTCCAATACGACTTCGCCGGAACGCTCATATACTCTCCTTGCTATATAGTATTCTTTTTCACCCTACGTCCCCCGCTTATCTCAACAGTCGTTTTGAGTTTGTTTGTGATACGCATTCAAGATCACTCAGGTCATCAGAAAATCTAAAACTGAAGATGCCAGTGCACTTTACGTCATTTTACGACAAATCGTTCGTTGTGCAGGCCACTCGTCTGTGGAATGCACTGCCAGTGGCAATAAGACGGGCGCAGTCGATTGCAGTGTTCAAAAAAATGGTGAAGGATCACTATCTGGCTCAATGACTACTGTCGCTGTATTGTTATTCTTTTTTCTACTATTATTACATGTATTTTATATATTTTATCGTTTATTGACTATTTATTTTCTATATCTTTAGTATTTATCGTATATTTATCAATTATATGTACACCCTAAACTACCCATTTTTAAACTATTCTGCAGATAAACTCCATCCAAAGGTTGTCTGGAAGAAATTGCTGATTAGCGATAAGACCGCCATTTGTACTCTTCTTTGTGTATTGTGATGTCCTGTGTTGTAAATTTTCTTTTTTCTTGGTGTACAATAAAGCATAATCTATCTATCTATCTATTTAATTTGAGTTCTAGGTAATATTTAAATTCTAGCTCTGGTGTGAAAAGATTAAAAAATGAGCTAAGTCTAACGGGTTTATTGTGATAAGTATGATAGACATAAATGTTAGGTCAGTTTTCACGTAGACTAGACTTTAATAAGTCACAATTTGATTTATAGTTCTATCATGAAAAAAGTGCCTAAGTAGTGAAAAGGTTACAAAATAAATTGGTGAAAGTATTTTACTTGGAACTTAACTATTTTTTCATACTTAAATTCTCATGTCTAAGCGATCTTCATTTGTTTTTTTTTTTACGTAGAGCCTACTGACATAGTTTTACCTAGGGGTATTGGGTTGCCCGGGTAACTGGGTTGAGGAGGTCAAATGGGCAGTCGCTCCTTGTAAAAAATGGTACTCAGCTGCATCAAGTTATACTGGATGTTGACCCCAACATAGTTGGCAAAAAGGCTAGGCAAATCATAGATACTATTAACTTTTTTACTTTCATATAGGTTAGTGTAAAGAAAATAAAACTTTATTACATGAGAAAATAATCTACTATCCTAGACTACGTTTCACGACCTTTATATGAAGAAAAACATCTGGTACGCTCGATCATTCATTTGGTGATTAAAACGAATTTCATGTTCGTGTATAGGGTATTATATAAGCACATAATGCTGTATTAACAATCCATAGTTTTTCTAGGCTTTTGTTAAGTCTAGTACTATTGAAAACTTTTAGTCATTCAAGTTTTAATAAGCATTTGTGTAAAGGCAGTAAGCTCATTTATCTTATAATCTTGTTAGCAGACTGAAAGAAGTTATCATGCTTGAAGTAAAAACATATTCATAGTAAATAACTAAGGGGCTAAAACGTAATGAAAATATTTAAAGAAAATTTCATAAAAAACGTACAGGGCTTATCTAAGTTAAGCGGTGCAATAAATTCGATAGATAAATAAATAATGGTATTTCTACAGCAATTTAGTTTTCACATCAAAATTCTCCGATAGAACTATTGTCAACGTATGTGATTTACAATACAAGATAAAGCAAATACATTCTGAAAATATAGCTTTATTTTCAAAGTAAATAACACTGCAGCTCTATATAATTTTATCTCAATGCAATAAAGCACGTTAACTTGACCACAGTCGAGAAATAAAACGCCATTTCTAGATTTATATCACACGTGTGACCTACTTGTGACTTCAATGCAAATACAAATGCTACACAAACTCCCAAGACACCAATATCCGAACCACATAACTGAATCAACCACTACATTAAGCCAAACTTCTGCCGAAAGCCGAACGCCGAGAACATTCTTCAAAAGTTATTCCCATAAAATAACTAGGCAAACAATATCCGAAATTTCACGATCTAGTTACGTTTGCCGCCGCGTAATATCCGCGGCCGAAAGCCGAAAGCCAGATCCAATAAAAGTGAGTGGCCAACAAACATGGCCGGACATGGAACATTGTCGGATAACGGATCCCAACTCTAGTGTGACGTCATGCGATCATAACTGCACTGTTAAATGTTCTAGTATGCTGATAGGAGGAAAAAGAGCAGGCAGATTGTGCTCCAAACTTTTTTAGTTTAGCGGGAATTTTAGATTTGAACACCTAAAACCGTTAGCATTTATACCTTTAGAGGTATTTGAATACAGGATAACGTTGGCGTAGTTCCGTAGGTGATTTTATTTAATGGTTGGTGATCTGAGTCTATTCGATTCAACCCACAATAGCAAGCAACAAAGCTCTATTTATTGTTCCAAAGAGGAATAAAAAAAATAAACAGACGTAGTAACTATTATTCATAAAGTATGAGATGAAAAATATTTATTTAATAAAAATCAGTGTACCGTGCTTTACTAAACGAATTCACAACACAATATTTTTGTTGAAAAACAGCTGTTCTGAGGAGACTTTTAAGGATTTAAATCCCACCTAGATCCTCCAAAAAACAGGACTTTTAAATCTTCACCAAGGAAACCAAAAAAGTTGCCACATTAAAAAAAGCATTTACATTTCAGCGTTAACCTAGTTTGAAAGCGGACCCGCGTCTGAGCTTTATCTGCCAACTTTACAATTAAAATAAACCTTTGTTGAAGCAAGCTAGAATATCTAACGCAATCACGGGGTGTTATCTCAATCAAAGACTCACTTGAATATGATATGGAAAGCGGAGACTGGATACATTATTCATTACGCTGGTATCTGCGTCATTTTACGTTTTGTTATGTGTGAAATTATAGCTGGAAAGGGTTATATATATGTGATTCTTTTGGTAGTTTCGATGCCCTTTGTAGCATGATAGGGGTAAAAGCGTAGTTTGTTTATTGGATGCGTTTCTTACAATCTGGTGACATCACTGTATTTGATTTGGTCGGTCAGTATAAAAAAGGAACCCTAGAGATGGTCATCTCCTTAAATGTACCTACAATTTGGAAACGAGCGACTCTCGCGTGTCTCGTAATCATTCTTATAAATGTATAAGGGAAATGTATATACCTATACTTATAGGAATGCCGATAAGTTGACTGTTGTTGCCGTGCCTCTGGGAAGACCTTTAAGTAAAGTCACATAGTGTGTCACAAGTTTTTTAGTTCAAAGCGTGAAATCCAAGGAGAACATAACTATAACATTAAAAAAAAAGTATTACCGTAATTGATTAACCAAAAACACTACATACTACATCTCCTATGACTCCATATGAAATCCTAAGACCCGTTTCATTATCAAATCGAAACATAAATATATAGGTAGGTATATCCGTGTTAATTATACGGAGCCCTATACCAATCTTAATTGGAATCGCAATCATAATATTTAGTGCCAATAATTTACCGTCAGAAGCTGCCGATTGTACAATGCACAGTTTATTTGTTACCCTATCATTGTTATGTAAATTGTTAACGACTTTGAAATTGGAGAATATCTAGAGCATTGTTTGGTACAATCTACCAACTTTTGAAAAGAGGGGTCAATGTTTATGATTAAATATATTATGATGAAGGGTCCTTTCATTGGTCTATTCTTTGAAAAACTTCTGATTTACGATTTCCGGATTGGGCAAAGTTATATTTAGACGGGAAGATGAAAATATTATCTAAATGAGAATGCAATTGAAAGTACATCTGGTACAGATATAATTATGAAATATGTACTGTTTGGCGTTCAATTTTTATATTTTAACAAAAAAAAAACATGCATTATCTTGTCATAAAATGGTACCTTAGTAACAACATCAAAAACTTAAAATTACAATTTCCAATTGAGCTAGATACAAAATTCATCCTTCTAGACGTTTCTTTACACAAACGTCTTTGCACAAACATTTTTTCTTTCAACAAAAAAATCTTCCAGAAATGTTAATGGATCATTATTTTATTCCGCTGCTCAAAAATTCAATAGATACGCAGCTTTGCGAAACTTTATAGCTTCAGAGAGCAAACTTTTAATATTTCTACCAAGTTTAAAGTGTTCGCGTTCGTGGTTTTAAGTTTAATGTTGATAAAATCGCATTTGACGGTTGCATGAGCGTCCTAAGCATGGAGAACAAAATGACTACCGGAGATGACATAACGCAAAATTTCCTAAGAAAGTAGCTTACCAAAATGCGGGTGTTCGGCGGACGAGGAACTATTTCCGCCTTCATACACCTTCATTATTACCCGACCACTTTTATAAAAATAAATTCTCCTATCAATCAAGACCAATCTATGATAGGTCGTGATTTAATCAGAAACTCCAACGTTTTATTAGTTCTAGTAACTGATCACGCCTACCGTACATTACTGTGACCTACATAAAGACGCCTGACCTACCTTCCTAATGGCAACTCCACTACACTTCTTTCTTCCGTGTCTTTTCGTTAGGTCATACGACAACTATTCTCCCGGAAGATGGTTTGATCGTAAAAATCTTGAATGCTATGTTTATTTAAACCCTCTTTTGCTTGAGTTTATGGGCTCATGTCAGACTTGCTTTTGTTGTGTGATGTAAAACTGAGATTAACACTACAGCTATATACCTAGAGTTACTATCTTGATGTTGTACATTGTAATTTGGTTGAGGAAAAAAAAAGATAATTTGTTCATAATTGTATTATCCAGGTGCGAAAACAGAGGGCAACAATTAACACGATTAACGAAATGATGGAAACAAAAGCCAGAAGAAACATTAGCCGACTATACAATAAGAGGAGGTGGTTATACCAAGTCTTCTTGTGATGTAATTTGTGGATAATATTGATAGACTATCCTATCTGAATAATCAGAGTGACTTCTGGAATGGACTGTTTTCCTTTAAGGGACCTTACCCTGTAAAATATCTAGTAACATAATAAATAAAAATACCAATATCACTTCAGACAGAAAGAAAATATCTATCAGGATATTCATTTATAATAAAACATTTAGTTCATCGTGTACCGAGACAGGAGTTTTTCTTCTATACATACATTTTTGTAGGAAAACAGCCGCGCTCCTGGGAATCTCTGAAAGCCGATATTTTGGAGCTCATAAATAATTTAATCAGAAACAAAATGGATGAGGAACGGAGGCCGACGATATATTTTTTCTAGGCTAATAGTGTTTTAGTGGAAAGGTGAAATTTCTGATTACCGGGATGTTTGGAAAAAATATTTTAGGCGAAAAACTTTGTTTTTTCGACGTTCATTTTAGTGGAAGCTGTTATCATGTTACTATTTATAAGCTTTTAATTTTGATAATTTGGCTGATTCTTTAATTCGAAAAACAGTACAAAAAATAAACTAGGTAGGAATTTTCCACTTTAATATTTCAAAGAGATGAATAATCATAATACAATAAACTTGTTTATTCTTAAAAGCATATTAGCATCCCATTTTTGACTCACATAAAAGCGTGGGAGTTACCTTTATCATACTCTTTGACGTTTCACCCCGCCACGAAAATACATAAAGAAAAAAATAAAATTACCTAAAACATAAACGGTGAACGCAAAACACAGCGCTTTATTTATCTTCGGGGATTTATAACTTGAAAGAACAATATATATTTTTACGAACAAGCAACGTTTACCTACTTACTAGTGTTTTTCATGGTTCCGCGGAGAATATTGGTTCAAACCAATATTACCTATTGTTAAGACATGAATAACTTTTCAATATAAAGACAATAAAGTGTCGGGAATTGTCATATGTTTAAAAGATCATAAGACTCATCTTAAAACCTTAATTGAATTACATAAGAAAAGTTTTGTAGAAAAAGATAAAAGAATGTTGGCTAACCATTTAAAATCTATTTATGAACTTTTTGCCGGTCTGTTAATTTCCACTCAATTTGGCAAAACTTGATGAAAACAAGTACTTTTCTGCTTGAATTAGTAGAACAAACACTGATAGGCCTCGTTGAAATAATTACGTTCAATCATTTATCTTCTAGAAGAAAGCTAGGGAAGTTATTTCTAGTAGGTACCTCAGTATAATTTATTAGATTTTGATGTCTTCCGTACATTGTATAAATTTTTATTTATTATTATTACAACATTATACAAAAAGTTTAATAGAAGACATTTTCCCAT
This sequence comes from Helicoverpa zea, assembly GCF_022581195.2. Classification (NCBI taxonomy): domain Eukaryota; kingdom Metazoa; phylum Arthropoda; class Insecta; order Lepidoptera; family Noctuidae; genus Helicoverpa; species Helicoverpa zea. The sequence continues at coordinate 1,768,547 of NC_061462.1, forward strand.
AAAACCGGTCTTTTTTCCTGCCATATTTTATTTGAAGGCAATATACATCTTTTATTTGAAGTAATGTAACTAAAACTCATGAGTATTAAAGTGGGATTTGACTGTATCTATGGTACGTGGCGCATTTATTGAAAACATTTTGAGTTCAACTTCAGCAGGGCGCATACTGCTGCATTTCTACCTATATGCAGACATTCCAGACAACAACAACTAGCTGACAAACAAATCCACTACTAGCATGTGTATGCGCAGAAAAGTTACGGATGTTCGCCAACATTTCCAAAAAAATATCGCGCCAATTAGATTTTTGCATCCATAACATCAGTAGAATCTACACAACCGAACAAACGAACATCAACTCGACACATAAAGGGGTCCACAGACAAGATAAAAGTAAAGTTCGTCGCGCCCTCAAGAGTAATGGTTTTAAACAATGAGTATGTTGACGCTCCAAATATATGGTTTAAAGGAAAGGGTTCCATGGGAAGTGGAGCGAATGAAACCCATACAAAAGCCAAATTATATAGCTTTAGGATAGGTGTCACCTAGTTCTGAATTTCATTAAATTGTTGTGGTTCATTAATATAGGTTACACGAGCGGGTTTCAATGTAGGTCTTGGGATGTCGGTATTTGATTTAACTAATACTAGCCGTTTTCCCGCGGTTTTGTAGGAATTGTAACCCGTACACCGATAAAAGATAGCCTATGTTGCTCGGGGATAGTCTAGCTTACCAACAGTGAAATAAATCAAATGTAGTAGTTTCGCAGCCTTTAAGGTACAAACACACAAAAAAATCCTCTTTATTATATAAGTATGCGTGGTGATTAATGCTCAATCCTTCTCCGTGTGAGAGGAGGCCTGTGCCCAGCAGTGGGACGATAAAAAGGCTGTAACAGTATTATATAAGTATAGATAAATATTAGGTGCCCGTTTTGTTTCCTTTTAAATAGTGAGTGAACCTCAATCTTTATTTTTTCACCGAAGAAGGGCTGGCACGCGCGCTCATGTACACAAAATATTTATTATAATACCATTGCGTTAAATAATTTACCCAAAATATCAAAGTGAGTTTGGTTAGTGATTCTGTCATATAAAACGCAGAATTTATGTCATTTATTTTTCCTTTAGATAGTAACTTGCAGTTGAAATAAAAATTCATCATCTGCTTAGCCTTTTCCAACTTTGTTGGGGACGACTTCCAGTCTAACCTATACTGCTTATCTGACCTTAACCCAGCAATGCAGTTGGAATAAGAATAAACTAAAATTGTGATTTTCATGACATTGAGCCTCTTTTGGCGACTGCTTTAAGACTAGCTCCGTCATATTGCAGCATAATTTTCGCATCGATTTTACTATTCCGAACTCCGTTAAATTGGAATCTAAGCAGGTGTGGTTGACTATCAATATTTTACTCGAAGCGACCGTCATCCGACCTTTGCAACCCAATTATGGAGGTCCTGATATTTTAAGGTGGAAACGCCATGGTCATAATTGCGGTAAGAGGGCGCGATTTTGGACGTTTAAGGAGCAAAATATGGTGTAAATAAAATTTGCCGATTTAGAATTTATGCATAAGATATATATAGGTAACTTATAAGTTATATAGGCAAATTATAAGTTACCTATACCATAGAAACTATACCAATTAACAGCTCTGATGTATCTAAGGCTATCCGGAAGATATTGCTTTTTGCGATAAGACTGCCCATTGTTCTTTTGTCGCACAATGTTGTACAATTTACTTTGTTTGTATTTAATTTATTTTTTTTAAATAATAAAATTGATATTGAGGACATAGACGTAAAATTATTTAATAAGCTAAGAATTTTTAATGCTTTATAATTTCCTTGTAAGTAATTATTTTCCACCTCGCCGACAATATAACTAAAGCCTTATTCGTCTTGATGAGAGAACTCGAGCCGAGTAATCGATTATACCAACTTTCTATTCGATAAGTTACATTTACGAGCCCCGTCTTAATGGTGAAACTATGCACATTACGTGGAACAAAGACTTTCTAATCAGTGTATTTGGAGTTTATGTTACGTAATTATTCAAAGGCTGATATTTTAAGTGTATATGGTGAAGTTTTGATTGTTTTTAGCCGATTTCAGAGAGATTTTTGTCCTAATGAAAATAAGGACTGATTCGGCAGATAATTTTAATTTCACTATTCTTTATTATTGTTGGTTGGCGTTCCTTAGAGGAGGCCTACTTTCAGCAGTGGATGCCAATTGCCTGATAATGAAGATTCATTTAGTATCAGAAATTATTTTCATGGAATAAAAATCAAGGAAATTGCGATATAAGTTAGAAAATCGCACACATATACAATCAACAACAACATTTCACAGTACAAGTTCTTCAACTAAAATAAACACAGTAACTTTAAGATCTACGCCATCCAAAACATACCATTTACACCTGTATAATCAAAGTTTCGAGGCCTTGTGGTGTTAATAACTACATACACCACACATGCATAGATATACCTGGTTAATCAACGACCATTAATTATATAGAAACAGTTGACACATATTAGGTATTCACGATGCCTGTAATTACAAATCAATATCATGGTCTAAAGCATTGAATGGGGTATATCCTGGGAATATTCGTACACAGTATCGGAGAAAATACGATACTTTAAATGCTTTCTGTAGTTCGTGAAAAACTATGGGCCTAGATACCCAAAACTCAAAAACTAAAAACTTGTCTGCAAAGCAATACTTTTTGAATGTAGATACTGCAGCTTAATTTACATATTTAGACTAATTATAATATTTAGCTCTGGCAGGAAGCAATTTTACTTTTTACGAAGACTTTGTATGAATTCAACACTTTGTGCTGTATTATTTATCTTATTACCTAATATATACACTTACTATAAATATATTTTTTTTTAAATTACGTTAGTTGTATGTTGTATATACATTTATTATTAAGATATTGTAAAAAGTTATTTGTAAATAAAAAATAAATGTAAAAATTATTTATACATCATCTAGTCAACACTTAAATAAAATAGTATCAATCATAAAATGTTAAACCAGAAAGCTGTAAGAATAGTAGCTAAAAACTTCTGCTAAGATAAACGATAATACTAATAATATTCATCCATAAAAAAACCATTAAAATTCCAATTAAGAAACGAATTAAGTTGTATTTAAATACAGTGTAATAAAAGAGAAGATTCGAGCAGTCATCGTAACTCCGCATTCAATTCTACAAAACAAGACCTTTTACAATCCACAATGAATTGGCCGATAAAAACGAATAAAGCCATGAAACTCATGATAAAATACGCTTTAAAATACTATTACAATTTAATTCAATATTTCACAGACAATTGGAAATTTGGACCTCGGCTTTTGAGGTGGCCCAGAGGTTCGTTACGCCTGTGTTAATTGTCCAAATACTATGGAACCCGGAACCTCTCGTTTCACGTTTATTGACGCAGTTTCAGGAGTCAGGTTTTTAATGAAACTACGTTGAACTTATGGCAAATTATTTCGGAGGCAATTAGTTCACCTGTGTAATATTGAATTATGTTGCTTAAAGTATAAATAAATTGGTATATCCTCTATTCATTTGTTAAACTTATGCTAATGGATATACCTAAATATGCTTTCTTTGACTTTCTTTAATACTTTGATTTGGTCCCACGAGTCATCGATTGAACACGTAATGTTTTTACGTGGACGCGTAAAACCGCCCGTACGATCTACTCGGAAAGTCTTCTGGTGTGAAAGCGTTGTTAACATCATAGCTATCTAAAATTGCTTCAGAGCAAGCTTCCCTTACTTACCCGCTTAAAAGAACTGTGATATAACCCAAGCTACCAACTAAGGTTAACAAAATACCCTTTTTCACCTCCATTAAAAAGTATAAAAAATCTCCTTGACACCATTATCATATAACAAACTTAAGTTCGAGATTATATAAAGATTAAACAGTTCACAATCTCCTTTGTGAACTTTAACTGATTTAACTAATTACTTATAGCTTTAAGCGCTTTAGGTATCTGATACTCTCACGGGTAAATAAGGTACGCCCCCACTGTGTTATACTTGAAAGTATCTCAATATTTTGGTAAATTATGTAGCAAACAAACATTATGTGATTGACGATTAAATAACGTGCTTGAGGCTATAAGAATGGGAATTTCAATAGGAATTCTTGGAACGCTATTGTTAAAAATATCTTAATCCTGAAAGACAAAGATTGACATATTTTTCCCTTCTATTATTATTTCTGTATAATGTGCCTAACTTTAAGTGTGTGTATGCGTCTATTGTTGCGCAATAAAATGTATTTTCTTTCTTTCTTTCATTTGGAACTTTGATCAGTAAGTGCCTGATACTCCTTCTCACATGGTGGTTGCGTCGGCTTTCCTGCCATTTCTTCTTTACTACACTCTATCTTGGACATCGCTGTCATACACCTGGCACTACTCCTACGCAGATTCTCTTCCGTCCCATAAAAAGAGGAAAATTCACTCAAAAAATTTGACAGAACAAAAAATATTATGAATTCTGCCTAGCCTTTTCCTGTCTAACAAAAAATATTATGGAATTAAATTCGAATATTACACGATTACACCCACAAAGTGTTTCTGTGGATGTCAGCAAAATGACGTTCGAGCCTCACTTGACCTTTAAAGTAACCAAAAACAGATTTGCGAAATTTTCAGCAATCTAACTTAAGGAAAATTCATTCGAAATAATATCTGAAACACGTATTTTATATATTTTTTTGAAAATAATGATAGTAACGCATTTAATGTTAGGTTTAAGAATTATTATCTAAATACCTACGTGTTTCAATCAAGACCGGTAAACGAAATAAATATAAGTACATATCTAGTGAATTATTATTGTTAATCTTTTGGATTTATTTCATCAAACTTTGACTATTATATTGCTAACTTCACTTAATTAATGTGCATATTTTAAGTGACAGAGATGTCCAACCTTTGTCTCCGACACAAAATCGAATATCGATTGGAACGCACATTCTGTGATCAACGTTACCCAAATAGAATCGACAGCCAAGAGGCTAAACGTTGAAGGTGACATCTACATTGATGCAAATAAATTAATCCCATCCAAATATTTGCTGCCTCTATTTGTTCAGAAAGGTGCCTGTGAGTGGTGGGGGTAAGTAGGCAACATCGGAGGATAGTGGGGGGATGGTGTAGTGAGAATTAATGCAGACATGGCAGCCTATTTTCCTGACGTATAACGTTACCACTTGCTCCACTTTGAGAGGAATATGGGGCCTCTAAATCCGCGTGAAATTTGTCGCGTTGCAAACTACTTTAGTCGTGTAATAGTTTAGTACAACTTTGTGCGAACATTATTTTAAAATGTTTTCGGGTTGAGCTCGGTCGCTGATGAAACTAAAGTACGCGATTTTCCTCGAGTTTTATCGAGTTTCATAGCTTATATTCTGTAATTTCAACATTATTACGTAGGAAACGAGAAAGTTATTACTCTTACACTAGAATTTTATTAAAAGGGGTTATTAAATTTGTATGTTTGTATGTACTTTCTAAGTATATCTTAGACACCACTGACTGTGTTTCGGATGGCACGTTAAACTGTAGGTCCCGGCTGTCATTGAACATCCTTGGCAGTCGTTACGGGTAGTCAGAAGCCAGTAAGTCTGACACCAGTCTAACCAAGGGGTATCGGGTTGCCCGGGTAAATGGGTTGAGGAGGTCAGATAGGCAGTCGCTTCTTGTAAAGCACTGGTACTCAGCTGAATCCGGTTAGACTGGAAGCCGACCCCAACATGATTGGGAAAAAGGCTCGGAGGATGATGATTAAATTGTTTTTCCTAAAGTATCTATTGCTTGAATAAATTATGTATTACGACTTAGATTGTTTTTAAAGCTGTATTTTTTACATCTAATAAATCGTGGAATATTTATTCCCTCAGTTAACAATTGATATTTTATACTAAAGTCACGTTTACTTCAAAGAGTTTTCATAAATTGTAACATCAGATTCGACATGGAATCAAGTTCCATAGACGTTTCAATACCACGACTTTCTCCTTTTGTGGAAGTCGTATTTTGCGTATAGAATATTTTCAAAGGACCATGTTTTGTTATTTGAGGATTATAGGTAATGGTTATATTCCACGAAATATATAGGTAAGTAGTTATATAATAATGTAGCCTTATTTCAGCTCAAAAAAAATATATTAATTTCTAAACCTACTGGAAGCGGAATACGGCTTCTAGTACTTTTAACAAGTCAAATAATTATTAAGACGACTCATACCAAATTTCCAGTCCTACTGAAATCATAAAAAAGCACAAGCAATTCAATAAAACTAAAACAACCCTCCAATGACCACAAAATGACAAAACAAACGTACGTAATAGTGAAAATGGAAAAACTTTTTCTAAGTATACCAATTACGACTGGCCGGGATTGAGTTCCTAACAGTATTTCCTATCTCGGACTCTTAATTAAATTCGTTGGCAACTCCGACACAATATAACTTTTCTACTGACTGCTATATTCAGGATGCAAGCTTGTTTTCCCCATAATAGAGGGCCTTACTATGAATAATAAGAGTTAGACCGGGAGCCTGCGACTGGTGTGTAGGTTTCAGTTGGTTGTACCGAAGGATAGCTTCCTAACTACACTATATTTTTTTAGTTAAAAACTCAATGAATTATACAAAAACAAATGATTAGGTAACTAAAACTAACTAGTAAAGGGTACCAATCTTGTTTACCTAATTAGTTCAGTGAAATTGATAGAAATGTCAACTGTATAGTTAAAAATAAAATATGAATAAGGTCAAGTTAGCAGTATACTTACAGACTTAAAATTGGGTATGTTACATATCTTTGTTTTGTGAATATGGGAAAAAATAATAATGGAAATGTATCCATTTCCCGCACTTAGGAAAAGAGTGCGAATATGGAATATTTGAAAAATGACACCTCTGGGATCAGCCGTATGCGGATGAATGAAATTAGGACGATGTTAAAAGAAAAAAGGTTATATGCAAAAAAGGTAGAGGTACAGTCAACTTCAGGGCAGTGGTAACAGTTTTATAGGAAAATCGTACTTATTACTATTGAGTTAAGGTGTATGACAGTTACCACTGATGTGCTGTCTAAAGTACACTGTATTCATGGTGTTTTATTTTTATAATTTTGGGATTAAGTTACGTACACGCCTGTGCAAAGACCAATTACACTTGTAACGCCAACTGATACTTCTTAAGTTATGTCAATTTTGTGATTGCAGTAGTTAATAATGTCTGTCTATCTTTCAATAACTAATTTCGTGAATTAATTTCAAACTGCTGCCCATATACAAGGTGTTGATTACATATGCACTTGTGCCATATTCCAGGAGGAGGACATAAAATACGTAAATAATCGATTGGAATTACAGTAGACAGGATTTTTGTCATTATAATATCGTAGTATTTCAAAAGTAATCCAATTTTATGAATGAAATGTAGAATAATCGTTGCGTATGCTTTGTGTTTGCGTTTGTGTGAGGGCGCAGCACGGTTTTAAGGCCAGCAACACACGCGCCAAGTTTAAATACGGCTAGATGACATTGACGGAAATCCGAAAAAAAAAATTACGTACCAATTTTTTTGTTGATTTGGGTCGAGAATCATTAGCAGAATGATGTCCTTGAATATGGCACGGATGCAAATCAACAGCTCGTATAATTTTAAAGAACTTTTGTCGCAGTCTTCCAGACTATTCGTGTTTGTTTATTTTTCCGTCATTTTGATTTATTTCTGTTGATAAAGCATGTTAGAAAAACAAAGTGAAAACAATGCTTCAGTTGCTGAATAAATTTATTACAAAATACGAATGTTATTTTCTTATTTCAATGATTTGTGATAGTAAGATTAAAGATTACTTGAGATATTTATAGGTATACCTGCATGAAGCAGGTTCAATATCATAAAATTACCTACTTATAGTGACACATATGTCGCACATATTCATAAGAGTGAATCTAGAGAGTCCATGAAGTTTCTTGCCGGCTCTTCCCCACAAGACCAACTTTTTGGAACCGTGCAACTACTGTGACGTTTCATTAGAGACTGCAAAGGCCTATTTGAAATAAAAACATTTAGACTTTAGAAGTACCTCAAAAATGCTAGATGAATTCGGATGACGTCATCTGATTCTACGCGGCTGAGAGTTGCATATCAATAGTGGAAAATAGAAGCGATTTTTGACCCGTGTTCGACTCCAATCGATGCGATTTCACCATAAACCAAACTTACATTGTACTTCTATAACATTCGTTTTATTTTGACAGGCTTCTACGTAGCTTAAACAAAGGAATAAATACTCAAAGCCTTCAATAGAAATACCGCAATTTTTAACGTCCGAGCCAAACTACCTTCAATTCAACCTTACTGAACGAGGTTAGTGTGGAGTTTGTCGAATTTCAGTGCATGCATGGCGGTGCATGCTTAATGCGCCCAGCGCCACTTTAGATTGAGTGGCAGAAATGCAAATGATGCCAGGACTGTCTAATGGAATATGCATAATTTGTAAAGGTTATGAATAAAATATAGACAACAATTTATGGAACAAAAAAGGTTATTTCGTGATTCAATAATGACCTTCCTTCAAGATGATAAATCAACACATTATGATCCCGCTGTGGGTGTAGTATGACAGAGTGTGAGACTCTAGCTCACTAAAGCCCACCTTTGTTCTTTTTTGAGCCTTTTATGACTCTATGTATTCTTCACTGGCTGTTTCACGTGGTTTCACCCGCATCCTGTGGAAACTTCTTCCGAGACCTGGATAAACCATAGCCCATATTCAGCGCCGATAGTGTAACTTCCTAGTGAAAGAATTATTCAAAAAAGTTTTTTAGTTCCGGAGCCTAATCGATTAAAAAACAGAATCAAATCTTGCCTCTTTATTGTATTATATAGTACAGATTATGTAGGACACAAAATTATGTTATACCAATACTGTTGATCATAACTTTATCATCATGAGATGAGTACTTACTCGTAACTGTACCTACCTCTTTTATTATAATACCGAATCATCCAGTCGTGTTTTCTAAGAAAGATTTGTAAGATATCAGGATTCAATTTGATTAGAACTTGTGGCTGATCGTCCGTCAATCACAGCCTTTTTCCATCAAATTGAATTCACAAGTCATAACGGGAGTACTTTGCTCTATATACAAAGAAATAAAATGGTATATTTTATACATAATATATTATTTTTATGTATTTGTTAGGAGGCCGCTCGTGAAATGTACTTTCGGCTCACTGAATATTACACGTTGACCGATAACCTATGGAACTTCTATAGAAGTATCAGCAATTTCTCTGAGAGTTTTTTTTTTGCATAAAAATCACTGGAATAAAAAATTGTACTACTCGGGCGTACTATATTCTGTAAATTTTTCATGGACTTGGTTAATAAATGATTAAGAATATGGTTAGTGTTTTTGGATAAATATATTATAATATATTTGACATGGGGTAAGTTCCTATTCAAGTAGCGGTAGAAACATTCTCCTCATACACCAGTACAGACTTCGAAAGTGGGAACTTTGTCGAAGTAGATTGCGTTATTGAGAATTCAGATTTCCCAAAGGTTATGATTGAAAACATGTCTTTGAAGGCTTGCTTACAATTATGAAGATCACTTCATTTTTACATTACTTACTTATTAATACATCAAAAACTCTAGGTGAAAACTATTTACACTGAGTATTTCTGTAACACCAACATTTAATTATTCAACTAAGTAGCCTATTATTCCATCTAATTACGAACAATTACTTACGAAAATTATATACAAACAAGTAGTAACATCAATCTATCAACATTAGAAAGAGCGCAAAAAACTATTGGCTAATTCAATTTGCGAACTTCGCTACACCCCCCACTACTTGAGCCTTATGAAATTGACCTTCACCAAAGCTCGATATAAAAGGTGAAACACGCGGAAATATAGGTTTTACTTTCCCAATAAATCTTAGACATTTATCCAATAACACTTTATCAAAGTATTATTATTGTGAAATGCTACAATATCCTTTACTATAATTTTATTTAGTTTCGCGAAGTTTGTTCCCTTTGTTCTTTGTAGACAGTGACGTCACTGCCATTTCTCGGCGAACGTAATTCAACGTATTTAATCAAGTTTGACGAATTTTAGGTCATGTCTACGGTTAGATAGCAACTTTTGAGTGCTTTCGAGGAAAATCGAGCTAAGTAAAATGTAGGTGGAGTGGCATTAAATCTTCGGCTTACTTTTTATTCACACATTATAGACATTTTTCTTGTGAATTTGTAAGGCTTCACTGGGTTTTTTTCATAGGTTACCTTTCATTATATTCAGTCTGAAATACGATTTTCTTTCACATGAAATAAATGAAAAAAAAAAACTTAAATGAACGGTAGCTGTAATTGTACAGTCCTTGGCATCCAATGTCTGCTATCAAACTTAAGATTAAAAATGGAACTCCAATATCACGGCTTAAGTCTGTCTGCTCATAAATCTTTTTTATTTCTTGTATTGAGAACGATATTCAAATTCTAACAATATCTCTCCAGATTTCTGGACCACCTGGCGCTAAAGCCGACTTCTAAAAAAGTTACTTCAAATACCTAATAACCATTGGCATTGTCAGGTGGAACTCGGTCAAACGAAAAAGTCTAATTTCCATAAAAAAAGAATATTGTACTAAAATATTCCATTGTACACCGGAGTTTCTGAGAGCTTATTTTTTTAAAACCACGACAAACAACGTTGTAAACAGTATCGATATTACACACCGAGTCGATGTTGTTTCTCGATTATTCATCGTTGAGCGAACAATCGATTACGGGCGATGATGGATTTATCTTCCGAGCTTGATTTTAGCTTACCTTCTTGGAGATATAAGAGAATGTTTTTAAAAACTTTTAGAGATGAGGTCAGAGTATTTTTAGTTGTTAAAAAATAATGGAGAATACTAAAGCTTGGTACATTATTCTGCCCTTGCTGCGGGATTTCTCGAAAGAGTTATCGCGGCCCTGGTACATCAAGGGCTTAAAAATTAACATGGTAGGTATGAGTCATTCGGGTCATTTGATGATTTCCCATCACCAAAAAAAGGGTCAGATTTATTTTTGGTGGTTAAAAAATATATTTTTTATACTGGAAAATACTAAAGCTCGGTTCTTTATCTGTGTAGTGAGTTCGCACAGCAATGGCGTGATTTTTAATGGACTGTTAATTTCACGAGTGAATGACCACGATTTACAGCCATCCGATACTGCGGTGAACGCACTCAAACAATTACACATACGTTGTGATAAAAAATGGTTACTGTAATATTTCAGTGTGTTGTAAATATTGCGTGACTTATCTTGTATCTTTAGCTTTGTTTTATAGATGGTTTCGTTTTCAGGCTATTGGGTTTTGGTGGGCCTGTTTTTCGATAGAGTTTTCTTTAAATATTATGTATTTCCTTATCTTTCCTAACTAGGAACTAGTTGGGCAAAACATCTAGTACATAAAGATTTTAGTGATGTCAAATCGTAGTTAAAAATGACAAGATTAATTTTCTCTCTCACTCAAAAACCCAGTCTTCAAAAGAAAACATTTCTTCATAAATTTTCGACTAGCTTCGGCCCGTATCTTCACCCGCGTCTCGAGGAAACTACGTCCACGAGTAATCATAGAGGTATCCATTATACATCCTTGCAAACATTTGCATCTATAACATTAGTAAGACACCGGCTATTACCCATGATTTTCACTATAGGCACCTAACACCATGCCAACATTTGCTCTAACGCATCACCGCTTACCTGTTTGAGGACATCAAAGGCATCCCCTAAGACGATCAGTACGGGACAAGCAATTGTTGCTTCTAAGTCCCCAAGTCTCGGGGGACACAGTTAATAGGCAATTTGTATTGTAAAGCAACGATTTAGCTGGTACAGTGGTAACTTAGTGAGGAGAGAATGTTATTGAATAAACGGGAAGTGTCATATGTGTGTGTGTCATTTACGTTATGCAAGCTGATAACTTTTATTCTCTCTTTCTTTATTCTTTCACGATTGTATGATTTCCCTGTCAGTTTTTACCAGCCTCGGATGTTTTATTAAGGCGTTAAAAGTGAACTGGTAAAAAATATCGTCTCTCCGTAAATTACCAAATAAATATTTTTTAATAATATTTTTTAAAATCTGTTTATATCAAAAGAAGTATAATTCGCAATAACTTACTTAACAATAACTTACTAATAATATACAAACATAGGCTAATTAAAAAAAATCCCCACAAAAATACCGTTAACTAAATAGCCAATTTTACAAATACAGAAGCAATGAAAATGCTCTAAACACCACAGTTTAAACCATCAATAGAACAGTTTTCGACCATAAACTGGCCAAACCACGCACCGTTTGACACGAAAACAAATGAAAAGCATTCCTTGCGTTCCAAATTCAAATGAATTCTTTTTAAATGCACACTGTTCGGAAAACGCTATGGTAGGTTCACACGATACAGACTTTGCACAACTGTACGAACTTATAAAGTCTGAATAAAAATCTAAAGTCTGAGTGGAAATATGATGACAAATTGTTTGTGCAGACTTATCATTAGCTCAGACTTTATACAAACATTTGTATGCACCGATTTCTTGCGCAGACATAATTCTGTGAAAGTCTGAGTGAAGCTGGTATCGTGTAGACCCACCATTATGTGCATACTGTGAAGGTTTGTTTATAAACAGGTTGCATCAACATGTTTTCCGACAGTGTCAACATAGCTTAAGTTAAAAACTGTTTACAAGTTTGGACTGTGGAAGAAAACACATCATGCGACTTTAAACGAAATGGTTTTAAGAATTTTGTATTTCACATAAAAAGTCTAAAGAATTTAAATGGTGAATTTCAAATATTCCATGTTGTTGCATTGGAAAAACAGAAAGATGAACATGAAACACAGAAAATAAACTTGATCTCAAATCCACGTCTCTTTTTAGCTATCCATCCCACCATTACTTTTTCCCGCATATTCAGCCAAGCAAACATACAAACACACACTCCCTATACAACATCAAAGCCGAAGTTTCCGTCCAAATAATTCAGTTCTAAAATCAAAGAGCAAGAAAAAAAAAAACTAAATCTACATACAGTGCACTAAATAAAATCCGACCGACCACAAAACCATGCAAACAAGCTCTGAACTAAACGGTAGAAAAATTAAACATTCATTGCAAACAAAAGCTGTTTCTACAGTGTTTCATAGGTCGTGGCTAAACTTGGAGTATTTGACCAACTGGATACGGTATGAGTACAACTATGAGGAAATTACGGGAGACGCCATGAGCATAAACCTCTGTGAAGAAAAGTCTAACAAGTACAACGGCGAGACGGCGAGACAGGCTGCAAATAATGGTGATATATAATAATAAACACACCGATATTTATTTATTAACACTTTATGCAGCAATAACATGTACAAAAGGCCGACTTAATGCCATAGACATTCTTTCTAGACGACCGTAAGGTGATGCAGATATATCATGGTAGGTATGAGTATTGTGTGCATTCACACAAAAGTTACAAATTACAAACACAAGTATAAGCTTGACGAACATATACATTTACATATGTACATACGAGTTAATTACCAGTAATCAACGGTCGAGCTTATGTAAAAGGATACGAGTGTGACTAGTGGTCCTACCTTTGGCAAAGATGAAGACATACGTCAATGGCGTGTCCGCAGTTAAATGATCGAAGTAGCTAAACCAGGATTACCATACGCTTGCATATGCATAGCATCGCGTTTGGCTGGCTCACACCTCGTGAAATAGGTTGATAATTGTTCGTGTATTGTGAAATAGGGACCAGAGGCTTTGTTTAATTTTTATGCTCCGATGGGTTTTGCATAATTTCATGGTTAGTTCGCTTTGCAGGGTTAATTTGGGGAATTTTTGGTTGATATAGTCCTCTGCTTCCTATCCTTTTCCTTTTGGGTATGAATGACGTATGTTTTTACTGTAAGAGACTTTGATCCTTATATCTTTATCTGACTTTCTTCTCAAGTCCAGGTAGGAAATACCGTCCTTATCTCGTTGCAAAAATAGTAGTAAAATAATATTTGTGAAACTATACTACTTTTTGATAAGTTATATTAGTTACCTACAAATAACTGTTAAGAAATAAATGTAAAATAAACACAGTTTCAGATTTCAGGCTGTAAATTTTTTCATATAAACAAATCATACTCAATATGTACTCTATAGTGAACCTAACTGGCTCATACTTTACTTCAATACAGTTCCCCTATTTCAACGACCGTACAAGAAGAATAGCAAACAGTAAATAAACACTAACAGTAAGTAAATAACCTTCTCTAATCTCCAACTCCCACTATTTCCACGGAACAAAAAAAACTGCTAATTAATTCTTTGTTTTTGTACGCAGTGCAAAGAAAACTGACCCTAATGGCTAAGGAAATAAGAGTGCACTTAAAAGTACGTTAGAACTGAGGGTAATTTTATTCAGAGGAGAGATTAACATAGATTCGAAGTGGGAACGGACAGTATGCTTGCATTAGCTTGCAATTTAGATCTGCATTAATTAGGAACCGATTACCTACCTGGTATAGTACCTATTTATATTATTGTAGATGGTTCCTAGTGCTGAATGCATACCTTTGCCTATCGCCCAATTTAGACTGAATTACTCCGTCCATCATTTCTTGTAAAAACGTTAAAGTGAGTTTGTTTCATAAATCTTTTAATTTATTGAGATTTTCGGATGGAGGAAAGTGGAGCTTTAGTTCACTCTAGTGGAGTTATACAATCATCTCCAGATATAAATAACTCTCAAAAGCATGAAAACCGCAGCAAAAGGCAAACTTCCCAGAAGTTGCAGGTTGGACCTTTATGCATGAATTTAGAAGAGAGAATGAAGAAAACATGAATTTATAATCAATATTTATAAATTCAGCACACATCATTCTAGACTCACACAAAAACACACTACCTAAAACCTGAAATTCTTGACAGTCTATTTTTGATTCGCCGACCGCGTTCCACCGTAATGAAAACGATAGGCTTACAATCAAGCTGCAGGCTTGTTAGTCAGGCTTCCTATGACTGAATGGACCTCAAAAGCCTTTGATGGTTGGCTCTGAGTTCTGTACCCCTGTTTGGAAAGGCATATCTGACATATTGACTGCGTAAAATGGAACGTCGTTAAGACGTTCCGTGTAATGAAATGCACATTCGATTCTCAATTATTCGAAATTTAAAAATAAGAAATCATTCGGAATTCCTGCTTTCTTTTTGTTTATTTTATTTAAATTTGGAACGCAGAAAATTATTTACGTAAAAAAAGAAATAGGATTTCATCAATTTATAAATAGAACGCAGTCTGAGACTTAATTAAAGATATTTTAAAATAAAAAAATAGTTTTTGAATTAAAGCGAAGTCATTTGAAAAGCTATATAAAATGGAGCTTACATTTAAATTGATTTTATAAAACGTTTTTAAACCCCCGATCCGTTTGTGAATAAGTGACGCATGACTAATTTATTTACTTTATAAGTGTTATAGTGGATTTTAGATTTTATATGCAGCTAATTGTATAACAATAGAAAATCAATTGCGTCTCGCGTATATCTGCGCTCGTACACAACAGGTTTAGCAACAATTAAATTCATTTCATAGTGATAAAAAGTTTGAATTGAGGAGGTGTGTAGGTTGACCTACAAACATGTTCCTCCACATCAATCAAATCAAATTTAATTGATACCTCAAGAGTACACGCATAGTAAGTAGTGTTTAGTTTTTGACCAACAAGCACTACCCTGAATAATACGCCAATAGATTTATAACTGTGGTTTGGCTACCTATATTTTTTCGTTATGATTTTCTTAGTTAACTATAATTACATAGCAGAAAATTTCGTTTTATTATAATAGAATATACAAACAAACCATGAAAATTATTCCAAATACCAAGAATATCCAGCTCTGTAAACCAGCCAATAAAGTGTTTAATGCTGAACATCAATTTTCTAAGTACCCTATTATGAGTCGGTGTTGCCAGCCAAAACCGCCAGCGATTTGCGGCCTTACATGGCAACATTTATGGCGAATGCCAAACATTAGACTGGACAAACAAGCTAAAGTGCTTTGAAATTTATTTAACGCTTCATATTTCATTTTGGAATAGATTTTCGGTTTAAAGTTTTATGTTTATGATAGTGATGTGGATTTGCGCTGTTTTATGATTTGAATGGTATTAAAATTTTACTTAATCGTAAAAGTATATATTTTGGTAATAAAGTTAAAATTGATCATTATCATGAGGCAATTACATATCTTAATTTAGATTTTTGATGTATACTTTTACTGCATATCTACTGAAGATTCGATTTAGTGAAAGTATAATCTATAATATAAAAATGAATCGCAAAATGTGTTGGTAAGCGCATAACTCAACAACGCCTGGACCAATTTGGATAATTCTTTTTTTGTTGTGTTTGTTATTGTCAGGAGAAGGTTCTTATGAAAAAAAAATAGGGTAAAGTAGAGAAGTCAGTTGACGGGAGCGAAGCCGCGGGCAAAAGCTAGTACATAATAAGTATAAAATCACCTCAAAAACAAAATGTGTAGAGACTGATCTGATCTTCGGAACACAAAATTATTTGGAAAAAATTAAAAAATAAAATTACATGCCGATGACTGAATGGTATGCAAATTAATTTACTTGCTGAAAAATGCAATCAATGTTCTGAAGTCAATAAGTTTTCTATTACTTAGTTATTTACTTTTTTCAATAAAAATAGTTTCAAGCAATACCTATCTAATTATTGAGTTAGATTAACTTCTACAAATACATTTTGGAATTAATTTTACCATTTTTAAAATAGTGAGAAAACTTTTTTCGTGACTATCATAGGTACCTGAGTAATATTATATTTGAGCTAATTAATTATATTAATTTGTTTTTGTATCAAGATCTAGATAGAATGAAATAAAAATATAATAGAGTTTGTGTTAATCGTCTTGCGAAGAGATAATATTCTTCTCGCGTGCACTACAACCGTTGGCAAAAACCTTTATTGGTCTATTTCAAAATGAACCTCTCGAATATAAATTAATATAAAAAATCTAAAATCTTAATCATTAAGTACTGAAAATTAATTACGTATTTTATGGTTAAATTTATTATATTCGACAACTGCATATGTAGTGTACTTTTACGTAGGTACCACCACTGTTTGCCTTTTTCATTCATCCTATTCACAAGGGACGTGTGTCTTCAAAAAACAAAACCAACTCTTTAGTTGGTATAAATCTACAGTATAGACTTAAACTAAAAACTTTGTTTGCTTGTAAGCGCCAATATCAGAAACTACTGCTCATATTTCATCATATTTCCCACAGCGACACTCAACGCCACGTTTCGCCACTTCACAGCATCATCCGAAAAAAATATCACAAAAAACTTAATTAAATGCGATTGTAAAGAAAGTCACGCTCCCTAATCCCCCATCACATTGCAATGAATAATGACCGGCGACATTGTATGCATAATGATGTAAAAATGAAGCTTTTTCCTTAAGAAGTAATTAATAATGCCCACTGACAAGTATCTCTGGTCAAAACGCTCCTGACTGTGAGCGATTCATCAGGGTGTTGGAGCTTAGATATAAATAGGAGTAGGTAAATCACTCCTGTACAACAATTTGGTATATCATCTTGTCCAGCCTAGGAAATTGTGTACCTACTGTCTATCTGGACATTCCGTATGGATGCGAAGAATTTAAGACCTCCAGCCAGGCTTCATTTGCCACCTTGCCGTTGGTCCAATAGGTAACTTCTCGGTAATCAGAATGTAAGAAAAAACACCATGTACTGTGTTTTCAGTGGCAAAATTATTTGACGAGGACTATTTCACAAGTCCATTTTCATAGCATATTTTCCAGACGGAATAGGTTTTTCGTGCTTCCACATCGAAAATTCTATATTATTGGTATGTCGATTGCTTCTGGGACTCTATAGTTTATTTTGACTTCAATTGATGAAGTTTATTGGTACGTACACAAAAAAAAGTTCTAACTTCTATACCGTGAAAAGCCGTCATTCTTGTTAATGTCATGCCTCCTCCAAAACATTTTTCTTTTTTCTTCCTTAACCATCGTAATATGATTCATTATGTTACAGATAATTCTCTATAAGATAGCCGGTTTTCTTCCCTCGCGAGGGCAAATTATTTTGCCGTCAGCTCCTAATAACTGTTGGTAACTTAGGTTTATTTATTAAGTACAATGCTCAGCGGGATTTCCTTGATTCTAGGATTATGATGGATCAATTTGCTGGTTTTGTTCGGAGGCTTTCTTTGGAATAGTTACAGGTACATACAAATAATACGAATAATGATCCTAGTTTTTTAATGCCGTGGTAAAGAAAAGTATAGAATGCTTTGCTAAATTAATCGTTGTTATAAAAGTGGAATATAGGTTTATTATAGTGGGTGTTCTACTCAAGAGTAACTCTAAGAACAAAACTTAGATTATTTTCTGTAAGATTTTGATATCAACATAATTTAAGTTATTAAGTTTGACTTTCAGGTAACGTTAAAAGGCAAGAGTTGCTGTATAAAATGTAAGAATGCTTTTGCCTTTTGCTCTTGTCTTTTAACACCCTTTGTAGTGATCAGTCAATAACTTTTTATACAGACCAAATGAAACAAATTCAGACATACAAGAAACATTATGATACTATTGATGAAGTATCTGCCAATTGGTATAAGTATATCTCACTATTCTTTATTCTATATCAATTAATCAAACAACTAAGCCAAACAGTCTAGTCTCAGTTTATATGTTGATCAAATAAGGCGAAGAACTCATTTATTATGAGTGAGCAAATAACTCTTGATACACACATCTTTCATAAAAAGTATTTTCATGAATAAAGCTTTATTTCAAAGAGGATATTTCTATGTTACTTTACTGTTGTTATTTATCGTAGTTATAGAATAACTTTGATATCAAATAAGTTCTTAGAACTTAGCTAGACGGATACCGTCTTACCACAAAAACTTTTAAACGTCAGTTTATACCTTGTCTAAAAAAATGTCAAATTATGACGTTGACATATGGTTCATTTTGCAGCCAAAATTTTATTAGACAAGTGTAAAACAGGGTTTAAAGTTTTTGTAGTAAGGCCCATAGTGTTGATCAAGAAATAACTAGTATTTGATTTTCTAAAAATGACTTTTTTTGTTGGACTTGCAAAAATGAGGAGTTCCAATTTAATTTTGGGTTAGTTATAACTTAATCTATATATATAAAAATGAAACCCGCTTTCCGTTGTCACGACATAACGTGAAAACAGCTTGACCGATTTGGCTGAAAATTAGAGGGGAAGTAACTTAGAAGGTTTTAGGATAGTTTTGTCACCATCCGGTTAAGGGACGCGGGTGAAACCGCGGGCGAAAGCTAGTATTTTGATATTTTTGGACCTGAAATCTTCAATAAGGACAACATATCTCGAACTCAGAATCTCAATCATTTAGATACACGAAAGAGTCTATTACCTGCTTAGCCTTTAACCAACACAAGGTTACAAGTTACTTCAGTAGAGCGTCTGCCCAATACGGCTTGAAAAGACTGGAAATCATACTTTCTGGCTTCTGACTACCCGGGAATACCCTGGGTCTACTTTGTTACATTATTTCATCGTATAACAAATTCGAACCTAAAAATTAATAAAAATAACAAGAACAATACAAAAATCTGTCAACCATTTCAATCATGAGAAAGGAATAGTATTTCATAATATCAACTAAACGAGCAAAAGCAGAATTTGATAGAATTTTATCGGAAAACAACGTCGGTAAATATTTATTTGACCTTCTTGCCCGGGGTTGGTTACAAAATGTAACAAAATACTATGAATCAAGGCCAAGTTATTCTTTTTGTTTTTGAAGTGTTACTGATTTATCGTCGGGACAGAAGGTACTTGAACAAAGACATAACAAACACATAAGTGCTGATTAATATCATAAATAAATAAATAGGTTTGAAATTATTAGGAGTCAACTGAAAATTACCACAGTATTTTTCACGAGGTAAGAAAGACGTGTTTTTTAAGAAGTCAAGGACCTTTTTTTGGTAACAGTTTGAACGAAACAGATAGAATACATTATCATCATTAGTTTGTTTTACTATCATAGGTACTGCAGAGCACAGACCTCTTCACCACCACCATGTTTGTTCATGGTTTGACGATAAAAAAACCAAGCCTCTATTAAAAAAAAAACATTTCCGTGAAACTGCTTTAATCAAGTGCATGAAAAATATTATCATACATCTACTACTTTATTTTCCCACCTTGATTACTTTCCAGAAACAAGAAAACAAAAATATGCACACTTTATTTGAGTAGAACACACAGTAAAGTTTTTGATCAAAGAGTAATTTCACGGAAGAACTTCATTAAAAAAACCAGTATGAAGAATTATTTCACACAAAGACTACGTGGTCAGGTCAAAGAGACTTTGTCATGTTATGTAAACTAGGAATTTTAGAATCTAGATTCTTCACAAAAAAAAAACTATGACATAACTATCATTTCGTCCCGAGAAAGGGCTGTCTACTCATCTTATTGCCTACCCGTAATATGAGAAAACATTTTTACGCAAAATACTGTCATCATGATTCACTTCAAATATAAACTAATCTAAAAATAGTTCTAAGGTCAACTCATCTTCATATGATACATTTTTAATCAGCTCAGACATTTCCCTATGTGAGCGTAATAAACAAACGACTAACAGCGTCTCTTTTGCAAAAGCACCATTCTACCGTTCTCACAAAGAGTAGTTTGAATTAAGAATTGAAATAATAAATCAGTCTTCACGTCCCCACGTTGGTTTAGAAGCATAAACCACGTCTAACTGAACTTTTAATACTATTAATAAAAAACTTGAAACAGAGCAGCTTTAGTTTATAAACTAGAACGAAGTAATTATTAATCGGAACGCACGACAAGTCGTAATTCCTAACATTGAGAATTGTTTTTGAAATATTGTTCTGTGCGAGGTGATAATTTTGTTTTAATGACTGTTTATTTACAAAGTTTATTGTGTCTCAATTGCAGGATATTATTCTTATACTGAAGACTATAATTTCTCAACTCCTTTGATTAATTAAACAGTATTTTGAGGTCCTGCTGGAAATAGGCCTTCCACAAGGCTCGCCAATATGCTCAATCTTCAGCAACCCGCATTCACTGCTTCCCAGCGACCGTGGCCAAATCATCCATCCATGATTTTTTTCAGTATTCATAATTATTACCTACTACTTACAATACGATATATAAATGATAAATACGAATAAAACCGGCCAAGTGCGAGTCGGACTCGCGCACGTAGGGTTCCGTACCATCCAAACTAATATTCTATATATACTATGTATGGATATCGAGCAAAATTGAGCAAAAAATCACGTTTTTTGTATGGGAGCCCCCCGAAATATTTATTCTATTCTAGTTTTCAGTATTTGTTATTAAAGCGGCAACAGAAATACATCATCTGTGAAAATTTCAACTCTCTAACTATCACGTCATGAGATATGAGATACAGCCTGGTGACAGACGGACGGACGGATAGAGGAGCGAAAACAATAGGGTCCCGTTTTACCCTTTGGGCACGGAACCCTAAAAATGAGAACCCTTATATTATAAAGTAATGTGGCTTTTATTTATCATCAGCCTATCGCAGTCCACTGCTGGACATAGGCCTCTCCAAGTGCACGCCACTGAGAACGATTTTCGGCTTCTCGCATCCAGCTCCTGTCAGCCGTCTTGCGCAAGTCATCACTCCACCGTGCCCAGTGCTGGTTTTAACTCTACCAACGCCCTGGGCGAGATTTCTACGGCGCCCCCTAACTGCAATTCAAACCCAACCAAAAAACAGAGACACATGTAGTTATCGATTGCGCGAGCGAAGCGAGCGCGAATTTTTTTTTATAGTTCACAAGTCAAAGCAAAAATTACGTGAAAATTTTTGAGTTTTGGAACATAAAAGTAGAATTTCTCAAAGAACAATGTCAGACTTCTATAGTAACTTAGGCTCAATAAAAATATTTCATGGACAGTGAAAATTCTTACAGTTTTTTGTGTAGTTTAATGTCAGAAGCTTTTCTATGTTTTCCACTTTTGCATTGAACTTCTCAAAACCAAATTATTCCAAATTATTCAAACGAAAAACCTGAACTTGATAAACAAAATAATTACTTATTACCATGATATTTTTTTTGGAAAAGTTCTAGATAACAATTAAATATTTCATAAGAAGTTAGTATTTTATATGTAAATTGTTGTAGTAAAGAACTTTGTGTCCGTGAGAATTCAGTTTTAAAAGTTGATTGGGTGGGCCGAAACCTGACATTGTTCTTTAACGCGGATTTAAACACAAATTCGCTTCGGCGCCCCTGAGCTCGCGGCGCGGCGCCCGGGTTTCGCACACCCTGTACCATAGGTTAAGACGGCCCTAATGCTATCCATACATTTGAATACAGTTCTTGCAAGTTGCGATCTTTGATGAAATTTAAAACAAAAATAGGAGTTAAATTCTGATCAAGGATTAGTTGGGGGCGCCTGCGGCGCCCCTTATATCCGGCGCCCTGGGCCGTCGCCCAACCGCGCCCTACCCTAAAACCGCTACTGACCGTGCCTGATGACGTCCTACATTTTCAGGCTTTTATTAATGACAAGTAAATATGTACATACTATATACACACTTAAATTTATCTATACAATACTAAAAAAAAAAAAAAAAATTTCATAAGTGACTTCCCAGAACATCAATTATGTAATAAGGATCGTTTATTTAACTCCTTTCATTGCATTTGAGATCAATATCTAACCTACATCCAAACTAGAAACACTGAAACATACACCAAAAAAAAAGAAACATTTGTTGACTTTCACTCAAAATTCCACAAGGCTTTGACGTGTAAATAATGACGACCTCGTTTCAGAGTTTCAGCTGCAAACTGTAAACAAATAACAACGCTGGCTGTGTTTGATGGTCAAACAACTGCCTATCAACACCAGATAATTGTTCAGCGGAGAAATAATGAGTTAGTGATATCTGAGATTAAGCTAATTTAATATTTAGACTGGAGAAGAGTTATAGAAGTATTTGTACCTACTAAGGGTATCGAGTTGCTCAGGTAACTGGGTTGTGGAGGTCAGGTAGATAGGTAGTCGCTCTATGTAAAACACTGATACCTACTCAACTACACTCGACTAGACTGAAAGCCAAACCCAACATATTTGGGAAAAGGTAGATAAGGATATATGCTTATATCTCATAGAATAATCTATCTCTATAATCAGAAATATATGTATATAGGTTGATACACATACATGTGTGTGTCAATGTAGCTACATACACATTGTGTTTGTGTGAGTTAGTAAAGTTAATGTACGCTCATTTACACACACACTAGTACCGCTTCCCCTCTTTCATAAGCTAAAAACATATACCACTTTTACCGAAAAAAGTAATAGTTATCAATTACTAACACCTTTTACCAAGCAAACAGCAGAATACATCCGACACTACCTAAGTTTATCAGTAACAAATTAATTGGCCGGTTCACCCGGCTCGGATGTGACAGATCTGACCGAGTACATGATATATGTCCCATATTATTTGGCCAGATTAGGGTTGCTGTCGGTCAGCCCCGGATCTAGGGGGGGGCAAACCGGGGCCTGTGCCCCGGGCGGCAAATTTAGGGGGCGGCAAAACTCACACTTCACAGACCAATGGATAACTAATTTTGACCACGGAAAAATTAACGGTTAAATAAAAATAGCACAAGTACAGCCATTTCATGGCCACATCAACTTGACCGATACCCTGAGCGCCGAGTGAGACATGCTGCATGACTGCACGAACATTTATTATTCACGAGGCGAAGTTTTAGCAAACTAAAAAATTATTTGCGATCATCTATGAGCCAGGAATATCGCATATTTATTTTTATTTTAAATCTTACATTACAGATTACTGTAATAGTTACCTACAGCGCCATATTAACCTATGGTGCAAGGTGTGCGAATAACCCGGGCGCCTCGGTCTCAGGGGCGCCCCGGGACGCCCCACCACCAGGAATTTTGGATGAAATTACACCCGTTTGATAAGGAAGTTCCACATTGTATCACGATACTGACAAGCGAAGTTCCTAAAAAAGTCGCCTTCGCTTTGTTTGATTGATCATTTTGATTATTTTTTACTTTTAACATCCTCCAACTAAGTAAAAAAATTCTCGCTCGCTACGCTCGCGGTTAAATGACAATGTATGTCCTGTTTTTCTGATTGTTTATTATTTTTATTGACTCGGTCGTCGGTCATTGATTCGGTCTCTAATCACGTTTTCTTTTTATTTGTACGTAATTCCCAGTTTAATTTGTGAGTCTTGTCAGTGTACTTGATCAGGTAATTTTGTGTCATAGGCTCAAAAAATTTCGCGCTCGCTTCGCTCGCAAAATATTGTACATACATTGCCTTGATAACTTCGTAAGTCAAGTCCACACTGTCTTATCTTTTATAAGTCAAATGTAGAAATGATGTTTTTTATGGAGTCCTCAAAACCACAAAAAGTTTGCGCTTCCGACTGCTTGTTACTTTACAGCGCTTTTGAAAAATTTATTAACTTTTTGTGTCCCAAAATTGAAAAATTTGCGCGCTCGCTTCGCTCGCGCTACTTTTCACAATTGCATTGCTCTGTCTCGACTTTCATAACTTAAACCTGGCCAACAGTTTGAGCCTACAATGAATTGGACACATTTTTTAAGTCCTTTACCTACCAAAAAAGTGCACTTCATTCGAACGTTCTTATTTATATTCCTTGTAACTACTGTAAGTACTTCAATACATAGTTGGCGCTCGGGTGATGATTGCACCCAAGCGCTACATGAGCTAGAGACGGCCCTGCCTGCCTACATATTGATAGCTAATATTATATAGATGATAAAGGTGAAAATAAACATAAGTAGGTAGGCGGGGCGGCATTTTTCAGTTTTTGCCCCGCCTAATAAAAATTGGAGATCCGGGGCTGCTGTCGGTTAAATTGCTGGCAGCACAGAATATCAGATGCAAAATGGTTTTTTTTGTGACCGTGGAAGTTTATAAGTTATCGTTATGGGAAGTTTTATAATGCACGATTAGAATGTAATGCCGCTTCTATCTTGGACTCCTAAAAAATGCGTAAGTGAATTTGTATGTACGTACTTATTTAGATACACTTATATACACATACAGGTACAACGCAGCTTGCTCATCTTGCCAAAAATAAGAACAAACTTCGGCAAGAAAAATGTAACTTTTAAAGGAGTACAGTTCTACAAAAAAAATCCTACTACTATAAAGAGGTTGCCGTCATTTAATGCATTCAAGAATCAGCTGGCCCAACATTTAATAAAGAACAGCAAAGCATTTGAGCAAATTATTTGAATGTCTTGAATTAATGCAACACTCAATAGGCAATTATGTTTAGACGAACTCGATGTTTTTTATATTAGATATTATTATTCTCATGTAAGTGACTGTGTCTTTTTTGAGAATAAAATATCTTTGAACCTATATTAGATATATATTTAAGACTGATATTTTTCACTGGAGATAGATGTAGATAGGATCCATTTACAGAACGTAGTTCCCTTGGGATACGGACGAAGTCGCAGGTGAAAACAAGTTCTAAAAAACCTACAGCATAATATGTTTTTTGACAAGTTTAAACCAGAACAGATCCTGTAAAATCTATAGTTCGATTATTGAAACATTCCTACAACTGGCAGCCCTGAACCCAGACGGTACGACGATGAACATTGGTCTCAATCCGAGCTACCCCTATTGCGGCTGACTCGGAACATTTTTCTTGTGTATGACAACAAATGGAGTATTACCGTGATTGTGTCAGACGCCTGAGTTATTGGTTTACTAAGAATTTGGATGATAACTGGTTTAGGTTACCTATTATAGTTTTTGATGAAAACGGTTTCCAGCTTATGCCTAGATATAAGAGAACATAATTGAACTGATACTCGCGAAAACTTTCTTATCACTTACATTCAACACTGACTTCCACCAGAGACTGTACTTGCATTCCATAGGATCCAATAAAGAACCTATAATAGCCTTCCTCGATAAATAAGCTATGTCACACTGTAAGATTTTTTCAAATGGGACTACTACTTCTTAAGAAACGCTTTCAAGCAAACTCTTCAACTTTATGATAGTTACAGATAGTAATTGAAACATTAAAATGAGTTTCATTTCTAAGTACTCTGGTATAAAACTAAAACTTAACCATTTTAAAATCCGATTACACTCAATAAATTATTTAGAATCCATATCAAATCGTTATACCAAGTTGTTAGAAAATCAGATTACTTACAGAATCGTGACCGATCGAATCAGTTTTTCAAAAAGTTATATTGCACTAAAGCCCTTTTCAAACACGCTTAGAAGTTATCTTAAAAAAATCACATTCGCGTTATTGATCACATTTTTGACTTTGGATTTACATTTCAATAGCCTAAATCAAGTGGGTTTATAAAAAATGTACTTCGCAAGAAGTTTCTTAGAACTTTAAATCAAGTTTTGAGATTAGATATAGGTAAGTTCAAATCTCAATGTCGGTGTTGACAATGGAAGAGAAACAACATGATTATATTGAATCCACAAACAACACAAGGGTTCTTTGGTTAGAAACTAAAATAACTTTTAGGGTAGAAACTCATTCCGTTGTACCACAAAAAATTTTAAACGTCTGTTGAACACTTGTCAAAAAAAGAGCCAGATTATGCCGTTAAAATAAGGTCCATTTTACAGCCACACTTTTTTTAGACAAGTGTTCAACAGACGTTTTTGCCATGGCCATTAGTCTTTGCTTAAGGCGCAGCAAGTGAAGGCAAAGCGGTAAGCGGTAACAGCAGTGAAAAACGCTTGCATTGCCACTGTGAATGAAATATAGTTGAATCAATCAAATGATCCAAAGGTGCTGGAATTCAGTTCCATAATAACTGG
Source organism: Helicoverpa zea (assembly GCF_022581195.2). Taxonomy (NCBI): domain Eukaryota; kingdom Metazoa; phylum Arthropoda; class Insecta; order Lepidoptera; family Noctuidae; genus Helicoverpa; species Helicoverpa zea. The sequence goes on from NC_061462.1 coordinate 1,795,659, forward strand.
AGCCTCAATTATAAGGGCTCATCTATCTTTAACAATATGGCCATCGAAACAAAGGCGAAGCCAAAACTTTCCACGTTCCTATAATTATAACACTACCCACTCCTAGAAACTAGAGCACAGCAATTCTATATCAAAAGAAATAAATCATTATTACTTGGTATTTTCCCAACTACGTTGCGGTCGACTACCAAATGTGTGGTAACAATACTTTCCCAGACTTTTGCAAAGTCCTACAAATATGTTTATGTCATAATCCCCATTTATCAGGGACTTATAATCCTTTTATACGAATAGTAATTCATTTGTTTTCGTGAGGATATCAAAACTGTCCTTACCATGGGGGAAAGAAAATATTGCGGAGTTGTCATTAGTAAGGTAGGTCAGGCGTCTTCTTGAGGGTCAAGCAACGTACGGTCGTCCGGGTTCCTTGACTCTTGATCGATTAGAGATTTTATTTTGAAAATAATGGGCGGGTACTATAGAAGGCGTGTAAGAGCGGAGCTAGTAAAGTTCCAAGTCCCCAGAACACGCGCATTTTGGCGAGCTACTTAGGAGTTTTTGAGTTATGACATCTCCGGTATTCATTTTGTTCTCCACAGTCCGTACTCTGAGAGTGAGACATAATGCTGGGGTGGCGATTAAAGGCTAAGTTAGAGCCGGGATACTAATAAGGCTAAGTAACAAGTGGGCTCATGGCTTATGACGTTAACAACTTAGGTTGTAAAGGTGTGAACATAAGATAATAATGTAGGTGTACTAAATAATCGCAGATTGCTTTGATTACTAGTATATCGTAAAATCGTTTTCAGATAGTGGTCATATTAAAGCAGTAGGTGTTTCTCCTTTTTGATCACAACATCACATCCTGTCCATATGATAAAAGAAAATAAAGACAAAACATAAGAAAAGAATTGTTTGCTCTATGTTTGCAGGCATATCGTTATTGACAAAATCTATATATCGATTCATTGGTTCATAACCATAATTAAAATATTAAGTATCTCTAAAAATAGCACAACCTTTTGAACTGTTACATAAGTTTACAGTTTTATATACGTATCAGAATTTTGGCCATCCGCCCACATATATAACCAAAACAAATGTGAATAAAACTTGTGGAACTTTCTAGGTTTAGACATACATACGTAATGCGTTTTGTTTGTGTTTCCTATAAAGTTTGCTGAATGTTGTACGTCATATACGCTTCTTCTGTTTTACACAACGGCCAGTTTCTTCATCAAAAGTTAAAGTTAAAGTAATGTCTAAAGTAAAAGTAACGGTTAACCGTTACTTTTACTTTAGACATTACTTTATTCAATTTTTCTATTAGTTTTGCTGTCACTTTAGCCTTGAAAAAACGAATTTGACCGTTACTTTTACTTTAGACATTACTTTAACTTTAACTTTTGATGAAGAAACTGGCCGTTATATGTAGGTATAAGACCTGGTTGAGGACAGAATGTTCAAAAGAACCCATTTATAATGTCGGGACACCTTTTTCACACACGGTCGGTTAGCCCCATGGTAAGTTATTTATTAACTTGTGTTATGGGTGCTAACACAACTGATAAACTACATATAGCTACATATATACATATTTATAAATACATATCATAACACCCAGACCACGGACAACAAGCATGCTCATCACATAAATGTCGACCGAACCGGGAATCGAACCCGGGACCTCAGGTCCGGCGGTCTGGCATGATGACCATTGGGCCATCGAGGTCGTCAAATGTTTTTCATGTATATTTGGATTTTTTAATAAAAAAAAAACCTAAATTAAAAATGTAGGCATATAACTAGCTATATGGCTATATAGCTGTACTTGCATTAGTTATTTACGTCAATTTAAAAAATACAAAAAGTTTGTAGGTATATCAATAACTATTTAGTAATCCGTGGTATAGTTAATATTTAAGATTCATTAATTACAAGGTCCCAGACGTGGCTTTGCCAAATAAAAAGTAATTTTGGCTTCCAATTTTACATACCTCTGTATAGCAAAAACCAGTCAGCTTTTCCAAGAAGTAAGTAGAAACTCGAAGTATTTTCCAGCGTTTTAATTTGTAACATGTCTTTGAAGTTAGTTTGTGTATTTTTGATTTGAATTCTCTTTGCAATTTCATGATCTATTTATAGATATGTATCCAGTACATAGGTACATCATCTGCCTAGCCTTTTCCCAAACTATCTCGAGATAATCAGATGCAGAAAACAGGTGCAACCTATGTAACTTAGTACTTTTTAGGGTTCCGTACCCAAAGGGTAAAACGGGACCCTATTGTTTTCGTTCCTCTGTCCGTCCATCCGTCCGTCCGTCCGTTCGTGCGTCTGTCACCAGGCTGTATCTCATGAACCGTGATAGTTAGAGAGTTGAGTTTATCGTTTTGTATAGATTGCGCCCGTTTTTTAAACAAAAAAGATTTAAATAATCCTAGTACATTGTACACAGCCTAACAAAGCACACGGTAGACCAATTCCACAATCATTAGTTAGCCTCTCTTAACTCCAGCTAAACTTATAGTGTAGCAGTCCCTTTTAATGGCATTACGTTGTTTGGGTCAACTCGGCTATGACCGACTCCGGACAAGTTGTTCTAAACCCTTCCCTTTTTGTTTCGCGATATATGGAGGAATATGTGATAGAAGGATGTACGAGTGCATGTATGACTGCGCGATTGTGCGAAAGAGTTGTTAAAGAGAAAAGGAATTTGTGTCGAGTTTTAGATGGTAAATTGTGGCTTCGCTCTATGCATAGGAACACAGATTACCCATCATCCTCCGAGCATTTTTCCCAACTATGTTGGGGTCGGCTTCTAATCTTACCGGATGTACCTAGCTGAGTACCAGTGCTTTACAAGAAGCAACTGCCCTATCTGACCTCCTCAACCCAGTTACCCGAGCAACCCAATACCCCGTGGTTAGACTGGTGTCAGACTTACTGGCTTTTGACTACTGTGATACACAGATTACGCATACCTAGAAAAAAGTGCCTGCATACGTGTGTTTCCACCGGCGTACACACAATATGTTTCTTCTGGTTTAGTAACGTTCTAGCTAACATTTACACATTTCATGCGAACATTTTCTAAATTCCCCGAAATTGCAAGATTTTGCGCAAACAATGCTAGCAGTGGACTCACACCAACTCGTACACATGCGCACGAACCATTTGTATGGAATCTTGCCATTATCAGAACTTTATAATTTATGCTCCATTCAACATATATTTTATGTCCCAAACACAAGAACAACTATACAATCTGTCATAGAATTTATTTCGCCCCAAACAGACAGCAACAACACTTACCCGTCCAAAGTACTTTCAGCAACATAATGTTTTTTATTTATATACTTCCGCGACAATAAGTTTATATGAAGAAAAAACCTCTCCCGGATCATAATGGCGAAGATTTTTATATATAGCAGAATGTCGTTATTCCGTACACACGATACAGTGAGCCTGTGTAAGTTAATACACTACCGGCCAACGAAGTGGGGACATTAAAACTGCGGGCGTTGACCTTACAGTGTAAATGTACGTAGAGTTTGTTTGTTATGTCAGCTGAAAGGTTTATTTTATTTCTAAGTTTTGTTTATTTTATAACATTAAGTCTAATTTGTAGTATGTACCAGCATCCTCAGGCATCTTTCGAAATTAAATACCTGTCTTACTGCCACATTTCCATTCCTTACGATTTACATACGATTTATCAAAATTTTTGAGCAACCACTTATGCCCATTTTCACCAACAATCTCTTAATCTAAGTGCCACTTAGAATAAGGGCTCTCCCAATTTTGACATAAATAACTATGGATAAGAGATACCTAAACTTTGGTGAAAACGAAATTCTTATTAAGTGGGGATCCTCTTAGGGGATCCCTTAATTTAGGTATTTGTTGGTGAAAATGGGCATCAGACTTCTTAACCTTCTGCACAGTTCATTATTTTACCTACAACAACTTAAAATCAAGTGACAAAAACCAAACAAAGAACTCTCGCTTCTACAACGTTCCATTTACGAAACACATGAACCGACCAAAAATTGCCACAGTCTACCTATTATTTGTGATCACACTACTGCAGAGCCACAGTCTCCCAATAGAAACCGCTCATCTCGCACCCGCAACGTAGGGGAGCAATGCCACGCATGAGCGACGACTGGACGACGAGATAAAGGGATTTACGCTAAATGTCTTGCTGTCCGTGAGTGTGTGGGGCGGCGCCACTAGCGACTGGCCCAAAGCTGAATTAATTGAAGTTGGTCTTATTTTGTAAAAAACTTTGTTGTACTCAGGTTATATACATATATTTTGAGAGTTAATATTGGCAACATTCATCTAAATGAATGGATAGCCTATTGGTTTTCCTTTAGGAGAATAATATAGTAGAGAAGAGATTCTTTCTAGTTGTACTAAGAAAGGATTAGTGCTAGTGAAGATTATATCTTCGTGCCAGCCATGCAAAACACGATTCGATGGGATTAAATTAACAACTTGGTCGTTAATTGCCACCTAAGATTACGCTCAGCTATTGTTACGGTCTTAGTTTAATAGTAATTGTTCCACGGTGATCTCACAGTATTAATTGGTGTCTAGAATAGAAAAGGTTTAACTGCAGTTTAAATTATTCATTAATGTAATACTTAAATAATTAAAATTTTTGGTATTTCAATAATTAGTCCTCAAATTATATACAGTAAAAGTTGCTTGCTTACAGCATTATAAACATCATAAAGAATAACCTATTAATATTTATACTTACTTACAAGAGTTTAAAAGTCACTCTGGTATATAACCTTCTTCCGTAGTAGAGTTCCACAACATGCATCCATCTAATTATTAGTCTAATCTAATAGTGAAAGGCTAGGCTACATTCAACTAAAAATACAGGTAGTCTTATAACTACTCCTGTATACCTCATTAAGTACCTCCCTTTCTCTTACCTGACTTTCCATTGCAAAATTAAAATCACAAAAGAAAAATTCAAAAAGGGGAAGTGTGTCCATGAAGTCCTTTGAAAATATCCCACAATTATTATTGCACCTCTTCAAACTTTCGCCATTTCCGTTGAAATGAAGTTTCTTTTCAGGGTTCCTTCTCCAAAAGCGGAAAAACGGGACCGGACCCTTATTATTGAGACTTGGCTGACAATCTGTCGATTTGTCTGGTATCGGACTGTAACTTTGAAATGTTCACAGGATATGTATTATTGTTGCCTCTACAACAACAAATTTAAACTATGTTAATATAATTATTCAAATCTTTTTATAGATGGTAAGGAACCTTCGTGCGCGAGTCCAATTCGCACATAGCCAGTTTTCATCTGAGATAACTTCCGGTGCTAATTATTCTATCTGCAAGAATTCCAGACTACTTACAATTGTTTCGAAGTTGCATTCTCTGGTGAAAAATGGAAAACCGCAGCGTGGGTGATGATGAAAGAAAAGGCGTAATTAGCCTTTTTCAAATTACGCTTCTGGTTTTTTGTAGCCAGACTTGTTTTTAGGGTTGCTTGGTCTAATTTGGAAAGTGTTGTGGTTTTGTCCTGTGTTGGTATTGTTTACGAGGTACCAATATTTGATTTGCGTTCCTTTAGAATTAAAATTACTTTGAGATAGGTTTTACTGTTTCAAACTTTTTTTTATTTATTTCAAGCATAAATTTCTACTTTTTTTCTTAACACTCCATCTACATAGATAACGTATTTCTACAAAAATGTTTTATTTCATTTTATTTAAAACAATCTCTTATTATCCACAATCAGTAGTGATCAAAAGCCTTACGCTCTTCCCATTAATATTTTTTTCAAGAAATAAATCGTATCAGAAGAAAAAGAGGTAGGTACAACGGATAAAAGCAGTTCATTAAAAAATTATAAACGGAAACTTACTGACGTAATACTTTGAAAGCTTTTTAAAAATCTCAAAGAAAGTTAAACATTCAGTAGGTATTTTGGATCGAAAAGCATTGTTTAACACTCAAAGGTTAGTGGGTATAAAGTATTTGGTTACTTAAACGTTCAAAGTTGGTGAGTAATCAAACACCTTGTGAAAGTGAGGTAAATATTATAAATTTTCCTTTAGCCTTAGCTTTAACCTTAGTAGCTGTTTTCGGCCGTTTCTGGTCTCACCTATCATCTGCCTAGCCTTTTCCCAACTATGTCGGGGTCGGCTTCTAGTCTAACCAGATGCAGCTGACTACCAGTGTTTTACATAGAGCGACTACTTATCTATCTGACTTCCATAACCCAGTCACCTGGGCAGCCCGTTTTGGTCTCACTCGCGTCCCGAAAACACAACTTCCCGAGCTCGGAAAAAATGTAGTCTAAATATTAATCTGAATTCTAAATATTTTCTATCAATATTTAAACTATGAAGCTGAAGTTTGTGTTTGTTTGTTAGTTGGCTTAATTACTGACATTATTTTATTATTATTAAGCAGGCATGAGTATAAATATGGAGTCCTTGATCCAGAAACTTTTGAAGGACAAATGTTACAAAGGATTAATTTGTAGTTGAATTTAGTTGTTTACCTACTCTTTTCAAAGAATTAGCCAAAAATATTATCTGTGCCATTTGCTCATAAATCTTCACAATTCTTTTTCATATTATATTTGTAGCGAAAAACGCGGTAACGAGGATATTGAAACGGATGCGTATTCAGAATAATGAAAATGGATATACCTAGAGAAAAAATATCAGTCCACATTTGTACAATACCAAAAATATTGTACTCATAGGAAAAAGCACATTTCATTTCTTATTTTTCCCGCCACAAAAATGATTTTTCAACATTTAAAAAGTAGTGATTCCTTATCTGTGTAATATCCAATTATAAATAAATAAATAAACAAAAAAAAGTCGTGCTGGCCTAGTGGGCAAAGAACCGACCTCTCGAGTATGTGGGCGCGGGTTCGATTCCAGGTCAGGCAAGTACCAATGCAACTTTTCTAAGTTTGTATGTACTTTCTAAATATATCTTAGACACCAATGACTGTGTTTCGGATGGCACGTTAAACTGTAGGTCCCGGCTGTCATTGAACATCCTTGGCAGTCGTTACGGGTAGTCAGAAGCTAGTAAGTCTGACACCAGTCTAACCAAGGGGTATCGGGTTGCCCGGGTAACTGGGTTGAGGAGGTCAGATAGGCAGTCGCTTCTTGTAAAGCACTGGTACTCAGCTGAATCCGGTTAGACTGGAAGCCGACCCCAACATAGTTGGGAAAAGACTCGGAGGATGATGAAATAAATAAATAAAGAAGTATGTAAACTTGAGCTAGTAATTCACGGTAGTAATTCACATGTGTTTTTAAGATTCATTAAACTTTCTTTACTTTACTTTAAAAGCACATAAACACTCTTTCAATTTCCAACCTACTGAAAAAAAACACAAAATAAAACTATTAAAAACAACAAAAGAAAAACCGGTATTAAATAAATTTACCGGTTATTTGAACCGGTTTCTTGTCAAGCCGACACTATTCGGTTGTGTAAACACTACATTAACTGAGACAATAGCCAGACCTATTTTATTTCACTCCCGCTAGTTCATTTAAAACCGGATTAGGGAGACCATGATGTATAAAATGTGCAACTGTCCTGTTTATTAATGGGTAGTCGGATTTAGTGAGATTAGTCCCATTTTTGGGGAAAGGATAATAAGGTAGTGTGTTTATGTAAAAATGTTTTTGTTGAATGGAACATTTCATTTGTTATATCTTTTTAAGCTGAAGTTTTACCACCCAGCTAGTTATTTCGGTTAACTTCTTGTGATTTCGATGAAAGAATAAGAACCAGTTTTTGGTTTAAACCCTAAAAACCTTACAATTAATGAAACAGATCATAAAATTGGCTACACAATTAAGTAACCAACTAAGTCAAACCATCCTACGTTTGATAAAAGTAGTTTATCACCCTAAAAATAAAAGATTTTTTCCAAAAATCATAGCCACCTTACTCGCGATACAAGTACTTACAATTAATTTCGCGTAACACTGTAAAATATTTTAAAATTAATTATGAACTTGCTCGAGGCGAAGCAGACTGTTAACACTTCAGCACAATGTCCTTTGTGTTTACTGAGTAAAGTAAGTATACATACATACTTTGTCTAACGGCCAGTTTCTTCATCAAAAGTTAAAGTTAAAGTTATGGCTAAAGTAATGTCTAAAGTAAAAGTAACGGTTAAATTCAATTTTTCTATTAGTTTTGCTGTCACTTTAGCCTTGAAAAATCGAATTTGACCGTTACTTTTACTTTAGACATTACTTTAACTTTAACTTTTGATGAAGAAACTGGCCGTAAGAGTATATTATTTTGTTAGTTTACTGAACAGCTTAGAAGATATTATGGTGTTGAACTTCTGTCGATAAAAGTAGGGTTAAAAGTGTGTTGCATGAGTAATTTTGAAAGACACTGAAAAAAGAAAAAAAAATAGAAAAGAAGTTGCTGTTTAGAAATTTAGTAAGAAACTAATTGTAATTGCATTAGCTAGAATCACTTTTGTCGATGCAAATAAATTAAATTGGAATGCATTTTTTAACATTCTAAGAACCGCTTTAATGAGCGTAATATCGCATAATAATATGGATATTCTGCACTTTAGTTACATTTGTTAAAGCAAAACTTTTTAAAATTGGTTATACTGGAAATCGACCCCAACACAATTCATAGTTGGGAAAACGTGATGCACATTACGATTTGTAAGCCTCTTTCCAAACAACCAAGCTTTTCTATGTAATATTCACAAATACACTGAAATCAAACCATTGAATTTCATTTTATACAGTTTAATTTAGTTGATAAAATCGATATATTTGCTGGTTGTATCCAGGTATGGAATAATTGGCTGTTACTTATCGCCAACACGAAGTGGTGGTCACTAAGCGCTCAGATTACCAATAGCACATCTCTGAGGATACGGGAATAGTAACAATATCAGTACTGGGTTGAACGGGAAATGAAAAATGGTAGGAAAAGTGTTCAGTAGTTTTTATGATTTTACAAAACAATAATAATTGACATTTTATCTAACGACCGTTTCTTTTACAGCTCTCTTCTTTAAAAAATAGAACAAAAGAAATGCAAAAAAAAAGAACGGTATCGTTTATTATTTCTAGGTTTTTTCAAATAATAAAATGTGATGAATTTCACTTAATGTAATGGAATACGTTCATAGGTACAGAGCTACTAAGTAAGAAGTGTAAATGTGAATGGTAGGTTTCTATCTCGTTGTTCCCGTTTTTGTACACCAAGAGCAAGAAATTCTACCAATTACAAGTAAACTATGTTTATCCTTTTTATTTATTCCTTTAAGACACATTTCTAATACATAGAAGCACAATTTCAAACTACATACTTATCATAAACGATATCAGACTATCATCGAAAATCTCTCTGATCTTAATAAAGGGATAAACCAAATGGCTCTCACATATCCAATTATAATGCAAATTCATAAATTGACAATTTAAAATCAGCACAACCCTTAACTTAGGTCAAATGTTAGTAGTTGAACTTAAATTGATCAATTAAAACTTGCTCAAAACGTCTCTAAGATAGCTTTGAAATCTCTTCGAGTGATGCAAGATTCACGTTGGTTTTTCACTAGGGGTAGCTGTGACTTTGCCTGTATTTTTTTTTATATTTAGAGATGGTTTGGCAGAGTTATCGCGGCACTGGTAAGAGGGCTTGAGAAGGAACATGGTGGGTTTTAGTCACTAAGATTTTGAGACTCCGTTACGTTGCACCCACAGCGGGAACGGGTCATACTATGATGTCCCATGAGAAAAAATGGAGAGGAATCTAATGAAGCCTTGTTGATTAGAGCTACTTAACTGAGATACTAAGAAATGTATTAACATTTTTAGCTAAAATAACCTACAACTTGAAATAATATAAAAAAATAGTTTTTATATTACAAACCGGCATTCCAATTTTATGTTCGTATACCTCATAAATACGTTTTATTGGTTGTACAAAAAAGCTTTGATCTTAAACTTATTAGCTGTTTAAAAGCCAATAAGCGCTGTAGAGCTCATACGTCGAGAAAATTTCAGCTTTATGAAATGTTATGATAAAATAAATTAATAGCTGAATACTTAACTTTGAGAAACAAGTGGAGCTTGAAAAACACTGAATGAGAAATCATATTAATAATGCTTGGGGAATTTATAATTTATTTCGGAATTATTTACTTTCCTTTGAACAAATATACCTCAGATGTTACTATGCCTTTATGTGTGTTACTTTTCACAGCAATGAACGGACCATATTAAATAACGCCAATCAGTTGTTTACTCAAGATTTACTTGCCTGTAATTTTCAAATCAAATAACGAGCAGAGAGAACCAATTTAAAATACAAGTAACAACGTCTATGAATCTTAGAACACTCAAGTGTTAGCGACAGTAAAAAAATAATTGGACAAAAAACCGTTATTTAAAACACGACAAACAAATTAAATCATAAATACAGCACAGCACTCGAAACATTCGAGCGATGTCAAAAACGCGGGACACTAGAATAAAACGAGTAATAAAAACACTATAAAATGTCGAATACCATGAATGCTTCGGAAAGTGTTGACCATTTAAAAAGTCCGACTGTAGCAGACAAATCATTCTTCAACCATTAAAATATAAAAATGTTGTTGATAGCTATATTTTTGTTGCTTTTAAAAGAATATAATTGTCATCTCATACTTCATGGAAATACGTCTTTTGAAATAAATAGGTTGTGTTCTAAAGAAGTTGTCAATGGTGGGGCAGTGCCAACTTATTATGACTGGAGGGACCAGAAAATGGTTTCTCCTGTCAAAAACCAACTAGGGTGTAAGGCTTCTTGGGCTTTCAGCACTGCTGGTATACTATATTTTTTTTATTTTGTTTAAAAAATATATAAAAAGAGGAAACTAACTATAAACTTAATATTTTTTTTTCCATTTTTATTTTTAAAGTGTTAAATAATTATTTGTCATCCAACGTGGCAATGCTGCCAGTCTTTGGGCACGCTCCCGGTCGTCACTGATCAGGAGTTTTTTGACGCTTTTTAGTTTTAGTATAACATTTTTTTTATGTCATAATAGTTTTTTGTAAAATAACAAAGTGTTAATTAGATTTTTTCTGTACAGCCTGTCTCGAAAGTCATCTAAAAATCTACTTGGGCGCGGAAGAGATATTGTCTGAGCAGTTTCTGTTAGACTGTGATGATACTAACACTGGATGTGCCTATGCAAGTCTTTATCAAGCATATTCGTGAGTAGAACTAAAACTATAAAAAAAGATAAGTTTCAATTTTTTAAGAAAACTAAAAAATATTGTTATAAACCTTAACTTACAATAAATAAGTATACAGGCAATCGCCTGAAAGATAGCCTTAATAAAAAAGAGTTGAGTTCAGTATGGTGACTCACAGAGTGATACCAAGTAACTCGGATTTTGTCCGTTTGTCTTTGGAAAAACAAAGCTTTTTACTATTGCAATAAATATTTAGATATTACAACTTTCTTACCAACCCCGACTAGAAAATTTTCATTCACCCACATTTTCTTAATAAAAACTTTTTTCAGACAAATCGTCAACGTCCACTCGGGTGTTCTTCGAGAGAAGGACTACTTCGCATACGTACATGAACCAATGGAATGTAGATGGGATGGTCCGAACCAAGCGGCTCCCAAAGGGCTATCCTGGGAATTTGAACGAAACCGCCCAAAACCTGTGAGAGTGTACGATTTCCATATCGTTCACAACGCTGATGAAGATGATATGATTCAACTGCTTTATAAGAAAGGACCATTATCAGCTGGTAAGAAATAGAATAGAAGGGTTTTAAAGTACCTATTTTTTTCCAGACGTTATCAAATAAGAACCATTTTTATGCTCATTTTCTAATTGTGGACATCTTGCTATTGTAATTTTCTATGAACAAAATATTATGGGACATCTTTAATACCTTAGCTAAGTATGCTTGAACCAAATCTCTGTATGCCAGATGACTTTTTGTCAATTTTCTCCCACAAGAAATCAGCATTATAAAATTAACAGCCAGTACTAAATTTCCCTGACGTTCTAAGGGCAAAAACTTGTCCGTGCACCTATTCAACCGACTACTTGTAATTTATACATTTATATTAATTTCCCTTAATTTTTTTATTTCTAGAAATTAATGCTGCATCAATGGTAAGCTACAAGGGTGGTATAGACGAGCCGACAGAAGAAAGCTGCGATCCTAAAGCAGTAAACCATTCGGTTTTGATCGTCGGATATAACGTTTATAGTTAGTATGAGTTTTTTTTTACGATTTTATATCTATACTAGATTCTAGTAGGTATAGGGGTAGGTATTAGAATCTAGTAGGTATGTACATAAAGATTGACGAATCTACGTCTCCAGCGAACAACAATATAATGAATGTATTTCATGCTTTTAGTATCAGTTGGAGCCGTGAGCCATTTCAGTGTGAAAGTGCAACAAACAAGTTCTGTCCGAGATAATCTTGTCTATATTCTCACTTTTCTGTATACATCAATCAATTAATTCCAGAATCGAAATCCGATGGCCGTACAGTCCCATACTGGATAATCAAGAACTCCTGGGGCCAGGATTTCGGAGACAACGGGTACTACTACCTGGTTCGCGGACGCAACGCCTGTGGTATCGGCACCACCATAGGTTTCGGTGACGTCCAAGAAAACCAATAAATATTATATCTGACAATCATTGCAAAATTTAATGTCATAAATATTGTTGAATAAATAGTGTGCAATATATTTTGTATGTTTTTGTGTTTAAACCATTGCGGCACCTCCTAACAAAGATCATGCCGAGATATACCTAAACAACTGATAAACACATTAAATTCCAACAAGCATGTTCATCATGACTTCATACATACATGGTGACCATTGCACCATCGAGGTAATCGAAGTACTTTCTAAGGATATCGTGGTCACCAAAGACTGATTAAAGTTGAAGGAAAACATCTCAAGAAAACCTGGACTATCTTATATAAAAAGTCTGAAACCGACCTGCACTGAGCAAGCTCGGTGATTCTCAATCATTCTCTGTGTGAGGTGAGACCTGCGCTCAGCAGTGAAACGATAAAAATGGTGATGAAGTTGATTTAGGATTATGCTTCTGGTAAAGATTAACTAGAATATTTCCTTTGCCATAATTGTGTTAAAAAAATGGTAAATATTTGGCAAGGTGCAAATACGAGCGATGCCATTTGGAGAACCCTTTAGTGTTTAAGACAGGTAAACAAATAACACGTCAATAATACTATAAATTTAAAAAATACCGACAGTCATCAACTACTCAATCAATTTCGTAAAACAATTTCAGATATATGGGAACACAATAATATTCATTAATTCATTAAATTTTAATAGCCAGGGTTTTAATTTACTATCCCATACATTCTTGTTATTTTACTTATTTTTAAATTTTAACTGTTATTATTCACGGCGTGTACACCCATTATAGGTATAGCAAACAAGAATTTTATAATAACATTATTTTTATATATTTTATTGTTTGTACCTATTGCTGTTAGTGTGCCAATAAATAAATAATAACACGTTACTAGAGATATTTCGTTCTTTGCAAAACTAGACTGATATGAAACAGGTTTACAGTGCTGAAGGTGAAAATATCAACAGTAAATAATATGCTTTAGACCTATTTAATCAAAAAATATATACCATCTATACCAATGTTCCCATGGATCCCAACCAGTGGTCCACAGAAGCCAAAATATGGTCACTAAATGATTAATAGCATAGCCGAACTCGTGAAGAAGGTGCAAGCTCATATAAATGTTCTTATTTTGTTTTATGTAATTTCAAGTTAGATTTTTGATTGAAGTTTCTGTTTGATTATTACAGTTTATTTTTATTGCACTAAAATTTAGTTGTCTCTTAGTTCCTGACGTTAATTTTCAATTGAAATTCGCTAAAAAGGAAGTTCAAGAGTTGGCGCTAGATAGGCGTAAATGGCAGGAGGCTTAAATTAATGAATTAATGAAAATTTAGTTATTTAATGACTATGGCATCGTTCAGACCAAACGTATTGTCGGCCGCTGACTGTGAGCGCGCGTTACGCAGTTTATTGCTTTTCCATATATATTGAAATTGTCGTTCACACCGAACCGACTATACGCTATTACGTCGTCAGTTGTCGCTGACTCTCAGTGGCCGATTATTTTACTACGCGACTATGCACGGCGGACGCGGATTGGCTACGCGGACGCAGTTGCCGAATAGCGCCGCTCCGCCGCGCCCGCACCGCCGCGCGCCTCGGCCGCAATACACTCGAGAAACAAACTTTAGGGATTGTTCACACCAAACGTATTGTCCGCCGCTGACTGTGAGTATACTCACTGTCTGCCCCAGTGTGAACGTCGACTCAATCTGCAGTACGTGTACTCACCAAGCCGACAATAGGCTATAGCGTACGATGCGCTACATGTGTGAACAAAAGAATAGGCTCGTGTAGGTTCACACTAGATGCGTACGCTGAGCGGCTGACTATTCTACACATAAAAGGGCTCAGTATTTGAAGTTGCTCGTAGTATTTTATAAACGATAAAACTAGCGTAATTTATTTTTTTCAAATCAGACGTTTTACTGATATTTCAATTAAATGATGCGCATTCAGAAAGTTGCCATTTGCGAAGCTCTAGAGGAAGACGAAAATAATAAAAAGAAGTGATTGTGGGTACATCCCTTAAATTTGAAGAAATGTTTTCTTGGTCAATTTCATACTTTATATTTCGAATATAGACTTTATCCAAATAAGTTCAAGAAATATTTTCGTATGACAGTAAAACATTCGATGAGTTACTATCTTTAATACGTTTAAGTTTATATAAAAGGGACACTAATCATCGACGTGCTGTACCGAGGCGCGGCGGTGCGTACGCGGCGGAGCGGCGCTATTCGGCAACTGCGTCCGCGTAGCCAATCCGCGTCCGCCGTGCATAGTCGCGTAGTAAAATAATCGGCCACTGAGAGTCAGCTACAACAGAAGACGTAACAGCGTATAGTCGGTTCGGTGTGAACGACAATTTCAATATATATGGAAAAGCAATAAACTGCGTAACGCGCGCTCACAGTCAGCGGCCGACAATACGTTTGGTCTGAACGATGCCTTAATGAGGACAGACGTGACACGTGACACCTCGCGATGTTCGACACCGAAAAGTTTATTGCAGAAGTACATTCTAGAGAATGTATTTGGAATGCGAATTCAGAAGAATTTAGTGATAGAAACTTACGAAGATGCGCTTGGGAAGACATAGCATCTGTTATGTATGAAGATTGGGGGGTTCAAATACTGAGCTCTTTTATGTGTAGAATAGTCAGCCGCTCAGCGTACGCATCTGGTGTGAATCTACACGAGCCTATTCTTTTGTTCACACATGTAGCGCATCGTACGCTATAGCTTATTGTCGGCTTGGTGAGTACGGGTACTGCAGATTGAGTCGACGTTCACACTGGGGCAGACAGTGAGTATACTCACAGTCAGCGGCGGACAATACGTTTGGTGTGAACAATCCCTAAATTATAGTCATCACTAAAAAAAAAATGTAGAGGTTGTCCCTGACCAAGAAAACGTTGGGAACCCCTCATCTGACCCAATTATAACAGTCTGAATTGATTATTATTTTAGTAGTATATTATAGATCTCATAGAACCCATCGACTAGACTAAACAAAACCGGACCTTTGGAAAATAACTGAGGAAAGTGTAATACAGTTTTGGTCCAAAAATTAAATATTTAGAAATAATGTTTTGTTAGATAGAATCTGATAACATGTCAATTCACAAGGACACAAAATTAATACATAAACAATGGAATCAAAAATATTCAAACAACTTGTAGAACGTAAGATAAAAAAGAAAAAATAATATAATATAATAAAATATTGTTTTTTTTTTTAAGTCTCAAAAATATATTGCTTTATTACATTACATAGATATTTACATATTTACAATACAATAAAAACTATGAAAACAAAATGGCATAAATAGCATAATTGCTGCAAAACTGATAATTATTTTAAAGATATTTAAAGAACAGAACAGGCAAACAACTAGCATTACAATTAGGGAAAAGTCGGTTAAAATGTTAACGATCACTATACTTTTGTTTATCTTAAAGGAGTATAGTTGTTACCTTGTATTACCAAAACCTTCTTTGGACGAAAAGCCACTACTAAGAAGCCCTGTCAATAATGGGCCTATTCCTGATTACTTTGATTGGAGGGACCGCGATGCTGTGTCACCCGTTGTGAATCAAGGAGTCTGTGCAGCTTGCTGGGCTTTCGCCACTACTGGTAAAGTCATGTTTTAGCCGACTTCGCAACAAGAACAAATCCGGCTTATTTTGATACTCATCTCTTCAACTTATAACGTTTTTTTTAATATACCAATTTCTTTATATACATAGCTATTTACATATATTTAAACACACAAAAAAAACTATCCTAGTAAAACAATAAAAAAAAACACTATATCTAAAACGCGCCAAAAAATTCATCCCCATCGCTGTCAACTGGGAGCGTACCCAAGAGGCACGCAGCATTACCTCGTTGGAAGGCCATGCTGATCCTTTGTCCGAGGTAATAGCCAGCTTAACTTATAACGTTCTATCAAATAGCATGACTACGCTTGTATCAGTCTTAGACCATAGCTTCTTAATATGATAGGTTTATTGTCTCACTACTATCACTTTATTCTCACACGTATTCCATAATAAAGATTAAGGTAATTCGATATTTAGATAGGAATAGACAGGTTTTTCAACGCCATCTGCTGAGCTTTAGTTGTACCTTATGCAAGCTTCTGATCAGGTCAAAAAGTATTTACTAATAAAAGGCTCTGTTTTTGTTCCAGCTACCATAGAGAGTCATCGGAAAATATATCTGGAAGTTAAAGAGAAGTTATCGGAACAGTTTCTTATCGATTGTGATGATGAAGGCGTGGGGTGCAGGGATGGTTCCATGCTACAAGCATATGCGTGAGTTTATTTTGCTTAATAATATTTTATAATAGAGGAGTTCGCGGGTCTGCAGACCAAAGGTCTACCGATTACAAGCTAAGCAACGCTTAACATGGTCGGCCTGTGGATGGATGACCCTTTGTCGTGACCAGTTTCTCTGTGAAGAAAGTCACGTGAAATTTCAGGACCCGACTGTCATTTATGTTACGGGTTCCAGTCATCCTGATACCATTTTCCTCACTTTAAAGCGTGGAATGTCATCTTATTTTATCAACCAACAAAGACCTCCATCTAATCATGTCCTTCTTCGGCTTCCACAGATCTATGGAATTTAACTTTCTCCAACTCTAAAAAACTCATCAACTTCAAACATTTCCAAATTCATTTTAAACCTGGTCATTTTTGCCTTTTAGAAACATGATCATAAAATCTGGTGGTATACTTCGAAACATAGACTATTATCCATATGCAGAAGAACAGAGGGAATGTAGGTGGAATGCTGTTTTAAACCGTCATGCGACTAATTATACTACAAGGTGGTTCGAGAACAGTCCTAGGCCACATCCCAGACCTGTCCCAGTGGTCGGGTTTCGAAGGGTTATTAGAGATGAAGATGTTATGGCAAGATATCTTTATCGACATGGACCGTTATCTGCAGGTATGTATGGGTAACATTCTGTCTAAGGCCGGCAATACACGGACCGCTTGAAGCAGTCAGGGGCGACAGTTTCAAGCTGTCGACCGCCCGAATCAGTTGCAACATCTCAAGCGGTTCGTATATGTGCGTCCATAGAACTCTGCAGTTCACTGTGCAGTCGACAGCTTGAAGCTATCACCCCTGACTGCGTCAAACGGTCTGTATATTGCCGGCCTAATAATATTAATATTAAAGTAACTCTGTCTATATATCTGTCACGCATCAACGCGGGTGAAACGCAGAAAACCGTAGCTAGTACCTAAGTCACGAATAGATTCTCTGTTATTTTTAATTTGTCGAGCTAAAAATGTTTAACTATTCCAATAATTTGACCTATTTAATGGTTGAACTATTATTTTTAAGGATATATATTCAGTGTTTTATGCTAATACTAAACTTGATTGTCCCTCTTATCTACAGAGTTATATAAAGGTCACAGTCGTAAGCCATAAACTGAATATTTCAAGAATGCAGTCATGATATTTGCATTCAAAGATAACAAGTTTATTTGTCAAATGCAAAAGTAAAAGAATCTTAGTTATGAAATTGCTAGCTGCAACTTAGTAAACTTGCTTTATAATAATATTTTTAATCAGTTATGAGAGCTATGCTTTCCATTCGTTCTGTAATATTGCAACTAACATTATTACCCCTGTGTCCGAACCATAGATCGTGGTCGAACACCAGCTGCATGGAGGCATAGATTGCGGTACCTATTAAAGCACGAAGAGAGCTGACTCCAAACAAAGTGGATTATCTGCCAGGAAAGAGAAGAAGAAGAATCTATCACTTTCCTGATAGGCTATACTGATTAAAATTATACTTACAGCCATTAACTCAGCGTCTATGGACAACTACACGGGTGGTATAGATGAGCCTACAGAAAAAAGTTGCAGTCCCAGTGGATTGAACCATGCCGTCGAGATTGTAGGATACAATGTTTATGGTAAACTTGCATTTCTTTACCATTTTAAAAATAGGCAAGATATTATAAAAATATTCAAATGGACAGATTTTTCATCAACAAGTGTCAAAGTTATATATATACAGTATAATAAAACAAATAATATACAAATAATATGTATGTCGGAGGCGAAACATCAGGATGGCACTATTGTCCGACATCAGCTCGGGTAATCGTACAAAGAGATAACTCAAAAAGAACTGTAAACTGAAAAACGTTTATTCAAATTAGTCAGAACAAAAGACAGCTCCCAAACGCCCGCCCTTCGCCACTTCCTATGTGTTTTGGCTGGGGAGAAGTGGCGGAACACATGTCTGTCTGTTAGGTTAGAAGAACCATTATCATACGATAGACGTTTCAATAACCTTTAGACTTTACAATATGGATCTACAACGGTACTACAACACTAGGCAATAACACTAGGTACACTAGACGTGACGTAGGGCAGTTTCGAGATGTGTGCAACACGACGACTCAACGAAGACTCGACGAAGACTGAGCTCCGCCGACGCCACGCTGACCACCACGACCCTGCCAAGCCCGCCAAAATGTTGTTTCACCGGATACGCCACCAGAGGGCGCGCTTGCGTCTCGTTTAGTGTCCGTACTATTGACCGTCTCCGACATATATAAGCAAAGTCATTACTTTGCTATGATTAGACTAAAATGTGGGTGCTAAATGGGCTATCTAACCCTGAAATATTTTTTTCAAATCTGACGAGTAGTTTCTGACTTTAACAAATAACAAACTCTTCACCTTTATAATATTAAAAGTATAGATTATAGGTACATTACCTCTATATAAATCACAAACAATTTCTTACAGAGGATGAAAACGGCAACAGGACTCCATACTGGATAATCAAGAACTCCTGGGGGGTGGGGTGGGGAGATAACGGGTACTACTACCTGGTGCGCGGGCGCAACGCCTGTGGCATCGCCAGTGACGTTTCTTTTCCCATTGTCGGCTAAAATATGATCATCCTTCACATTTTTTTTTAAGAAAATTTAAAAATAATTCAAGTTGAAATGTAATCTAACTTTGAAATTGGTTGATGTTATTGTATTTTAATTTCATTTTGGAGTATTGCTACTTTCAGTTGTTTGGTATATTCTAATTATAATTATTAATCTAAAAACCATTGTATTATTATTTGCATGCCCATTGACGGCGAAATATGGAGAACTTATATTTTATTGTAACATCTATGTACTTATCCTTGAGTTTGTTTCGGCGTTTCTTCTCAGGGATTAGTCAGTTAGGAAATACCGACCCAACGTTCTTATAATGACATGTAAAAGTGATGTAAAGTCCAACTTGCAAAATAAACGATTTCATTTCTTACAACCCATATTTGCAAAATAAATGACCAAAATTGGAGAAGAAAAATATTAATATAATTTTAGAAGTTTTGATATAGAACCATTGCCCTTTCTTTTAAACTAAGTAACATTAACACAATGAATTCACGAAATACTCGTGGAAGATTAATTGTTGTATCAGAAAAAGTACAAACTCAATAATAACTTCCCTATTATCAAAACTGTTTCTAAACATAGCTAATTAAGCTATTCCCATTCTATCTAATAAATATGTCCCTTCTAGAATATTCTTGTCTACATTGTCATATATAATTATATAAGACTTGCTTCTGCCTGCCCATCTGACCTCCTCAACCTAGTTACCCGGGCAACCCAATACTCCTAGGTAAGACTGATTGTCAAACTCACTGGCTTCTGAATACCCGTAACGATTGCCAAGAATGTTCAATGACAGCCAGGACCTACAGTTTAACGTGCCATCCGAAACACAGTCATTGGTGTCTAAGATATACTTAGAAAGTACATACAGACTTAGAAAACGAGAGCTAAAGATGTTCAAATGACAGTATAAATACAGTAAAGAATGACAATAAAGGCTTATTTTCATAAAAGTAACACGACTTTAATAAACCGTTGAAAAACTCATAAAAAACTGCTGGAAGTTTTCAGACTTACTTATTCAAGCCAACATTTTTATAAATAAAACAGAATTTCTAACAAAAACAAAGAAAACTTAGCGGAACTTTGTTGTTCACAATTTTATGAAGAATTTTATATTGTGAAACGGTAGTAAAATAGAAAAAGATAATTCTGTTGAGAGGTTGTAAACAGTGCATTTTATTTAAACGTTTACACTCAGGTTATTGTGAATAAACCTGATATTGGAAGTCTCTTCGTTAGTAAATAAGGAAAGCTAGAGAAATAAACTCAATAATAATATGTATTTTCGAATTTGAATCGAAGACAATCTGTGATGATTCTTCGCCGATTTTTGCCGATTCCGTATCTGCAATCTCAATTTCATGCTGCTCATAATTTTAAGATTCATTTAATTTTTTTCAAAGTTTTTTAATTGGGTACACAGACAGAATTTTTAATTTAGTTCTTTAAAATATTTGAAAATTATTCACTTGGTAGATATATTTTTTCAGTTTTGAAAAAATGGAACTAGGGTATTAGGGAAATCACCATATGGCGAAAGAATCAGATAATTCATATTATAATATTTTTACAAAACAAAAAAATCGATTTTAAACTCATAGAAAACCTCAACACGTACAACACTATTGGCAGTTAGTCAATTTTCAAATCAATTGCTATACTAGCCATCAACAATAGCCTTAGGGACTGATCTAGTCTATGATAAGGGTCAGGACCGTCCCTACACGCCGGGGCACTGGCTGGATAGAATAGTCACGCAATCCAATATAACCTCATTTCTATTGAAAACTGACGTGTTACTATGTAGAACGTAGTTTTGAGGTTTTATTTTGTGAGGTGGCAAAGTGTGAGCGTGAAATAAATGTATATTTTTTTATGTAAGAATCTTTTATCTTAGGAGTCGTTTCGGATGTTTGTGTTTGTAATGCAAAGGCAAAGTCAGTTTGTTGTTATTAAATGTTGTTACTATGTGAATTTAAACAAAACTGTAAAATAATAACATAAAAATCATAAAATTCAAGGGCTTGCTAAAATTGTTTCAGTGAAAAATAATTACTAGACACATAAATCGTAAATATTAGACATTAAAAGATAAAAAGAAAATTATTTCTAATGAAAGAATGTTGTAGAAATAACTAGATAAGCACAATATTCTATCATAAAAAGTTATTATTGCTATGTCTGTTAGTAACACAGGCAAATTCAATAAATAACAGCGATCTTGAGTACTGGCGCAGTGCAAACTTTTAGTCGGCCGACAGCGTGTTTTGGGCTCATAAATTCGTATGAAGATGAATGGTAGTACGCACATTACAAAGATCAGGGTATTTAGCCAGTATCAGACCGACTGAAAACTGAATCAAGATTTTCTTTTAAATGTTTTGGAGCCATCGGGACAACTGTCGGCCGACTGTTTAGTCTTCAGCTGTGTGCTCTTAACACACAAATTATAATTCTATCATTTTAATGAGATACTTCATCCATCTCTAGATTTCTTTGATATTCTTAATAATTTCGTTACAAAAGAACATTGTGTTAATTAAATTTCGTGCCTTATCCCATTGAGCCTGATCTTTGCCCTCCCTGAATTGTAAAGGAATTGCCAGACAATCTACTTTTATCTTTTTTCCGGATTATTTTTAAAGGCGCTTAAGTTTAAAGGGCAATGGACTTTTTAAACGATTTTTTGTCTTTTCTTTTAGTAAAAACGACACTAAGCTTGGCTATTAATCGTTCATTTGCCTTTGTAAAATAAAACCATGTCGTGGAGAATTTCACATTTAAGTTTATGGACATTTTTCTACAACGACATTTCTATTTCAAGTTTCAAGCATGTATTATTGCTTACCGCTTATATTGTAAGTATATAGTCATACATAAAGTATGTACTGAAGTCATATGTAAGACTAGCTTCCGCCAGTGGTATGCCCTTCACGAAGGAACTACCTACTACGCACACCCAGATAAAATGTAGCCTAAGCCTTCGTCAATTAATGGCCCTTCTAACATTGATATATTTTTTCAAATCATTCGAGTAATTCAACATACGAACACACTTTACAGTTATTTAATCATCATCCTCCGAGCCCTTTTTCCAACATGTTGGGGTCGGCTTCCAGTCTAACCGGATGTAGCTGAGATACCAGTGCTTTACAACGAGCGACTGTCCTATATGACCCCCGTTTCAGTTCTTTAATATTCGTGAAGATATATAACATTAGCAGAGATGAACGCTAATTAATGCTAATTTCCGTGTAGAACTAAAATCATGCTTTATCGACTAGACGACCTACAAATACTAAATAGCTGAAAATTACCAAATCGACGCTTTGAGTTCTGATCCACGCATCGCTTCATGCTAATTTTCATCGCATGCAATTAATGTTGTAATCTCTATTTGCATGCCATGAACTCCAAACACCATGGTATATTAAAAGACGAATGGATACAAAAGAAATAACGAAGTATTCCCATTCCGACACCAAAGCTATTCCCATTTCTGAACCGATCTGTAAAAAGTTTCAAAGTCCCGCTTGAGGATTTCACCCGCATCTTGGATGAACTGCTGTTATAAGCCTGTAATACCTATTTCCAGGGTACCTATCATTGTACTAAACATCTTAAGCAGAGTTTCATATTGCAACTATTGAAATATTTGGTTAACTAAATAAGCTCTCTATAAGACTTACTTTTTCATAACAGCCTGTAAAGTCTTCGTGGGCACAATTTCAATTATTTCCACGCAAGATACAAAAATCATTTTTGCTCTAATACCACTTTATTCAAAACTAGCTGACCCGGCGAACTTCGTACCGCCTAATTATTGGAGGCATATTTAGTAACTAGCTTCTGCCCGCGACTTCGTACGCGGATCCTGTCCCTTATGCCAGCGACTACGGGGTCAGCAAAATCAAAGATCGTCTGATATAGAATTTTAAGGGCCCGTTGACTTGAAAACAACGGAATACGCATAGCCATTACAACAGAAACGTACCATAAATTTAATTTTTGTACTTCAACGGCAAAAGCACAGCAGACTACCTAAACGCTGAGAACTGAACAGCAATAGACGTGACCATAGGGATAAAAGTAGTGATTCTAATTAGTCCGCATTTAAGATGTGTGTGGCAAAAATATTACACGTATTAATTACGTAAAAAAACATTAAATGTTACTGAGATGACAAAGTCGTGATGACTTAGTGGAAGTCGTGGTGGTTTAGTGGGTAGAGAACCAATCTCTCAAGTATGAGCGTGCGTCTTTGATTCCAGATCTGGCAAGTACCTGCCAATGCAAATTTTCTAAGTTCGTATTTTCTTTCTACGTACATTTTGGATACCAATGACCGTTATTTGGAGGGGATTTTAAACTGTAGGTTCCGGCTGTCATTGAACATTCTTGGCAGTCGTTATGGGTAGTCAGAAGCCAGTAAGTCTGACCAGTTTTACCAAGGGGTGTTGGGTTGAGCGGGTAACCGGGTTGTGGAGGTCAGATGGGCAGTCGCTCCTTGTAAAACACTGGTACTCAGTTGCATCGTGACTGGAAGTCGACCCTAACATAATTGGGACAAAGGCTCTTGAGATAATAACGACAATAATAATGATATATAAGCACCGCAGGACATCTGAGGCTGATGACGGGGAGTAGCGACCCCGCGGGGCTATATATACTGAGTCCTCCAAGGAGAGTATACTGTCCCCAATCTCCGGCCGGTCGGAGTGAACCATGACGGTGGTAGGTCTCACGCCTCTGGCTTGGCTTGGCCGTCCAGAGTGGAGTCGCTGGAGCAGGGTAAGTAGCCCTGCTCGGAGGATAGGTGCCTCGTGGTAAGTGACCCACAGGGAGCGCGTAATCTGCGTTTAAAATCCGCCGAGGTATCCTCGCCCTTCAGTCGTTCATGATGTCCCTGTTGCCCTCTTGTTGCTATTCAGTGACTGATTCCCGGGGGTCTGAGTCCGAGTCTCCACCTGCCATTTTTACATGTATCTAATACATTGTCATCAGCAGGTATCCTTAGTTCGCGTAGTTTCCCCATTCCTAGTCCATTAGCATCTCATCACAATAGCCCAAGTAGTTTTCATCCATAGTTAGCAATAGTTTAGCACTGAAACGGGGATAGTCCTTGGGTACATTCCTATAGTGTATAAAGGGATAATCGTCGGTTTTGTGTCACCATTTCATTAAAGTTGTCTCAAAAGGGCTTCAGCGTGTTGGCTTCGGCCCCACGTTTTCCTGCCGAAAATTCGGAACTCTGTCTGGTCGGTCGGTGGTCGGTCTGGAAGAGACATACAAAATAATAATGAGATATAACGCAACAAATTCGGAGAGTGGGGGCTCGTGACGCCACGTCTAGGTATATAAAATTTGTATTAAGCATGACTTAAAACAAAATTTAAGCGTGTTATATCTTCGTTATTATTTATTTGTGAGAAGAAGAAAAGAAAAAATACGTGCCCATTATTTTAGGGTTATCTAAAAGACGGACTAATTACTTTTTTTAATTCACCATACCTATTTCATAACATTCATTTCTATACATTTTAAGACAGTGTAGTATTGCTCTTGAAGTTCCACATCAGGTGTTCCAGATCTTCGATGTTTATTCGTCAATAGAGAGTGCTTATCAGATTGAACCACTTTTGCTAAAACGTCATATTTTTGTATGCTATAGTCTAGCTGGGCATCTAGGGTTCCACATCAGGTGTTTTACATCTTCAATTCTTATAAGTCAACAGAGAGTGCTTATCAGATTGAACAACTTTTGCTGAAACGTCATACCTCTATATGCTATAGTCTAGCTGGGCCCCTGGACTTCCACATCAGGTGTTTTAGATCTTCAATTTGTATAAGTCAATAGAAAGTGCTTATCAAATTGAACAACTTTTGCTAAAACGTCATACCTGTATATGGTACAGAGAAGCTGGGCTCTTGGGGTTCCACATCAGGTGTTCCAGATCTTCAAATTTATTATCTCAGCTGAAAATGCTCATCACATGAAACAATTTTTGCCATGGCACCATTTTTGTATCTCTTATAGTTTTGTTGGTCTGTTGGTGTTCTGCATCAGGTCTTCAAGTTTCGAAGATAAATTATAGCCTATATGTTGACCAGGCTTAATACTGATACAACAAAGAAAAAATCATTGAAATCCGTTCAGTAGTTCCAAAGATTAGCGTGTACAAACAAACAGACATACAGACATACAGACATACAGACATACAGACATTTTTTTTTTTTGATTTGTGCTCCATTACTGTTTCTAAACCCCACCCAATTATTATTTTTTTAATATATTCAATGTACAGACACACTTTTTTTACAGATTTATTATATGTATAGATGAAACTTTATCATTACAATATTTCAACAAAATCCACATAATGATTAAATAATTACATGATTATATTAATCATGCACTTTGTACATACAAACTGGTTTAATTAGGTTATTCGTTTGGAAATAAATAATCTGTATTATTTGAACAGGGATTTATTCATCCAATGTTTAATAAACGTGGTGTGTTGTAATTGTGATATTATTACATTTGTAGCTTATTTCTAGTAATTGTATATTAAGTATGATTAAGTTGAAGTGTGTAAGTGACCAGAAACAATGTAAAATGTAAAAGACAATTTGTAGTTTTAACGAAAGAATTACAGGTTGATAACTGATCCACTTAAAACTTACGTATTTCACAAATTTAATTTAATATTCAATTATCCATTCTTATTCTCAAACAATACAAAATATTTCAAGTAAAATTATTACGCTGTACAATAATAAGAAAATGGAACGTCGGAGCTACCTTCGAACATTGTTTAACTCCAAACTTTTCAATCACTATACTGTAATGCGGTTTGCTTTTCAACTCGACTGAGTACTCGACCGCGCACTCGTCCGCCCCGCAATAATTCACTCACTCACTGAACTTCACAAATTACAAAGTGAATAATTTTAGTCGAGTCCTTTTGGCATTTGAGTGAGTGAAGCAAGTGGATTAAAGTGAACTGAGCATGGTCTGAATTTTGGCAAACATATAATAAGATGCACGTGTTTTTTTAATTAGATTTGACGCCATATTTTATTCGTGTGTTCTATTTGTGACTAGTAATTATAAATTGTACTTAAAATTATAATCTAATACTTTAATGACATAATCCTTATTTGTGGCTTAAGCTTCGAGAGTTGATAATCATATTTCGTATTAAATTGACTGTCATTTTGTATATGACAGAGTAGTAAAAGTAAGTAATTGAAGTATAATTGAACTTTAAACCACAGCTACTTTGAACTTTGATAGAAAGTTAAACATGTTTTTGTAAGCATTTGCCATTAGGTACACATACACTAGACAGTGAAAGTCTTCATAAATAAAGCTTACATAAATTAGACAAGTCTCATACTTCAGACTTTACTCGAAAAGAACGCCAAACAATACCTGAAAATATAGGCAGTATATCTTTGTTTTTTTTACTTCAATATTTATTTAACCAATATTAAAACCTGAAATCAAAATTCTACCATATTTTATTTAACTTTAGCTACTCTCTTTGTAGATATTCAGTTTCAAACGTAGTCTACTGTCCTAAAAGCAAGTGTCAAACGAAGCATAGCCAACTTCTACAGAAATTGAAACGGCGGTTCCTTGCTTTAACCGGTAAATGCCAATAAGAAAGTAAACTCATTAGCGAAGTTTTTGCGGTAAACCATGTCGGTGTCACTGGCTATAAATTATTTTATTGCCACGGTGATTTATTTGCCATTCAACTTCATAAGGACTTATTAGTACTTAAGTTGAGTTCTAAGCTAAAGAATTACGTAGCGAGCGAAAATCTATCTTAGCGTTAAGAGTTAGGGCTGATAATTGAATACTTCTTTTATGTGCCTTCTTATAAATTATGTAAAGGAATTGTCGTTCTTTGCTGTGTCTTGCTTATATATTTACAGTATGTCCTGAAATATGATTACCTACTTCATGGAAAAGGATAAGATATTATCACAAAGTCAAAGTCAAATGTTTCTACGAGTATAAGCAACGTAGGGTTAACAGCCAATCATGAGAATTAGAAAAAACTCTAGACCAAGGTTGCTAAGTTATACCTAAAACCTGCATCGTTACGTGAAAGAGTTCGTTTTAGACCAAACAATTGACTGCCGGGGCTGCGGGATTGTTCGAAAGAGTTACCGCGGCCCTGGTACATAACAAGCCTACGACGGAATACGACGGTTTTTAGTCAGTAAGAGTCTGACACTCCCTCACCGCTGCTAACCCACAGCGGGAGGGGTCATTTGATGATTTTTGACGTCGATAAAAAAAAATGAATACCGACCGGCTCTATAATTGAATAACTGTAGTATGTTCTACGTCTGTTTACAGAACATTGATTGAATCATTGGCTTTCAGTAAGTTGTGGTGTTGGTTTGGTTTAGTTTGGTTTTCCCATATGTGAGGAAGATTTTATGTGAAAAGCTTATAATGAACTGTAAATTGCTATCGTGGTTTTCTTGTAGTGTAGAGCTTACATATATGGCCGCAAAACCGCGGATTACAATCGGCTATAATTTTATATTAAAAGGCGATAAGAATGAAATGCAACTATGTGCGACTATGTTTAAAGGTTAAAATACCTTTTTGATAGGAAATTATCAGATAACCTCTCTCGTTGTGTGTGGGGAAAGTATCAGACCTTGACTTACTAAAACTCATTCTTCTGTTCACCTTCTATCCTTAAGGAGCCGTCTGACAACCAGGACTGTATCTTTCTAACAATCCCACAGCTTGACGTATCGTATCTGCCGTTCATTTTTCGCACAGGTATATTGCTACATACTTAATTTGTCAAACTGTATCAAGAAGATTTCAGACCGCTCTGATAATACCTCTAAAAGTGAATAAAAATACTTAATCTTTATTAACCAAAGCAAATCAGATTACCTCCAAAAAATCTAAAATTTCACAATTTTAAGATTAAATTTCCAAAAAAAAAAGTATGGTCCGTTAATTACATTTACATAATTAGAAAATGTTTTCATTCCTGAGAGAACTTTAAATGGTTTCGCTCTGTCTGAAAACCATTGTTATTCGTATTTTGAACTCGTGTTAATGATTTATTTTCATTTTTATTGGATCACTAGCTGGTGCCCGCGACTTCGTCTGCGCAGGTTTAGTATTTCGAACAATATGTTTACAAATTGTAGCCTAGGTGTTATTCTGATGTATAAGCTATATTATTGTAGTTTCATTAAAATCCATTCAGTAGTTTTTGCGTGAAAGAGTAACAAACATCCATACATCCATACATACAAACTTTCGCGTTTATAATATTAGTAGGATAAAGTATGTAGTTAATTATCAGAATAAGGTTGTATGACCCTCGTTAAATATAAAGGTACAAAGGTGTATGAAAGGCCCGGCGCCTATTGACAGCAAGGTACTTTTAAGCGATGAATAAAAAAAATATTATCATAATTTTAAAGAACTAAAATTTTAATTTCAATGTTAAAAAGAGCCTTTACGTGTCGTGGTGGCCTAGTGGGCAAAGAACCAACCTCTCGAGTATGAGGGCGCGGGTTCGATTCCAGGTCAGGCAAGTACCAATGCAACTTTTCTAAGTTTGTATGTACTTTCTAAGTATATCTTAGACACCAATGACTGTGTTTCGGATGGCACGTTAAACTGTAGGTCCCGGCTGTCATAGAACATCCTTGGCAGTCGTTACGGGTAGTCAGAAGCCAGTAAGTCTGACACCAGTCTAACCAAGGGGTATTGGGTTGCCCGGGTAACTGGGTTGAGGAGGTCAGGCAGGGCAGTCGCTCCTTGTAAAGCGCTAGTACTCAGCTACATCCGGTTAGACTGGAAGCCGACCCCAACATAGTTTGGGAAAAAGGCTCGGAGGATGATGTTAAAAAGAGCCTTTACTATGATGACAGCAAAACGACAACTTACACAGACCACGATTTGATCGTTGGAAAAGACAAGGCAAGATGAGAACTGCCTAAGTTACGGCATTTTTCGAAAGAGAAACCTCGACCCCGGTATACAAAGGGATGACGGTATACTTCCTATAAGAAACAAAGATGGGTATTAGTACTATTAGTCAGTAAAAATCTGATATTCCCTTCCACCAACCCAAAGGGAGAGGTTCTCTGACGACTACCCATATCAAAAAAAGTTATATAGGTACAGGATGGGTCCCAATCTATGACAGAAAATAAAATGAGGCCATTTTTGCTCTCACAAACTTCTACCAAATAGGATTTTAATTATACCCCAAAACTCAGATACAGTTTAAAGGGCTGTTTTAAACTACAGTAGTTCAATTAGCATGGAAACTAGGTTAATTGGAATTTGGGAAATAATGAACTTATATTTTATTTGGTTACAAATTTTGCGTATTTTTTCGTAATTTTTGCACATATTTTCTTGTTTAAATGGATTAAATTAATAGTGGCGTAAATAAAATATTTTGTGCTGTTGGATATTGAAAATTCGATACGTAATTGAATTGTTGGATAAATTAAATAGTTAGCATATGAATTATTTTGATAAATTATTACACTACATACAGTCATGGTCAACTAATTAAAGACACCCCCCGAATCGAAGTAAAACAAATAGTTATGGTACTGACATGAGCTTAAGCACGGTATAAAATGTAATGTAATTATTTATTAAAACAAACATTACATTGTGTTCTTTAAATTAAGGACAAAAAATATTTGCTTCTTTTTATACTTAAGATACACCTAACGCTCTGTGGGAACTGAACACTAACTTTTGTAGCGGATACTTGGCTGGTCAGCTAATTAAAGACAGTAAGAGCCGAGTAAAAAAAACGAAAGATAGAAACAGTCACCATATTTTTTTTAAGTGAGTAAACTTCTTATGAGAACTCAAATTAGGTAATAACTTAAGTTTTCTTCATTAAAATTATTCATTTTAGTCCAATCAATATGACAAAAACAAAACTTGCTGTGAGTAAAATATTTTAGGCTTTTTTTATAAAGTTTTGTCATGCCGATTCATTCGTACCACTTGAAGTATAATAAGGACATGGTAATGAATTTACTATTGCACACGCTTTGTTAATTACACTTAAAAAAACTGGGTTTAGGAACAACTGAAAACGGACGCCAAGGAAAACTTGTCCGCAAACAGACTTTACAGTGGTGTTATAAGAAAATAGTGAACCATTTACATGATTCGGTACTGGTTCTTTTGGGAGTCTTCTTATGCTAAAAGGACAACAAATGTGTCTGCAGAACTTTTAGACTACAACCGGGTCGGGAAAAGCTGTAGGGCATGGGTATCTGAAGATGTTACTTTTGGGAAAGCACCGCGTGTCCAGACTGTAGTTGGCGTTTTCTATCAAAGGTGAAAGTTGCTCTGAACAAGTATTAAAAAATGATTTTTTTATCTGATAAAACAAAGGAATTTGATGAATTCTGAAAAAATAAATTGATTTTAGTCACCTCCAAAACATGTGATAGAACCAAAGTACACCAAGAAAGTTCTCAAACGTAGGAGGCGAAAATGTTATAGTGTGGGGCTCCTCGCCACTGTTTAGTGTAAGACGTATTATTAAAAATAGGCGAATTCAAGTACTATTATACTTCAGAAACAAGCATATTGTTATAAGCTAAGCATAATTTACCGGCCATTAGGACTTTCCAAATTAGAAAAGTTCTGAAAAACACTGCAAGAGTAGTAAAATGACTCTTTGATAGGGCAACTTATGACGGTTTTGGTTTGGCCTAATGCAAATCCAATTAAACAAAAACTGGTAATACGCGGAAGATACCATGGCAATAAGTCGTACATGGAACATCGATCAATTTTATACAGATTTTAATTAAGCATGAAAGAAAATTCCCTTAGCGACTTCTACAAAACTGACCGTTTGCTCGTTCAGGAATGTCGTACTGTTATTGAGGTAAAAAGAAATAAACCAAATATAAATACTTATTGAAATGTTTAATTATAGTGAAGGGAATGCTATTGTAGAAAGGTAACTTCAATAATATTAATAATTTCTACTTCTTCCTCTGAGCAAATGCAGTGTCTTTAATTAGATTACCAGGCCTCGTTATGGATCATACCGCCCGAGATTCGGATAAAGCGAAAAAAAACTAGTCGCGGGGGAACGAATATAGTCATTAGTTTTAACATTCCACAATGCCCCCTTAAATATAGAAATTTTCAATGGCAATCTGAAAAAAGAAATACAGATGAAAAGTCCTGGTAAGTTAAGATTCCAACAGTGTCTTTAATTAGTTGACCATGACTGTATTTACAGGTCAGGATATTTTCATTTTTATTATCAAGGAAAAATACAAATTAATAGTTAATACTGAGTTGATTGATTACTTTATCCTTGTTATTTACCAATGGTAATTTTAGTGAATTATCACTGTCAAACGATGGTTTTAACCCTCGATACTTTGTGAGTCCTTAATTAAATAGCTGATTTTGATACAAATTGTTAATATAAAGTTCATCTGAAACACTTTAAGAAGGAAGGAGGCCCTTCAGTATTACTCAAACACTAATACAAACCAAGATACGATGTAACCTACGGAAAAATATTGGTCCTTAATTAATTAAAATAATTATAATAAAGAAACATTTCGTCAACATACAAATATGTAGTGTACAGACTTCTTGGTCATCTCCTCATTTCTTTCTTTTTTTATTCTTCCTGTCGACGGGTTTCGCTTTTGTTTTTTTTTCACTTCTGTCTGTCAAAATATTAGTATCGCCCGCGGTTCGTCATGCGAGTAAAAAACTATGAAAAACCCTTGCTAGAAGTGCTGACTATTACAGGCATCGAGTGCCTCGTCGTTAGCAGATTCTTTCCCGTCCACTTCCCTGTCCCAGGTAAGTTTCCCTTTTCCAATCATACTGAGAGTCACGGTGTTTCAACGGAGATTGCAGTATTGCCAGTAACTTCTCCAGGGATCCGACTGTCCATGTAATATGAAAACTGAACTCTTTAGTATCAATTTCCTCAAATAAGTTGACATCACAAAACTAGAGATGAGCTTTACCGATACCGGATATTTGATTGCTGATTGCCATCTCGATTACGATGTTTTTGATCGGAAAACGACATATTACAAATCAGGCTTCAATGGATCTGTTTATGTGATGTATAAAGTATCGTAGGTAGGTATATGGATAAATAGTCACCACTCTAGACTACGATTCCTGATCGTTTTAACTCGTAGGTATGTTTATCCAAGCATGATAAAATTTAAAATTACTTGTTTTCGGATTTTAAAATACATAAAAACGTGATTATTTAAACAAGGCGAATTGTGAGGTAACTCAACAAAAAATGCACATTGAGAAGTTACAAGATTTATCAGGTTTAATTTTATCAAACATGTCTTCAAAATCAATTTTTTGATGGAGTGTCAAGGAGTAAGTTCAAGAGTTCCATCATGCAAACATTGCATACAATTTTATTGATGATTAAACGAACTTACCTGAAGTGAAGTTCAATCCCAATTACACGAAGGCTCTGTCCGAAGAGATCAAGAACAACTACGTAGTAACGCGCAGGTACTACACTATCCATCCACTGAATTTGAAATAAAAAAATAAAGATTGAAAACCAACAACTGTCAGCGCCCTCTCTTGGTAGGTAGGTCATTTAGTTAAAAGTAGAGAACGGAATTACTTACGATTACATACTTACAACGCATTTGGGTATCAATTGAACACACCTAGTTGTTCAAGTACGGGATCGGGCGGGTGTTGATCTCTTCGGACAGAGCCTTCGTGTAATTGGGATTGAA
Source organism: Helicoverpa zea (assembly GCF_022581195.2). NCBI lineage: Eukaryota > Metazoa > Arthropoda > Insecta > Lepidoptera > Noctuidae > Helicoverpa > Helicoverpa zea. The sequence continues at coordinate 1,829,113 of NC_061462.1, forward strand.
CTTCACTTCAGGTAAGTTCGTTTAATCATCAATTACACTCTGCTCTGTCCTCGAGATCAAGAACAACTACGTAGAACTTGAAAGCATTCAGTTGCGTTGTATGTATGTACGGTTTTGTTATTTTATGACTGAATAAAAGAAAATAAAGAGCATGTAATAGATTATTCATTAATTATATATTTATTTGTTTTACAATACTTAATGATTACTTATGGGAATTACACAAGTAGGTATGCTACATACTTACTAATTTAAATTAGATACTATTGAGAAAAAGGCATTCTTTACATTTACTGTAAAAATAAATTTCTTCTATCGGAATAAAAAGGGGTAATTAAGATTCTAAAACTGATACAGCAAAATCATTGGCATTAACCGTTAGGACTGGTCTTTGATAAAACCTTGCAAATACTGATGAGGATCCACTCCAGCCTGCTGTTTTTCTAATTAAATCTATGGATACGCCTAATCTTAGAGCAGCTGAAGTAGATGCATGTCTAGTTGAATGGGCTTTGAATTTACTGGTATCAACACCACTGTCACATAAAACATTTTTAATCCAGCGGCTCAAAGTCTGTGAATTTACCGAATTATAGGGGCTTTTATAACTTATGAAAAGGTTTTCTTGTGCGCCTCTAATTGTCTGAGTCTTCGAAATATATGCTCTGAGAGCTTCTGCCGGGCATATTTCTGGCTGCTGGCTAAAAAATGGTAAATGAAGACAGGGTTGTGTTGAGCCAATACGCGAAGTCTTAATCAAATCTGGGATCTTAATAGATATGTGGTCTGAATTAACACTGATATTCTTAATATTAATTTTTGAGATGGTCTGAACCCTGTGAGCAGTCACTAATGCGATCAGTGCAACAGTCTTTTTGGTAAGACATTCTAAATCTAACTTATCGTTGGGATAAAATTGAGACAAATGATTTAGTACAATAGACGGATTCCAGGTTTCATTATATCTAGGCAGTGGTGGTCTAAGTTTATAGAAACCTTTAAATAAACGTATGATTCTATCATCAGTTCCGATTCTTGAACCAATAATCAAAGATAAGGCTGACCGATAACTATTCAAAGTTCCGTATTGGGCCCCGTTATTAAATTGCTTCGTAAGAAAATATATGATATTAGGGACAGAAGCTTCATATAAATCAACACTGTGAGATTGGCAAAAAAGGAACCATCTTTTCAAACCTGTATCATACTGCTTCATGGTATTATTGGAAAGTGAAGCGTACATTATATCAATAGAAGCAGTCGGGATGCCTCTTCTTAGAAGTGCCGTCCTGACAATCTGCCTGCAGCCAGGGTAAGCCGTGGAGGTGGAGGTCTGTGGGAACATGACAACAGAACTTGGTCACATGATTCAAACAGAATAATATCTGATACTAATAAACTTTCGAACAGCGGAAACCAGGGTTGAGTAGGCCAGTATGGAACAACGACAATGCCTTCAGCCTCATCCGTGATTATCTTTCTCAAAGATTTTAAAATCACAGAAAAAGGTGGAAAAGCATAAAAATTTAGATTGCGCCAATTTAGTGTGAAAGCATTAACGGTGTAAGCGTCAGGGTCTTTCTTCCATGACACATATAAGTCACACTTTCTATTTATTCTAGATGCAAAAAGATCAATAGATGGTGAACCAAACTTGTGAATGATTTTACTGAAGGCACGATTAGTTAGCTCCCATTCTACGTCAGGATGCGTGGCCCTAGATTCAGCATCTGCGATTTCATTATTTTCTGAGCTTATATAAGAAGCAAAAACATAAATATTTCTCTGCTCGCACCATTGCCAGAGCTCCCTAGCAATTTTATTTAAATTAGGAAACCTAATACCACCCATTCGATTAATATACGATATTGCGGTAGTATTATCGATGCGCAAAAGGATCTGACAATTTTTTAGGTGTTTTGCAAATATCTTGAGGCCAAAAAAGGCTGCCATGAGTTCTAGCAAGTTGATATGCAGATCCTTTTCTACATCACTCCACTGTCCGTTAGACGTCTCATCTCTACATGCCACCCCCCACCCTGTTTTGCTTGCATCTGAAAATATTTCAAGCAAATATTTTTCGTCACGAATAGGGTTGACACTATTTTTGACAGCGTTTAACCACCACAGTAAATCCTGACGAATGTGTGAAGGTATATCCATAAAACTTTCATAATCGTTAGACCTAAGCAGAACTAAGTATTTACACCTTTCCAATTCCTTTGTATAAAGCCAACCGTATTGGATAGCTGAACAAGCAGAAACCAGAAGACCCACTAGGCGAGCAAGAATTCTAATTTTGCAGCGGTTAAGGGTCATAAAATTATTCACCTCTTCTATGATGTGCGACTTTTTCTTATCAGTTAACTGTATATGAAATAACTCTGTGTTAATAATGAAACCTAAATATTTACATGAAGTCTGTGGCGTCAATGAACTTTTTTCGATGTTAACAACAAATCCCAAAGATTCTAAAATTAATTTTGTCGTCTGAACATTTTTTAAGCATTCTTCATAAGTCTTTCCAATACAACATATGTCATCTAAATAAATAGTTGAAAAATATCCTAAGCTTCTCAGTAATGCCATCACGGGCTTTAGCAATTTGGTGAAGACATATGGAGCTGTACACAAACCAAATGGAAGGACGTTGAATTCGTAAAGATTATTATCCAAACCCTTAATATATGGTATTTGAAAACGCAAAAATTTACGAAATTCTTTATCAATTGGGATCAAGAAATATGCGTCCTTTAAATCTAACGTGGCTAAATAACAATTTCTAGAAATTAATTTTATTGTTGTTCGTAAATCTTCTAACTTGAAGTGATTTGTATTTATAAATGTATTTAATTTTTTAAGATTTAATATAAAACGCTGTCTTCCATCTGGTTTGGGTACAAGAAAAGTGCTTGAGACATATTGTCCCGGACATGGTACACATGGTGATACGGCACCCATCTTAATTAGATCAGTGACAATCTCCCTATAAGCTTTTAATTCATTTTTATTTAAGATTGGTGCCGATGGGGTATTATTTTGCTGTACGTAAGTATGGAAAGGTATTTTATAACCCCTTATCCAAGATAAAAGTAGCCCATCGCTGGTGATAAGACGCCACCTATCGATGAAGTGTGACAAACGTCCTGTATGACTCACCGGCTCTATCGGCGGTGCGGTGCGTGGGTCTGTGAGCGCCTGTAGGGTGCGCTCGGCTGCGGCCGCGGCGGCGGTGGGGCGCGACGCTGTTGGCGCGGGTACTCCGGTCGGGTCGGAGCAGGCGCTGTCGAACGTCTCGCCGCAACTCCCGTCTGCCTGCTCATGGGTGGAAGTGGGCGCCGCGAGTTTAAATTCTGCGTCTGATTGGTTAATCTTCTTGACGGTCCAGGTATAGGTGCTACAGTCTTCATTTCTGCACCTGTTTTATTAATCGCTTTTGCCGCCTTTAACAAGTCACCCAGTTGGCTACCAAAAAGATGGCTATCAATTTTTGCTTCGTACAAGTGATCTTTTATTTCTTTTTTGATTGAAGAACAGACAAAACTCCTACGAATCATGGATTCTGTATGTTGCAAGTCACAGGCTAGTTTACCGGCGTCAGTTAATGATTTAATAAGCGATATGTTTGTACTATCGGTGGATAAAATCTGTGAAAGGGCATCTCCTACACAAGCTATTATCAATGCGATTTGCTTCTGTTTATTTTCGATAGCTTTATCTTTCTTGCTGAGAACCTCAGACAAAGCTGCTTTTACCTCCTGATTGAGAGCAGGAGCATCGATATTCTTGCAGTTTTGTGGGATAGAATGTTTATCAAGAATCTGTTTTCTAGCTTCCTTAGAGAGACCATTCGTCGCTGTATGCTCCCACCTGATAGCTAGATTTGAATTCAAGGGTGGGCCAAATTTTTTATCGTTTATGGGGGCTTCCCCTAATATTTCTAAAATGTCATCAGGAAGAGAATCCTCAACTGTATCGTTGTCCGCTACTTGCGCGGTCGCCGCTGCAGTATCAGGAACAATAGAGGCTGATAAATCTGGAGGTTGCTCCGATATATTGACCACGTCATTAAGTGGGGCGTCATCCACGACATGGTGGTCTATATTTTGTGCGGCCTCGTTAGGTTGATGAGTTAGCGCGAGAGATGACGAGCGTTCTTCACCAGGGTGGGTTCTGTGAGGTTCGTCTGAAATGGGCATTATTGCCTTTAATTGTAATTGCTCGCATAATTTGTTATTTGACATTTATGCGGGGAACTATGACGGAAGCATTCCATTGTAATGCTCACAATCATCTTATTACAGCATTGGTAACAATCCCTGTGGACTGAACACAGCTTGTTGTTATCAGATGGCGGAAACATTCCATTAAAATGTTCACAACCAACAAAGTATATTTATGTTAATAGTTTATGAAATAATGTGGGTAGTAATCGTTAGAACTCGACTTAGCTTGTAGGAACATTCCGTTATAATATACTACCACGAAAATAAAATTTCTAAAATTAGGAGGGTAGATTCAACATACCGAAACAAATAAATCTTTCTTATGGAAAAAAACCGTAGTATTCATGAAATCGGCTAATTAATAGGCACTTACCTAAGATTTTTAACGAATCCTGTGAAGATGAGCGAAGACGGTGTGCTCGCCTCTTCCGTAACTTTCTTTCGCTTTTTCGGCATAATTGTAACTTTAAGCTTGATTAACACAGTAATAAACACTTACGAGTACCTATAAGATGGATTTTTTAATGAAAATAATAATTATTTGAGAGGAACGAAAAAATGTGGCGGATAGTGTGAGCACTAAAACGCGAATGACCTACCTACCAAGAGAGGGCGCTGACAGTTGTTGGTTTTCAATCTTTATTTTTTTATTTCAAATTCAGTGGATGGATAGTGTAGTACCTGCGCGTTACTACGTAGTTGTTCTTGATCTCGAGGACAGAGCAGAGTGTAATTAAATTATGCTGTCTTTTGAGTTCAACAAAGTTGTAAATAAAATGCCGTATATTATAATAAAGTTTCATAAAGCAAAACACTCAGAACGTGAAAGTAAATGATTAAAAACAGCCGTCGGTTGTAATTACTTCTATTGTTCATTAATTGAGTTTTAAATTAACGAAGCGGACACTATTTTAATTATAGTCTTAATTTAAAGCGGTTATACTACGCCCCACGTTTTATTTTTACATTACAGAAATTCTAGGAATATTTATAATTTTCAATTTTATAACCGTTAGTTAATTATTGAATCATCCTCCGAGCCTTTTCCCAATCATGTTGGGGTCGGCTTCCAGTCTAACCGGATTCAGCTGAGTACCAGTGCTTTACAAGAAGCGACTGCCTATCTGACCTCCTCAACCCAGTTACCCGGGCAACCCGATACCCCTTGGTTAGACTGGTGTCAGACTTACTGGCTTCTGACTCCCCGTAACGACTGCCAAGGATGTTCAGTACAGCCGGGATCTACAGTTTAACGTGCCATCCGAAACACAGTCAATGGTGTCTAAGATATATTTAGAAAGTACATACAAACTTAAAAAAGTTGCATTGGTACTTGCCTGACCTGGGATAGTTAATTATTGAATATTAAATTAAATCACATTTTCCTTGGATGGTGGACGATCGGCGCAATGACAGCCAAGTCCGGATTCTGAATTAAGCAAAAATATATTATTTAATTGTAATTTGTGTAATTATAAATTTTAATTTATGAAATAAGTTTATAAAATAATCTATTAGCCATATTGTGACTTTTTATCCAAATTCAATAATATTTTTTTATCTTCTATTTTTCTTTCACTATAAAAATCCTTAATCCCAACTTAAAAGGTTCTAGAGAATTTAAAAGGGTTACTTAAACTGTAAAGCGTTTAAAACCAATAAGCTTTAGTTTCATGCAAATAACTCGATTGATTTTATTGCAATACCTCGTGATTTTAAACTACGTGCTCTGTTATTTTAAGTACATAAGTTGACCTATCTGCCCTACTTGATAAAGTTTATTTACCTGAATAACTGACATTGGTAGTACTTACTCCTGTATAAAGAGGCTAAGTTTCACTCTATTATTAGATACTAAGAATTCGTCACTAAGTACCTGCGCTTATTATTATTTTAAAAACACGATTGTGTATTATGCAGTGCCCACACTTAAAAAAGATCATGGCGGCACATCCGATATTGTTGAAAACCCCGAATCTAGTTTGCGGACCAACAATCTTATTTATATAAGTCATAGATAAAGTAAGCACATCTTTACAACAGGCATCATTGCTGCTCACCAAGAACCACATTTGTAGCCACACGAAATCGAACAAAAAAACGTCTTACACCTGGGCACAAATATTCTAGACACCTATATGTATTTGAAAACCCCTTCACGTTACATAAAGGTGCATTCCCAATTCGAAGAAGCAAAGAGGCGAGAACGAGAAAGAGCAGATTCCAGCACCAGACGCGACACAAGATATCTCTAGAAAAAGTACTCGCCCGAACATTGCCCGAGGAATCCAATAAGTGAAGGACGCAGACATTAAAATATTGAAAGGCGACGAAAACTTTTCTAATAAAAAACGCTCCATTTGTTAAAATGAAAAACGATTTCCACTTTTCGTCCCTGTCTAACTTCTAGGAAACTTGGGTTTGATGCAAGGGATAATCACCTTTATTACGTCGTCATAATGTCGAGATTAGGGAGATAAAGTGAGATTGTAGTGTTAACAAGTTAATCATTATAATTGGCTTGGTTCTCGAGGAGGATAATATTGTGTTAGCTGCTAGCTTGAAGCCTAAGTTACGAGTTGGGATCCAATATACTTTGAGACGTTCGACTTGATTAAGTCTATTATTTTTACGATAAAATTCTAATCTTCTTTATTCAATCAAGTTTGAAGCTGATTTATTTAAAGTAAATAATCGATTTGCCTTACTTAAACATACCTATTTATTTTTGAACTTGAAAATAAATTAAGATTGGATTTAAAATAGTAAATTGCCTCCAGAAAAGTAGGCATATTTTCTTCACCTGCTTTAATAATTCCTACGTCATAAAGTTCCAAAATTGAAACCACAATATTGAAACACATTTTTCAATTACATATACTTAAAATGTAAACCTCTTTTCAAAACTCTCTTCTTAAAAACAAAAGACGCAAGAACGAAATGAATTGTTCGAAATTTAATTTCAAACTTGTAAAAATATTCTTCATTCAAAGAATACCACAGGTTAATAATAGAGAAAAGTTTAATAATGCTCTAAGGAGGTTTACTACCTGGCAAGTTGGGAGTAGCGAAACTACCAAACCACCGCGTAATACTGGAAGTTGTGCTGTCAAGGTACAATTTCCTACACTATTATGGCTGGGACAAATCTGTAGGTACGCTCAACACTCTTGTTTGGTAGTACACTGAATCCGACAGTGACATGCACTTAAAGAGTTCAGTGAACTCAATTTATTTGTATGTAGTATATTACATGTAAGTTTGTGCGTGTGTGTGTGTGCGAAGGAGTCGTTTGCAAACTTGTATTAGTTGCAGTAGTCAGAAGTTGTGTCGTTTCTCAGTCGCTTGGACCACAATAAGAATAATTGTTCAAACAAACATTTATATTCTGTCAACAAATTGTAAATAAATAGTATAAACTTTTACTAAAATAAAGACACGATTATCCTAATGGTTTTTATTTCCCAGTTTGCTGACCGATTTTCCAAAACGGAGGTTCTCAATTCAAACGCGCAGGTTAACCCGGAATATATTTCTGACTAATACAAGTAGACTAAGTCCCAAAAGATAATGCCTGAAGTTATAATAATATTTCTATCACAATCATAGATTTTCTCTGAACATCGTAGAACACTAACGAGTGACACCCACATTGGCAACTAATAAGGATATTCGATACTACAAGGACATACTAAAAAACCGGCCAAGTGCAAGTCGGACTCGTTAACGAACGGTCCCTTAACACTATCTGCAAAACGAGGAAAAATATCACGTTGGCCTTTTTGTACTTTATTGCAATTTTCAGTATTTGTTGTTATATTTAGCAGCTACAGTAATACCTACATCTCTGTAAAAAGTTCAACTAACTATCACGCTTCATGAGATTCTTACAGCTTGGTGACAGAAGGACATAGAAGTCTTAGTAATAGGGTCCCTAAGACCGAGGGTCCTTAGTTAAGTTGCCCTTTTGGGTACGGAACCCTAAAAGAGACATATATTTCCAGATAAAACGTACGCGGCAATTTAGTCTAGACATGAGCTATTTTAAGGACTCTGTCGTCTAGACCGGTTAGAGATTATCACTTATGTATCAAATATGTATTTATCTATATACATTTCTGATTAGGAACAAGTGGAATACGTATGTGATTGATTCCAACATTTTTATCCCAGTACGTGAAATTCCTACTTTACTTTTGTGAAACCTTGTAAAAACTCGTAGCAACTTCAACAAATTATATCTAAATAACTAAACTTAACAAAAAAATGAAAATGTCACGACCTTGAGAAAACCTCGCATAGAAAAACATGTTTGTTTTACAAAGCTCTTAGTAATCAGAAACCAAACGCTTTCGAACCTTCGAGAACCCATAAGGATAAAATAAATAAAGCTACCTACCTGTCAAACGATTACAGGAATTCCTTCGAAGTGTTTTTTTCTAAAACATTCCAGGAAAAAACTACCTAAATATGAAAAAAATCTATTTAACACTTCTCGGGACCCAAAGGCTGTTTTTGCACAACGAAAGTGCAATTCCATCCAACGTGCCTTTTGGGTACATTACTGAGTGACAGCGATGAGGACCGATTTTTTGGTACTCTTATACCTAAGGTTTAAGTTCTTTATAAGTTCTATGCGTGTATATATGTTACGGGTAATGCTAGAAGGTGGAGTAAACCTAGGTTTAGCCGGGTTAACCTAGTATTACCCAAGCTTCTTGGGTAAAGTCCGAATAATAAGTAAAATAAATTTTAATTCGGGGTTTACCCATGCTCACCTAGGTCTACCCAACTCTGACTGGGTAATGTTAGTTGTTGCGTAATTTTCGAGACCGTGGCGTAATTCTAAGAAGGTGTAATTGCAAAACAAAATGTACCACAAAGAAGTGTTCATGCAAAGCTGCAGGAAAATTGTGCAATTCTAAATGTCACAGCAGTTTATCTTGCTCAAATAAATAATTTCATTTTGAACAACAACGACCGTTATTAGTTTTTTCTATTAAAGCTATTAAGTTTATGCTCTTCAAGCGATTACGATCGCTTTTGTATGTTTTTTAAACAATTAATGTTTAAAATTACCTTGGATTCTAATTTCACTAATTAATTTGTCAAATTTTTAACATTACCCAGTCAGAGTTGGGTAAACCTAGGTGAGCATGGGTAAACCCCGAATTAAAATTTATTTTACTTATTATTCGGACTTTACCCAATAAGCTTGGGTAATACTAAGTCAACCCGGGTAAACCTAGGTTTACTCCACCTTCTAGCATTACCCGTAACATATACACAAGTTTAGTTTTAGGTGTTCGTGTGTATAGCCAACAGCATATTAATTTAAAAAATACATGAAATCAATTTAGGGTCCCCCACTTCAAACTAAAAGGAACAATATTATTTATAAATCCCCCGTCCCCCGTTTACCCTCCATATCTTTATTTCAGTCCTTTGTCAAACAATTTCAGTTTCAACTTGATATTGAATAAGTTTTGTAGAAAGGATAAACTATGAAGATAGTCTGAAGATGTCCAGTTCTGTATGACTTATAGCTACCTAACTATCGGCTAGATTAAAAGACTATTCGTATAGAATATTTTCCATGCAATATTTTCTGACCTTCTTGTTGTTGATTCTGTAAACAAATTATGTAATAATCGTATCACAATATCACTGCTAGGCCTAGCTTTTCATTTGTTTTCATACAAAATTTCGATCAGGTAACGAGAAATATAAGAAATTAAGTGATTCCTCTTGTTTTGAGAAAATTCTAGAAAAACATGTAAAATAATAATTGTTGTTATTTGTTTATTGCGTATAATTGACTAAGCTAAAGTGCAGATGACGTCATCAATATTCCAAAGAATTAAACTTTTAACTTTCGTGCTACCAATTTACAATATCCATCCCATTTTTTATCCAAGCTTAATCAAATAAAACCGAAAAAATATTACATTTTAGTTAACAATTTTTCCAAAAATTTATCATGCAAATACATCGTTGTGTAAATTCCATTTTATTACTTGAAAAAAAATATTATTCGTTTTGCTGCGAGACTGTTAATCATAGGAGCTTAAAATCCATATATCATGAACCTTTGACAAGCACGTCGAAACAAATAACGGCTGAATGTGCGATTTAGTGAAAATATTTTATTTTTGTGCAGATACGAAAAGTACGAAAATTCACTCTCAGCCATAAATTTGACTCCTTTGTGATTCTTCTATCTTAATCTTATTCCAAATTGGTGTTGTATCTATTTAACATTTATTTTGTTTTATTTATGCTTGCAACACAAAATGTTTTTCTAATTCAATGATTTGTTGTAGTTGAATATTTAAACAAAGTTTATTTTATTCACAACTTTTCATAAGCATCTGGACGGCAAGAACCCTTTAAATATAACATAGAGCCTCATTGAAATAAATTAGACATACACATGTGTTCTTGTCATACTAGCTTAACCTGCTAGGCTAGATTGTAGACCATAACCATAACATAAGAAAAGGTGAGACATATGCTTACCTATTTTACCTACAAATTACTACTTTTCTTTCTCACGCCTGATGTCACACACAACAAAATTGAACGAGGATATGAGTGTCTAAGAAAATAATTTCACCTGTCTAGACTTTCATAAAGTACCAGGGCAGCATAACCCTAAGGAAATATTAGGTATACAAAGTGCGAAGGGCGAAGAACTCACCACAAAGTCTTGACCATGGAGAACAAAATGACTAGAGGAGATGTCATAAAAAGTCTCCTAAGAAAGTAACGTCGCAAAATGCGGGTGTTCGTGGAACGAGTAGTGTTACCATCTAAGCACTTATGCATTCTAAGAAACCCGCCCATTATTTTCAAAATAAAATAACCAATTAATCAAGACCAATCTGGTTTTGATTTGACAAGGAACCCGAACGGTTCGTCAGTTCTAGTGACTGATGACACCTACCGTTGTTTAACCTACAAGCAGACCTACCTAATTCCTTGTGGTATCTTCGCTAAATTTTCTCTCTCAGAGCTCTTGACACTCGATTAACCCTCCAAGGAAATAGTCGGAAGACACTTTATGGACATAATGCTCTTAGCAGAATACAATTCATAGTAATATTATGATTGTATTGTCCATTAATTTTGTGTCCGCAACATAGGGCACTACATATTGCCTGTAAATCTCTTTTTATTTTTTTCTCTATTCCTTTATTATTTGTTAGCTGTTTTAGTATTATTTTCACTCAAGTTCTTTACTCCAGTCTGAAGCACTAGGTATAAACTGAGAACAGACATTATTTGACTCAAAGATGACGTGTTTTAACGATGCTCTAAAGACCTGTCCATCCATTAAGAGTATGATAATAAACTCTTATATATGTTACGGGTAATGCTAGAAGGTGGAGTAAACCTAGGTTTACCCGGGTTGAATTAGTATTACCCAAGCTTCTTGGGTAAAGTCCGAATAATAAGTAAAATAAATATTAATTCGGGATTTACCCATGCTCACCTAGGTCTACCCAACTCTGACTGGGTAATGTTAAAAATTTGTCTAATTAATTTGTGAAATGAAATTCCAAGGTCATTTCACACATATATTATTTAATAAACATACAAAGGCGATCGTAATTGCTTGAAGAGCATAAACTTAATAGATTTAATAGAAAAAAAACTAATAACGGTCGTTGTTGTTCAAATTAAAATTATTTATTTACACCTTTTAAAACCCTGGCCTCCTGAAAGCGACTGTTTATTTGCAACCTCTCGTAAGCTTTTTTTTCTGGTGATATATTTTCAATATCAATCAGTTTATCATGACACACTTGAGAACATTTCCTCAACAGTACCACATTCATCCTAGAATTACGCCACGGGCTCGAAAATTACGCAACACCTAACATTACCCAGGCAGAGTCAGGTAGACCTAGGTGAGCATGGGTAAACACCGAATTAAAATTTATTTTACTTATTATTCGGACTTTACCCAAGAAGCTTGGGCAATACTAAGTCAACCCGGGTAAACCTAGGTTTACTCCACCTTCTAGCATTACCCGTAACATTATATATCTTTACTAATATTAACTCTGTTTGTCTGTCGCACTTTCACGTCAAAACCGATTCAAATGTTTGGTTCACATTATGGTCTCATCATTTCCCGAGCCTTTTCCCTAACTATGCTGGGGTCGGCTTCCAGTCTAACCGGATGCAGCTGAGTACCAGTGATTTGCAAGGAGCGACTGCCTATCTGACCTATCTCACTTCCTGAACCCAGTTACCCAGACACCCAAGATAAGGGTATATACTATATAGTCTGGACTTTGAAAATGGTTAAAACTGGGCTCCGTGAGTTCATTTTCCCAAAATGTGCCAATATGGGATGAATTTGCAAAACAACGTTAATAATGTACATTGAAACAGTGCTTTTTCTGACTACTGATAATTATTATTGACCCAGTTAGCTATTTTCAGTTCCCTGGAGTGTCGTTAGCTCAGTTTATAAAAGAAATAATTTAATTAAAAAGTTGTTGCCGCGGTCTTAAGTGATAGTGGAGTTCTATTTATACCTAAGTAAAATGTGGATGAAAATTGAAATACACATCATGCCAATTTTTTGGAGCTGCAAAATTATCTTATATTCTACCACACTCGTTTTCATTTTACTGGACTTTCACACTAACAGATTAAGCAAAACGCTCGCACGATTTTTTGACGCGCAACAAATTTTGCTAGTATGAAAGAGATAAAATTCTTAAAATGTCTGTGATCGGAAACAATTCTTGTTTCTCTGTGTCAAATTTTATCTAAATCGCTTAAGGCGTTTTAAAATTACTGACAATAACATAAGCCTGCGTGCATAACAGAGTTACTTTCACATTCATAATAATTGTAGACCTATAAAGAAGTCACACTTTTGCACTTTTTACTTTATGCGTTCACACTCACAGAACAGAAAACAAATTGCGCTAATAAGACAATGTCGAGCAAAAACAAATGCAAGTGAATATTATTTCGCTAACAAAGTTTATTCAAAGCGATAATTACTTAGAAATTAAAACAAGCAACACACTGATTGTTAAAGTTGCAACTAGAGGTTCAACTAAAACAATTAGTTGACTAAATTAAACCACTTATGCATTTATAGCCTAATCGCTGTTAGGAATTTGAACTTTAGCTCGTACTGTGTGTAGATTGAGGTGTTATGAGAAAATTCGTCGTGAAAATAATGCGTTTATCTCCACTAGCTTTTGCCAGTGGTTTCGCCCGCGTCTAGAAAGAATTTCTTCCCGTATCCTGTCAAAAATAACCTAGTAACCTAATACCTAGGTAACAAAATATTCACACATCCTATTAATTTTATAAATGCGAAAATAACTGTCAGCCTGTCGAGCTTTCATACCAAAACTACTTAGGCTACTTTTCCAGATGCGGGAAGTACCTACTTCCCACGGTACATTGGTGTAACCTATATTGGTCCAAGAGTTCCTACCGAAGAGCTAATAGATATTTTTGATATTATTGTATGCGATTTAATAACCAAGGTTCAAAAAGTACTATCAATGCACTGTACAGAAGAAAGTACGTCAACAAAATGAAGGCTGCCTCCCCCCGTTCCATTACACGACAATTCTCTCCCGTTAATTACCATTCCTTCTAACTGGCCAGACCTTTTTCTTCAAAAAACAATGAAAAAAGGTTTTATTCAACAACAATGGTGTGTATTCCTAATTTGAATAGGAGAACGTTTTCCAAGGCAATGTTTTAGACCACGGAGAAAGGAAAGATAGCGAATATGCCATAAGGGAGGTCAGACGCCTTCTTGTAGGTTACGGTCACGTACGGTAGCCGTGATCAGATTATTACTTGTCCAATCAAAACCAACCTGTCAAAGATTGGTCTTGCTTCATTGGTGATTTTATTTTGAAAATAATGGGCAAATTCTATAAAAAGCATATTGTAAGAGCGGAGCCAGTAACGTTCCTCGTCTCCCGAACACGCGCATTTTGGCGCGCTACTTTCTAAGGACATTTTGCGTTATGACATATCCACAAGTCATTCTGTCCTCAATGTTTTTAGACTGACATTCACAAATGTTCTCTGTACAACAGACAAGGCGGTCGTTTCTATCCGGTAATGTACTAGCCTCAGAATTTAGATAGCCGGTAGCTTGAAGGAATTACACTTGGTTTTGGTCGGAATAAGGTAAATTGGCTTAGAATTAGATTGTTAAGGAAATGGGCGTAGATATACCAATATTTATTTCTTTTTACTGTGGTAATACAGTTTTATTTACGAACCTATTTAAATTTAGTTTGGCAGCTGGAGAAAATTAAAGGTCTTTTCATCTACATTCAATAGAAAGTCACCTTAAAAAACGAGCTCTCAAAAAAAGCTTTTAAAAATTGAAATCGAATATTACTCAATCATCATGAAAAACATAAGTTGTATAATCGACTTTCAAACTAAAAACTCTCGAATACTTTTACTTTAATAAGAATCGAATACAAAATCGATTTACAATTCGATGTGAAGTTTGTTAGAGCTATAAATAACAGTGTTCTGGCACTATGATTTGTGCAGTATTGGAAACACAAAACAATATTTTTAGGCTATGCACATATTGTTGTGAATTTGCAATGTAGCTTGCGATTACGATGTTCGAATGGGGTATTTTCTTTGTGAGATTATCCTGTCTGATATTACAGCAGGAAAAGTAATTATGTCTGTCTGTCAGGTTTTCACGCTAAATCCACTGACATGATTTTTTATTTTTTTTGGTACACACATAATCTAGAGCAGTACTTACAGGGCTAATAGGAAATAAGCGACTTCTTACAGAAAGTGGCGGTTTCTCCTGATGCATGAGTAGAACTGCGGGGAACAGCTAGTACATTTACATAAGAATATAAAAACAACAATAGAAGAATCATCAAAATATTTGAAAACATAGAACCTAATATCACATAGAGCTATAGACAATAGTAAAACAAATCACCACTGAAACTATAACGTACCTCAGGGGAATACCACTTTTGTTATGATTCCTATAAATTTTACGGTTTTCGTCTGGACCGCCAATTCTTGTTTTATACCCTCCTCTTAGAGCATGTAACCAACTGGAACAGCCATGAGCATAAATGGTCATCCGCCATTTTTGTCGTCTTTACTACTGAGCGTAGGCCTCCACTCACACGGAGAAGGATTGAGCGGTAATCACCACGCTTGCTCAATGTAGTGAATTCAGACTATATAGTCCAGGGCAAGGCAACGCAACAGAATATTCAGATATCTCACTCATTTACTTTCGATTCACCGTTACATTGTACACGATGACACGATAGAATTTTTGAACATAAGGATAAACTTGCATGCAATAAACTTGCGTTCAACGTGCTGACTGCCTGAAAGGCGACATGAATAAGGAGGGCGTGGACGTTAGTATGATGACCGAAACGTACTCGTACTGCGCCAACCCCAAATAATTTAAATACAGGACAGGAAGAAGAAGAAACTTGACGAACATTGTAAATACAAGTATGACTGATGCTCTAGTTTCTTCAGCAGAGTAGAAGATGTGTGAAATTTATGTAGAAATGGCGTGTCCAGTTGGCTCCGTTCTCTAAGCCTCGTCCCGATATTTCCCGATGATAGCCGAAATACAATAAATCTGATAACTAACTGGCGATATTTCTCTTTGAATAGGGGGTGCCCGACCCTTGTTTGTTAGAGTTTACATAGTTTTTTTCTTTATATTTTATGGTACACCCGATGTAGATTGCCAATTTGAATTTTGTTGGTTAAGGTGATTTTTATTGAGGGGTGATAGTTTTAAGGGGAAGGGAAGATTTTTATGAGAACTGAAAAAGTGCAATGAAAATAATATTATTTTTATTTAAAAATAACATAAACCACAGACTTGAGACTTGAACATAATTCAGGACAAATTTTTCTTTATGAAACAACAACAAAAATTACTTTTCGAAAAATCTGAAAGCCGAGCAAATTCTGAGAAATCGCAATTGCAACCCAATAGCCTTAACGGAATCCAATTCATGACTTCATGTACTTCAATACATAACATTTTAATAACCTAGTTCATTAAAATCATCATCAGCCAGCCACAGGACATCCACTGAACACAGTCCTTCCCCATAGCATACATAATTAACAAGACAAAATAAATGATTTCCTTGTCAATATTATCCTTACCAATCAAGAAAAAGATATCAAAATATTCCACATCAGAATTGAGAGATTCTCTTTTGCAGTCAGTTAAAAAGAAATCTTCACTTACTTAACCGCGGCATTTAATTAAAGTTAATACGGTTAAATCAGAAGCGTACCGCTTGAGTAATGCGCGGCGGTCTCACGTGCGGCTCACGTGTGGCTCTCGTGTGCTTCACGGCGCCCGTGAGCAATCTTACACTATTTGTTATACTCCCCGGTGCAGGCTCAGGAATCTTCTGGTTTCTAAACTAGATATTTTGCATAGGAAAGGTGTTTGATAAATTAAAAACACAATACATTGGAATGTTTTTCCCCCTATTATATTATCTTTTCCTATAGTAGGTACTTATCCTGAAAAATAAATAAAATATGTAATCTTTGTGTCTATTTATCTCTCAGGAAAAATAAAATATGGAAATGAAAAATATTTGGTATGATTTTTTCATAAGACCCAATTCTTAGCACCGTGCAACTCGTTTGACGTTTCATAAGACCTCGTAAAAGCCTATTTGAATAATTTTAAGGTTTCCACGTTGTAGTCACAACATACGCAGGTAAACACATTTTCTTTTTTCATTGTAAGTTCAAAAAGTCATAAGTGTTTTCTGTGAACCGTTTAGTCAAAGACTCTTTACATAACTCTGGCAAGCAAATCCTGTACCTATATTTAAACTGTCATATTTACGTGATAGAAAATCTATGGTCTAACGTTTTTTGGTGCTGTTGATAATCCTGTGAGTCTGTCCAAAAAATTTGATTTTCCCTTGAAAATTTACAGCTATCAACTGCACAAAAGATTCGGTATCCCTATACACTATTTTACTCAAAGATAGTGACGTACCACAGCCATAATACATCAGTGACTCCGTTCCCCAACAAACAACAGAATATCCCAACGCCAAGAAACAATGTACAAACGGCTATCTGAATAATGTTCCGGTACACCAACCCTGACTGCGGGGGTGTCCGAAATCTTGAACTATTTGTTATCCCAAACTAACACGGATTTGAAATGATGCATCGCTGCACCCGTGTGCAAATGTATGTACATCACGGAGGAATGAAAGATAGCGGAGATGCCATAAGGGAGGTAGGTCAAGCGCCTTCTTGTAGGTCAAGCAACATACGCTAGGCGTGATGATGGTTCCTTGTCAATCTGCCAAAGAGATTGGTGGCTTTATTTTGAAATAATGGACGGGTTCCATAGAAAGTGTATAACGTTCCTCATTCTCAGATCACATAGGTTTTGGCGTGCTACTTTCTTAGGAGATTTTGCGTTATGACATGTCCGCTAGTCATTTTGTTCTCCACGACGCACATGCATTCCGTGGTACAACGAACATTGAACCGTGATACAAAATGTTACGTTCCAAAAATATGTTCCGAATTTGATTTGAAATTCTGCAGTTGAACGGTTTACCGATACCTATGTTGTTAAAAAAAAAAAAAAAAAAAAAACAATGATAGTTACTGAATATATTTGACGTAAAAAAACACATTTTGCTACAAAATCTACGCCCAAAAACAAAAGAGCCCGCATCTCAACTATTCTAAAGCCGATTTAACACGAACTAATACTCAAAATCGATCCACATTACAGCAGGCTCGTGATTGGTGGAAAATATAATATCTCCTACAAAGTTGTAGGCCTGTAATTCCACCTGTCTTCGCCCTAAGCAGACTTTGATGACTGCTGGGTTGTTTTACACGAAATTTCGATGAATCTGTGAAGTTTTCAGAGGCGAGACTTGGGTGTTATACGGGCCCTTATTTCGTTTTAAAACGGCGTGGTTGTTAATTGATAAATGATAGTAGCAGTTTTTGTAAGGGAAGAACATTCACAAACCTTACCAAAATCTTGCAAGATATCCGAAAAATGCTACATTTGTATTAACAGATTGTCTTTTGTTCACTATTCTACTTTGATAACGCTACACATAAACTTACTTTTTTCATAAAAATTGTGACAGAAACTGCGACAATACATTGATACTCTTATTTAGTCATAGGATTTGCAAACTACTTACGAGTGAGTGTATTCCTTTGAAATGATACGTGCAACGTCTACGTATTACCCATCCGTATATTTTCAAATACTTATTAGGAATTAGTTCACGGAGAATTATGATATTATTTCGCAGAAAAAGTCTACAAAACGACTTTGTGATAGTCCCTTTGATAAAACTTTAAAATTTAATAAAGGTAGGCTAGGTACTTAAGTCCAGATCTGAACTTATCTAAAGTAAAAAATAGCCTTATTTGTCAGATATAAATTATTTCATTTTTTGTGCTTAAAAAGAGCCTAAAACATAATTCTTCGTTAGTGAGTTTTTCATATTCTGAAAAGAATATGTTGATAAAATTAACTTCTGTTTTTTTGTAGTTTGAAATTCCGTTATTATACCTAATGTTATTGATGTCGACTTTTAGGCTCATTAAGTAAGTTAAAAAAAAAAATTTTTGAAACACAAAATTGAATTTCGGCCTGCAAATTCTTTTATAACTGAAACAAATGATCTTAACCGCATCTTATCGGCCTGTTAACCAGTAGATTTTTTTAAACCTAATCACAACATATTATCCATCAATAATACCAACAGACAAACTGTCGTATACAGTTTTGTTGGACATTTTGTACCTTTTAGAATATATAATGTACCTTGTAATAAGCAATAAATAAATAAAAATATTGATCCTCAAAAGGTACAAAAGTTACACAGTATTAGGTATCAAACAAAAGCCTCAGATGTGTAAAAATAGCAACTTAATCAAGAAGCGACAGCAAGTTCCAGTTTGTAAAGGCTTCATACAAAGTTTCCACTCTGTTGACATGTTCTCAACAAAAACGTTGCGAGTTACATTCATGAACGTGTTATGGTATGTTTGCTTTACATATTTTGGAATTTCTTGTCAACTTTCTGTTAAATAGAATGTTGTGTTATCATTTAATTTATTTAGGCGTGTCTTTTCGTGTCTTTTTTATATCTTTTTAACCGACTTTACAAAAAAGAGGACGTTCTCAATATTCGTCAGGATCTTTTTTATATAAACATTTCGGGTAGTTTATGCTATTGTGTAAAAATATAGGTATTTTAAATTAAAAAGCAGTTTTCACTCATTTTGTTAGATACTTAAAATTACCTACTTTTGAATAGTCTAGACTTTTGAAGGTGACTTAAAAGCAGACCGTTTAAATTCGCTTGTGTTAAAAATATAGCCCGAAACTACAAACGCGAATCCAATTCAAATAGAAAATACAATTATTTACAACAATAACAGACAATCAAAGCAATCCATCAGGAGATTCTACAATAAACTATAGCATCCATTAAATATCACGGGCTATTTGTTTTACGATTGCATACATAGCCGACATCGAAAAAAGTTTATACACACACACTCACGGTGCATTTGTAATTTTTTGTCTGTGGTTTGTACTAAACAATATGTATTTCGATCACGTATATAGCATAGAATCTAAACCATAATTGATTATAAAGAGTAACACATCAACGAATACTTTTACAAACTAACACAACATACCAGAAAAAGATGGATTGATGAAACTATTACTGTTACAGCCTTTTTATCGTCCCACTGCTGGGCTCAGGCCTACTCTCACACAGAGAAGGATTGAGCATTAATCACCACGCTTGCTCAATGCGGGTTGGTGATTTCAGACTATATAGACTAGGTTTCCTCAAGATGTTTTCTTCACCTTTTTATCAGCCACTGGTGTCCAAGATATACTTAGAAAGTACATACAAACTTAAAGAAGTTGAATTGATTCTTGCCTGAACTGGAATCAAACCCACACCCTCATACTCGAGAGGTTTTTTGATTGATCAAATGAATGGATCTAAAGCGATTTTTTACTGACTTCGCAAAAAGGAAGAGGTTCTATATTCAGATATTTATTGCCATAAACTATCGTACTTAAAAAAGTAAAACTAATAATATACACAATAGAATAGACTAATTAAAAAAAATACAATTACATTTTTACTTTTTTTGTCAACACTCATTAGTCAGCTTTATATTGACCTTAATCATTCGTTCCTAAGGGCAGGAGGTCTTGATTGAATTGATTTTAGTACTGAACTCATCCTACAGGGATTCGTAAACGATAAAAAGTCAGTTCGTCTGTGTAATTAACTGTGAAAACCATTGGGAATTGACCTCGATACATCCCGAAATAAATCTATTTGAATGTCCGGGACATTTTGAAATACAAAAAAAAAACAATCATCAGAATTGAAACCTCTTCCTTTTTGGGAAAATTGACAATAAACTGAGTTATTTGTCAACTTTCTATGCGACGGTATAATCGTTCGTATTTTACACTTACTTACAAAACCTTAAATAAAAGTTGTTGTTGAGTTCAGCTTTAAAGCTACAGAATTTTCTTTTTTTCTTGAACTTTTCTAACTTTGTTGTTAAATAAAAAGTCAAGCAAAATCCGCGGTTTTTTTCTCAACAGTTCAACTAAAGCCACAAAACAATTCGGCCAACATCGGTAATTCCCCATCATTCGGCAACATACCGCGTGGCCGAACACAATTCCTTCTGCTTCCGTATAATTGGAAACTGAACTGATACGGACAACGTTTACTTTATTTTATTATTAGTATTTATTGAAGCTTTCTTCGGAATTGATTTATTTTTTATTATTTTCGGGGATTGATTTGGTTTTTGCTTGAGTAGTGGAATAAAGGTAAGTCAGGCGGAATGACGGATACAATTTTGTTGAAGGGACCTATCAAATCAGAGGTAAATCAAAAATTACTTTAGTTTTTTTAGTATTTCATTTTTATCGGTTCTGATGTTATATTAACCGAAAGTGTGGGTCGGTTTCACCAACATATAAAATCTTACTGTTGGTTTTCCAGAACCAGAGCACAAATAAGTACCTATTCCGTCTTTTATTAGATTAATGACAGTCAACGACGCTACCTAAACTCTTCCTACACTGTGTATAAAAAAAAACTTTAATACCTCTGTTATATTTACCCTTAATAGACTATAATATCTCCACTTTGTATCTTAACTTATATTCGCTACTAGCACACTTTTCCTGTCGGCAAATAAATGCAATTTATACCTCTAACATAGTCCACTCAAATTCAAACCTTATTTGCAATGGAATAAAGTTTAAAATCTTTTGACATGCCATGCGTTCAATGACGTTTCGTTTCTAAACTAGATCACGGTTGTATTGCACCCGGGTTTATCTAATCTCACGTATTGAAGAGCCCTTGAAAGATTTTAAATTACATTGTTACGGCACATATGGACACTGAAAAGGTTTCTCTTCTTCGGTACGTTTTACTACGTTCGTGTAGATAGGCATCGCACGTAAGCAGAAGATATTTTAGGAATATAAGGCTACGCACAGACTGGACGTTCTAATGTACGCGTAGTCCAATTCGCGTAGACAACATTTTGAAGGCGTTGCGAAGAGGCACGCATTCCCAAATTTTATACGTGAACTGTATAGTAAACTTAAAACTAAGGTTCACTTTGTACGCGTAAGGGAAACACCTTGTCTATACCTAGCTTAAGGATCGTCCGTGAACTTTTACGACCATTAGAACCTGCCTAGTAAAATAACACATATCTCTCTGTTTTAGGCTATAGCGAAGGTGTAAGGTAGACATCTTATCCTGTACTTAATTCTAATACAAAGAGATGGATAACAGAGGCTCAAAAGCAACTTGGTTAGTTGCCCTGCGGTTAAAGGCTAAATTTCAAAGTAAGTGAAAACTCTTCGATCAAGATGGAAACCTAGGCTTAATTTAAGCTAGCGGTATAATATTATGAAGTAAAGAGTCTTTGTTATTGTGCCCGCATGTGTGCCGCCCGAAATCTTGTGTCGCATATTTTTATAAGCTTTTTATTGTCATGCGTGCCACACGTAGGGAGCAAGGGGTCACACTAGGTACTACGTTCTGTCCCAATTCCTAACCTCACCGGTATGTGATGCACCCTGCTGAAAAACAGATGAGGCTCTGATCTCTGATGATGAAAGCGGTATAGCCAATACACAGCACCAATTGTGATATGAAATGCCTGGCTTGGAAATGAGCAGCAACACCAATAAAAAACATCACTAATACGCATGCCCAGTGTGATGAGAATGGACAAATCACCCCAGCTTGATGGAGGCCTTTGTCCAGCAGTGGTCGCTTTTGGCTGGCTCCGAAACTACTGACCCAATTTAATTTTTTTTCACTATCCTCGAAAGCTACACTATCCTCGAGTAACGTACGTAGCGCACCCAATATAATTATAAGATCCTTATGTAATACGCCTATGTTTAACAAATAAATTTTAAGATTCTGATTCTTTTATGCTATGTTTTATCCGGATAAGAGAAGAGTTTTCCCCTAACAGCTAATATGCAATACACATAATATTTCAGCAATTGAAACTACATAGAGTAGTAGTTGTAGTTCAATTTAGATTACTTAGCATACAATACATCGCTAGCGGAGTACCAGGTTCTCATAAATCAAACAGAGGTCTCTAGCAAATCTAACACGTGTTGTGCCATTAGATTCCTTTACACCTGTAGGTTGTACATGCAGATCGTAGGAGCATTAACGGTAATAGAACAATCTAGTATACAGGGTAGACTTAGCAATTGATAGATAGAAGTATGTAGCTAGGTATTGAGAGGTTTTTAGTGTTAACCCTTAGTTATACAGTATATCTTTAATGCTTATTACTACTAAAACAGTTAAGCTACTTCAAAAAATAATTTATACAGGGTTACTGGTAAGTAGACCGCATCCTTTCATAAGGTGATAGTACAGGTCAATACGGACAAATTTGACCATGGGAGACACTGGGCAAAAGTTAACCCGTTTGAAGATAATCGAATTTCAAGATCTTTTCTTTACAAGTCGTCTAGGTACACGTATAAATTTTAATTATTAGTTAAAAGTCTCGTTTTCGCGGATTTTTGTGTATTTTGTGCCTTTTTGGATAGCTAGATAAATGTAGATGTTTTTTAAGTATTCTGCACAAAAAAATGAAGAGTAATATTTTTGAGAAAATAGCTGCTAAAAAAGTAATTGCTGTTCGCTATAATTTCCTCTGTGATTTGTACAGTTTTATGGTTTGTTATTATGAAGTGATTCATATTCTATCCAAAAACACACAAAAATCCACAAAAACGAGACTTTTGACTAATAATGAAAATTTATACGTGTACCTAGACGACTGATCTTGAAATTCGATTATCTTGAAACGGGTTAACTTTTTTCCAGTGTATGCCATGGTCAAATTTGTCCGTATTGACCTATACTATCACCTACTGAAAGGATGCGGTCTACTTACCAGTAACCCTGTATAACCACTTTATTATTAAGTCTAGATAAATAAATCTCTAGGTGAGTTTAAGCCCTCTGTAACGCCTGAAAAAGGCCGTTGAGCTGAACATATTATATTTTTAATAAGAAGTATTCTATTCTACTCTAGAACACCAGTATACCTTAAGCAAATAAGTATTTTGATTTTGAGTTTATTGTCGTGAATTTTAGAATCGAATGTAGAAATTGCGGTTAAGATGCCTCCGTATTGTGTATACGTGATTGGTTTCAAACGCAGCTGATGTACATAATCTTATCAGCCTATTGCGATCTGCCTACTGCTGAATGGAGGCAACCATTCCGACCTTGGTCAACCTTCTTCAAATCGCTAGTTCGCAAAAAACAACCAAATTACATATATTTTTTAACAAAGCTCTATAAATTCAAAACAAATACGTAAATCAGAACCAAAGTTATGTTCAACATATTTCATGGAGATAAAAATAAAGCAACAAATCGTAAATAAGTTTATGTGTGTTTATTGAGAAACATATTACTGAGCTACTTCACAATAACATGTATTGTGTGTCACCTTATCTAGTAATATGTCTCCTTGTATTGCAACGATTGTACAGGGCTTTGAATTTGACAGCTATAATAATATAAGCTGAAGTGTTCGTCTGTTTTCTTGTACGTGGTAATCTTAGGAACTTCTGGGCTGATTTGAAAACTTCTGTGTTAGATAGTCCGCTTTTCGAGAAAGGCTTAAGGATACATTTTTCTCAATCGTGTAGTTCCATTTAAATCGGTTTAATAGTTTTCATGTCAAAGCCAAACCAATAGGGTTACCCTATTTTACCCTTTATTTAACAGAGATTCAACGTCGTCTTCCGTGTTTCTAGAACTTTACATGCTCAAACGTTTTACAAACTCAAATACATTTTTGTCTTTTTAAATAATATCATGATAGTATCCGAACCTCTGTTCTAATTATTTAAATGTAGGTAAGGAAATCGCCTTATCAAAATATTTCTTTCTACCTAATGGTAGACTACCAGTAATTACAAGAAATAAATGAAAACATTTTACAGGTAATCATCGAGATACCCTAATGATTATTGTTCCAAAAGATGTTAAAATAATTTCAGACCACCGATGGTTAAGGTTCCCATGAAAAAGGTTCGTCCCTTCTACCTTTTACCGTCTAAAGGTATGATTTATATGCCAGCTGCAATTAGTATTGTTTCAAATTATTATTTATGGTGTTCCGGAAAATGGCCTTCTAATCTATATTTCGATTCTTTTTGTATTCTTGTTTTCAATTTATTGCACGGTTTGTGCTGCGACAATATTTTTGTCAGATAAAAATCATCTTTATGCTGTGTAAAAATGTTTCACTGTCGCGTAATTAACAATTCATCTTAAAAGTGACATTTTAATGCACTCCGAAATATTTACTGTCATTTCAATGACGTCCATTGAAAAGATCAAAACCTGGTAACCTACAATAAAACACAAAAAGAACACATTTAAGAAAACAAAAGAACTACAAAAGAACCTTTTTGAAATTCGAACAGAATGTCAATACGATAATAGAGGTTCATTATCCACGACATTGTATAGACAAACCGCCGATGGATCGGAAAATTCTGTTCGACAGTGGACGAAGGACAAAGGAATCAATTGACCGTGTCTCCGCGAAATGAGAAGCGAGTCCTCGGGAAATACGTAGTTTATTATTAAAAAAGAAGTATATTAAATGCTAAATGAATATTGGGGTGACTGATTACAGAAATAAGCTCGTAATTTTCTTTACCATTTCTCGATTGACTGAAAACAAATGAATACATAGTTTTCGTATCACTGATAAATTATTTTTAAAAACCCTGCCCGCAAGAAATGTAAGTACGGCATTTAAAAGAGCGTATTGTTGGTTACCTGCCTAAAGAATTATTTACTTCAAGTGTCAACTTTATTCTTCTTTTCATCCAAGTTACCACGTTATTGACATGAACAAGTACAATTTTTTATTCGTTTCTAATGATCAGTGTATAATACTCTCTCAATAACATTTTACGAGCTGCGATAATAACCAGCTGACGCAGAGTACATACTGTAGCCACTCATATGTCATTGTCAAAGATATTTATTGCTAGAAAGGACACTCCGTACTTTTTGCAATGAATAATTCCCTAGTGCTGCGTTTTGAGATAACGGCAATGGCGACACAATGGCGTGGTTCGTGTCTCATGTATTTTTAGCTCAAAGGTGTGTTTACTATGGCGAGTAAACTATGTGACTTTTTTCAGTCGTACCTAAATATTTTCTTATGAATTTATCGGAATCAGACAGACGCGTCAGTGGACTTTTACACTCACATCTTTTTAAAATGTAGCCTATATATTATTATTCTGTTATAACAAGTATAAGCAAAGCTATATTGTTGAAAAACTTGATCAAAATCCGTTCAATAGTTTTTGCGTGACAGAGTAATAAAACATCCATCCATCTTCACTTTCACATTTATACTAAACAGATGGCCCATTAATTAAACATGTCAAAATCCTTATCCCTAAGCTAAGAAATTCTGACCAATAACGGCCATTTTCTTCATCAAAAAAATGGTCAAGGATCACTACTTGGCTCATTGACTACTATCGCTGTATTGTTATTCTTTTATCTTTATTCTTCTATCTTTACTTTCCGTTTATTACCGTTTATTCCGTTTATTAGTGTATTTATTTATTTTTATTTTTTTTATTCTTTATTTTTGTTTATATCTTTGGTATTTGTTAATTATATATAATCTATATGTATGTACACCCCAAACTGCCCGTTTTTCACTGTATTCTACAGATAAACTCCATCCAAAGGTTGTCTGGAAGAAATTGCTATTTAGCAATAAGACCGCCGATTGTACTGTGTTTTTGTATGTTGTGATGTCCTGTGTTGTGTCTTGGTGTACAATAAAGAATAATCTATCTATCTATCTAAAGTTAAAGTAATGTCTAAAGTAAAAGTAACGGTCAAATACGTTTTTTCAAGGCTAAACTGACAGCAAAACTAATAGAAAAATTGATCTTGACCGTTACTTTTACTTTAGACATTACTTTAACTTTAACTTTTGATGAAGAAACTGGCCGTTAGTCAGAAACTGTTTACAAGTCCCGCTTTTGACCAAACAATCTACTCAAAACATAGTTACGGTATAACAAACTTAGCACTCGATTTGTAGACTGAATCCAGTCGAATCTTCCTAGATTCGCTCGTGAATATTAATAGACCAACTTACTTATTCGTGTCTCTCTGCCAATCTGTTGAGAATCACCCGGATATCAAGGCTTTACCAATCAAGCTTAACTTGGGTCATTTATAGACTAATTTGGGGAAACTTTGCTTTGATAGATATCTCGTCGACCTTAATTTTTAACACGTTGTCCTATATTTTCGGTAATCGGTATCAAGTATGGTAGGAATGAAGTTTGTTCTCTGATAACTGTAAGACCCCTTTCATACTTGCCGATTTTATCGCGCACATACGCTTGGTATTTCTACCCGCGGTTTCAGATGGCTTGTCATAGTTCGAACTTTCATCGAAAAAGCCGAGCGAATAGTATGAATAGTATGAAAGCGCTGTCATACGGATAGAATAGTATCTTGCATACCAAATTAGGAAACAAAGTAAGATTGAAAATTAGTAGGTAGTGATGCTAGCTAAAAGACCATAGCTGATGATCAAGGGATAAAAAATAAAATAGCGTAAAATAAAGCCTTAGTAAAACCGAAAATATATTCTACAGCAGCAATTTTCCCAGACAACCCTTGAAAATGATGTATTTGCTATAGAAAAAACCTTACAACTAATTTCTCCTTGGCAAAGCTTTTCATTTTGACAGTCCTATTTTGATACATCGCCCTTATCTAGTTGTCGAGAGGGTGAATTTTTCAAACAATCTCTGTAAGCAATTAGTCTTATTTTTATTAAATATTTATTTATTTTATTGTAAGCAACTTTTGTTTTTATAAATAGCTTATCTAACACGATTGATAATAAATTAACAAATCCAATAAATTTTCATTTTTAAGTTGTTTTCGATAAATGAGCACTCATTTTGTGTTTGTTTCAGTGAATTATTAACTAACTTATTGGGGAATTGTGTTATTAATGGAAAGCTGTTTTAATCCACTGATTATAAACTGAACGTTAACTCACATTTAGACCTCATTATTTATTATTTTGACTTTTTTTTTTATTTTGACGTGTAAAAAATTCAATTGGAACTTTCGAAACGATATTTATAATTTGTCAATTTTAATTTTACAATTCAACGGAACAAGAAATGAACAATTAAAATTAAACTAAAATACTGCCATTGTCCTTTCTATACATATTTACGTCATTAAAAGAATTTTAGTAACCAGTACAAAAGCATTCCTATACCCCAATAAAGGTCGAATTCCAAATTAGTTGTCAGTGAAAACTACCAGAGTTTGAAAACTAATTAAAACATTTGTGTTTTAATACGCATAGGTACGATTTTAGTACGATTTCGGGCATTATTTTATTGGTGAACTGTAAGAATTTTAGAAAGTGCTCTATTATGTATGTTTCAGTGCATCCAAAACTTAGTTGCCAGTTATTTTAATATAAGGGAAATCATAACTGCAGTTCAAAATTCCTAAAAACCAGTTCAGTACCGACATTCCGGGACAGCAAACTGAAACTCAAAACATTTCCAATAAACATCTAAAAGTGGAATCAACTGCGTCCAAGCTCGAGTTACGAGCGAACATTCTAGACTTCGAGAATAGTTGTCCGAGCTACCTTTGATTTCTTTCTCGACTTCACTTAAGGCCGTTACTGAAGTTTGTCCCCAGAACGGAGTAAAGAAAGATGAGTGGAGGTCTGTGCCATAATGCAGTTTGGTCGTCAGAATCGCCATCTCTCCTTATCGATCGCCTGTTGTAGGATGACAACTTGCTAATTTTTTCTAGAGGCGCTAAAATTCAATTTATTAATGTCATTTTAATGATGTAGATGCTGATTATCTTCAAAACTAGAGTAGCAACCGGTAGCAACTTATGGCAGCTGGTAGCAATTAGGTACCAACTCTCTATTTGTTTTCAGGGGAGGACAATGAGTAGTGACAGTGATTCTGACGATCATAATGTAGGTGGGTCAGGCGCCTTCTTCTAGGTCTAATACGTACATTGGGCATGACTATAGTTCGGCCATTCAGAGAATGCGTTCCTGACACGTCGCGATTGAACTGACGACGTAATAACATTCATTGATTATTGATATAATAATGTTGTTTTAATGCTCCTCAATTGTTAAAACGGTAAACAACCAGCAAAAATATTTTTATCGTAACTGCAACGCCATTGCAAAGTTACGTCGTCAGTTCAATCGCGACGTGTCAGGAACGCATTCTCTGAATGGCCGAACTATAAAACGATCAGTTACGGGTACTAGCGGAGGTTCTTTGAGACTCTGTCAACGATTTCTAGTATTGCAAAAAATCTAGGGTATAAAAGGCGTATAAGGGCGAAGACAGTAACGTTCCTCGTCCTCCGCACACACACACACACTCGCGTTTTGTCGTGCTACTTTCTAAGAGATTTTCTGTCATGGCTCCTCCGCTAGTCATTTTCTTCTCCGTGGTCTTCAGCGACTTTCTGCCGTAGCGCTTTATTCAGCGCATAAGCTTAGAGAGCCTTTCTTGTGATTGTGTTAAGATGTTCCTTATGCAAACTGTGAAGCAATGTTTTGAGTAATAAAGCGCTTTCTCGCTGCAAGTGGAAGAGGTTTAATGTGTGTAAGTATTGTTTATAGTGTTGGGCCACCATACGAGTAAATTAAGCTCCCTCTGTATATTATGTTCTTTAAAGTACATAAATATTCACCTATTTTGTATTACCATCATCATCTGCACTGTCTAACCGGATGCAGGTGAGTAAACCAATAAAAAAAATTGAAACAAAAGCACATTTTCATTTCTGAATACGGAAATTTTCGCAAGATCCTCATTAAGATCAGAAAGAATTTTATAAAATCGAAAAAACAAGTTTATAACAGAATCCCAACTGCTTTCTATCTATCTAAACTGTTATCTTATTTTATTTGTCGCAATTGTACCATTAAAACCATAACGGGGGACATAGAAAATGTCTTTGTTTCCATTCTATTAGATTTGGCAGCACTTTTGTTTGATAATAAGGTCATGGAAGGCAGATTTCTTAAATAAACAAATTTTGTAGTTTCTGACTGCCTAAAACTATGGTTTAAAAATTACCTATTGGACCCCTTCAATCCAGTAAAGCAACCCAAGGTAAGACTGATCGTCAAACATTCTGGATTTTGACTACACGTAACGATTGCTGACATTTTCAAATGATAGCGAAGACAATGTGCCTTCCGAAACACGCAGAAACTCTTTATAACAAGATGGTCGCCTATCCACGGACCGGCGGCAGTGCCAAGCGTTGCTTAACCTTATGATAGAACGACCCGTGTGGCTGTTACTTATTCGCGAGCTCCTTGGCTATATCCACATTTCACTAAAGCAAGATACTTTTCGAATTACTTAATTCTAAACAAAGAGTACTAGACTTAACACTTCTAATAAATTCTAAACATAAATCTAACATAAGTTGCGGTTAAGTTAAAGTAGTACACAATTTAGTTGTTAGTGAAACAATGTGATTTGGCAATCGAAGACTATCACAGTTGTAATATATGAAAGTGCAGTAGTGCAGAGCTAGAAAGGTAAGGCGAAGGTAGTAGTGGTAGAAAAGCGGATTTTGCTTAAATAAATTATTTTCATTATAATGTGTTAATAAATATAATACAACAGGTATTTTCTGCAGGATTCTGGGGAAAATTATCGTGGTAAAATAACTAACTAAACATATTGTAAAAATGTTTTTGTAATAAATGGCCCATATTACTCTCATCCTATGGCCTAACTTGGCAAGCTTTTGCTAAATATGACTATTTTATGCAGTTTTAAAAAGTTTCAAAATTCTTAAATATAATCAACAAAAGCAAACACGGTGTGCAAACAAAACATACAAAATATCTTAGAACATTAAAGTCATCATCATTAAACTGACGTAACCCATTTTCATCATCTTCATGAACAACACCGCCGCCGCTGCTGTGTCAATACCTGCGGCCGAACCTCGCGTAGGAACATCTACCCCTAAACGCGCCTACGCGGCAGTAGCAGCCACCAACAAGCCTGCTGTGACGCAAACAAAGCGGGCCAAAGCAAAAGGGGTAAACAAACCCGTGGCACATCACAGCCACAGACTGGTCCTAAGAAGGACACGTGCGACAAGGATGGCTTCATAAAGGTAGAAAGGAGAAAAAAGAGGCCACCTTGTAGGAATCAGTGCGGTACCGCACAAACTGGACCCAACATCCTGCTGCATCCTGCAGTTCCAACGACGCAGTTGTATACGTGTCCCGACTACATCACACCACAACGGTGGAGCAGATCGTGGAGTATGTTCGATCCAAGACCAACTGGACCTTGAGGGTGGCGAAGTTGGAGTCGCGCCACAATACGAATTTCAATTCGTTCATGGTGCGAGTTCCAACTCATCACGTCGAGACATTCCTCAAGGAAGAGTTTTGGCCGAAGGGTGTCGTCTATCGGAGGTTCCGAGGATGGCTACGCGACACCTTGCAGCGTAACACGACGCCGACACTTCGTGTGCATTAGTTTTAAGTAGTTTATATAAAATATGTATTAGTATATGATTTAATGTTATAATATTTATGTATAGTGTTTTCTATGGGCCTTGATGCCTGATTTAAATAAATCAATAAAATAAATAAATACTCTCTTCTTTTTCAGAACCCACCCGCTCCGCTCACAAAGCGACCTTAGCCGTTTCCATCCGGGTTTAACCGGTTTAAAGACTGGACGTAGCCGAGACAGATTGACACCGCAATTCCCGGTGTTTCGAGCGCAAGAACTAGAACATCGATAACCCACCCGTAGAAAACCAACTTACCTACACATCACTAATTTGTAAGGCGTTTGGTACAAGTCGATTTGAGAAAAAAAATGTTGCTACATTCTAAAATTTATCGGTGCGAAAGTGAGGTTGAGTGTTTGTTACAGTTTAACGGTAAAATTACCTACTGAACAATTACATATGAAAATTCGTGTAGAGATATCTCGGTGTACTTATCTGGATGAGGGAATTTAAATAGTGCCCACTCAGGCAAGGAGCGCGTAAAACTGCAGGAAGCAGGTAACATAAAGTCTCTTTGAATTCTTTGATGCTGTGATTTGATATAGTTACTACTACGTCTTGCAACCATCGCCTTTTAAATCCGTATTCCATAAAATCGGGCAGCTATCTTGAACATCAGAATAAAAAAGTCAGTGGAGAATGAGAATCTAGCTTTATCTTTGAGTGACGTGCACGATTCTATCAAATGTAACAAACCAATAGTGAACGCTTCAACTATTCTCCTTTTGAAAACTATCGTCCAATCAGAATCCGAGAAAATTCACTGTGATAACTCGAAATCGGATCGGCTGGTCGAATTCGGTGTTACAACACTAAAACAAATACTATGTACGCCTAGTAATAGCCTATTGGCAACATAAAAAAAAAATGTTTAAGTATTTCACAAACTTTTTTACAAAAAACCTATGAAAATCCTGACTTCCGAGCTAAGTAAAAGACTTGTGTTACAGAAGTCAGTGCCCTCTTCCAGTAGGTACTGTTACTTCAAATTGTGAACAAGATGAAATTTTGTTCAAAATTTGAAGTTCAGTTTTTAATTTTATTTTTGTTTCTCGAACGGTAAGTGGATGAATATTTATTATTTTATTATATAAGTAAGATGACCTAAAAGATTGCTGACGTCTGGCCGTGGCCGTTCGACATCTGACCGGTACGCAAGCGTTTTTAATAACACGTTTCCTCTTATACTCATTTACAGGACAGGGAGTTTGCTTGTGTTTTTTTGTTATGATTTGGTATATATAAATTGTCTAATTGTAAGCAGTTCGCAATTTTCATACAACAGTTTGGTGGGATATCTAAAGGGCTTAAAAGTCATCACTTTCAGTAATGACCTCTGAGCCCTTTCTAATTGCATCATGTGGATTTTCCAGGCACCACCCCAAACTCCTATACAATACCCAAGAATAGATTGAGCTAAGGCGTAATATATATTACGGAGAAGCGAGAAATCCGCGGCTTGTCTGAGTTTTTTGAAACCCCAGATTAGCTTCCTAGTACGACACGTAACGACACTTATATGAGGTTCCCAACTAAGCCTCTCATCTAGTATAACACCCAGGTATTTGACTTGTGCAACTTTATTAATAGAAAGACAAGAACAACTTGTGCTATTAGGATAATTGCAGGAATGTGCTCTGATATTAATGTTATTAAGGTTGTTATTGGAAAATGGGAATTGAATGAATGAGGTTTTGGATACATTGATGGTAAGGAGATTAGTTTCCAGCCACTGGCCAAGCCGATGGAGGCCATTCTCGGCAATACGAGTTACCTCGTCCCAAGTGAACTAACATGTGAACTAAGTTAGTGTTTCTTGGAAACGAAATATTAAAGTTGAAATGATTTTGTGGCAGTTTTTGGACAAAATACTAAGCTATTTAATAAAAAGTAATACCATTTACCTAATATTCGACAAAAGTCTTCAAAAATATAGAAAAACTATGAGTATACAAAAAATGCGGCTTCATCAGCAGCACTAATCATATTTATCGTATTTTATAATGCCTGAAATCAGTACACCTGCCTACCCAACTGACAAATCCCGAAATTGAAAGACATTATCATTTTCCACTAAACACACATTATAATGAGATACCAATTAATTATGACGACAATTGACACTCAAAGCATGATTCAATATTCCATCATACTGATTCCCCGTATACATTAATTTTATTTATTCTGAAATGATCTTATTATAGGGAAATATTAAAACTAAGTATCAAAATATTCATCCGCATCGCTGTCAGCTGGGATCGTGCCCAAAAGGCTGGCTGCATTGCCACGCTGGATGGCAATGCATATCCTTTGACCGAAGTATAGGCCAGCCCTTTGGTCACGAGTGGACTCCACTAATCGCTTACTAAATATATATATATTTATTCATTTTCCCCGTATTAAATATACTGGGAAAATGAGTAAATAAACGCTGCGGCAATTTAGAACACATTTTCACTATATTCGGACGCAAACTAATTACTCTTTTCACGTCTCTGAACTTTGCAAGCGAAATTAATTAGTTAGTCACTTTACTTGTGAACTTTGGGATACAGAACGTTGAAATTATTGACGTTTGAACGTGTTGGTAATTGTGGCAAATGTATAATGTATGTACATTTTAATTAACTACAGATCACCTTCAGATATTCAAATGGTTTTTATAGTTGTTACGATAGTCGGTATATGAAGTCATGTAGTTAAATTGTAACAATAAATATTTTTTAAGATTTTTATCAGTATTTATGGGTATAAGATTTCATTAACAATCTACAGAAAGTTAGAGCCAATACCACTGCTTGTGGTAAGCAGCAGTCCAGCAGTGGACGTTGTTTGGGCGGTAGTGGCTACAGCAAACCAATCAATAGATGTGTCAAAACTGTAACTAAAATTAATGAACCCAAAAAAATAAACTCTGGTTACGATAAAAAACTGCAAACACAAAAAATATATACTGTAGCTAAATGGGCTATCCTTTACGAACATTGCGTTGCCATTTTACACCTCTTAATATGAAATTATCTCACCATTAAAATGAGCAGTAAACACTTAACCAAAGGAAGGTATGCAAAAGTGGATAAAAAGATATAACTACCACAAATAAACCTCAGTTTACGTAAAACTTAATAGTAGCAGTTAACTGTTCATGGGTTTATAGTTAAGTCACGGTAATCGGTGTAATCCTTATTATTTGTAAAGGCTAATCTTGTCTAATTGTAGGAGCTGAGCTGAGTTTGAGAGACGAGGTTGTTACGATATGAAAACGTTGTGAAAACGTTTTGTTATTTAAAAATGTAGTTCAAAAACATATCAACAACGAACCTTTGTTACTTTAAACATCCTGATGAAACTGTTGTGAAGAGCGGTTTCATATGATAGTGTTACAGTGAAGGATCGGGGTTCGGGGAGTCGGGTTATCAAACGTACCGGAAAGTATCTCCCGATAGGAGTGTCAACAATGTTAAAATATAAAAGAGGTATGCTACTACAGCGATCAGTAAGAATTAAATTGTTCTCTTTTTGATCACACTGATGAATCCGTTTTAGAACATGATATAAAAAATATTTAACTAATTAAGAACCCCTATTATAATGTCGGTTAGAACTCCAACAATCGCATCAAAGAAAATCTCTGAAGAACATACGTTCCAAATAACATTAAGTCTGTACCAAGTAAACATCATCATTGTCGCTGAAACATAATTGTTAGATAGGTAAGGTAACCTTCTTCCCGCACCTGGATAAACTCGCATTTATAATATTCGTAAGGATACTACAGAAATTTGATCGTCACTCTGAATCAGTGCCTTTGTAACTTGTTTCGTAATAACGTTGATGACGACTCTGCTTGTCTTTTAGCATATTTTCCAGGTGCAATCAAGAGTGCTAGTTGGTAAGGTAATTGCACACAAAATTGTCCTGGTTTAGCGCATAAAAATATGAAGCTGACATTTTTATTAGCTACTCCACTTAATTTTGAACGAGGTATTACCTTAGTCGGTTAACCTAAATGTCTGTATTAGAGCTAGTTTTTGTATCTAAGATTTGACTCCAAGTGAATATCGATGTAAATGGTAAAATCACTAAAATAATTTATTAAATTCAGACTACTGATTTAACTGCGATAGATGAAATTATTTCTATTAAATGGTAGATAAAGGTAAACACAACATTCCTGAGAAAATCTATTTCCTCCAATTTTCCATGAATGCCATTGATTCTCATTATTTCAAACATTCATTATTATTATTATCAACACCCTCTAATTAATTAATTAAACATATCATATAGGTATTCCCGAAATTGATAAAAATAGTAGGTAGTGGAAAAGGATATCTAATTTTGCGAAGACATGCTAGTTTCCGTCCCTGGTTTCATCTGCGTCCAGAAAGAACAACTTAATCCAGTTGTATAAAAAGTATCTTATTTTTTTATTCTAATACATAAGCCAATTATTAGCCAAGTTTCATTAAAATCTTCTCAGTACTTTTAGCCTGAAAGAGTAACAAACAACCGCAAACGTTTGTAAGGATATATAGTGTGATAATTTTGTTGAAGCTTAAAAATCACCCTAAGTTATAACTAAGTCTAATCTTAACCTAGCTAGTATTTATAAACTGTCAATATTCTCACCAAACTAGCTTCCTCCCTTAAGCTCTCTATCTAATTCCCCAGAGAAGCTGCTCAATCATTTGACTTCGAAGTCCAACCGGCAAAACCACGGGTGAAGTTTGCAATACAAGACTACTGCCGTTAACTGGCTATCCGAAACGACAAATTTATTACCCGTGGCATCGGGAACTACTCGCACTGTAATGGTAAAACGATGTGTTTGTAAGTTGTATTCTATCGCTCTGGTAGTGGGAGAGGATTGGTGTAAGGTATGAGAGTAATACGATTCTCAATTGTCATAGCCGTCTCATTTTTTCAGTCAACCATAAGGTTTGAAATCAACCTCGTGTCTGGGAAAATGAGTATGCGGATTAGGTAGGAGTAGACAGGAAATCTCATAATTTGTGGCACTCAAATAGAACAGCGGCTGAGTTCTTATCTACTAGAGTTTTACTTTGAATGACTGCCGTTCCGACCTATTTCCCTGATTGTTTCTTGAACTTGTCTACAACTAATATAATATAACGTATGCAACTAAGTCAACCAGTTAAGTTTTTCTAATTCTCCTTTCGACTATAACTTGCAGGTGAACAAAGCTCATTGACTTTACAATCATATTTATGTTTAAACAACAAAGACTCGTCTTTGTTTATTCTAACAAAATAATCACAAAATGTTTATGTTATAATAAGAGGAGCTTCATTGCTATCATATAAACTACTAGCTAGTCTTTGCGGTTTCACCCGCGTCTTGGGAGAACTTCTTCACGTGTTGGGATAAATGATACCCTATGTCACCTGGAGATACCGTAGAATCAAAACAATGAAAGAATTATTTAAGTCAGTTCAGTAGTGTGGGATTATTCTAAAGAGTTACCGCGGCCGTAGTACATAAAAGGCCTGGTTTTTAGTCAGTAAGAGTCTGACACTCCCTCACCGCTGCTAACCCACAGCGGAGGGGTCCTTTGATGATTTTTGACGTCGATAAAAAAATGCAGTAATTTTAAAGCAAAGATACAAACAAATAAAAAAAACTTTATTATTTCAGCACACATACATTTGATGCGTCTTTACGTGATTAATTACCCATAAGCCAAGTATCATGTTCTAAATATAGATAAGACCACAAGTCAAAATACCAAACATTACCTCTGCCCGAGCCCTGTCTATTGACCTCTAGCTCAAAGGCACAAAGCAATCTTAATCCAACACCGAATTCCCAAGCAGTATTTCATATACCAACATATCGAAGTTTCGAGAACATGTAACTACCCACTTGAATGTAAATACGATATTCGATTCGTGAATAAACTAACAGGTTTGGTTAATCTCATGTCTATGTATTAATCTCGGTTTTAATATACACCTGTAGATGGTAAGCTAGGATTAAGCTTATTCGAAATATTAGGGATACTGACTTAGATTTAATGAAGTTCATAAAGTATTTATATGTAAAAATATTGACGTAATTTTTAAAGCATAAAGGTAGCCTAACTCTTTACTTCTTCAATCAAATCTTCTTGCGTTATGTTATTTCGCAGGTTTCAATCTTTCTTCCTACTAAAGTTATTTGTCAGCCAGTTCACTCAGACAGACTGAGCTTCTCCTTTTGCTTAATATCAGTAAGTATGTAACATATTGTAGCGTTGACTTGGTGTCAACAAACCTTTCAGACACAAATAGTTTGCAAAAACATTTGTTTTCCAACCATTTACATACGGGAAAGTGAAAACGCATTTCCACACAACAGATGTCAGAAAAAAACAAATGACAGACGTCCTTCCAAAGTTTAAAACGCTGTCTCATAACATTGGTTAAAATAATCCCTGTCCCAGCATTATAAAAAATGTTCAGTAATCACACGTTTCCTGAAATATATGATTGTAATTTTCATGTAAATGTACATGCTAAAAGACCATTAAGCTACATTTTAATCGCGAAAACATTGAGAATGATTACACCACGTATGGTTACAATAGCATTTTTTGCTTGTAAGTTTTCCTGTGAAAAGCCTAAATACATACAAATAGCGGGTTATTCAATACCGAAGACTATTATATAGTTTTTTATTATAATAGGGAAATATTAAAACTAGGTATCAAAATATTCATCCGCATCGCTGTCAGCTGGGATCGTGCCCAAAAGGCTGGCTGCATTGCCACGCTGGATGGCAATGCATATCCTTTGACCGAAGTATAGGCCAGCCCTTTGGTCACGAGTGGACTCCACTAATCGCTTACTAATTTCTCGAAATAGTCTGTGGGCACTTGGGCCCCATGGTCCCAGGGTTTCAACCCCAAACGGCTCAAAAATGCAATTGCCGGTGAGGTTTACATATTTGTGCCGCTTGAGGTTTTCCGCGGCCGCAGCAGCTGCACCGACACAGCTCGCCGTACTGGGAAGGTGGGAAGGTGCAAGGGTGTTGACGCAGGTTGCGTCCCACACCAAAGACCTTCCCATCTTCCAAGGCATTATAGACATCCCGTCTGGTCTCTTGCCATCGTCGCGTGCCAAGCCTCTGGGTTCTAAAATGGCTGGCACTCCGGCGGTGACAAGAGCACGACGGATAATGTCATTTATGCTGGCGTGTCGTGCCATGCGACCAGCACTTTTGCTACAGGAAAGACCATGGTGCCCAAGGCGGTCCACAGATTCACCGCACTGGCAGCGATGCGGAGCCGCAGTGGGAGCGCCGAGGCGTAGGCATGTAGCGAGCCGGAATGTAGTGTCACCCAGCATGGTCCCAACGCTGGGTGACGGCAGTGCGTGAAGCCATAGCCCTGACTCCCACTCTCCCACAGCCAGTAGGCGGGCACGCTCAGCAGTATTGACAGATGTTTCAATTAGTTTATTTCTCGTCAATCTGCAGAGCGGTTCGTCCCACTGTCTCTGGGAAGCCGGGTTTTCAGGGAAGGCTGTGTTTGGGCAAGCCACTTTCCAGGCGTTCATGCCATCAGTCAGACACGGCACCTCAGAATCGACCAGTGAAGGGGCTAAAATTTTTCTGGTCAACTCCTTAGTGCCGCAGACCGAGGATAGGAACGCCGGTAGACTTAAACTGGAAATTTTGCGGACACCGAGGCCACCGAATCTGATCGGAAGGGTGGCTTGAAGCCACGCTCGGTCGTCCAAGGCCAAATTAAAAACAGATGTAAGAGTAGTACGGATAATTTGGTCAATTCTGTCTAAAAGATGTGGCTGCTTCCATAAGGGAGAGGAGCGAAGGTTGTATATAAATTTTGGGCCAAAACAACAGTATTTTACTAAGGTAAAAGCCGAATGAAGATTAATTTTAAAAAGTCTATCCGAAATGTCATTATAATTTGAAATTTTGTTATCTATGAATGTTGTGAAACTTTCTTCCAAAATAGGTGAACCTATATAGGAGGTGCAATGATGTTTCGTCCAGAATTTTAATTTGAGGTGCTATGACATTA
This sequence comes from Helicoverpa zea, assembly GCF_022581195.2. Classification (NCBI taxonomy): domain Eukaryota; kingdom Metazoa; phylum Arthropoda; class Insecta; order Lepidoptera; family Noctuidae; genus Helicoverpa; species Helicoverpa zea. The sequence goes on from NC_061462.1 coordinate 1,868,679, forward strand.
AATTTTGATATGATTGTCTGTCTGTCCGGGATGTCAGGAACAAAAATTTCACATTTTGATAAATTTAGATCCAGTCCAATCGAATGAAATTTTTCTTTTAGGAATATGAGGTCTTGGTAAACAGTTTCACTATCTCCTCCTAGGGTCCCGTCATCCAAATACCAGGCGTTAAATTTTGAATTTAGTTTCTCTATTATGGGGTGAATAGCCAAGCTGAAAATGACCGGCCCAAGGGGGTCACCCTGTTGGCATCCAACTGCAGATTCCAAAACATGGTCCTTGTATAGTAATTTAGAAGGGTGCCTGTAACATTGCCAAAGGTAACTATAAATTTCGGGTAATTCTTTTTTGGCCTCGGCCAACAAGGTGTCCCTGTTAACCGAATTAAAAGCGTTCTTTATGTCAACCTTAAGGATGACCTCACCTATTTTTGAGTCTAAAAATGTGGAGAAAGCATGTATAGCAGCCTCACAGCCCCCTTTCGAACCAAATCCGAGTTGCAGGGGCTGAAATTTGTTAGCAAGCACGTCATGATAGTGCTTGCAACAAATTTTGGCTGCCATACGCCTGTATGTACACCCTACGGCAATGGGACGAATGCCGCCGTCCTTTTTACGGAGCGCACATAAGTTCGCTCCGTAAAGCACGTCCACGACGGCATTGTTCACACCGCCGGAGAGCATAAGATTAACTAGAGCCGTAAGTTCCCTCAGAAGCGACTCACCAGCTTCCCCAGCGCCCGAGCCTACAAGATCCTTCAGATGTTGAGGGCTCAGGCCGTCGAGGCCGACGGCAGAGCCGGTCCTGAAAGAAGCCACGGCTCCAGCTACTTGTTGGGCTGTAACGGTGAGGTGGTCGGAATTTAGATCTGGAGGGTCGGGGAAAGTGAGGTCATCCGAGGGAGCCGGGTGTTTACTCTCCAGAGCGGCAAGTGTTTCTGGAGAGTACGGCGCCACCACATCGCTGCTGAAAAGGATCCTAGCAGCACCCCTTATGTCACCCTCGCTTAATTTATCCTCTACATGTTGACACAAGTCCTTGGAGGTGAATTTTGAATTTACTGAAGTGTCTGGGATGAAAATGGAGGTCGAAAGGCAATTTAGTTTAATTTGTTTGGTTAATGATTTTTTATTTATCTGAGTTTTGTCAACATGTAGGATGCGGTAGGGAAGGGTGAGCAACTGTTCCCAGGCGCTTTCTGAATTTTCCAGGGTTGCGAGGCGGACGCATTGGGCCAGACTTGACGCAACAGTCCGCCTTGCACCCCTGGGCACTCTTTTGAGTATGGGGGTGTTACTTTTTAATTTTGAAAGTGAGTTCCAGAGGAGATGGTTTGTCGGAGGTGTAGTAACTTGAGGGGTCAAGGGGCACTGAGATACACTCTGCATCTTGTGGACTTTGCCTAAGTGTATCTTCAGGCCCCTTTCTCCTTTAAAAAATCTTGCCTGGGAACAGAAGGGGCATCTTACTGAGGTCTCAGCCGATGTGGAAGGTTGACACACGCTGCTTCCGGCGTCGCTACTGCCATCGTTCATTGAAACAGTAAAAATTTAAAAGCTTTAATCAAAATAATACACTATGGTCTTCACAAATGTCTTCAAAAAATTATACACTGTAGTCTTCACAGATTGTCAATATGATCGGCCAGAGGGCTACCGCCCCCCGGCGTCTACACGGTCCGATGTTGCCTGATGCTTCTGGAAGCTGGGGCGAATGGAGGTTGTGTTTCTGTTGTTCTTCTTGGATTTGTATTCTGGTTATTGACATATAACTTTTAGAATAATTTTTGGATAACTTTTGGAATAATTTTAAAATACACCAACGGTTTGACAAATTCAGATATGAATCACAGTTTTAATGTGTTTTTATTTCCAAAATCCAATAAAATTTTCAATCGTGCGGAATTTCATGTCTTGTGCTGCCATGTCATGAACGCACACCATGACTCGTAACTATGGCAACCAGACTTCGATAAAAAACAGTGACGGGCCAAAGTGGCAAACATCTGTGGCCTGTCCACAATATGGATGGATGTGCTGCATTTATTTGTAAGAGGAAATGTCTATGTCAGGAAAAAGTGAGTAGTAAACGTGTAGGAATTAGTTTCGTACCACAACTGTGAAAGTATAAGCGTTTTTCATTTTATTCGGCTAAGCGTTTATGCTATTGTTCTAAAATCGACGTTGTAAAATTGTAGGCTAACTGGTATGTGCGAAAAAATCCGAATATAAAATGTTCGATAAAATAATATTTCTAACTAACAATCACTGCGTTCACGAAGTTTAATTGAGCTCTAAACCAAAGCCGTAAAGCGTGAAACCGGCCGAATATGACCTCTAGCGATTCGATATTCAAATATGACGACCGAACAAATAAAAAAAGTTTCCCCTTTTCATTATCGGATCTCCCTCACCAAAGTTTGAAAAAAAGAAATTCTATAGATTTTAATGGTATTTTTTTTTTCATAAAAGTTGAAAGTCCCAATTGAAGGTTTCTTGGCGCGGAATTAACTTAGAGTTGTGCTGTATTCGAGTGGAATAAGCTCGGAATGACCTTTCGTGGGCTGCTGGGCCCCCGGCGAGATTGACGCCGTATCCGCCGGTATTATCCGCACTGCGGATATAGGCCAATTATTTTATTAGCCTTGTGTTTTTCATTTTAACTTTGGAGACTTTTGAGATTTTATAGTTGGACTTATAATAGTAACATACACAACGTTTGAAACCTCTTCTCGAAAAGTTTAAAAAACAAGAAAAATCTCATCGAGTGGAACGAAGCTCACAATTTACAAGGTAGGGGTGCATTCAATGCAATTCGATATACATGCACTCAAAAATCAAACTGGCCCAAAATTATCTATCACTAGCCGTGGTTCGGATATCCGCGCAGCCGTACCCCAACCGGCGGATACGGGAAGCCGCACTGTTATTTGAAACTCCGGCCAGATTGGGGAGTGTTGCAAAATTTTACCTATTAAAGTGTAAATTTTGAGCTCCGTCTCCTAACTTACTTAACCATATTAGATGGAAAGCCGTTTTATAATAACTGTAATATTTTAGTATGTTGTTAGTATAGTTTTATAACTGTTTCAGGTGTAAAACCAAGGCTTAAAGCGGTACAGGAATTTTGCATCGAGGATTTGTTTTACACGAGTTGTTCTACACTTAATTAATACATAAACCTTTTATAACTTAGTTAAGTTCTGTATAGTCGGCCTGTTAGCTTAGCTTTGTTTGTACACAGTGCTTAAAGTTTTAAGTGCGTTTTTAAGTTCTGAAGTTACATAAAAAGTTGGGGTGTTTATTTTCTTTTGTCTTTCAGGTGGATGTTGGTACCTAGTTTTTTTAACAAGGGCAGGAAGATGATGAACGTTAATGTCGTGTTATGTACTAGTTACTGTTATTCAAAATACAGAAAATTATATTCTATTCCTATTCAAAAGCTAATGAAAGCTAGAATATTGCCATGATGTAATATTACTGTGATGCGAGATGATATTCACTCCGTCAATTTAGACAAACTGCTACATAGAGCCTGGAGGGAAGATTGCTACTCCACTATTCTTGGAATCCAGGTACGTTTATCAGAGTATCAGTAGCTGAGGAAGTTAGTGTCAAGATATCAATTTCACAAGGATATCAAACTACTAAACTTCTTGGTAATATTAATTCAAACTGGCTTACAGGAACTGCTTGTTCTAATATTGGTAGATTTTGTGTAAATTTTATATTTCTATACATGCAGTAGCTTTTGCGTGAAATGCTTAGTAACAAACATACTCCTACATACATCGATATATCCTTAAAACCTTTCACATTCATAGTACTAAAGTAGGATAGTCGAATCAAAACTTGTAAAATGCGAACTTATTTGAGAAGAGCAAAAATAACTCAAGAATTTTTCGCACAGAAGCGCATACAAAAATACTGCAGCAAAAACTGCGATCAAACTAAAAAGCGAGAAAAACCAGCGAGAAACCGTTTACTTACAGACCGAGTGCCATAACGTTGAGCTTGCAAAGAATACGAAAACGTACGCGTTTCCGTCCATAGATCAAGAACCGGACGGTTAGGGAGACTTATGTCGGAACGGTTTTACGCCGGTTTTCGCCGACAAAAGTCGCTGGGTGTCGCCAAGTGTCGTCTAAACTTCCAAGGTCACATTACCATAAAGTCCGTGCTTTCACAAATTTCTCTTTACTCGAGTTGCAGACGTGAACTTCCAACACTTTTTATTACGGCGTTTCAATTCAGTTTACGACTCAATTTGCGTGGAGAGTTATGAATTTGTCTTTAATGTTCGCTTTATTTGTTGTTCGTCATTTTTATTAAGAATGCAATAAAGGAGATAACTGTCAGCACTTATTTTGTTTTTCATAAGCACCTCGTTTACAAGTATAGGTGTCCGATTTGCCATATCTATTGTAAACTAGCGTCTCTTGGAAACTAAATCCCATTCCCGGATTAGTGCAAATTATTTTTCCAAAGAATTGTATAAAGGTATAGAAAATATCATACTGAAAGTTACTGGAACGTCCGATTAATCATTTTCAACTATTCAGTTGCCAGCTCTCCGAAAAAAACCTACCAACATTTATTCCGAAAAAATATATAAAACATCGGTGCGTATAAGCTGAAACCATTCCAGTAAGTACCCATTGAAACGCACCGACCATTATCCTCATGAAAATGAAACGAACGCAATCGAAGTTAAACAAATGGAATTAAATTTCGCCAAAAAAAATCTATTCAACGAAATCCTATTGTATCCGCAGAGGGGATTAATAACCTATGCAAATCTGGCGCGTACGTGTTACATGACAGTTTTCTATTGCTGACATTGCAATTGATACCAAGTATATAAATTCTACCATTTGCTTTTATTGCATTTTTGTGAAAAAGTTCATTTATGGGAAAAGGTTGAATTATATAATTTTTCCTGGCTTATATAAGTATTTTATATGTTTTTTTATTTATTATGTATCCATTCAAGCCAGTATCTTCTACCTAAATAAAAATGAGAAATTGCAAATGTAACGTCATAATTATGTCTGTTTTAGCGTAAATATCCCGGAGATAGGTGTAGTACCTACCTATCCTGGTTAATCTATTTACCTTATTATAGACACAAACAGAAGTCCCTAACTTAAGGTCGGAAACTTTAAGGAACTAAGTAGATACATATAAAAAGGTTCTTTCAGCGCATAGCTCGCTCACTATAATAATCAGTAGTCCAACCATGTCCTCTCGCATTCACTAGTAATTGAACTTTTTCTGCACTCGCAAAGAAATTGTAAATTCAATTCCAATTACTATAGAACTTATCTTGGCATCTCAATTTGAAATGAGAAAATAAATTGCACAGCTTGCAACATGTTTCATGGTATTTACTTCATTTAAATGCAGATCTAAGTATATATTTTTACACAGAATTACTTAATTTCATACCAGGTGCTGGAATACCTACAGCTTCAAAATTATTTTTTTTGTATATCTACTATTGTATACTATCTAAGCAACAATTACTGAACTCGTTTTTTATGATTTTTTTGTAAAAAGATTTTGTTTTAGATTATATCCCAATCGATAGTATCAAATACGACGTAAAAACCGGGATTGCTAAACAGAACAAATCCTGCGATTTCATACATCGGACGCGACCGTCAAAATCCAATCAACCCAACTATTTCCAGTGTTCCGAGTTTCAGGGATCAGTGTTTCAGCAAAAAATATTGCCTCAAGAGTATCCTAAATAAACTGAAATGTGTTACCTACCCTGCAAAACGTGGGGTTCATTAATATTCGCATGTCAACGTGCTGTCTTCGCCTATCTATTGAATATTTGAACAGGACTTATGATGTGAGGGTTTGGTGTAAGATCTGCGTGGCTTCTGAAGACTCAAGGTGTTAAGCAAACTAGCTTCACACCTTCGTGATATGAAGGAAAAGGATGTAGGTATACCTTGAGAGTAAATGCAGAGGTTTTATTTCGGCGAATTACTTTTTGTCGCATAGTAACCTTTTGTTTGAGCACCTTTTATTTAAGCTCAGTGCTTTCATTACCTTTTACAGGAAATGAAACAAAAGCCATTTCTAAGAACTTATCTGTACAATAATAGCAACAACATTATGTTAGCAACAAAATGAAAAAGACGGACAACGGGCAAATATACTGAGAAGCTACTTAAAGAAAGTTTCAAACAGTGATAATAAAAAGTTCTCAATCGATTGTAGCAAAGAACTAGTTTGCTGGAAGCGATCGAGGTGTCGAAGAATTCCGCTCTCATTGCCCCCCTCAAGGTCTAAGGCACGCTCCAAACGTTTCTAGTGCCTATTATCCGAGTTTTGAATGATCAATTTAACTTCGCCCGCTGAAAAGTGGTGAGAGCTGGTAAAAATTGATGTGGTAAGTAGACTCCGCTTATAATTTCGACCTTCTTATGTTTGCTTCTAGACGTTTCGCTCTAGGATATTCTGTCAAAACTTAAAGAATATGTATTTTATTTTTCGTAGGGTTTGCAATTTAATTTTTTATAAGTTTATTTTCTAAATAATATCTACCTATAGGTATTATTCGACAAATAAGAAAAAACTAAGATAAAGAAATGTTAAATGAGAGAAAGAAGTATTAATAAAAGGATCACTAAAGAACTTTTGAAACATAATATTCGTAGTAATTCTCGTGATAATCACCTACAACTATCGCGAGTAAGCCTGGTCACGCGATTCTAGTAATTACACGTATATCATAGCGAATCAGTGAATAAATGAATAAATTCTCTGAATTATGAATATCCAAGTAATTTCTATTAATTAAAATCGTGCTATCAACTACAACAACTGAATTTGAACAATGAACATATTAAAATCTCGATTGAACACAGATGAAATTTTGAATCACAACGTCAATTGCAAAATATTATTGATTAAATATTTGGCAGAGGATTACGTAGAGTCTAGATAAGTTTATGTGATGATGATGTCTTTCATGCCAATTATCGGCCACGGTGGCTATTCTCATATAAGGAGATCAGCCATCTGCGCAGACACAAGTGCACTCACTACCCAACTTCTAGTTCTCAAACATATTACTTTTTAATTGTACTGGACAATGATCATGCATGGTAGTAAGATTTGATTGGATCGAAAGAAGGACGTGCTCATTAAAACTTGTTCATGATACTTCTTCGGAGATAAACTTCTCAACTGTCACGAAATTATTACTTTTATTTATCGACTTAGCTAGGGTACCGTAGTATGAATGTGTATAGCTATTCGTATTATGTAAAAAGCTATTTTTACCTACTTGTAAAACGACCACAATAAAATAGAGTAGGTATCCAAAAAGTTTTCATATAAGTAACATTATCTTCTTTACAAATTCATTGTGACTTAGTCGAACAAACCATACTTTTCACCTAGGCATCCATAAAATTACCGAGAAACTAAATACCATGTCCATTTTCGCCGCAACTCCGTGGCATTTCCCGCTCATTCCCACGTCAGAGTGGAGTCTAACGAAGTCATTCATGCGCCTCGCCCGTATTGTACCCTAAGATATGCTCTCTTAAATTGGATCAAACTTTGCAATTAAAAGTTACACGCTGTACTAAGGTGATGAATTGCTGTGTTGCTTGTGTGTTGCTCAGAATGTTTGAAGATTGGATTTTGTATTTATTTTTAATGTATTTTGAATCCGGTTAGACTGGAAGCCGACTCCAACATTATTGGGAAAAAGACTCGGAGGATGATGATGTATTTTGATTTAGTACACAAAACTACTTAAATGAGACTTCGTCTGAATGTTCTAATTCAGATAGAAGCTAGCTATGAATTGTTGGGATTGTTCGAAAGAGTTAATGCAGAAGGTGGATTTAGTCAGTAAAAGTCATGTATCATTTGGTGATTTTCCCCAACGACTAAAATTGTCTTGGTATTACCTACTAATTTTACCTACATGTGAAAAGGTTTTATTTGTTAGAGACCATAGACAAAGAAATCCGTTTCTGTGTTTTTAAATTCTGCATCCAGAGATTCCGCATAAGACAGCAAAAGACTGCATGGGATTACGTTTCAGTCAACGGTTTTGAAGTTCAATAACAAGGGCTTAAAATCGAATGCATTTTATCCGGTTTTATAGCTATATCTTAATTTTGCTCCTTTTTAAAAACTTCCTCTATACATACCTATTTTATTTCAAACAATGATAAGCCAACCTCTATAAATTAACATCCATAAATGCCTGCTTTGCTCAAGTTTCATTGAACATATTCTCACGCATTTTTTTCATCTCGTTCGAATATTGGCTAAAAGCAATTGAATGGAGTTGTTGCACAAACAGAATGTTCTAGATTAGTATTCTTCACAGTCCCTCGGATGTTCCTCTATTTTAAGATGTTCAAGACATGAATTTCAATAAAACACTTTATTCTTACAACACAAAACTCGACGGAATGGAAATATAAAACAAAAATGTCTGCGTTTTTGTTTGTTGGCCAACAATAGCGGGGATGTTTTAAAATGCTTGCTTATTATGTTTTTTGCACAATGGCAGCGAAATGAAAAGAGCGTAACTGTTGCTTTTACTCTCAGACAAATTGTAGGAGCCATGAAGATAATATGACGACAGGCGACTCATTCGTGTGTAAAGGACTTAGGGTCTATTTCATGAAATACAAATACATACCCACCTAAGTCTTGACACCACTCGTGTAGTAAGTAGATTTCTGAATTCGAACTTTTTATGTAATTCATTCTCCACATATAACAAGAAAATATTATTATAAATAAGCAATATTTTTCGCAATCACTGAACCATATAGAAATCACCTACTTTCCTGTTTTCCTTAGCTAAATCAATGTTGCCAAAAAAATGCCTATAGTAGATAATATTTTCGGTAAAAAATACAAGTTTTAATTTTTTACCACACACATACGCCGGTCATTTTCCGGGTACATATCCCGTACACGAATAGGGTTCGGCGTAGCGTGAATCACGGCATGCATTGCCGGCAATTAATATGTTAATTAGTGGGCAACACGCGAGGGATGAGCCCGATGGTGTGGCTGACGGGTGGCCGGGTGTCATCGCACACATTATTGTAATGTGTCGCTTGCATAGATTTGTTTAACACTGGATGATATTAGGTTAATGAGTGAAATGGGAATTGAATTTGTATAGGCACTCATTATAATAGGTGAATGGTTTAAGTGTTTGCTTGAACGCGGTAATTCAAGAACTATTGGAAAATTCTTTCAGTGTTAGATACTTAATTTTTGTCAAGAAGCACAAAGTAGAATTAACAGGACGCGGGTGGAACTGCTCGCGGAAGCTACATAGTTGTAGAATCGATGTCAATATATTACATCGTACTTAAGTATTTTTATTATGCTTACATGCAACTTATTATACATATCTGCGTAAAGGCACGAAAAGTAAAGCAAAAAACTTCGCTGAAAATACGTTTAAGTGCCATAAAAAATTACCAAAGGCCTCATTCATTTTTAATTTTAATCCCATAAAAGTTCCCATTTCACGATAATCACAAAATAATTCATAAAATAAATAATTTCTGCACGACACAACTTTGTAGTGTTATCGGGCTTATTTAATATTCGCGACGTTCTTACAAAGTTATCTCATTAGCCGCCGACGACGCTCGGGACACTGGGCTAACTCAGCGGTGTCAAAGCGCGTCAAATGTTAAAATTGAAAATTTCAATCATTTTTAATGAAGCTCATTAATTAATTATACTGTAGTTTAACCTTATTATTGTTGCCTATTATTTTTAGATTATTATAGGTAAAAGGACGATCATTGCTGGTCTCTCGCCTTCATGATCTTGTTTTCAAATCCTAACCATGTCAAAAAGCTATTCAATTGCCTAAATAAAAGTAAATAGGTAAAAAAAATTGAAAATGTATAAATCAATCTCATATTTCTAGTAAATATATAGGTCTATCAAAAATATAGGTAATGTATTTGTGTCTGGAAAATATCGATCTAAATAAAATTGATATAATGGACTGGCTACCATGATATTATATTATTTTCATTGCTTCGGAAGGCACTTAAAATTGTTTACTGCTTTTGCATCATAAAATCTATTGGCAATTCCACTTTCACAAATATCGGAAATGATTTTATTGTCCACTGTTATAACGGCTTAGAAAATAAATATCATTTTATGGATGACGTAAAAAATAAATTCTATAAAATGATTATCTACCTACTAACTGTTTCCCCGTGGTTTCATCTACGTCCCGGGAGAAAATTGTTCCTAGACTAGTTGTCCCAAAAACACGAATAAACATTTTTTTTTTTTCTATTTATTATATTAGTACAGATGAATCTAATATTGGTACAATACAATAAAATCAGGAAGCAAACAAAAATTGCATTTATTTCAATTCAAAGCAAAACTAACACCATCATAATTTTGCATCAAGCCTACAAAAAACTACGTTTGAATAAACAAAGTCTATTCACAAGGAGTGGCACATGACTATCGCGAAAAATGTACACTTTTTTTTAATTAAATGGCCGCGTCCGGCCCTATCATTGCCGCCGTTTCGGGGATGATCGGGTGCGTTCGTGCTTCACGCGAGGCTTGTATTAAAACTATTACACGCAAAGTAATTAAAAGCTCAACATGGGTGTGCCTTTGCCTGGCTTTCTTCCGCAACTTCAGAAGAGATTTATTATGTCATAATTTAAATTGTGAGCATCGGAAACTCGTGAAAAAACAATGACAAAACTATTTTGCAATTAGTTCTCATAGTTTTAATGCTTCAGAAAGTTCTGGAATGTAGTAGCTTCATCTATGATCTATGAAAATATTTATCCGAAACACGTCCTTAAGAGGCTGAATGCACCCAAAACACTTTCTTTCTTTCTTTTCTTTCCTTTCTTTCTTTTCTTTCTTTTCTTTCTTTTCTTTCTTTTCTTTCTTTTCTTTCTTTTCTTTCTTTTCTTTCTTTTCTTTCTTTTCTTTCTTTTCTTTCTTTTCTTTCTTTTCTTTCTTTTCTTTCTTTTCTTTCTTTTCTTTCTTTTCTTTCTTTTCTTTCTTTTCTTTCTTTTCTTTCTTTTCTATCTTTTGTTTCTTTTCTTTCTTTTCTTTCTTTTCTTTCTTTTCTTTCTTTTCCTTCTTTACGTATTTACGTACGCGAGACGAGAAGACGAGAAAGAAAGTTGACGCAACGTTCGTAACATACATATAAATTAATATCTTTATAATGAGTTGAGTAATCAAAAATGAAAATTAACCAAGTTCTGTATTTACATATATAGACTCGTTAATGTTAGAATTTTATCAATGAAAGTTGAGAAGTAATACAGATATTTTTGTTAGAAGATCATTTTGGACTGAGGTACCTAAGTTAACATTTTTTTGTATCGAGAAAACTTTCCGAAAACGTGTTTTGAAATTAGGTAACAGGGTTCTCAGAAATATGTTCAAGATTATTATATTATTCGCTAGGTACAGTCATTGGCAAGGTGCTGGATAGTCTGCTTGAGAAGCAACTAAATAGACACATCAAATTAAATGATGGGCAGTTTGGTTTCAGACCCCAACTGTCCACTGAAAGTGCAATCTTGTGTCTCAAGCAGACTGTCCGGTACTACACAGACAGGAGAACACCGGTGTATGGTTGTTTTCTTGATCTGTCAAAAGCCTTTGACCTGGTAAATTATGACATCTTGTGGCAAAAGTTGTCGGATGACACAGACTTACCCGCTGAGTTAATTAATGTTTTCCAACATTGGTATAAGAACCAGAAAAATTATGTTAAGTGGGCGGATACTAAATCTGAGACTTATAGTCTGGAATGTGGAGTTAGGCAGGGGGGAATAACTTCACCTACTCTGTTTAATCTTTACATAGATCGTTTGGTGGGGGAGCTGAGCAGCACCATGGTTGGGTGCTCGATTGATGGCAAGATGCTAAACAATATTAGTTACGCTGATGACATGGTGCTGCTCAGCCCATCCATCTGTGGTCTGAGGAAATTGCTGGCTGTCTGCGAGAGATATGCGGAGGCTCATGGCCTGAGGTATAACGCCACCAAGAGTGAAGTAATTGTGTTTAAGGTACGTAACAATACACCTGCTTATATTCCACCTGTAAAGCTTGACGATTCTCCTCTTAAAGTTGTGACTCAATTTAAATACCTCGGCCATGTAGTTACGGATTCTCTGACAGATGATCAGGATATTGATAGGGAGCGTAGAGCGTTGGCAGCCCGATGTAACATGCTTGCTCGCAGGTTTGCACGATGCACTAATCAAGTAAAACTGACCTTATTTAGAGCATATTGCCAGTCGTTCTACTCGTGCAGCTTGTGGGTAAGGTATACGCAGAAGGCTTACAACGCTCTGCGCGTTCAGTATAATAATGCGCTGAGGATGCTGTTGGGACTGCCTCGATGGTGTAGCGCGTCTGGCATGTTTGCGGAGGCTAGAGTTGATGACTTCTATGCCATTATACGCAAGAGATGTGCGTCCATGATGAGACGCTTCAGGGACAGTCCCAACAGTATCCTTGCTACACTGGCAGACAAAATTGACGGACCGTTTATAAGACACTGGGCAAGTAGACATGTGCGTGCTGACGTCCATGTCAATAATTAATACATTTATAATTTGTGTTGTTTTTCTACTAACATTAGGATAAGGAATTACTAACACTTGTATGGATCTCTGGTCTGAAATAAATAATTTATTATTATTATTTGTATGTCTCTACCAGACCTCGGGACTATAGAGTCCCGGATTTTTGGGAGGCGAACGTGGGGCCGAAGCCAACACGCTGAAACCCTTTTGAGACAACTTTAATGAAATGGCGACACAAAACCGACGATTATCCCTGTATACACTACAGAAATGTACCCAAGGACAATCCCCGGTTCTGTGCTAAACTATTGCTAACTATGGATGAAAACTACTTGGGCTATTGTGATGGGATGCTAATGGATTAGGAATGGGGAAACTACGGGAACTATGGCACCTGCCGATGACAATGTATTAAATACATGTAAAAATGGCAGGTGGAGACTCGCCACCTCACTTACTGGGCCCCCGGGAATCAGTCGCTAAATCGCAACAAGGGGCAACAGGTACATGAGCGGCTGAAGGGTGAGGATACCTCGGCGGACTTTAAACGCAGATCACGCGCTCCCTGTGGGTCCAGCATCACCGGCCCACTCGCCACTTACCACGAGGCACCTACCCTCCGAGTGGGCTGTTAACCCTGCTCTAGCGACTCCACTCTGACCGGCCGATGAAGGCAAGCCAAGAGGCGGGAGACCTATCCCCCGTCATGCTTCACTCCGGCAGGCCGGAGATGGGGGACAGTATACTCTCTCTGGAGCACTCGGATATATAGCCCCGCGGGGTCGCTACTCCCCGTCATCCGCCTCAGATGCCCTGCGGGGCTTATTATTATTATTATATATTTTTTTCGCCGTCAGAAACTGTATAGATTTGGCCAAAAAATTGATTTGTCTCAATCAATTTTAGATAATTTCGTCCCTTAAGAAAAAAAAATCTTTCTGTGAGCACCCATACTTATTATATACGCCCTACTCGTACGTGCGTACAAAATATCCTATAGTACTTTTGTATACATGGGTACCTATAGTATCAAGTTTTTACTCCCACCTATGAGTAAAAACTTTAATTCAGGAATGTTTTATGTTATTTGGACCACACGTGGCTTCTTGAACTAATTTAAATAAAAATACCACATGCTAACTTAATAGAAGGCCTAGCGTAAGTTACCCGTAGGTAGTAAGTTAGCGTAAGTAACTAAGTACCTACCTTCATTTATCAAAACAAAGTCCTATTCTCGAATAAAACCTGTATGAGAGTTGAAAAACAAATATGGAAGCAATGTCTAATAGTACCTATATGGTCTACGAATAATATTACATCTAAAAGAATATGCTAAAATCCAAAATCATGCTATAGATTAGACCTGGGACCCGATTCTCCTAATCTTACTTAAGCGACATACGATTCACATTCGACTGCGATCCTATCACGACTTGATTACGATTGAAGCGTATGTGGCATTCCGCTATTTTTTCTTTGAAATAAACGTTTTTATCCTTTTCTGTCATTCAATGATGAATCATTTTGTCTGCAAATGATTTACGATTGCAATATGATTGTAGAGCAAACTACCGTCCACCAAAATCGCCAAAATAGCAGACCAATCGCAAATCAATCGAATGTCGTTGGAATACGATTGGTCTTATATTAGTATCAGAATGCCCGATATGGTTAAAACTGCTTTTGCGATAATATTGCGATTCGATTTCTATTAAATTTTGACATTATGCACTTCGGAGAATTGGGCCCCTGATTAGACATGCTATAGATTGGGTGATACCAGGAGCAGCTCTTATACTTACAATTACGTATAAACCACAACGTTGGTACAACGCCACCTTTCAGTATAAATCGCAACTTGAATATTTGCAAAGTGAGCACTGAAATTCAGCAGTGAACCTGTTGCGCTTGTTACAGAAAATCTTTCCATTTTTGCCAAGGCGACATCTGTTGGAAAATATTGGAACTGCTTAAGTACGCTGTCTATAACCACAGATAATAAACAGGACACAAAAAGTAAAAACGGATTGTCCTTGATCCTTAAGATGATAAATAATTAAAATCGGGAAGAATAATAATAGGTCCAGATGATGATCCCATATTATTTTTTTTTATTTAAGCCATATTGATTTCATCAGTTAATGTAGTTAATTCTTATAATTTATCGATGTCCGGTTTTATTTTGTTAATTTATTTTTTATTTTATCATCGTTCATATTCGACTAACCTCCATGTTTTTATTGGCCTACAACCTGCAGTCGTTAAAAGATAATTACTGAAACAACGAAATAATTTGATGCATCCTTTCAATTAATTTTCATTGGACTATTATGTGCATGTTGGATGCGTCCATAGCATTATTTAAATCAGTCATTCTGTAGAATCACTCCAGCAAAGTTACGTTTCTAAAACATCACAATCAAATAATATTTTTTCCATACTTTGACTAATATCCCATCATCGCAATAAAATTACAACCAGCGTACAATGGAAAAAACTAAACTTTGTTCATAGAGTTGTGATAAATAATACAATTTATTTATGGCAATACCGACACAGTGAGCCATCGCCCTGCTAACGGTGTCATGGCGGTTTGACTTGTTAAAGGTTTTTTTTGCAATAACTTACTAGTTAATGTGCTTTTTAGCAATTTCATCTTTGATTTAAGTTGATAATACCACGTTATAAAAAATAGTTAATAATGCGTGAATACAAAATAGTCGTGTTAGGCAGTGGAGGCGTGGGAAAGTCCGCCCTGACAGTACAGTTCGTACAAGGCATCTTTGTCGAGAAATACGACCCCACCATCGAGGACAGTTATCGGAAACAGGTGGAAGTTGACGGTCAACAATGCATGCTAGAAATACTAGACACTGCTGGTACGGAGCAATTTACAGCGATGAGAGATTTATACATGAAGAATGGACAAGGATTCGTCTTAGTATACTCCATCACCGCACAATCGACATTTAACGACTTGCAAGACCTGCGGGAGCAGATCCTGCGGGTGAAGGACAAAGACGACGTGCCCATGGTGCTGGTGGGCAACAAGACCGATCTGGAGGCGGAGCGCGTGGTGGGCAAGGAGCAGGGCAGCAACCTGGCGCGCCACTTCAACTGCTCCTTCATGGAGACCTCGGCGAAAGCCAAAATACACGTGAACGATGTGTTCTTCGACCTAGTACGTCAAATCAACAGGAGAACACCTATCAACAGTGAGCATAAAAAAAAGCGAGGATGTAAGATTCTGTAAGAATGCTGCTGCAGCCTCTGAAGCGTCTAGGTATAAAATATTTAATAATTTGAAAGACTTCTGGTACCCGGATTTGGCTCTCAACTGTTCCCAAAGTTATCTAGGTCGGGTGTTGAGCATCATTGCTTGGTAATGGAAATACCTGTAGCATTTCAAGAATGTGCATTTGTTGAGTTATTGTGATGGTGTGCTGCAGCACCGGTGGAAAATCCACAGAGCGTTCTGGATTGTATCCATACACCTGTCCATACCGTGTCTCAACCTGTCTATATCTTGATAGTTATAATGTTCAAGGATAGATTCAACGATTCTGTGTGTGTTTCACTCTAGAAATTCCAATTGTAATGTGTGGATGCTGTTAGGTTCAGAAGTTGTAAATGGTTATAAATTTAATACTACTTGATGTAAGTATAAACATATTCATTTATTTAGAGGCTATGAGGAGTATGTTCTAGAACCTGTGACAATACTGACTTCATTATTTTCATTCCAGTTATATTCTAAACATGGCACTACTTCACTCAAATACTTCTAAGTATGTACTTCTCATTGTTTCTCAATTATGATTTTCAAATATATGAAAAGCAACTAAAAATATTTTTGTTTTAATAATAATATTAACAATATTAGGTGCAGACAGTCCTCTGAAATTTAATTGAACAGGAAAATGAGTGCATTATGCTTATTTGCCACGAAATTATCTTTCAAGGTCCTCCTGTAGTGTCACCATTGTAATATGTATGCTACAGTTCATCAAATGGTTAACATATATAGACGTGACTGCATTTATAGTTATATAAATATATATTTATATCTGTCTGGACCTAATATAGATATAGTTTACCATTTAGTAGTTATTATCTAATCATACTGATAAAGGGAAGGCCTGGAACTTCTGAACAGCTGTGTGAGAGTTGAAGCAGGCTCCGAAAAGACCTGGGTGATGTGCCCTGATGGCCTGACCCAGTATGTAATGTTTAAATATGTGAATTAAGGATACATTAAATTTTTTCAGAATATATTATTGTCTTGTTATATAATTCAAATGTATCAAGTGAAAAGTTGATAATATGAAGCCGTTTAGGACTCGGTAACTTTTGAACAAATATTAGAGAGCCTTAGGTGATTGCACCCTGCAACCTTAGTCTCCAATGTAAGTGGTGGTGCCCTATGCCTTGTGTTATTGATGTACACCACTGGCCACCATACTATAACCCCTAACCTACGAAATTGAGAAATAAGAAATTTATCGTTATTGTAAATGAATTAAAGGTTTATAATTACTGGCTCATTTAAATATAAATAAATTACCTATGTTTTGCTGCTAGAACTTTGTTAAACGTAATAATTATATAGGTGTTCAAATATTGTTACGGAATTAGATGTTTCCTCCATTCTCTTTTCTGTTTACATATAAGATTTACTGCACAAGGATATTGGATATGACTTTGATCTGAGTTGAATTATATTTTTATATATATTGTGAAAATTAAGAACTTGTATATTTTAATCTTTTTCAATCAATAATGGACATGTACAATAATCTATTAATTTCTTTTTTTTGCATCAATAAAACCAATTTTAAATATTATCGTTTTGGGGTATGTTTTGTCCCCCTCGTGGTGGGCGCTCCCGTGATGTCAATCGAGGTCGCGGCGTGATGAGTCACATCCCAGGCCTGCGCGGCCGCTCCGCACGCCGCCGGTACCCCACCGACTATCAAATAAACGTCAATTGGCTCGGAATTTTAATGGAATTGAATTAATTGAAACCACCATATACCATCTACAACTATTTATTGACTTGATGAGTGTACAAAAGTTACATAAACGTGTCTATACTTAATTCTATAGGGACTAACTGAACAGTACATTAAATCATGATAAAACATTATGTATGGCAGTGTGACGTGGCGGGCGTATGTCGATATTCTAGTAACATAAGAATTGACACAGTCCAGTGGAAATGAACTCAATACGCCTAACTTAATATCTATTATGAACTCGATAACTAAGCAATCTAATCTATGATGCAAAACAAGTGTTGGATTACAGTTGCGTTAGTTTTCTGTTGGCACACCCCATGATGTGTAACAAGGTCTCATACATAGATCGAGCCCACTATGGGGCGCGTGTGACATACAAAATTATATCTTAACACTAAATACTGCAAAGTCGTTAATTGGAAGTAATAAGCATGTGGGAACGTGAATATTCTACATACAATAGGGTTGTCTACAGTGTCGTGCCGATAGCCGGCAAAATAGATAGTGGAATGAAATGGTGTTGAACCATTTTTATCAAGGCGCCCGGGCCCCGGCGCTTATCTAGCGAGGTGCAGTGGGGTCAAATGTTAGCGAGCACTATTGTTACTGCCCTTTTCACTAACTAATGTAATAATAACCCAATACTAGTGCACACTTATCAGGACAATTTGCTTTGTGATAAATACTCATAAAATTACTTTGATAAATGTTATCCGCTTTTATTCATGTTTTAACAAATAATAGTGGCAGCTCAACTGCTTCGCCCCTTTACGATAAAGCGTGAAGTGAAACTTGCACGTATTTTATACTGTGTTTTATATAAAAACATGTTATAATACAATGGCTCCCTCATAGTTAAAATTGAATTGTTAACGTGTGATTTTCGGGAAATCCACAATATTTTCCTCTGTTAATATACGTATATAGTATAATGACATAAATATTGTTAATACTACGTAGTTGATTTTAAAACAATATTCATAAGTCGTTGAGGCGGAAAACGTGATAAATAGGTACCTAGGTGTCCACACATTCTGACATACGGTAAAGCATAGTCCTGGACGGATTTTTTACCATTAATCTTAATTAATAAGTTAATACTATTATGACTAGTCTAAGTGACTATTATTCTTATATTTTTATTATAAAAATTTGCATAAATAATCACACAATAGAATATATCAAACTAAGAAATCTTCACATTATAATTATTATGTTTTTATGAACACATGTAATTATTTATAAGTATGACGTATCCCGCTAATCCAAAACAATGATGTAATCGTCACAAACATGCAAATAACTACGTTTTATTAACTCTGGATGCACAAAGAACATTCAATGACAATAATTAAATATTAGATTTTAGGTAGTTAAAATAAATGACTAGACAACATCACATAAACTAAAGCTTAGAATTTTGAATAATTCGGCATGATATAAGTAGTTATTATAATATTTTTTTAGTTTTTTCTTTAAGGATCGATGTTTTTGCGAAGTTCTAATGCAATAAATAAAGTATAAAAATATACAGCAAATTGAGTTTAGAACACAAAAACTTTATCGTTGTTAATAGTTTTTTATAGGAAAGTAAATTAAGAAATAATATGACTAGAAATCACGAAACAAGTACACACCATCACCGATAAACTAGATTATTACTGAGTCATTTGAGTTTAAAAAAAATCGCTTCCTCCATATTTCCGGTCTTTGAACTGACCTCGGCGTGAATCATCGTTCAAGACGCTTTGACTCATGCGTGTTATCAAACAAATCATTGCTAAATGACAAATGCACTCCGTCTACATTATTCGTGAATATTTAGTGCATTACCCCTACTGAGAATAATCTTCGTTTCGTACAACGTACAGAAGCATCCAATATTCCAAATAGATTCATCCCAAACTAGTGACATGTGGTGTTGTTAACTCGAATAAAACTCACATGCCGAACAAATGAAATTTGTAAACATGCGTCCGATATGAGACAGGCAGTGATGACGTCACACGTTTACCGATAACTACAATGGCATTCAGCAATACTTTTACTGATTAACGATGTCGTAACAACTTTCAAGTTTTTGGGTCCATCATAAATGAGGCCACTTTTTCGACTCGAAGATTACAAAATGTTTTTTGTTCTCTTCATAAATACTCGCCCTCGCGAGTCCGCAGTCCATGCCATATTTGTACTGTCGAGTTTGTCCAATTTTCGAGCAACACTAAAAATAGACATCGCTGGAAGTCGAAAAACTGGTGATAAACACTAGAGGATAGGAATAACATCGGTGTCACCTATTGTATCGATTTTATCTGCTAATTTTACACGCAGCCAGTTTTCCTATAATAGAAACTTGAAACTACACGGCTGGTTATAAATTACACCATCTGTATTCCTATTGTGTGTGTTTTTTACACAATGCTCGAGTTGGCAGTTCATTATTGGTAAATATCGGCTTGCTGCGGTGCCGGTGTTTATTTGGACGAGTCGTAGCTGTCGTTCAGCGGCGGAAGACTATGGGTGAGCGTGCTGTCCAGCTTTCTGGCTTCGTGCTCCAACGTGTACGAGTCTAACGCTGGGTCCTGGGGAGCAAAAAAATATATATATTAAAGGAGTAAAGTACAGCAAGATTTCTTAGGAGGTGCTGGACAATATTTCCAATGTACTATTTACGAGAATTGAATTACAAATATTATTTCAGGTTCTTGATATCTCCCTCATCATTAGATGTTCTGATAGGTATCTATTAATCTTCAAACCTTCGCTACTTAATTGTTGTAGGCAATTATCTGTAACCTAGATAGGTATAAGTACCTACCTTCATACATATCCAAATACTTAGGTGCCTACCTATCTGCTACATTGCAAAGTAAAATATTCTACATCAGAATTGTTTTTCTCGCGCGTAATCGCGCAAAAATGTTGCCGTTGCTGCATGCCCAGCCCGCGTCATACATTATGAGACATCATCTCGAGAATTACGGTAATTCCTTTTATTGGGATTGACGAATCAATTAACCTTCATATCCACATAGATTTTTACTGGACCTGTTTTAGGTAGGTACCTACCTAGGAACATTTACGAAAGTTGGTTGGGACCACATAACTTCCGTAGGTAGGTAAAAGAAGGTATCTAAAATATTGAACTGCAGGTTGAGATATGTACCTTGTAAGTACCTATCAAGGAATTGGACAGCCATACATCGCCAGAATATTTTTTATTGCCGAGCTGCAAATTTAAAAGACCAAAACAGAGCTGAAAAATACAGTGGTTTCCTGCATTGTCATGCCGATGACATTGTGAAAACATCCAAACATACATTGATTCGTTTCTTGAAATCGTACAATTTCTTTGAACTAGGTACTTGTAGGATAAGTGGGACATCATTGCTATAGTAGGTACTTACTTTCAGAAGATACGATAAACTCACAAAATGTATGGCTAATAGGACAGGGAGTCACTAGAGACAATATGGACGAGTCATATGCCAGACAGCCTTGAACTGTGATAACATGATTTGTCACCTTTTAGTCTGAACTTACAACCCATCATACCGAGGCCATTCAAGGTGGACTTCATGAGTCAGTTTGCCGTTTCATTACGCCATCCTAATTCAAAGCTGGCATTATTTACCTATTAATTAAATGCTAACACTATTTACCTAAAAGTAAGCTGTACAATTTTTGTCACAATGAACCAACTAGCCCTAGGTAAGGAAATATTTCAACCTCAATATCTGCAGAATTGTAATCTGTCTGTACAACAAGAGTACCTACCTAATTCCCAACTTAGGATAACTTGGAAACTCTAGTGATTGGCAGATCTTTTATTATGGGAGCCACTCAAGTTCATTCTGGACCACTTCGTGTTCCAGAAAATTCCACAAAACTAACTATAGTTTTTTTTATAATGTTTCAAGGATTGGCCTACGTAAATAGCCATAGATATGGTAAATAATGCGTCGTTTTGTAACGTCATGTTCCAGTTATTTTCCTGGACTTATTATCAGCCTTCCAGTAAATATATGACAAAACGCACATATCTACCTACACATGTTCCGTTAAATAGTAATTAATAATATTTATTTGCGTATAATAAGTATAGCAAATAGAAGGTTACCAGAATACCTACCAAGTTTATTTTCCGGTATTTGCTTATGAATATGGGGAAAATTATGGCAATAACAGTAAAATAGATTCATGCTATAACATTTTTAGCAGCCCTGTGGCAAAGGATTATCAAACGTATCGATGTTCTAATATTCTTTAGGTATGCAAAAAAAAAACAGTAGAGATTTGATACATAATAAGCAAAAGAAGGGAATAATTCAGGCGCAAAAAAATAAAGCTGTTTTGACAGAGGTAAATGAGGAAGGCCTATTTAGCAAAGGACGTCCTATGGCAGAGTTGATAACGATCATCAACTTACGTAGAAATTAAAAACCGTGATATAATTGGGTCATTTAGCTGAAATTGACACACTGAGAACTTCGTATATAGATGATCTCTTAAAGAAGACATAATCAGACGACAGAAAGAAAAATATTATTTACAATTAATAAAGCTACCATATTACTGTGATTTACGCTTTACTCATTCAATTACGCAGTATGAAAAGGGTATTTATTTTCCTATTATTCTGAGGTCACAAAGTACTAACCCAGTCAGTCCTGATGTAATAATTTGACTGACACAAGTGCAAGGGAGCACTGATTCAGGCCGTGAAACCATTCATGTGTTTTACTTAGAAAATTGTATTATTGAATGCATTTTCCCAGGAATTTTAATTGAAGGAGGATAAGTGTTATAGCTGCATAAAATGCATTAGCGTTATACTTACCTACCTTTATTGGGTTTATCTATTGCCAATTGGCATGACTTATTACTTATTATTAACCGACTTCCTAAAAAGGAGGATGTTCTCAATTCGGACGTTTTGATAAATAAGGTGGCTAACCTAAATGAGAAAATAGTAGCAAAATTATATTTAGACTAGCTTTTGCCCGCAACTTCGTTCGCGTGGAATAGTGACTACCAGCAGATTTTTGATTTGACCAATAGATGGCGCTATATGTCCGGAATAATTTTATTTTTTTTTGTAATAAAAACTATCCTATGTCCTTTCTCAAGTTTCAAACTATGTCTGTACCAAATTTCACACAAATCGGTTCAGTAGTTTAGGCGTGAAGAAAAGACAGACAGACAGACAGACAGAGTTACTTTCGCATTTATAATATTAGTTTGGATAGCTGACTCCATTTTTACCATTATATACAAGTTCCAAGAACCAGTTTTCGCCTCTACATATAGGTTCTATAGGTAAATTACTATGCTATCTCTATATATGACAGGTAGCCTACTATAGTTCGGCCATTCAGAGAATGCGTTCCTGACACGTCGCGATTGAACTGACGACGTAACTTTGCAATGGCGTTGCAGTTACGATAAAAATATTTTTGCTGGTTGTTTACCGTTTTAACAATTGAGGAGCATTAAAACAACATTATTATATCAATAAATCAATGAATGTTATAATTTTGTGCCAAACTGAGTGTCAAATAACTTGGTAAACAATATTTTTCTAAATCTATACTGCGCTATTACAAGGTTATGTCAGCGGTTTATATTTTGTAGTGCTGTGCTAAAAATAACAGGCAAGTATCGTAATCTGTTCTTATACAGTTATAATATAAAATAATACGTTTTGATTTTCTTTTTAAGAATTGGAAAATAATGAACTATAAGACTTAATTATAACGTTTATGAAATATAAAAATAAAACTATGACCAAACCGCATTTTTATACTTAGATTAAAAATGGTAACCCCAAATGGCGTTATGGGCCGCCATTTTGTGACGCTAAAACAGTCGTCCGTTGTCGTTTCGTGCGCATAGACCACGTTTTTCAAGTGTTTTCGATCTGTTTTTATTTGATTACCCGGCTTTTGTTAGACCGAGATATCAGGATTGATTCTGTTATTGATAATAATATAATTATACATGTAGGCGAAGATGATGATGAAGACACCACCTCCTCAAGCAAATCGGAGTCTGATTAATATTCTGTTCGCACATTCAATTCAATGTACTTGTAACAAAGAATAAATAAAACAATTTTATTATATGAATATTACCTTTTTTTGGTTTCCACTTAAATAACTAAAATATAAAACAAATGATTCCGCCAATTTAAAACGAAAATAATCTTAAAATAATGCGGCGGTTCATTTTGAAGGAACGGTAACGAACTCAGTGTTATGTTGTGCCCATCACTAGTCGTGACTGGAACGCATTCTCTGAACGGCCGAAGTATAGGCAGGCAGGCTAGGTAGCAGGTAGACTAACAAAATATTTCTAACACATAATTATGGAGATAGTACCTCATCAAGTCGTGATAATGTCTGAACTTCAACTGATAACATACCTTTGATAACCTTATCGCTGTTTGATTTGACCGATTGTATTGCGATACAGACTGATTTTAACGCATTTTTGCAGCTGGCAGATAGATTTTTCTTGCATTTTTCGTTGCCTGTCATTCTTTTGGTGGGTAGGTACTGTTGTTATGATAATGTGTCGGTGCAACTGACACTTTATCATCACCTGTTACATTTAATAAGATGGAATATCGTAAGTTACAGCACGCTTTGTGAGAAACGGGAAGGACTGCTGGATTGCCTTCTCGGGATAGAGGATAAGTTTCATACCTAAATTTCTGAGGCACTAGTCAACTGGGCAGTAAAATACCTTACCTTGGTTCTACATTGACGTATGTCGAACAGTTATGGGACAGAATTCCTATAAGGAGGATTAGAAAACGTCAATATCAAAAGCCAACACTGAGCTTGCAGCGGCTGCAGCTGCGTCGATGTGTGCCATGACCTTTAGGCAGTGGTTACCTGTGAGACAGTCCGCAGCGAGTCCCCGAGAGCTGAGCGCAGGCGCTGCACGTCGCGGGCGGCGCGACCACTACGGGCTATGTACGCTTGCCGACGACGGATCTCCGCTGTTAGCTGTGACCGAAGTTGGGAAGCCTGTTGAAAGAAAGCATAATTTTAATGTAAATCTTAAACACTGGTACTCTGCCGCATCCGGTTAGACTGGAAGCCGACCCCGACATAGTTGGGAAAAAGCTCGAGAGATGATGAGTGAAAATCTTAAACACTTTAAGAGGTCATAAGTAAATAAAATATATGTTTTAATACTTGTAGGCTAGCCATACCTACACTACGGACAGATCGAACAGGGGCCCGATTCTCCTTAGTTAATAATGTCAAAATCGAATAGAAATTTAATCGCAATATGATCGCAATAGCTGTTTTAACCATATCGGGCATTCTGCTACTAATATAAGACCAATCGTATTCCAACGACATTCGATTGGTCTGCTATTTTGGTCTATACGGTAGTTTGTTCTACAATCATATTGCAATTGTAAATCATTTGCAGACAAAATGATTCATTATTGAATGACAGAAAAAGTTAAAAACGTTTATTTCAAAGAAAAAACAGCGGTATCCACATACGCTTCAATCAATATCTAATATTAATATCTAACTATTTTATTTGAAAGAGAAATTGAGCAGTTAAAACATGCATTGCAGTGCAAACTGCAACAGTATTATTCCCCAAACATTAGGTAGGTATGGTACAGCAGCATTCTATTTTCAGGATACATGACCAGGTAGAGGTGGTAAAAACTAATATTTTACCTATTGAACATACATTTTAACTATTAGATGTTATCCAGCGTAGCGTAGGAGCTACTGCCCGTACTGGGATAAAATATAGCCTTTGGCACTGAAGAACATTGTAGCTATTTATCAATGAAAGAATTTTGGAAATCCGACCAGCGGTTCCAAAGATTACCCCCTACATACAAACTTGAAAATTTTACCTCTTTATAATATTTATACAGCAATTTTACTTTTTTTTCTTAATCTAGTTAAAGTAAGTGACATAATGGGCGGACTTATCGCTGAGAGCGATATCTTCCAGACAACCTTAGGATGGATTGAGACGATGAAAAAGATTATACGGTAGGCAGTTAGGCAAAGTGTACCCTTTCTCCTGCAATTTGCGTAAGTAACATATAAGGTGCTTTAATATTACCTGCCAGGACTTGAATGGGGGGTAGTATTGCGTTTATAGATTACAATAGTAAAGATAAACAATTCATTATTTGTCATAATTTTTTTCAAACAAAAAAAATACGTATAAATTTGACTTAATTTATTAATTTAAAACCATCCAGTAGAGTTGCGCGTTGCCATTCTTGCAGAACACATAGAAAGAGATAGCAGTTGTTTTCATTGACGAAGCGACACTACACGCGTAATTTGTGAACCACGTTATGCAGAGAAGAGCCAATGTAATTTAACTTGTTTAATGTCTCAAATTTAATTGACTGTTCCGGGGAACGAAAATTCTTCATTATTGTAATCTATAAACGCAATACTACCCCCCATTCAAGTCCTGGCGGGTAATATTAAAGCACCTTATATACCTATAGATTTCACTCACAAAAGCATAATTTCTTAACTGACCTGTGACTCCAGCCTCATAATCTGCTGCCTATAGCTGGCCTCCTTGCTCTCCAACAGTCTCTCGGCTTGTAACGCGGCTTGTCTATAATGTTCCACATCGCCTCTCCGTGAAGGAGATACGCTGGATAAGTCGGATAAGTACCGGGTTCTAGCCATTACTAGTTCTGCCTCCTGGGGGAAGAAAGTCATTGAGTTAGTTATTGAGAAATTAGAGTGGTCTTTAACCGAAATCCCGACAGAAAGTCGGTCTTCCATCAAGATTTGTTATCACTATCTTAAGTTTTTTTTTTACTTTTTTAAGTTCTCATCATCTTTCCATCTTACTTAAGAGACGACAATAAAAAATATTTGAATATGCAAAAAGAAATCTTTTACAGTTTCCCAGCTACGGTAACCCTCTAACAAACAGACTATCTTTTCGAAAACCCAAACAGTGCACAGATCCATCCTGTACCTTATCCGCTAACTCTTTCTCCAAGCGTCGTATCTTCATCCTGAGCTCCCTGTTCTCCAATTCAATAAGACTGATGTCGGTGGTAAAACCTTTGTCCTTGCATGGAATGTTGGCTGAGTCTTTATAACCTCGCGTTGTTGATGAGTCCTTTGTTGAATCTGGACCTAGGTGCAAAATATTGAGATTTCATTTAATTAAGTATAAGGTATCAGAAAGGATGGCTAATAAATTAACTCTAATCTCTTATTGGCGATACGTATGCAATAGTTAAGGTTCGTGGAAGAGGTGGCTATCTACGATAGATATGTAATAGTTAAAACTAGGTTCATGGAAGAGGTGGTTTGATAAATATATTTTTTCCCCTTCCAGTAAGAAATTGATATTTTTTGTAGACTAGAGGGTATTTTATAATTCAAATATGTTCTAGCACATTACCATTGGAGCTTACAGTTTTGGGATCGAATATTTAAAATAGAATTTCTTCCTTTAACTGAAGATTTTTACATAAAGCCATTGTTTGTTTGAAATATAAAACAGAACAATGGAATTTGAGATAACACTGAAATACAATACCTTAGGTGTGGTACTAAAAATAAAATGATATCACACCGTGTCTGCATTATTAAATGTGACATAATAAAAAAAAAATACATATGTACGACAGAAATTATTTTAAGAATGTATGATGTAATTGCAAAGTTATTGTTTAAAAATACGTGATTATACTAAAGCACGTTTTGTAACCGTGCTGCTGAGCTCAAATTGTTTTGGATCGAAGCGATATCAGATCAGATATCGACCGATTTCATGCAGTCGCTGCACAGGAGGTTGGTAGTTAAAGGCAGCTCGCTTCCAAAACGATACTTTTAAGATGATTTTCGGAGCCGCAAAACTATTGTTGGATGTTAGCGGTGCAGCGGTGGTAACGACCACATGCGTGTAACTGTTCCCGCAAATTAGTTGCGAAGCGCCATTAAGTTTATATAGGTACCCTTTCTTTTTGATATGAAATCATCACCCACTGTGGGTGCACCGTGAAGGAGTAACAGACCACCAGGGCCTTGGTAACTCTTTCGAACAATCCCGCAGCCGGCAGGCTTTGGCCCTGATGAGCCCACATATTGGGAGGTATTGGACTATAGGTACCTGAGTCTACACTGGGGTTTAGGACTATATACTATAGGTACCTGAATCTAAATCAGAGTAGTAAACAGTCTTATCCCCGCGGTCGTGGCTCTTGCTGCGCAGCGCGGGCCGCATGCGCCGGTCGGCCTCCAACTTTCGCACCGTGTCCTGCAGGACTTCGCACTTGGACTTCAGTTCAGATCTGTCCCGTTGTAGTTGGTGTAGTTCGCGTTCGAGCTCGCTGTCTGTATTGCTTTCTTTGCCGTCCCATGTCGTCATGCGGAGTTGGGATTCGAAGGCCGACCTTTAGGAAAATTTAAATATAAAGAAATATTGTTGAGTTTATCTTGTATGCTAAACGAAATACTTTACGCATGCAATATGAAGAAATTTTTCATGACATAACTGGTCAGGGGCATCGAATGAATTCGTAGTACGCTAACCACGGGTTTTTACACAAACATTTATTTTCGCAATTATACAGATTAATATTTTTGTTCCGTTACACCAAAATTAGATTTCAAAATGGCGGAACATATTTTCATTTCTTAAGGATAAGAATATTTCGATTTACATATAATGCTAATTTAGAATTAATCACCACAACATACCTTTGCACTTCTACATTCGCTAACTGGTTAGTGAGTCTGTGCACTTGGTCTTCTAGTGAAGAGTTGAGTCTCTTCATCTCTCCTAGCGCTGCCTTGGCACTCTCTAGTTTCTCTGTTAGTACCCTGCGTTCGTTCTCACAGCTCGCTAGAATAAATATCATGTCATTGTAGATTCAACTTAGAAGGGCGTAATAGGTCAGCTAAATGCTCGAGAACTTCACTCTAAAATAGAATAGTTTCTGATACATTAAATCTGAAGAGTAATAACTCCTGTGCATTCAGGTATTGAGATCAAAATATCAAAATCAAAATAGTGTTTATGTGGAAGTTATTATTTTAACTAATTGGTGGCATCTCATAGCGAAAAGTAAGCTATCAAATTTAAAAGTTACTTTTTTCAAAAGTCTGTTAGAGACCTTCCGTCATGGGCCTTTTATGTACCAGGGCCGCGGTATCTCTTTCGAACAAAGTCTGTTAGAGACCTTACATACAACTTTTTAGGTTATTAAAACAATGACCCCAATTTCCCATAAATAATGTTATATACACAGCAATTCAACTACAAAACAAAAAGTGGGATCCAACAGCTCAAATATGTATACTCACAAACACTCTTCTGTATCTGCCTCAGCTTATCAACAGCATTATGTTCATTATTCTTTGCCTCGTTCAACTGCCTCGTGACCTTGCCGAGGTCGGCTCGCAGCTCCGACTCGGCCGTGGCTGCCTTTTGTAAGGCTGTTGATAGTTGTTCTACGGTACCCTTGAGGGAGGTACATCTGTCTTCTAGTTGGGCGATAGTGCGGGTGTAACCTTCGCAACGTTCTTGTAGTTTCTGTAAGGGAATTGGAAGATTTTAGATTAGTGTTTAAGAGTTTGGAAAGAGTAGACATTAAAATGGCTTTGGAGTAAATAAATATTTCGTTTTGATAAGTTTGAGAATTGATGATGGAAGTTTACTTAGAAAAGTCAAAAGTGGAGATGCTGCGTATATCTTTGTCAGTATCAAATTTTTTTTCCGCAATAGGCTGGCATATTGGCGACAATACTTTTTAAACTAAAAGATGTGTTAACATTTAAAATAAAACTTTTTCTTGCGACTTCATAGTTTTGCATGCAAAAGTCAAAGTCAAATCATTTATTTAATTTAGGCCTTTACAAGCACTTATGAACGTCAAAATTATAACTAAGTTTGATTCTAGTTGCCCATTCCAAAAGTAGCTTCCTATGGAGAAGAACGGGCAAGAAACTCCATGGTTACTCTTTTTAAAAATAATATGGTATTACAGTTTGTATGTATTGATACATACAGTAACAGCATGCGAAGATCATGTAGAATCGCAAATGAGGATAAAATGACAATTAAAATGCTACATGGTGTTCACATTTACAGATTGGTTTATATTTTGGTACAAAGTTACAAACAAATAATCAAAAGATTAATACAATTTTACTTGCTGGTGTAATTTTAATTTGTTAATTAATTAGATTTTGTCAGTATGTCCTATGGAGCAGGACCAGCATGTTTCCAAGCATTTTTATCTTGAATGTAATCTTCTAATTTATAATATGCTTGCTTACAAAGTGTGGCTTTTATATGAGTTTTAAACCGCATGTCATTCAGTTCCAGAACGTTGTCTGGTATTTTATTATAACATTTGACACAATATCCCATGAAAGATGTATGTACTTTAGATAATCTAAACTGCGGGATAGCTATCTTATTTTTATTTCTAGTGTTATAATTATGTCTATCACATATTTTATCAAACAAATGTAGGTTTTTCCTAACATACATGATATTTTCATAAATAAATTGGCAAGGTACGGTCATGATATTAATGTTTTTAAACAGTTCCCTAAGAGATTCACGACCACGTAAGTTGTACATAGCTCTGACAGCTCGCTTTTGCAAGATAAATATGCATTCAATGTCAGCAGCTCGTCCCCACAGCAGAATGCCGTACGACATGATGCTGTGGAAGTAACTAAAATATACCAGTCTAGCTGTTTCTACGTCCGCTAGCTGCCTCATCTTTCTAATAGCATAGGCGGCCGAGCTAAGACGACCCGCAAGAGATGTAATGTGGGGTCCCCACTGTAGTTTTTTGTCAAGAGTGATTCCCAGGAAAACTGTTTTATTTATAAATTCTAGTTTTTCACTATTAAGTATAATGTCACATTCACTACTTTTTACATTTGGCAGTGAAAATCGAATGCATTTTGTTTTTTTTTTTTTTCATTGAGAGCCAAGTTATTTGCGTTGAACCAATTTTGAACCTGGAGAATGGAATTGTTTACGTCGTCTAAGGTACGTCTACGTCGATCAATATTAAAAATAAGAGAAGTGTCATCGGCAAACAACACCATTTTAGGTTGATTATCAAATAAGTAGGGCAAATCATTTATGTAAACTAAAAAGAGGAACGGACCTAATATAGATCCTTGTGGTACGCCCATTGCCATCACTGAACCTCGTGAATTTACGCCGTTTACTTGAACTTTAAGTTGCCGACCATTCAGATATGATTTTAACAGCTGGAGAGAAGAATCTTTTATTCCGTAATGCTCTAGCTTTCGCAAAAGCGTTTCGTGATTTATACAGTCAAACGCTTTTGAGAGATCGCAGAAGATTCCAATAGAGTCTTCAGCTTCCTCCCAAGCCTTAAAGATGTGCTTCAATACCCTTCTTCTATCTCTGCCTACAGCTGATACCTAGCAGCATCTACGCAGCAGCTCACGCTATGTTTTGTGGCGAAAATAATAGTTTAAAAAAACTAAAAAACACGCTTTTTATAGAAAACCGAACTAAAAAATAGAAAATAAATTTTAATGAATTTAAATTAAGAAAATAGTGTTAAAAATTTCAATGAATATAAATTAATAATAGTGTGAATAAAAAAAAAAATATTTTATTAAAAAAAAGCGTGGGGCGCATGGTGTCAATGGTTATAAATATTTTATTGACAGATATGAGTAGAGTGATTTTCATTTCGATAATATGTTAAAAAGCACCCCACGCTTTTTTTTATATTTTTTATTTGATGAAAATTATATAAATTAACAAAAATCATATTTTGCAAATTGAAAAATGGAATAATTTTATCAAATTAGTGTATTGTCATCAGTCCTCAATAAATCTACAAAGTTTGAACGAAGTCTGGCCGTTTAAAGTGGGTCAAAATCGCGCCCAAAGAAGTCGGTTACAAACAAACATACAGGTGAAACTAATAAAAAGCGTGTAAAAATGTTTAACGCGAACTATAACGTATTTGATGATACCTTCAGTGCCTGGTCGCGGTCCCGCGCGGCGGCGGCGGCGCGCTGCACGTCGCCCTCCAGCTGCGCGCGCCGCACGTCCAGCCGGGACGCGCGGCCTGCGTACAACAAAAATCATTTATTCAAACTTAACAGCACAACATCACTTTTCGAACGTCAAAAGAAAATTACAAAACGCCCACCCTTCACCACTTCCTATGTGTTGTTGCTGGGAAGAAGAAGTGGCGCAACAAACTCCCCAGCAACACATGTCTGTCTGTAGGTTAAAAGAACCTTTCAACAATGTTAAGAGAACATACAACAACACGATGTACTACTGCGGGTATACCATATGTTCATTATGATGATACATACCTTTGAAAATACACAATAAATAGAGAAGTAATACTTTTTCATCTCACCATGTCGGAAAGAGGAGCCCCTTCGATATCCGAGTGCAAAAGCCATTTTTATCACTAGAGCGGCAAAGTGATTTGAATTTAGAATATCGTGTGCAATACTCCAAGATTTCCTCGATGAAGTGGGATGAAAAATTACGTGTTGCATTCGAATACATTTTTTTTTTTCATTTGTGCTCTTTTGATTCCCTCGCTATCGCTCAGAATTCAAATTTTTGAAACAGCAACTTTGCACTCGTGTATAACAAATTACTATCCAAACTAATATTATAAATGCGAAAGTAACTCTGTCTGTCTGTCTGTCTGTCTGTCTTTCTGTCTGTCTGTCTGTCTTTTCTTCACGCCTAAACTACTGGACCGATTTGTGTGAAATTTGGTACAGACATAGTTTGAAACTTGAGAAAGGACATAGGATAGTTTTTATTACAAAAAATAAAAATAAAAAATAAAATTTATTACGGACATACAGTGCCATCTATTGGTCAAATGTCGAGCTGTTCCTATGCTCCGTAGATAGATGGCGTTTATCGCGCAATGGTGTCATTACACGTGTTCGGTTCATGTTATTGTTTTAATTCATCGGAAAATCCATCAGAAAAATGTAAATAAACAGTAAAAAGGTGTAAAAAAATTAATATTAATATAATAAAAGTTTTACTACAAAGAAAATGCTCTAACGGAGTATAGATAATTCTATTAGTACTACGCGCAATGGTGTCGATCGTTACACGAGTTCGGTTCATGTTGTTTTAATTTGGTACAGACATAGTTTGGAACTCGAGAAAGGACATAGGATAGTTTTTATCCCAAAAATCCTGCGGGAGCGGGAACTTCTCAAAAATCCCGCGAGATCGAGAACTATGTGGGTAAAACCAAAAATCTGCCGGAAGTCACTATTCCACGCGAACGAAGTCGCGGGCAAAAGCTAGTGTATTATAAACGTAATTTTAATCAAGATAACTGCATACACTGCTACTTAAGTAAAAAAAAAAAAAAAATAATGGCGGGACTCCTTTTCACACACGGTCGGTTAGCCCCAGGGTAAGTTATTAATTAACTTGTGTTATGGGTGCTAACACAACTGATAAACTACATATAGCTACATATATACATATTTATAAATACATATCATAACACCCAGACCACGGCCAACAAGCATGCTCATCACACAAATGTCGATCGAACCGGGAATCGAACCCGGGACCTCAGATTGGCAGTCCGGCTTGGTGACCTTTGCGCCACAGAGGTCGTCATAGTAAGCTTTACACTTAAAAACAATATGTACCAGAACACATTTAAAACGAAAAATACTTATTTACCCTGGCGACAATACTTACTATCCTTCCGCTTCGTCAGGATAATGAAGAGACTTTACTTTCTATTGTCTAACCCCCGCACTCAGAGTTATTTAATGGTCACTTATAAGACATTCCTTAGTGAAGGATTTCTCTGTCAATCCATCATTAAAGAATGGGAGTAGTTATTAAACGTCTCTGAGTGCGGGGGTTATTCCAATACAACGTACCTTCAGCCGCAGCAAGCGCTTCCCGGAGTTGTCCTACTTCTTGTACACGTTCCGCTAACTGTACTCGCAGATTATCGCCTTTGTTCTGTCAACAACAACATTAATTATTTGCATATAGTACTATTTTTATTATACTCAAAATAAATGTAAAAAAAAATCTTACCTCATTCTGTACTTTCTCTTCCGTGACAGACGCCAACGTAGCTTCAAGACTGGTAATCTTGTCTCGCAAGTTGCTGATCTCCACTGTCTTACTCTGCACTGACTCATTCTGAAATAAATCGTTCCTGTTAATTCAATAGTCAATTTATTTTGACAAAGCTACTCTACTACTTTCCGAAAGCCAAGTAAAAGAACACAGGAATAAAAAAGGTTTAGAACTGGAGTCACAGCTACAGGACAAGGATATCGCCTTCATATACAAGCTGTTGATTTGCATTTGTGCCATACTTCAGGAGGAGGACATTAAATACGTAAATAATCGATTGGAATTACAGTAGACGGGAAATAGCTAATATACACTGCTTTTTTTTGTCATTGTAATGTCGTAGTATTTCAGAAGTAATCCAATTTTATGAATGAAATTTATGAATAATCGGTACGTATGCTTCGTGTTTGCGTTTGTGTGAGGGCGCAGCACGGTTTTAAGGCCAGTAACACACACGCCAAGTTTAAATACGGCTAGATGACATTGACGGAATTCCGAAAAAAAAAAATTAAAAAAAAATACGTACCAATTTTTTTGTTGATTTGGGTCGAGAATCATTAGCATAATTACGTCCTTGAATATGGCACGGATACAAATCAACAGCTTGTATATCATGGTTATCGCCTTGTTTACGTGTATAGTTGGTCCGGACCGTTTTGGTGTCTTACCAAGACTCCTTTTACTCTGCCCGTGCTTGTTGTTGTTAAAAATATACCCTAAATAAAATAGGGCATGCGCTAAGCAGATTGCTGATTGCTGGTGACCGACTGCAGCTGGTTGTCACTTGCACAGTGACAGTACAGTACACATTACCAGAGCATTGAGCTGCGCCTCCTTCTGTCCGTACGCGGTCTGCAGCCTCGCCTTCTCCTCCTGCAAGCTGCGCAGGTTGCTGGTGACCGACTGCAGCTTGTTGTCACCCTTGCCTTGCTGTTCACAGGCATCTTTGAGCTGTTTCTTTAGCATGTTCACTTGTGACTTGAAGTCATCCTAGAAAACAGAAATATAAATTATATTCATCGTTACACAATATGAAGGAAATATTAACCAAAATACAGTGTAGACGGTGACTAACCTTCTCCCGTTCAATCTGGCAGACATCATGCATCAAGTTACGCATGCCTTTCTTAACCAGTTCTGGGTCCACATCTATTATCTCGTTGCGATCCTCGGAATGGTCGCGTCCTGAAAATTGTGATATTTACAATATTGTAGA
This sequence comes from Helicoverpa zea, assembly GCF_022581195.2. NCBI lineage: Eukaryota > Metazoa > Arthropoda > Insecta > Lepidoptera > Noctuidae > Helicoverpa > Helicoverpa zea. Next base: position 1,903,672 of record NC_061462.1, read on the forward strand.
CAAAATAATAGTTATTGTATTAAATCATAAAAATATTATTCTACATGTGTACACCTGTAATAGGCTTAGCAAACTAGATTTTTATAATATCTTATGTTTTTTGGTTTTATTGTTTGTAATGCTGTTGGTGTGCCAGTAAATAATAAATAAATCATCAATCAATTTGTTATTGAGCGATAGTACGCACGTGCCGCAAAATGGCACTTTATTATTGTAATTTGTAGATTCACCCTAGGAAGGGAAACGCCCGCAACGTCGCTTCTTTTCCTGGTGTGAAGCGGTTACAGTTTGCTGAATAGATCCAATTCCATAGATTTTCAAGTTATAATGTGGGCCGATCCCGGCGGCACTGCAATGCCGGGCCGACCCGTGACGGGAGTGGAGCGAGCCCCGAACATCCCGTCAGTTTACAAAAATCAGTTTAATATACTGGTCCCTCAGTGAGGGAACTTTCAGATATTAAGCTGAAAAGAACAGATACTACACTTTGATCTTAGCCAAAAGGCCGAGAAGCGATACCGAACCAAAGTAGCGAGCGAGGGTCATTCAATGGCGGAGAATCTTAACACCGCGATACAGAAATGAGCGTGAATTGTACAGCGCCATCTATCGAGCTTGATGGTAAACTTTACTTGTCACTTATGTGAAGGGTTCCGTTCCGCGGTATGTCTGCTAAAACCTGTTTTGGGTATAACGCGTTTACCTGTTTTTAAACTAGTTTACTGTCCTTAAGTTACAAACAGGTCCATCACGCAAAAGAATGAAGGCATGAAGGTATTAAAGTTTCTTCGACCAAAACATTTTTTTTATGACGGCCTGTGGGTAAAATGATCATCTTCCTGATAAGTATTTTTGTATTTTAGTGTCACCTTATCTGCTTGATGTATTCACAAAATATGTGTTTTAAAAACACCTTAACAGATCTCTGGTATCTAAACTCTTTTGCAAAAAAAGCGGGCACCTATGCGAAATCTTAGTTTTAAGGACTTTACGTGTATTTCAAAGGGTTTTAATGATTGTAGTATGTTTCTAGCATCAAAAGGGTTAGCCATTTGTATTTACCTAATGGTATGGTATCTACCTGGGCGGCAAACTGGCTGGGTATATACGAAATAAAATTTTTGTTTTTGTACTTTTTTTGTGTATATTATCACATTATCATCGTTTAGACGTTTCTCAACTACGTTGGGGTCGGCCTCCAGTCTAACCGGATGCAGCTGGGTACAATAAACTTTTTTCTTTTTTTAAGATTGGTTGTCAGACTTTCTGGCTTCGTTTTGTACAATAAATGTTATTTCCATGCACTGACCTCTATGCGGGCTGTATCTCCTGGCGGGGCTGGCGAGGCGCTTCCTGGTGGCGGCGTGCACGGTGCCGTCGGGCTGCACGCCACAGACCCGGCGCAGCGCATGCGCGATGGACGACAGCTTGGCTTCCGCCTCGCGCTTGCCGCTCTCGCACTGCGAGAGGGACGCTTCTAGGGCTCGGCAACGACCCTCGCTGCCGCCCAGACGAGCCTGTACATAATAATACGATTATTTTTATAGGAAAAAAAATGATACCAAAATACATATTAATAAAAAATATTATACACTTGAAGAAAATGTTTTCTTATTTATGTAATAGTGTTGTGGGCTATTAAGAATGCAGAATTGTCTTTGGGGCCGTCCATATATTACGTCATTCTAAATTAAGGGGGGGGGTCTGCGGATGGCGGTAAATGATACATGGGGGGGGGTGTCTCGAAATTGACGTCATTCTTATTTATTTATTTATAGTTTATTGTTCACGTGCAAAAATATTATTTCTAAAATGAAATTTCTTCCAGCACACCTAGTAACTCCATGGGAGTTATCAAAAAGTAAAAAATACTTTTATATTATATTAGTTTTCGCCCGCGGTTTTTCCCGCGTCCCGTAGCCGGATGGTGACAAAAACTTCCTCCAACAACAAAAATCCTAAAACCTTCTCCCGGGTCTAAGTTACCTCCCCTCTAATTTTCAGCCAAATCGGTCAAGCCGTTTTCATGTTATGTCGTGACAACGGAAAACGGGTTTCATTTTTATATATATAGATTAAATATATCAATGATTATTGCCAAACTAAAAATAATAAAAGGTGATTCTATAACCAAGTGTTTTAATCAAATAATACCCTATTTTTCTCAAATCTGCAATGTTTTAATTTTGTCAAACTGGTAATGACGTCAATTTTTTGAGAAGGGGGTCACTAAGAATTGACGATATAGGGTTTGAAGAATTGATTGTAGGGGTCTAAAATCTGAAAATATCGATGACGTAATTTATGGACGGCCCCTTTTTAATATCCTTAGTTCCTAAAAATCTTTTCATTCATTCTTTACGTTAATTTTGTTGAGGTGAAGCTATACATAAAAAAAATATCAACAAAATAATGTAATTTAAAATAATAATTTTTGGAAACTTTTGTATCGAATCATTTTAAATCGTCCTATATTAATTGTGAGAAAATTAGACAGATATTTTTTACACAATTATTTTCTTCAATTATAAAAAGCATGCCATACCTTGAGTTCCTGTATCTGCTGCGTGGCGTCAGCGAGGCACACCTCGAGGTTATGTTTGAGTTCTTCTAAACGACGCTCCTTCGACCGACAGTCTTCTAGTCGTAGGACTAACTCCTGAAAATGTTAAGCACCCAATTAGTACATAGCTTTTATATGTTGGTAAAAATTGGAGATTTCGTTCAAAATTACCATAAAACAAAAAAAAATATTTTTGAGAAATATCATGCTGAATCAAACGCTGCAAAAAATCTCGGAAATCTCATGTGATTTCCAGAATATACAACGGCGGTCTATATACTGTACTAGTCTAGATCAGGGTGATGGAGAAATAGAAGTGGAAGATGCAAGTTTGTTTTAAACAATTTTGTAACTTTTTCTCAAGGCACTACCCCTTCTCGTAGACTTTGCCTTTAAATTGAAAAGAATTAATTTGTCTGTCAGTACATACCTGGTCCCTAGCTCTACAGGCCTCCTCCAGTTCAGCAGCCCGCTGCCTGCAGGCGGCCAGGTCGGCGCGGGCGGCGCCCAGCATGGCCTCCAGCTCGGCGCCGTGCCGCCGGGCAGCGGCCGCGTCGCCGGCACAACGCTCGCGTTCTTCGCTCTCGTTTTGTAGTCTAAAACACAAAAATAACAAATTGGAAAATCGGCGGAATGATAGACACGGAATGAGGACACGTGGTCTTTATTGCACACTGATACATTTAATACACAAAGGATACAGAAAAATTATCAACAACGTTGAGTTTACCCTAATGTAAATTCCAAGTAAAGAAAAAAACAATCTGGATTTCCTAAACCTTAACAACATTTAACAATAAATGAAGACGTGTTGAAACGCAAGCAAACTATTATTTGAGGGACCTTACCTAGACTGCAACTCTTTAATATCATGATTAGCCTGCTCCAAAGCAGCTCGTTCTCTCTTCAGCTGACTCTCAGTGGCCTTCAGCTCTCGGGTGACATGTTCCCCGCCCGTCTCACTCTCCTTCAACATGGTTTGTACGCGGGACAGTTCTAAATCGAGGGATGTGCGGTTTTCTTCGAGGCCTGGAAATTATGTCAGTTTGAATCATAAAAAGGTTGAAAGATAAGTACACCGCATTGTTACCAACCGACCCGCGTGTGAAACACCATTATGGTAGGCAAACTGTAGATATAGATAGAGGAAAAAAAGGGGAAAGTTCAAAATTAATGTAATGAGAAGCCAGCTGTAAAATGGAACTAATAAAACATACTGAACAATTGCTGAAGTCAAAATCACGTTCAAGAATAAATATAGTTGAGCCGTAATTTCTTTATATTAATATTACTAAGCTAAAGAGTGGAGTGTTCAGCAGTGGACATCCTATGGCTGAGATGATGATGATGATGAAGCTAAAGAGTTTGTTTGAAAGCGCTAATCGCAGAAACTACTGGTCCATTTTTTTTTTCAGATAGCCCACTTCTTAAGGAATGCTACTTATGTACCCAGGTGAGGGACGTTGTTCCCTCTACAGCCTGTAGCCAGTAGCCAGAATCTCACCAGCAATCTTATGATAAGCCTCGTCCCTGGCTCTGGCCGCCTCTCTTCGCTCGTGCTCAGCTCGCTTGACGTGGTCGCGCAGTTCGCGACAGCTGCTGTTGTACTTGTCCGTCAGTTATCCACTGTGGATAGTAATAGACTTACCAGCAATCTTATGATAAGCCTCGTCCCTGGCTCTGGCCGCCTCTCTTCGCTCGTGCTCAGCTCGCTTGACGTGGTCGCGCAGTTCGCGACAGCTGCTGTTGTACTTGTCCGTCAGTTATCCACTGTGGATAGTAATAGACTTACCAGCAATCTTATGATAAGCCTCGTCCCTGGCTCTGGCCGCCTCTCTTCGCTCGTGCTCAGCTCGCTTGACGTGGTCGCGCAGTTCGCGACAGCTGCTGTTGTACTTGTCGCGTTCAGCTATACAGTTCGTTAGCTGGCGACGGACGTCCGTCAGTTCCTTGCGCAGACTGTCCGATTCGTTCTCCACTGTGGAGTCAAAAATGTAGATGACAATAAATATATAGTTAAATAAGTTGAATAATTTAGTAAATCAAGTCATATTAATGGAGTACTGTTTTGTCAGTGGATGTAAATTTTGTTTATCAATCAAATTATTGCAGGGACTTGCAAGTTTTATAGCGTAAAACTTCAAGTTCACATGACTGTTAAATGCCATTAAAATGCTTTTAAATATGCATATAAACCATTTAATTTTAAGAATGTGCTTACTTCATGTAGACTGACTTTAAAGACAATGAAAATTGTTACCAAAAAATTAAACAAACCAAGCATACGCGATATTAGAAACTCACATAAAAACAAGCTAAGAAGCTGATATTGCAAGCATACTCACACTCTTTCAACTTCCTCATGGTCTCCTGTAACTGTGCATACGCATTGTCATACTTGTCTTCAGCCAATGACAATTGGGCGCGGATCTCGGTACATTCGCGCATAACCGCCTCCTTTTCTAAGTGTAGCTCCTTGATGCGGTTCTCGAAGCGGGCGCATTCGTCTTCTGCTGTGGCCCTGAATATAAGTTATTTTTTTAATTTTGTTAACAAATTTTTCGAAAAGCATTTTGATGACACTAGGCAATATTATATCTTGGGACACGGTAGAAAGCTAGTTACAGATATGGTACAAATTAATAATGTACACCCCTTGATTATATTTTGTTGAAAAAGGGGGCGCAATAAACATGTGCAGATAACCAAAAACCATAGCGTCGGCCAGCAGTGAAAACCTCGGATGTCTCATTTCCTCGAAAAAAATATATTTGTTCTTTGGATTGATAAACTCGGTAAGCACAGATTACTCTAGCAAGCTTTCGAATCAGCTACTCCTAGCGCCATTTATGACGTGGTATGAGAACCTATTTCAAAATAAGATCCGCCATTTTCGTCTGAGTAACTTGCCAGTGCGGTTAATAATAGCATTATTCCGGATAAAAAAATAATTTATGTATTTATTTATTTAATTAAAAATCTATAAAATCAAAAGGTAATATAATATCTTCCCCACTCATACATTTTTTGTCAGTAGAAGGTTTTGTCGTCCTCCTGTAAAATTTTGTTATAAACACTTACGAGGTTTTCACTGCTGGGCGACGAAGGGCGCAATTTGACAGTTGTAAGTCATAAACTTAATAAACTAACATGTAATTGTTTCTCCTGACCTATCTTTATTGAGATAAGAAAACCTAATGCGATCAAAAGTCATATCTTTCTCCGGTTTCGTCTACTTCAAGGGCATTTGGGCATCCAGTGAACGCTAACTCCACAAAACAAAAATATTCACGTGAAAGATAAAAAGATTCCTTCGAGCCGGATTTGAACCAGCGACCTATGGATATCAGTTGCATTACATCTACAGTCCACCGCTCTACCAACTGAGCTATCGAAGGCATGAGAACACGCGCAAAATACGTTATTACAATGTTGAATGTTAAGTAATCGGTGAAAGTTAAGTGTGGTCTACTTTATCGTACGCATAATGACCTTGTTTAATGTTATTTATTTTATTTGTACATATGTAGGTACGTTCGAATTTGTAATTAATAGATTATTGTTTATAATAATGACCATTGTATTTACTCATTTTTTTTCTGGTGTATATGATAAGGTTTTAAAATTATTTTAATTCACAGGTTTTATTTTGAGGAGCATGTAACCATTATATTATGAGGTCAAAGTCCTTTATACAACTGGGCCTATTTCACGTAAAACATAGATCACAGAGTTTTATAAGTAGTAAAAGATCTGCTGTTCATCGCGAAGGACTTTCATGGTAATGGCGAAATACTGGACTGCTTTAAAATAATTTTAGTACAAGGGTAGAGAGTTCTGTTTACTGTGTACGCAGGTGCGGGAAGTAGTTCCCCCAGGAAGCAGGTGAAATCACAGAGAACAGCTCATCAGCAGCAGGTTTGAATATAAACATGATAACAACTAACTTAGCCTCATCCAGCCTGGTCTTAAGCGCGGCGATCTCATCCTTCAGCTGGTTGACATAGGTGCGGTCCTGTTCGGCTCGCGCATGCGCGTCGCGCCGCACTCGCTCGAGCTTGTTCTGTTCGAGGTCGAACGCTCGTTTCGCTTCTTCTAGACGTTCTAGAAGAGCTTGCTGTTCTTGGTGGGCTGGAGATAGAGAAAGGTATTACTTGATTTAGTTTAAATTGTGATAGTAGCTTGTAGTATAATAATTTTATGAGCTCTTGGCTAAGTCTAAGCGGCGCGGATCATTCGACCATTAGGTTAAGCAGCGCCTGGCACGGGTCCGAGGATGGATCATCTTGACATGAAGAGTTCTTTTGTGCTTCAGAAGGCACGATATACTGGTGGGTACCGGCTGTCGTTTGAACACATTTGGTAGTCATTACGGGTAGTGAAAAGCCATAAAGTCCGGCACGCAGTCTCGCCAAGGGGTATTGTATTGGGTTGCCCGGGTAACTGGGTTGGGAGATCAGACAAACAGTCGCTCCTTATAAAACACTGGTACTCAGCTGCACCCGGTTAGACTGGAAGCCGACCCCAACATAGTAAGGAAAAAGCTAAGCAGATGATGACTTTCAACTTCCTTTTTTTATCATCTAATTTGCCTACAACTTCTAACTTCCTTTTTTTATTATCAATTTTGCCTACAACTTACAACTTCATTTTTTATTACCAAGTTTGTCTTGGCATGTAACTCACCCATAAGTAAAGCCTGCTGCTTATCATTCTCAGCCCTGAGCATGGCTTCATCGTGCTGCAATATCAGCTGGTCCCTCGCTATGAGTAACTTCTTCTCCCTCTCTCGGGCACCCGCCTCGCATGATTCTTTCTCGCTGGTTAGTGCCGCTATGGTCTGGCTGAGCTTGTGTTCGAGAGCTTGCCGGAGTTGTTCCTGTGGGTATTAGGATAATAGTTATACCCGTTAAAAATTGGCTTAAATTGTTCAACAGTGAAATAATCTACGTTATATAACTGTTCGTGATAAGTACTTTATTTCATTCTATGACAGAAAAGTTTCATTCCATTTGATTCCACTTTGATATATGAAACAGCCACCAGTAGACATACGTTTACGGCCGTGCGGACACTACAACATGTACTGCCAAACTTCTACATACTTTATATGAGTATGTATTAATGCCCGACACAAATACATACCGCTATTGAAGTTTAAACCTTTAAACAATAATACAATGTATGTATGTGTTACAGTATTTACAACATTTGAAGTATACCACAGCTACGACACGTATCGAGTCAACTTATGCCACACCGCTAGAGACTGCGGCCAGGCCATGACCCCTGTAAATATCCAGTCCCTATAACCTACCTTCTCCTCCTTTAACTTGGTGATATTCTCAGTAGTAGTGCGGTTGATGTTAGATATAATCTGCTGGTACTCTGCCTCCTTCTTGCCGGAAGCCTGCGACATCGAGTTGCGAGTGTCGCGGAGTTTGCGCTCGCTGTTCTCCAGGTCTTTTGTGAGGCGGGCGATTTGACCTGGGAAAATTATTTGAAGTGAGTATAGGTCGGCCATAATACAGCTTTGATAATCCAATAACTAAAAATAATAAACCTAAATGTCAATAAGTATATACAATAGCGGTACATAACACCTTTCGGCCAGAAATCTTCCTTGAGGACCTTTTCAAGAGCATGTGCCGGAACCCGCACCACGAACGACTTAAAATTAGTGTTGTGACGCGGCTCCAACCTCTCGACCCTCAAGGTCCAGTTGGTCTTAACATGCAGATAATCCACGACGACCGCGATGAGAATAAGTGAAGCACATAAACGGCAATATATTATGTCGAACCTGGTACGCGGTTTGGTGCCATGCGCATGCGCAGTAGTGTTTTGTTCTTACATTTGGAAGGCTGCGCAGTTACTGGCAGTTAACTTTGGAGGGGCAAAGTTATCTGACGTGAATTGAAAGTGGTGCTAACATATCTTGGCATATTTTTATGCATACCTTTATAATTCTCTTGCTGCACTAATGTCTCTTGCAGCTCATGTTCGAGCTTGGCCCTCTTGTTGTCAGTATCTTCCAACATGTTAGCCGTGTCGAACAGGACTGCTTCTAAAGCGTCCTTCTCTGAACGAACTCCTGCTAATTGTTCTTGTAAGTGATGCTTGTCTTTTTCGAGGCTGTCTATTAGAATCTGTTGGGACAGGTAATATTAATTTAAATAATGAAGGTATTTTTAAGGTTATTAAGCACCTGTTTTGTATTTATAAGTTAGTCTTTGTTTCATTGAAATTGGTTCAGCCAATCAAAAGAAAATAAAATGAGTTCAAGTAGTAAAATATCACAACACAATAATGGTTATAGTGATACACGTGATTATAATATTGATAAGAGCGGTGATTACTATTGCAGTGATGATGATGGTGAAGGAATAAAGGTGATAGAGGTGGTGTTGATAATAGAAGGTGAAGTGACAAAGATAATGAGGATGATGATTACAATGGCGACGATGATGATGATGGTGATATTGTTCATGAAAGACGGTCATGATGATGGTGATGACTACTAGGGCGATGATGATGACATTGGTTGTGACGACAGAAGGTAGTCATGATGACGTTGATGAAACATTAATATTAATTTTCAGTATATTCTTATCCAAATAAACGATATGTATCACAAATAGTTGATTTATCACAAGCGTTGTAGGGATCGTGAACATTATTATTCTGTTAAAAAAATACATAAATGTTACAGTTTTTGACAACACTAAAATAATTTTGGACTTCAGAAAAATAATAAAGATAGGACTAATAATTCTTACCTGTTTCTCTTCCCCATCTTTGACATGATCTTCTAAAGCTCTGTTAATTCTACCAATAGTCTCATTGGCCTGTTCCAATCGCTGTTGTAGGCGTATGATCTCTTCGTTAAGTGTATCTTTCTTGCGAACCATCGCTGTTAGCTGGGAACTTAGTTCGCCTCGTTCCCTGTGTAATAAATATTAAAAGATCATGAAATATAATTATTGAACAGACAAGCAAGAATATGGAAGGAGAAAACTTTCTACGCTGACCACAAAATTGTCATAAGGGTAGGAGCATGATAATGGCATGAAATACAAAACTACTTTTTTACGCTTGCGCTTTTAAAATTAATTGTAGGCACATAATAGATTTTACACACAGTTTCACTTAAATTGACAAGTTTTGATTCCGATCCTTGTATAAAATTTCTAAAGTTCTTGGACTTACAGTTTAAGTAGGTATCTCATGAGAAATTTTCTCAAGATAATAATTGCGAGTTGAACTAAATATTAAAAATCTTTTACAATAAACAAGAGACTTACCTCATAACCTGTCGCAATTCCAACTCCACTTTATCTCTCTCTCCTTCAAGGAACTTGATCTTCTCACACAGCGATGCCTTATCTGCCTCCAACTCCATCCTAGTTTGTTCAGCCGCGAGCAGCTCTTTGCGTAAAGAGTTAAGATCTCCTTGCTGTTCTGATGATTGACTCGACAGGTTTGATTTCTCGTCTTCCAACTGATTAGAAAAAAAAAGATGTTACCTCACTTTATAAATAAAATAAAGTCATGCAACCATGTTCTTATTTTCTTTAGCAGTAGGTTTCCCATGTAAATAAATAATGTATGTCGAATTTCATTTAGTAAACAGTTATAGCTGCCGTTATGTACTGAGATTAATAAATCATTTATTTAGTGACATCTACATAAATTGAACATACACGTAATAAAAAGCATTTACAAAAAAATACAGCACTAAGGTTTAATACTCGTAAAACACTGGTACTGAGCTGCATCCCATAAGACTACATGGCGATATTCAATCATAAAATATATACTAACATGTTTAACATCTTCATGCAGTTTCTTCTTATCGCTTTCGAGGTTTCTGACAGCTGCTTCCAACTTCTCCACGAGGTCTTGTAAGTCACTTCTCTCCATAAGAGTTCTTTCTAGCTCTATTTCTAGATCACCTATTCAAACATACATTTACATTTCATTACAGTTATTAAGACTATTGTACAGAACTGTTTGTTTTCGATCGAATTTTAATCTATATGGAAGAAATCAACCATAGTCTAAGGATTTATAAAGAGGTAAACATCTGTTGAGGCTCTTAGATTATTTTTGAGAGTCCAAATAACATTTGTAATAACACTTTGATTGGATCAATTTTATCAAAATTATGAACTACATAAGTTCTATTTTTTCTACGCGGACTGTTTTAATGATATGGTAATTCTCTGATAGTGCCAATGGAACGCCCCTTTTTTCTTGTTCCTATATAAAAGACACTTACTCCTATGTTTCTCCATCTGCGACAGTATGCTGTCTCCCTCAATCTTCTGCTGGTCGAGCAAGTCCCGTGCTAGAGCGGTCTTGTTGAGCTCCTCTCTAGTCGACACCAGTTCTGAGCGGAGACGGGAAGAACGTTCTTCTTCGGCCCTGGGGTCAAAATAAGGATAGTAAGCTAGGGATTTGTCCTTCGATATCATAGAGGGGCAGGGATTGGCTTAAAAAAATTTCACAATCCAATATGATCCCACAATGAGGGAAAAATCTCTGTTACTTCAAGAATAAAAAAATATATCCTATAAGCACAAGGATGTATTTTTTTTGTTTCGTTAATTAATGTGTTACATTTTTTTAATACCTACTCAATATAAAACCTTAAACCTTATAACATAAGGTTGACATTAAAACAGCACTCACCTCAACACCGCCTCCCTACTAGACGCCTCTCTGTGTAAATGATCCACTTCATCATTCAAGTTCCTCTTCTCACTCTCTAACGCTTCGATAGTCTTCTCTAGCCGAGAGTTTATCTTCTGTAGCTTCTCGTAGTCTGATGTTAGAGATTCCACCTGAGAATAAGTAAGGGAGATATTGAAGAGCAATTTGCAATCTGTTTTAATTATGTATTTTGAAGTATTTAACTTGAGTTTAAAAGTCTGGGCTATGTGTGACACAGACCCGAAACTATTGTCGTCAGTGTAGTCCCACTTAAATTACACTTTGCCACCCACAACTACCAACTCGAGTAGGTAGTTTGTTTGAAAAATAAAAAGGATTCCTTCGAGCCGGATTTGAACCAGCGACCTATGGATATCAGTTAGGTACATTACATCTACAGTCCACCGCTCTACCAACTGAGCTATCGAAGGCTTGAGAACACGCCCAAAATACGCATGTACTTGGTTATGAGACTTTCATACAAGGTACGTTAAGTCATGACCTGACGGAAGTCGTTCTACAGGTGAAAGGAAGTAGGTAAAAGTAAAGCAAATAAGACTATAACCAGTAGACATGGTGAATGAAAAAAGTAATAAGACAATCCTTTAGCTAACCCTAAATAATGGACACGTATTTTCTCTTTTCTGTTACGAATTTTGTGTACCACGTCACTTTTGGGTACCAATTTCACATAACCGTGACGTCACAAGCCCCCACTCTCAACCTTTGTTACGTTATATTTTAGTATTTTTTTTTATTAAAATAAAAAATATGTGTCCAATATTTAGTGGTAATCTAAGAGATGGATCATTTTTATCCCAAATCATCACGCCTGTTCTACTAAACTACAACTCACCATAGCATTAATCTCCACTCTATTTCTCTCCAAGTTATTCTTGTCGCTGCGAAGTGCTTCTACCGTTTTCTGCATCGACTCCTTCTCTTGTAACATTTGATGAACATCCGCGTTGGCTTGGTCTAGTTTACCTGATTACAAACATTAATTTATTTTGATTATAAACTTTATCTTTGGTAGAAAAAATAATGAAATTCAAATATAAATTGAAAAATAAAATTCATTAAATGAAACCTGTCGAGTGTTGCACAAAAAGATAGTAGGATCAATTTAGCCTAATGGAAGGATGGAAGGACTTATTTTTGTGCAGTGGTTATTTAAAATAAATCTATTAAACATAATCGTTTTTTAGTTATTAGTTTGTATTTAAGTTTATATTTTTACTACATTATTTACAAATTATAAAGATCAGTGTGGTAAAAAAAAAAAATATTTTGTTTTATAATAAGTACGACTACAACAAAATAAGATATAAAATAAATCTTACCTTGTAGATCCTGGACCTTGCTTTCCAAAGAGGCGACATTGATTTCAGCCGCTTCACCGTGTTTCCTGCAAGTAGCTAACTGCTCGCGAGAATTCTGCAGCTTCACCTAAAATATTTCTTAACTCAAGTATCTTGCGGATCACGCAATATTTTCGAAAGATGTACCATTACAAGATAACTTGGTGATCTTTCAATAAAACAATTTTCAAAAAGAACTCTATGCTTGAAAAAATAAATATTCACATAAAAGATAAAAAGATTCCTTCGAGCCGGATTTGAACCAGCGACCTATGGATATCAGTTGCATTACATCTACAGTCCACCGCTCTACCAACTGAGCTATCGAAGGCTTGAGAACACGCGCAAAATACGTTATTACATATTGCGCACCGTAAGGGTCAATTCCCACTGAAAGAGCAGCAGCCGGCAGCGGCCGTAAAGGCGCGGCTCCACCGCGGTGCACGGAGATGCTACGCACGTGTATTAAGCTTCGCTTTGTAAGAAAATGTATGTGGTTGTGTCCACTGCAACCCACGGAGAGGCTACGCATGAATTGACGTCATTGATACACGCGTGGCTTGCTCGAATAGGCGGTTACATAGCTCAACGCTGTCAACGTGGGTCTACGTTTCCACTGGAGTACTCGAATAAGACCCACGACTATGTACAGCTCGGTTATCGCAGAGCAGTTGTTGTAAGCGGTTACGTAGCTCAACGCTGTCAGCGTGGGTCTACCCGTGCGCCGTGCCACGCTATACATAGTCGTGGGTCATATTCGTGTACTTCAGTGGAAACGTAGACCCACGTTGTCAAACAAATGAATACACGCAGCTAAAATGCGCCGCGTGTCCGTGCACAGCGTGCACTGCGGTGGAGCCGCGCCTTAAGAGCACGGACAATGTAAGAGCGCGGCGCGGCGCGGCCCGCCGCGCTCGGGCTCCATCACTTGCATTTACGGCCGCTGCCGGCCGCTGCTCTTTCAGTGGGGATTGACCCTAATACAATCTATCCTATGTTGTAATGTTTTATCATACAGAATTTTGTAAATTAGCCTCTTGAACAGATTTACTCTCACATTATGTTTTATGCTCCATTTGAGTAGTCACTAACATAAAGGTAACTAAAACAAATAAATAATAAATAAATAAAGTATGATTTATTTTATCTCCACAAATTACAAAAGATCAGTTGACAACAATTTGGTACAGTTCGTAATTAGTCTACGTAAGCCGAGGCCTGTATCTTCAACAACAGGTTCACAATATCTATTGTCAATGTGGTTTTGAACGCTATTTTGTGTGGCCTCAAGTAATAGTGCCACATGTGTTTGCTCGAGTGTGTATGTGCGTGTGTGTATGTGTGAGGATGTGTGTGTGAGTGTGTATGTTTGAATCTGTGTGTGTGGCAACAGATGTAAACAGACTATAAAACCTGGATATTAAAAATCTAAAGACTCGTAGTGGTTAATAAAGTAAAAATAAATAAACAAAAAACTCAAACAAAAATCTAGTTACATAAAACTAAAATATTAAGTTATTTTTACTATTATAATTACATAGATATTTACATATTTACAATACATATAAAAACTATCATAGTAAAACTAAAAAGCGTCAAAAAATTCATCCCCATTTATATTATTGTTGAATTTAAAATTATTTTGACGTAAATTATTTTTAATCCGAGCTATTAACGAAATCGTCGTAGATATCAAGATTTATATCTTCAGTAAAGTGCCTACTCAAATAGCTGTATAAGTAGTTAATAACTTGTTTACAATAATTATTTCTTACTTGGAGCTCATGTATTTGTATCTGATACTTGTGGAGCGCAGCTTGGACAGCTGATATTGTGCTCTCTGCGAATGCCGTCGCGTTGGCGTTGGTTGGTATGCGTTTCGGTGACCTGAAAAATACATCGTGATTTTGACGTGACAACGTCTTATAAATCGATGGAGCCGGCTGCACGCACGAAAAAACATGACTCATGCGGCGTTACCTCGCTCTGAGGCGTTCCGTTTAAGGCTTGAAGTGCAAGCGAGAGCACGCAACGAGCAACAAAGAGGCACGATCGGCCTCCGCGTTCGGCAACGTTCGACATCTGACGATCAATTTCTTATGACGTTGTCACGTTCGACTATCGTCAGTAAACCGACTTTACAGACAACCGTTTTTTTTTTTTTTTTTATAAACATTTTGCGGCATGGATGAATATTTCTTGGGTGGCAATCTTTAGGTGGCAAAACCTCAGATGACTCAAACGATTTGTTTATTATTATTTTGACGAAATTCAGCCGTTCGGCATGAACCGATGCCGAACGAGTTGATGCCGAACGGCTGTGCCGCCGGCAATAGAAGCCACCGGCACAAGCCGCACAAAACGCATCATTCCGGTTGTGATAATCACATAAAATGCTAGTGAAGTGTTTTTCTGCCGCTAAAGGCTCCTACACATAGTGCCGGCGGCAGGGCCGCTGGGCAAGCCGCCGGACAAGCCGCCGTGCACCTGGCGGCATACAAAGCCGCCGGCTTTGCCGCACAAAGAAGCCGCCGTCACGACCAACAAACCAAAAAAAACGATTTTGTGCCGCTTGTATTGCCGGCGGGCGGCGGCATAGCCGCTCGGCATGAAACCGGCGGCATTGCCGCCGGCATGTGTGTAGTAGCTTTAATGAAGTGTGGTGTGCCGGCATGGCCGGCACGGCCGGCGGCTTTGTATGTCACCGGGTGCACGGCGGCTTGGGCGGGGCTTGCCCGGCGGCTCAGCCGCCGGCACTGTATGAGCCTTGAGAGACAAAAGTCATAAAAAGAATTTTATAAGCTGTTTAAGTTCTACATGCGGTTCTAATGATTTGCACGCTGGATGAGCCACACGCTGCCTCTGCGCACCGCTCCTGCTGTGTGACACGTTGTTGTTACCTGTCGTGCAGATGTAGATGCGCGGGATGCGCGGGCGGCGCGTCGCTGTCGGAGTCGTGTATGAGCGCGCGCGCCACCTCCTCCAGCGCCGCGCGCATCACGCTGGCTGAGCCACACGCTGCCTCTGCGCAGCCACACCGCTCCTCCTATGTTATACGAAGAAATAAGATCGTTTGTATAGGCACTACGTCTGACTTCTAACAATATTTTTCCCTTGGATCCTACGCCGTTAATAAAAAGGGGGTCCTTTTTATTAACGGCGCAGGATTTAGATTACGCAAACAAAATATTTCGAGGACATCGGGACGAGTTTAGAAAGTTCACCGCTCAAAGCAAAGCGGGCCGTAGACTCGGACAGCGTCATGTTTCTTGACTTCACACGTCTTTCAAATGTATTTGAAGACGAAAATTAAAATCTTTTCATTAAAGCGGCGGATTTAACTGTTTTAGGTTTGAGGTTTACCTACTATTCCAAATCCAAAGTTCGAAATCATGACAAACGAGAACGTTTCTACTTCACGCCAAACTACGTATTTATTCAGGCAAAACCATCACAATAATATAGCAATAGATGTCAAACACGCAAACCGACACTAGAACCTTTTGCATATTTTAGCTAACACCTAAGACTTTAGGTACTAATACAAACCCTAGTAGCCTAGTGCCGCTTAGTGGTCTAGTGAAGCTTCTTACGTCACACGGTTTAATACCTTTGAACCACGCTAAACTATGACTTGGTCTAATAGTTGTAAAATTAGGCTATTAGTAATAGGAAAAGATAGAGATTTTCAGTCAAAGAAGAAACTATGGATCTAAGAAGAAACAGTTCAGCATTTAATCGAAATCTCTTACATATAACACGTGATACAGATATCTGTAAAATATGGACATAAAATATTTCTTTCATGCAAGGAAAGTTTAAAAATCAGGATGCCAGTAAGAGCGTATCATATCTCCCCTAATACTCATGGAAGGAAGAGTCTCATAATCACCTTAAAAAAATATAAAGGCACTTAACTAATCCAACTACGTTTTCACACTAGCAATACTAAATCACTCACCAATTCCTGCAGTTCTCCAAGCAGACGTTGTATCCTCGCATCTCGTTCTCTCAACTCTGCGAGCGCAGAATCCCTCTGAGCCGTCATATCGCGCAGATCTACGCGCATACCCTCCACCGTATACGGCCCTGCTCCAGTAGTTCCATGACCTTGGGAGCCTTGGAGACCAGGAGCGTGGGGACCTTGGGCCTGGTAGCCAGGTTGGGAGGCCTGGTAACCTGGTTGAGTGGCCTGGTAACCTGGTTGGGAGGCCTGGTAACCACCTTGTGGTGTTTGATAGGCAGCCTGGTGAGATAAGGGCTGGTACTCTGGCTGTAGGGATACAATTAATGTGTTTCGTACTTTTTGATTTTGGGTAATACTTGTTATTATTTTTTTGTTAAATTGTTGATACAATGTCTGCAGTATACAGAAGACAGTATGGCTTTATTTTAGAAATACAAAAATACTAAAAATCAAATAATAATCATTTATTTACAACAAAGCACCATTTATATTTTACTATGTTTTATCAGAAGGTTCAAGACACAACTTTTCACAGATTTTGTTTGAATTGCACTATGATTATAATAATCCATTTGGACTTACCTTAATATTCTGAGCCGCAAACACATTGATGGAATACCCGCTAAGCATGCCCACCAACTCCCTAGCATTAGAATCAAACTCATTCTTCACACGGTACAGGTCTCGTTCAGTGTTGGTCTGCAGTTCAGCAAAGTGACGCTTGACGGCTACTACCTCACGCCATAAGCTGAGCAGGCGGTGGTGTTCGTTTGAGTAGTAGTCGTTGAATGCCTGTGCCAAAATGTTTGTGTTATTTTGATAAAAAACTTTGACAATATTTTGCTTTGGTGCAGGTACACAGAAGCAATAAATAACACTGTCTCAGTGTAATACTTTTAGTACTTAAGCTATTACAGCTGTATATATATAGTATGTTCTCATATGAACTCAAAGTGTTCATGAAACTATTATACCCTGTTCAAGCTTTTAAATTTTTTTTTTTTTTTTTTTTTTTTTTTTTTTTTTTTTTTTTTTTTTTTTTTTTTTTTATTTATTTAAAAACATACACACTATCATTACAGTTTACAAACCAATTCGATAGTGGTGTCCACAATAGCTATACATACAAAAATAATAAAATTTAACTTAAATCTAATACAAAAACAAAACAAAACAAAACTGGAAATCAAATAACTACTATACAAAAATCATAAAATTTTACTTAAATCTAATACAAAAACAAAACAAAACTGGAAATCAAATAACTACTTACCTATACAAAAATCATAAAAAATGTACCCTACGACAAAATAACACAATAAAACATCCTAATAACTAATAATATTTAACAATACTATTGCAAATTCCCTCAGATTGCACGAAAACAAATCTATCCTCGCATGCACTTCATTTAATACCCGTATTGTGCGGGTGAAGGGTGCCTTCGCCAGCAGATTGGTTCTGGCTGCCGGCACTGCCAGCAGTGGCGGCCGCCGCCGTCTCCACACGTACCTGTCCGGCACGCACAGCTGCAGGTGACGCAGCACACCCGGGTTGTGCGCTAAACCTCGCAGGAGCTGTACCGCATACACCGCGAGTGTAAATTCCCTGCGCACTCTTAGCTGGTTGTACCCTACCATACCCAGTACAAAAAGTGTAGGATACATCAGCGGGTAAAATGGGTACACCCCATAAAGTTTGAAATACAAGTGTCTGGTAAACTTGTTTTGTACTCGTTCAAGCATGACACTGTATTTCGCTTCATGAGGCGCCCAGATCACCGCACTGTGCTCCAGGTGACTCCTTACCAAAGCGTCATACAGCACCCTGAGGGTAGCGATGTTGGTGAATCCCTGCGACTGTCTCAGTACGAAACCCAGGTTTCTATAGGCCTTCTTGCAAATCCTAACTATGTGCTCCCGGAAAGTTAGATCAGGGGTAAGTAGTACACCTAGGTCTCGTACCTGCGAAACTCGCTGCATCGGTGACTGTTTGTTTCTTTAATAAATAAGCACCAATTATCGGCATAGTAAAAGCTACTGACCTGTTCCTCATCCTTCCACTCATCCTCCTTGATGGCCATCTCATCCCGCAGAGCCTCCCAGTCATTGGTGAGCTTCTGCAAGTCTGACGTGAGAGCCTCGTTCAGTTGGTGAGACTCTTCCAGTTGGTCCCGGAGCAAGTTGTTCTGCTGCACCAGTTTCTCACACCTAGGGGTTAAGTTGCAAATGTTTAGGTTGCCTACATTATTTTCAGAACTTTTATTTCATTCTAACAAAGACACTTTTTGCTAGCTATGCAAAATTCTGAATTATAACAAAATTAATTAGATCTCTGTGATAACCGTCTAAAATGATTATTGAACACAAATTAAATCCAACGTCTTCACTAGTTGTGTAGTACTTCAACTTTGTAGTACTTTAATGTCCAGTTACTTGGATATTAAAGCTGGAAATTCACGGCCACTCACTTGCGTTTCTCCTCATCCAAGCGCCTCAAGGCGGTCTCTAGATCCGTGATCCTGGCATCGGCAGCTGACACGGCAGCCGAAGCACAGGTGCTGGCGGAGGGCGGCGGCGGCAGAGCTATCCCGGACTTGACCGGCGGCGGCGCGCGGAACGTAGACGACGCTGATGGCTCGCTGCGTGGAGTCGTCTCCAACATCTGGCTCTCCAGCTCCGAGCATCGTTGCTTGTATTGCAGGACCTATGTTAGATTTAAGAAAGAAATACTAGTAACTCTTTCGAGTTTAAATGTTTTGTAAATAAAACGATAACTAACTGATAACACAATCTGTCATTTTATTGACAACTGACAAGCGTATGTCATTGTTGTTGACGTTTATTGCAACGTTTAGTAATTTTAAGAGAAGAGAGAATGAAACGTCGAGGGCTACGAACTCTCAATAAATACGAAGCGTTGCCTACAAGATCTATAATGACAAAAATTGAATTTCTTCTGTCTAATTAAATTCAGAACCGCAAATAAGTTGTGTGAATTTTCAGAAATAAAGCGAGAAATCACTTAAAATGTTCTATCTATTTAAATAAGCGCGCAAACAAACATAACTAATTCCCTCGATATGTGCTCTACTATGATAATTTTTTGCTAATGTCTTGCTAGTTTTAACCTTGGACTGAAGCCTGGACACCAACGCGGCTTGGCCTTGCTGCGCTCTGCGATAAGCGTCGAGTCTCCGCTTATGGTCAGCAGCCTCACCGGCGAGACGAGCACGCAGCTCCTCGTTCTGCCTCCGCAGATCGCTGCTGACGCTCCCCCCCGGAGAGTCCATCTCCGGAGGACTGTCCAAGGACTTCTATACAAGACAACATAAAACAATGGAACACATATGTAAAAACCATGTTATATTTTATTGAATTAGATAAGTTGGTGCATGTAATCCTACCTCCTTTTTCAGCCGTTGGTGAGGAAGAGTGCTCGGAGGCCGCCTGCCGATAGGAGCCCGAGCGCTCCGGGGCGTTGTCAAACCTTCCCTGCTCGGCAACTGGGGAGAATTTTGAGAAAATATTAATACCAAGAAATTAACTCTAACACATACATCTTCCTCATCCTACTCCTCAATCATTAAAATTGACATCTAAGTAGAAGTGAAAAAAATGCACTAACAAGCAAGAACTTCCATTCTTAGATTTGAGTTAGGTAGGTCATTAAAAGCCACATAATTAAAATGGAAATTAATTTAGAAAGAATAGGGACCTGAAAAGTAACTTTCTTCTTAACCTTCCTTTGTTTCATTTCTAAATAAAAATGACGTGCCGACTTAAATTCGAAAGACATTTTGCACGAAAGCTTAACTCATTCACTTATCTACGATTTTCACAAAATAAAACGTCCACCAGCCCGAGGAAATAGAAAGGAGGTCGTAATAAAAAGTAAAAAGACAACATTCTGAGGTGTGGCAACAGTGAAATTGCGGTTTGCACTGCAGAAATAAGTCGGGCGAGCGTTCTGTAGGGCGGCAAGAACAGTGGCTATCGGACTAGGCATCTAATTATCACCGCCCACAATGCAGTTAGTCAGCGAGACCCCTTGCGAGGTGAATAAACCTGTCCCCTTTTAGTACTAAACAAACGAAATAAGTAAAGTTTGTACCTACAATTGTTGCAATCAACCCTAAATTACTGACGATGATTTTTCATTTCGATTAGTAATCATGTGTACCTATAGTAGCTCTAGGCTGTCATGTATGTCTACCCCTGTCTCCCCGCTCTCCCCCAACACGGAAGTACCTGCAATTCATTATGGGCTATTCATTAATTAGGGCTAACTATAGAGTGCATACATAGGTAACATGACTTAATTAAACCTGTCTGTATTTCAAATTATGTAAATAAAGGCATGTAACTAATCCTGTGATTGTTTTTTTTTTCTAGGATTAGGAGATGGGAGCTGCTGGCTAACTAATAGGCGCACAGATCGAACGATTATAAGGTTAAGCAATACTTGGCGTGGACGATCACTATCTTGTCATGACGAGTGAGTTCCTCTGTGTTTTGGAATGCACAGGTCTTGCTGTCATTTAAACATCGTCACTAATAGTTAGATGCCTGAAAGTTTGACGACCAGTCTGACCAAGGGGTTTATTCCAGGTTATCCAGAAACGTGACAGATTTGATGAGGTCAAAAAGGTATTCGCTAAGAGATTGGCGTACTTTTCTACCTATGGTCCCTACATAATTAGGTATCATTTACAAACAGCTGCCATTTAAGAAATATGTACATAGTCTTCACAAATTGTTCAACTTCTTTAACTTATTCACATTTTATGTTTATTTGATACAGATGCCTAATAACAAGTAGCCTGTTACGACCAAAAAAGCTTTCGGATTATTCAACTATCAATCAGCTATGACTGAAAATGACATTCTATGTAGGTAGGTATATTTTTATTGGAACTTGGAACATAAAATTATTTTTACCTTGGTATCCATGCAAGGCTTTCTTGGCCATAGTGCCTAGTAAAGTTCGTAGCTCAATGTAGGTCAGGCAATAGGTCAATTACCTTAAACTATCGTATGCCATTCAACCACTAGTAAAGTTAACCTTGCTGAACAAGACGTGTAAACAAACCATCTAATACTAAAATATAATCAAATAAATACTTATTTTATTTCCATTTTAAATGGCTAAGTAAAAAACTCACCTAACTAATGTGTAAAGGCGAAAAAGTCCATGCTTCTTGGAAGTATTTGGTTGAAACTTTGTGGAAAAATTGATAATACGCACGTATCCTAGCAACGCAATCAAGGCGTGTTTTAAGTTATGTCAATGAATCAATCGTAGTGACGAATTTTGATAAGATTTACGCACTTTTTCATTTGAGTAAAATATTAGACACAATTTTAATTAAACACTGCATAGGTACTTTTAAATATAACAATTGAATTGATTTTCTACGCTATAAGAAAATCACGTTCCATTTTTGAAAAATTTAATCCTAACTTTTCGCACGTCCTTTAGCGCCTAATGCAATAATCATAGCAGCCAGTATTGCGAACACTTATTTTATGATTTTCTTGAAATACATCCTTCTTTTTCTTGTAATACCTATTTTAGCACGTGTGATCAGGTATAACTCATGGGGTAGACTGTTTAAAAATTTACAAATATTGTTATTTCGAGGGGTGAGCGTTTCGCTTGACTGATCACCGTCCCCTATTAGTACAGGTGTACTTGCCGCAACGATACGACAATGATAACACTGTTTTTTACTTGGGTTCCTCACTAAAAAACATGTTATCGATATGCCTACAACACTTAAAGACACTTCAATTGATTTTACAGACATAAAATCCTAGACAAAAGTTATTTAGCATTTAACTTTAACACAATTCACACAAAATTTATTAGGCAGGTAATCCTATCAAAACTTTAAGGGGTGAAAATATACGGAATTAGTGGTTTAAATTGGGACTCAATGCTGACCTAATTCCCACTATCGATTCTTAGACAGGCCGAAAATACACCGCGATTTATAAGGAAGTTAACCACAAAGTTTAAATTAAGTTATTTCGTGTGTTACAATAAGTCTTCTCGCTCACGTCAGACTTTTTGTAAGACATTCTAACAAGGATTTTCTGACCGACTTTTGTAGGACGTGTGCGTTGCACTATTGTTATCAGTATTTTCTATTTTTCTCCTAAAAAATTAGTGGACGTGGGTGGCCAGCCCTATATAATAATAATTTATGCTATTGTCACCTATAATGTTCGATGGGCGTCCTGTAGGTACGTGATTTGATAATGTGCCATTAATTTACTTACCTAATTAATATGTTTCTAATTATAACTTTAATTGACAGTTAGTACACAGCTTATCAGGTCGCATATTATCAGACAGAAAGACGAATACAATGACATATCATAAACATCTGTGTAATGAGGTACGCCCTCCGCCGAGACGACACAAGCGAGATCCTATTTGCCCCAGAGGTCCTATACTTAGGGTTGAAGGATTGTTCGAAAAAGTTACCGAGTTACCGCGGCCCTGGTACATAAAAGGCCTACGAAGGAACACGACAGTTTTTAGTCAGTAAGAGTCTCACACTCCCTCACCGCTGCTAACCTACAGCGGGAGGGATCATTTGATGGTTTTTGACGTCGTAAAAAAAAGGACCTATACTTACATCTGTCTCAAAAGTAAATAATACCTGGAAGTTGAATTAAATAAATAAATAAATAGATGAATAAATAGTTTATTTCACACAAAGTTTACAATGTTGAACTATGACTATAAAAGCATAAAGGTTTGTTTAGGTCAACAATATGAGGTACCCTGACTCCTAAATTAGGTGTAGGCCTGTAACTTAGAAGTCAGTGATTCTCCGTAAAAAAGTCATGTCATATTAATAAGAGGACAATGAAGAAATAACAAATTAACAAAATAGTGTGACTAAACTATATAAACAGTAAAAAAAAAAAATGAATGAAAGAATTAAGTAACTAGGCCAATGTGCAATGTAAATACAAATATTTTCTAAACTGACTTCAACTGACTTGGTATACAAATATGCGGCAGACGTTTTTACAAGATAGTAGTAGACTATCTGTCCTACCTACTGATTGAATAACGGAATGTAACGTATTCCTATAAAACAGTTTTACTTCATATATTTAATCGTCCAAGTACCTTTGCTTACGACAGTGTTTCTTTATGATGAGTTGTAAGATTTGCTTATCATTACGTTACAAAAAGAAATACTTCTTAGATTACTTTGTACATAGTCATCGGTTGAACATTTTCTGCCGTTTAGTGAAATACTTATACTCAAGTCACCCACATTTATTTACATTCTAGCAGTTTGGGCGTGAAAGAGCGACAGACAGACAGAGTTAAATAAGATAACATTAATAAATAGCATAAGTACCTCAACATCTCCCGGGCCTTTTTCCGAACTACATACAATGTTGGGGTCGGAGTCGGCTTCCAGTCTTACCGGATGCGGCTGAGTACCAGTGTTTTACAAAAAGCGACTGCCTATCTGACCTCCTCAATCCAGATATAGTATAGAGGTAAGTAAAAGTACCTAAGGATTCATTAAATGACAAAATAGGAAACTATCTATAACAAGTAGGTACATTATGGCTACATACTTTATGACCTAGGTACTTACACTTATGAGTTCTGATTAATTGATAGAGGTACTAATGGAAGGTGTATGTTTGTAAACTATTGGGTGTTGTGTACCACAATCACACTCCTATATTCTAACTTATTGAAGGTTATCAAGTGTGCCTGCAGGTTCATTTCACTAAGCTAGCCTTTTCAAGGCCTCCACTCGAGCACGTTTTTCTAACATTCCAATAGGTAATAGTATGCGAAAATCCTAGCTAAATACCTACAATAACAACTGCTTATAGCTAAAATCCTCAGTGCGATACGTGCGTGTGCGTCACTCTGCGTGCGACGGGTTCAATGTCCGATACAATCCGCGATAAGCGTCAAACACAAATTATAATCAAACGTTACTTGAAGAAAGGATTTAAATAATTTTGGAAGTGCTTTTTGATATAGTTTTGGACCTATCTTATGTATGTACTGTTCTTTTAATGCAAGTAGGTCCTTCGTATGTCTGTGGTATGTCTACCTGGCACGTCTACGGAGCTACGAAGCTACGAATTTACGGCTACTACGCTTACTACGAATTAACGCATCCACAATCATCAATTTAAAGAATACTATCTGTTCATTGCATCATAGTTGTTTTTATATATTTATATAGGTAAGTATCTTGCTATTTTAGGTAGGCATATATTATACAGTATGAGTTATGTACGTATTGTTTATGTACACATAATATACAATTATTTTATTTCATTGTTTAATTTGTTTTTTAAATTTATTTATTTGTAAATTAAACAAATTTAAAAACACATATTTTATTGTTATTTTCCTTTCGCAGGTATGCTGGTAGTGATTTGTTCAGAAATAAACATTACCTTTGTAAATTATTTATTTCCTGTCGTCTTTCGTTATACAAAAATTCGTAAATAAATATATTCATAGATATAGTACCTCATTAAGGCGGGTGAGCCAAAGCTTGGTGTAAATGCTCCATTGTCTTTGGATGATTCTTCACTCGGCCACTACTGAAGGCTCAGTGTCTTATACACCCGCTTTTGTGAGATAAAACATCTATGTATACCGTATTTTGTAAGCTTTTATTCAGTTTAATAAAAAATTAACAGCATGTAAAGAGATATATAGATATATCTACCTAGTCGTACGTATTAATGTTCAATGGCTGAATGAAGTTCAATTTTCAGTGTTTATTTACTGCAACTGCATGCGCAACATTATTAATACTATCATCTCCGTAACATTATAAAGGATGTTACAAAATAATAAAAGTAATATTTAAGTGGATGCTTTGATATAGTGGATTACATTTATAACATTACCTTTTGTCTGCTCTTAGACACGTATTGGGTTTCAATGTATGACCATTTTGCAAGCTCAATTAATTTTATCTTCAATTTTTATGAGTGTAGGAGGTGTATTAAGTAGATGTTCTTATTTGGTAGCGTTTTTAGTTACTAAGTTTGTACTTAAGTTTCCAAAAAGATCTCATCTGCTCCTTCAGTTTTTTGTAACATCCTCTATAAAAGCACAGTTAAAATAATGACGTGATAGTTAACTCTCCTTAA
This sequence comes from Helicoverpa zea, assembly GCF_022581195.2. NCBI lineage: Eukaryota > Metazoa > Arthropoda > Insecta > Lepidoptera > Noctuidae > Helicoverpa > Helicoverpa zea. Next base: position 1,929,445 of record NC_061462.1, read on the forward strand.
ACAACAACTGCATTCACTAATCGATAAATTATAATGTCATAACAATAAAAAACGAGAGCGAATGCATTACGTTATCTTATCCGAATGTTATTATTGAAAGCACTGCAGTAACAATATTATTGTAGGTAGTATTTATATTTAGTTGTCAATTTTTCAAACGATAGCTCTTGGCTACAAAATAGATTTTACCGTCTTGTTTTAATTTCATTTTGCTTATGCATTCTTTCTCGTATGTGCTGGTACTCAGCAGCATCGTGTCACACTGAGCGATTTGAGAAGGACAGTCGCAGTTATTCTATGGAAATGACTAGTAGGTACTCAGATGCCGAAATACTGGAATCTGACGCCAAGATAATTGAGAAAAGTTGTTACTATGAGGTTGCTACGCAATTAAATGTTCAATAATTATGAAGATGAATTCGCTGAAGAGTTCCTACTGACCCTTGATTGATACACCAAATAAATAAAAAATTACGATCTTAAACTTACTCGTATACAGAGCCAACTTTGCTATCGATAACAAAGACTCTGCTCTTTGATAGATTGTACTTTGATCGTCTGATTGATAACAGTCTGAAATGCACTTTGGCCCAGTGGACTTTGACTCAATAATAAAGAACAATAGGTAAAGGAAATTAGTAGGTAATCCAAAGTCGAAAGTCCCTTTGTGACCTTAAAAAATATCGTTCGATAGATTTTATGACATAATACCTATTAAAAATATTCAAGACAAAGTGAAAACAAAATAATCCCCCTGAGACTATTATCGAGGTGTATAGTGATTAGAAAGAACGTGATTATTTCAATCGACATTTGTTTTCCTTTCATATTAATCACGTTCAACGTCCAAAGGGGTATAAACATTTACTAATCGTCATCACTAATTGTAATTTTTATTCGGTATTTATTTGAATTTGGAATCCATATGTGAAGTCATATTGGGTATCCTATAAATGCTTTGCAATGAGTGATATTCCGTTCTTTTCAAACCGGGCAACCCACCGATAACCCGTGATAAAGACTGGTTGTTAGTTGCTGTCTTCTGACTACCCGAAAAGACTGAATGTTGAAATGACAGGCGGCGCGACCCACCCTTGAGTGACAGCATAGATATGAATTTCTAAGAGAGACATTTCGCCTCAGTACAGTGTTTTTTTCGATAATCGAATATTTATTCTGTAGGTAAGCATTATAAGGAACCAGAGTGCGTAAATCCGACTCGAACTTGACTTGTTTTTATTTTCGGTGTAGGTAGAAAAAATAAATAGGTCACGAGTTCCAACTTTGCGGTCTATATGATAGAATACCACATTTTTTTATTATTTTTGCGGTCATCGCCGAATATGATAAGGTGTCATGTCCAAGAATTTTTACTATAAAAGAACGTGCCCCAAACTTGTAAATATATATACATTAGTGTACTACGAGGTGTTTAACAGTAAGTTACTTTATTTTAATTTTCTACAGCCAGTAGCTGGTTTTACTCCAATCTTTAAAATCTAAGGGAAACTATCCATCGTCAGTGCTTTTAGCTTAATTACAACTGGCCGTTTTTTTTTTGTATTTGTCCATTTGGCATTAATCTTCAGCCTTTTTATCGTCCCACTGCTGGGCCCAGGCCACAGGCCTCTGAAAACCCTCACCCAGAAAAGAAAACGTGGAATGAATAGGAACGCTTCACGTTCCTTCAATCTGCATGCTTTTAGTTACTGTCACCAGAATGGGCCAGCGCCTATAACGCAGCTTTCTTTCTGTATACGGTCAGATACTCACGTAAATTTATATGTCCATGTCCATGTTTATGGGAAGGTGCTTAAAAAAATTAATGGCATTGACCAGTATTATCTCTCCCCGCAGTTTCACCTTGGGTAATCTAGATGTAGTAAAGGGATACTATCATAGGTAAAGAACTACTGGTTTCTAAAATGATCTTTTTATATTTTCTTTTCAGACGAACTTCAAGATGTATTCCATTACCAACTGGAAGAACGCAAAGAAACCAAACTACAACACAAACGTGGATAAATTATTCCCGTATTCCGAGGTTCCTTACCTAGGCGAGTACAACTTGGTGAAAATACCAGTTTCCCTCAACAACCTGATTCAACATGTGGATTACTGGGGCGAGGGTAGAATTGTTTCCGAGGGCGGTATTACAGGGTTCACTAACTGCTACAACGTCCATCATCAGTACCACGTGGTGAGCGGTGGCGCCGACCGGGATAGTAAGATACCGAACAGGATCCCCGTCGCCAGCTCCTCCGACTGCGACACCAGCGCCTACATCAGAGACAACTCCGTCATCACCGTCACCGTCACGGACGCGTCACGCATCAACACCAGCTGTGCCAAGGATATCGCACGCATTGTCAACAATGATCTTGGCAAAGTAGTTGTGTATGGAAGTCAAACTGATTCAGGAGAGATATTAATTCTCACCATGGAACTACAAAAAAGAGCTCTTTACGCTTGTCCAGATGCTGATCTATTTGAAGATCTTCAAGGCTTAAAGTTTGTCAGCCATGTGGCTTTCCTAAATAAATTGGAATCAATTAATTATTTATATAAAAACATCACCAACTCTAACTATGAACGTGCCATCATGGCGACTCGGACGTTAGCAGACGTGGCTGGAGGACAGATCATCGACAGGCTTATCAATGATGCTCCACGAACTGCCATGTCATACGCGTACAAGTTGTGGAACGGTGGGGCTCGCGATGTGGTTCGTAACTATTTCCCAAAACCATTTCAACACATTTTTAATGAAGACGCTGTGACTATAGCCAACGTGAAATTCCGCCAACCCTTGAAACTTGATGTGCATAAGGATTCCTACGGCGATAGACTAGTTTGGGGTGACAACGCCTGCGACTTATCCAGTGAGAGAGTGAGCTGGAAACTCATTCCTGTTTGGGACAACGACGGCGTCACCTTCAAGCTGTACAACATTGACTGCAGCATGTATCTGAAATTGGACGTGAACGTGGACAATATAGGAGATAGGAAAGCCTGGGGCTCCAACAATTCCGACGAACTTAGACATAGATATTACTTAGAACCTGGATTTAAAAATGGTTCCCTCGTATTCCATATTGTAAACTGTAAATACAATCAAGGACTGAAACTGGCTGTGGATGTGGACGGATACGGAGACAGACTCCTGTGGGGCCACGGTTATGAGGGTAATATTGATGATAATCGCTTATGCTGGAATATTCAGGCTTTTTAAGTGTCAAACTTCTGTCTTACCGTGAATCTTATGTGAGGAATCTGGATACATTTTTTCTTTCAAACATTGTTCCGTCACTTCTAAAGTTGATAAAATTATGTTTAAAAGCAAATGGTTTAAGTATTTCATTTTCTTTTAAAAATCACATATGTATATTACGCTACAAACATTTTAGTTCTAACATTGTTTTAACACATCGAAGACGTACATATGTAACATACGTAGTATACAGGGTGTGTCGTTCACAATCACATTAAATCCTATCGCATAATTATACTTTATGATATTCTATGGCGAATGGTAAAAAAATAACCTAATCCATTCAGTGGTTTAACCACAGGAGGCATTTTTCGTTTTTTATAATTTACAACATCATGTGTAAAGCAGAGATAAAGTTAGGAACATCGAATGTTTTGATCAGTTGACAGCTGTCAGTTTTCAAGGGAGAATTTCAGTTGTTTGTAATGACTGACTTTTATATGGTGTTCTAATTTTCACACATTTTTGTTCTAGGTATTTACTTTGTTTGAAAAATTCATTTTTTTATTTTTACGTATATTTCTTTTTTATTTGTGTTAATCGACATATATTAACCAGTATGTTAACGCATTTCATTTAATGTGATTATGAACGACACACCTGATATAATGTCGTAGCCATATCGTATACTTCAAAGTAAGTATATAGGTTGGTAAGTAGTTAGTAAACAATTGGTACAAGTTTGCAGTTGCCATATTTATTCGTGTAGTGAGACCTAGGCAGTCCAACAGTAGCTGATTTACAGACACAGTATTACGAGAGTCGTTTATTTAATTATCAATTATATAGGCTGTTCAAAAGAATAAGTTATGACGCAAGTCGAGTGTGGTCCAGCGCGCTTGGCTATCATTCGGACATTGACTCACGTAATCTTATCACACCCCTTTGTTATTGATTTCTAACTCTAAATATTATGACTCCAATTCTCTTGCTGGTTTTTTTAAAAAAGTGCGTCTGCAAACATAATTGTCCTGATTTTCGGGATGAAGAAATAGAAAATTCATTGAAGAATTTGTTTCAATATTTCCGTAAATGTCTTCTTTTTAAATTCGTAAAGTTTTAAACACACTTATACTTACTCTAATGAGCTGTAACTTACGGTATAGGATGAAATGTTCTTGTAAAGAATCTATTCATTAATGAATGCGCAATACTTTAATTTGACTCAAATTATGATGAACAAAGGTTAACATGACGCGGGTCAAATAAAAGTCGACAAATAAGTTTTAATCAAGATCAGTATCCTAATTACAATAACAATAGAACATCTTTGGGCAGCGTTATTAAAAATAATAATTGATCAACTTATGATTTGATTCGGCCATATTCATTTCGGAAGTCCTGACAAAAATTGCTCAAAATATCCTCTGAAGCCTTAATGGAGAGATTGTTCTAGTTCTTGCAATTTAGGCCTTAATCTTATTTACCAAAAATAATTCACGAAACCTTCTAACCTTGCGGAATAAATTAGCAGAATCTAGCGGTTTGAGTCCGGGGACGATTGTGTTATTGTGTTTATTTGTATCTAATGCGTGCGTGCCTGATCGGCGAACTGGGTCACAATAAACGTTTACAACCAAAATGATAATCTTGCCGAATAAACGAACCGCGACGGGACCAGACGGCAAGGGTACTTCGTAAGAGGTACCTATAGTACCCCTTCTGGTAACCTGAATTTGCGAAACAAATGCAATTTTAAAAAATTTATACAGGTCAATACTTATATTTGAACCTACTAGTAATATTATATTTACAAAAGAGCCACATGGACAAAACTCGTCTGAAAGTGTGTCCCTGTGACTAAGATTAACAGGACCCTATCAAACTATTGCCGTTTGCGAAAAACACCTAAAACTTTCTAAGACATAATATTATTAATTTACCACGATTTAATGGTGAAATATTTGTGACTACGAAAAACCCGCAGTTTTTTAAACGAAGCCCGCCATTCGCTCCCTATTTTTCGCGTGGCGAAAACTTTAGCTCATTAGTGTCAAACTTTTCGATAACGAACAGCTAACTGGTTATTAACAATACTATCTACTGTTATTATATCTAACTGGCAGACTAACTCAAGTTTTAAGTTTAATTTAAGCCCTATAGAATGTTCACTTCAGGTTTCTAGCCGTGAATGAAACTATAGCTCCTCTTAATTGGTAATTGGCTTGTTTTACTGAATAGACTACATTAGTTAGTTGTTAGAAACTGTCTGTTACTGTTTTACGGTATTTAAGAGTCTTGCTTACAGCTCTAACAGCTCTATTGAAGCACTAAGGTAGATTGGCGACATTGTACGAGTTCATTTCAAAACGAATGAAGATCTTGAATTACAATGAATGATTCAAGATCTGTGGCTTGTCTTTTGAAAATGACTTTTATTCAATGGCTAAGTTATAATTTTATAATGCCTTTGGAAAAATCTGCCAATGCTATTATACCTGCGTTTTTTGTTTTAGACCTTCTTTGGTTTTAGGAGAAAATGAAGTTCTAGGAAAGGTTCTAGGAACGTTTTCAGATGTAATCATGTTATTGAACTCTGGGTTTTCATTCAACGTTTCCACAAACTTCTGCCTTAACATGTTCAAGTATTTCAGTACCGTATTTTTAAGCCTTAGTACAAACTTATTCATAGATTCAAGACATGAAACAGTGCCATTTAAATGCTCATTATCTCTTTACACAAGGCTTTGCTGCTATTTTATGAGTCTCGTAAAACTTGCCACAATTTGCCAGTTCAACGTCTTGGTACAGCAAGTCCATGCAAATTACGTTGACAACTTGTGAATCGTCGTCGACATGAAGCCGAGCCACTGCTGTTTCAACATTCGCATAATTTATACAGATATTGTCGTATAAGGAACATTCCTCAGGTTTCGACATGTCCCGTGACAGCCTTCCTGCTTCACATAAAATCGTCATGAATAGAAATCGTTCATTTAATCCGTACATCCGCGGTTCGTGACCGCCTCGCATGTCGCATCCCGACTCGCGAACTTCCCGCTCATAAATATCGTTTCATGTCACGTGTCAAAGCCGCCATCTTGGTTAACCGGTAAAATATAACAAACATAACTTTGCCGTTACCATACTTCCGTTTCAAAATTAGAATGCGTTACGCCCTTGACATAGAGTCCAAATTTTCGATGGGCCCATTTTTTATGTGAGTAATTTTTTTGCTGTTGTTTATAAAAATGGGAGTGCTCGTCTTCCTATCGATTGTGCCAACTGGTGCTTACCGCCGATCTCGATTCGTCGGCAATCGGTGGGCAATCGAGTAGATTACTCGAATTGTAACATCTAGTGCTGTTACAAGAGGTGTAACTTCAAACCAACACGTAGTTGAGTGTTGTTGCTTCGGTAGCTGCAAACAGGCAATGGTAATATTTTTGCAATTTTCTAGATAATTACGGGCGTCATTTGCAAGTTGCAAAATGCCTGTTCTGACTAGCAACATTGTTCGTTAGACGGCTTGTCGTGAGTTTAGCCAGACAAATAAATTCTTGCTTTCAGTTAGCTGTTCCGACATAGAAACAGAATTTTGTCGTGTATTTGTCACAATTGTGATGTAATAAATGACTCAGAACTTTAGATTTTCTACTTGCTTTTGTTTCTTTATCACTTGTGTGTTGTAGCAGTTTATACATACGACTACGAGATAAAAATGCTTGCAAAAAAATAAATAAGCGTAGCGTAAGTTGTTGCTACGCGCCGTCGCCAGTCGTAGCAATGTCTGACAGTGTCTCTTAACCAAGACTTTTCATATTTACTTCAACCGTGACATACTTATTGCGTATCATGAAAATTATGAGATTCCTAATACAAAAATATACACCAAAATACGTTGTACCAATTTGTCCCAAATTACGAAAAAGCCTTTTCTGAGATACCTTCCTTATGTAAATTTATTTACGTTTACTACCATACTGCCGAAATTTGATTGTCCCTTGCACGCACGTGAGTCTTGCAATACAAGTTGGCAACAGTACCTACCGAAAAAATACTCTTTTATGAGGAAACTTTTTATAAACATAATTTGTGACAGAACAATTCGTACGTTTCTAGAATACTACGATTTTACGCAAGTAGTTATCAAAATAATAATAACGTAAGTAGGTAAGTATCTACTTATTGTTTTTGTTATTGTGCAGAGTTAATGTTTCGATAATGTGACTTGCAACCGGGCAACAGAGTTTTATAAAACAAGATTAACTATGTTTATTGGTGCATCTGTAAGATATACATAGGTACAATAAAAATAGGTATCTTTAGAGCTATTTACAAAATGAAAAGCTTATCATTGAAGCCCGAAATGACAATAACTAATTTGGTTATTAAATGACAAAGGGCCGCCAACTTTGCTTTAACAAGTCGCAAGCAATTTATGACATGCCACGAACATTAGTTTACCACAAGTTATGGCAACACTGCTCCGATTTCGGTCACCCCACTACGTTGCGTACACAGGATAATGTCATATTGTGATTGCAAAATTAGTTTAAAACACGAAAATTTTCAGTAAGTAGGTAAATCCTGTTTTTCCTTTTTTTACTGCTTACTTACTGATTTCTTCGCGTTCCTTTAAGCCAACGCTTGACTGGTAAAGAATAATATGTGGTACAAGTGAAATGTTAAGTTCAGGTTATAAAAGTAACCCAGATCAATGAAATCAGCATAAAAATACGCTTTTTCAGGACACCTTACGATATTTAATTCTAAACAGATTAATTCGCTATTTCGTTGCACAATCTTTTAGACATACCTAATTATCTGATACAACTGTGCCAAACAGCCAAACCTATGTGTTGATTTGCTCACTAGAGATAGAATTTTGACATTAACCCCATACAAGTAATGAAAATCCTACCTCTAGTAGGTACACAAAACAACAGATAGAATATTGGGAATATCTGTAAGAAGGTGTGACACGCAGCTATCCTACTCGTATGATCAGAATCAATCTTCAAAAGGAGGCGTGTCTACTGCATACATAAATCCGGTTAGCCCCAGTGCTCTCGATACACAATGATAACGTGCAGATATCTTCGGCTTATCACAGCCTGAATAGTCTATAGGTTAGACATGGAGGTCGGCTGATAGTAGCCACATGAGTTTTACGCGTGAGGTGGGCTCGTGGTGGTGGCGTGGGGATTATCAGCTTAATCGCCGTATGTGTACCACGGCTGATCTTTGAGTGGGATCAGTCGGTTGTTTGTTGTAGAAGTAAAACATTATTGAGCTTTACGCGTGAAGCGTGTAAGATTAAGATATAACTATCTGTTAGGGCTGATTAGGAGTAACCGTAGCTAAGTATGTAATTCCAAATAACTTTTGAACAGGCAAAATACGTGGTTGCTTGGTGCGACAGGTCAGAGATTGTATATATCCCTGATTGTAAAAAAACATTTTTTTGTAATAACTTTATTTATGGATATCTTCTTAAATTGATAAACAAAAACAATTAAGAAAATATGTGCCAAGTTCAATGAAAATAACAACACCGGCTGTCGAGTATATTTTTAATGAAAGTGCTTAGTATCAATTCGCAATTACAAGATAAATAAATGAATAGACGATAACAGATAACACCACTTTCAAATTATGATAATTAACTATCGTCACTTGCCAACACATCCTTTTTAGATAATTATAATAGTTCGGCCATTCAGAGAATGCGTTCCTGACACGTCGCGATTGAACTGACGACGTAACTTTGCAATGGCGTTGCAGTTACGATAAAAATATTTTTGCTGGTTGTTTACCGTTTTAACAATTGAGGAGCATTAAAACAACATTATTATATCAATAATCAATGAATGTAGTTACGTCGTCAGTTCAATCGCGACGTGTCAGGAACGCATTCTCTGAATGGCCGAACTAAAATAATGCTTACCCTTAGGTTGTCAATTGATTTCATAACTGTGACGTCATCTATCGAATTCCAAGTAGTTTAAGAGATTATGTGGTCAAGACCAAATTAATGTTGTTTATTCAATGATTCAATTATACTTTCTCGAAAAATATTAATAATCATACTTTATAAAGGTCACTTTCGATTACTGAAAATAATTATGTTTCTTGTACGACACTCATTAATTATACGATGCTATCAATAAAACTTCCAAGTTATTTACAAAAAATATTCCCTTATTACTCATTCTACTTTTACTATGTAGTATAATCGGTAAAGGTCCGATTTTGAGGATGTTCGTTTTGCTCTTCTTTATTTCTCCTGAAACTTTTAACGAAACATACGAACTTTTAACGAAACATATCAGAAAAATTGCGTGGAAACCGACTGTCGTGGTATGGGCATGTGATGCGGAGGAATGAGAGTCATGTTGTGAGGAAGGTGATGAGTATGAACGTGGACGGATATAGTGGAAGAGGAAGACCAAAGAAACGATGGATGGATTGTGTGAAAGTAGATATGGTAAGAAAGAATGTTACTTTTGAGATGACGGCAGATAGAAGAGTATGGAAGAAGAAAACATGCTGCGCCGACCCCAAATAAAATTGGGATAAGGGCAGGACGATGATGATGATGACACAACTTCCTACACCCGCGTAGAGCACGTTCCATACGGTATGCGGGTAAACCCACGGGTCACCGCTACTCATATAAACTTGGCCTTTCCACGCAGCATCAGCGTGATACCGATACCAACTAAGTACACTATTAATCGCGTCTAATTGCAACCGTTTACCTAACTATTATCATTATCACTAATGTTGTTTACTTGGAAGCTATTTTTATTTTTATTACCGTCCCCGCAAAAGTTGCAAACACTTTGTTAAAGAAAAACTAGAGAAAGTGTTATTTTCACACCTCGTGATGAAGCCATCATTATCTCAGCCCTTATCCCAGTTTTATTAAGATGTCCACAAACTTTTAATCGGTCGATATTAAGTTTAATAGTACTTGAATCTTGAATGAATAATTGGAGATGAAAGATTCTTAGTGCACACATTCCAACGATTATTTCTATCAGACCGACCAAAAGATTGACTGGTATGTAATGAATCTATCCTTGCATGATCCTAGCAAATCGTTAAATGGCATGGCAATGGCATAGACATGAAAACAAAAGATTTCCTTACATACATACAACTCTATCCTAGCCTAGGATCAAAGTTCACAACTAGTGAAACTATGGCAGTATGTTAACAAAATAAGAACCGTCTAAAAATATAACATCCTCTGATAATAGACTAAAAAGGAAATTCAGTTCATTGCACACTTTTCTGCAAACAATCATTTGCAGTTTACTTGATCTCTATTTCAAGAGTAGTTAGGCTTAAATTACCTTGACAGATAGGGTACGATTGTTACATAGGTTGTAACATAATATTCCGCTTTCCGGTGCAACGAACTTGAATTAATTTATGAAATATTTAAGTGATAATTACGCAGCAATTTAATAGATGTTAGCAGTATACTTACTGATAACCCTGTTTACATGTCTAGAGATGCGGAAATGTTAACTATGGCGTCGCAATTCAATTAGATCAATTTAATTGATTGATTCCGGTAAATAGACTAGACCAAGCGTTGACAAGTCCATAATTCTTTTTCTCAAGAATCGATCTTAATATAAGTGGGCGGAAAGCAGGTTGTGTATTGATACTTTTTTAAACTTCACCATATATCAAAGTGCTGTTTACCTAGTAAGTAATTACGCACTGAAACTGAGCGAAGAGAGAGTGCGTGTATAAAGAAATTCAGTCATCGTCTCCGCTCTTCTACTGTGAACCTTGGCGGAGTCTGGAGCTGATGTCCCCGCTCTTCTCTTGTCAACTTATTCGAATTCATATCACACAAATAGTGAATTATTATAATATGGTTAATTTATCCGAAAGAGGGGTTAAAGGCGACATTGAACCGAACCTCCTGAATTAAATAATCGTCCTGTTCAGAAACGTTGTTATGATCATTTCTTTTCTTGTTTGAGTTCAATTACCTTTGTTTTATTTACGTTTCATATTGTTTACGATAGCAATAAAAACGCAATGCAATCTTGTTATTTTTGATGCATCGGTCTTTGTAACGAAAGGTTAAAAAACTCGTAGTCGTGAGAAGTTTATATTTGTTTAAAAAAACTGCTTAGTTCAATATTCCATCAGTTCTTTTCGTTCATAAGTTACTGAATGGTTACAGATTATTGCAAAATGTTCGCTCGTCCTGGGTCCATCTGTCTATATAAATTTTCTAAAATTTTAAATTTTATGCATCTACCAGTATCACAAAAATCGCCTCTGCCTATGCTATTCTTAGCCCATAAACAAACTGCCATGTGACATTGAACCTTATCAAATAAAGAAGCCGCTGTATGTACCAAAAAAAACATCAACATTCAGTCAATTAATTACCAAATACTTAATTATGCTATCAATAACAATATTTTTAAAATGATAATCGCGGTTTGATGAAAACTATAAGTACGTAATATCTATCATGAAATCATCACGAGGGCAAAGTCCAAATATAATCATTTGTGGACAAAAATTCGGTGTAAATGTCAGTGTTGCGGATTTCAGACACGAGTATCCGGGTTCGATTCCTGGTAGGAAATGATCGCCAATATAAGGCAGAAAATGATTGTCTTGTAATGAAGCGTTTACCTAAGGAACATAAAACAATTGACTGCTAGCTACCGATTCAAACGATGACACTTGAAACCGCGCGAAAAATGTTCATCTTCAAGTAAAATGAAAGCGTTCTAATTCGTGGAAAAGAAAAAACTATGGTTACCTGTATAACCTTTTATTATAATGAAAGGCATTTGTAAGTCGCCAACTCTATAACTCACGCCTAATAAGGCCTACAATAGTCTAAGACAATGTTATGGGTATGAATAACGATGAACAATCCAAATAAGTATGGCTACAATTTTAATGGTTATTGCTAGTAGTTGTTAGATTCTTTATAAAGAACTCTGTCTTATCAAATAGTTAAGTGTGTGAGATCATAGTTACTGACATGGTAACTGTTTGACCAAATAACATGAGTTAGATAGTGTAATTATTAAAATACAATAAATAAAAACAACGATAAAACTGTTTCTATGGAAATTCGATAGAATATTTGATAAGTAAATCACTATTTGAATAGTTTTTCACTTACTTACTGGAGATGTTTCTAAGAATATACGTAGATTTACATAGATTTTTTCGAATATTTTTTTTGAAGTCTTAAATTGGTCTTTAAAATCTCACAGGTCATCTCAAAAGTTAGGAATTAGCAGCCCCGGATCTTCAATTTTTTTTAGGCGGCGCAAAAACTGAAAATTGCCGCCCGGCCTACCTACCTACTTATGTTTATTTTCACCAACGAAAGTCACTTTTTTGGTATGTAAAGGACTTAAAAAAAGTACACAAAAAGTTAATAAGTTTTAAAAAGTTTTTTGTTTTTGAGGACTCCGTAATTATTTTTTTTTATGCTACATTTGATTTATAAAAGGTAAGACAGGGTGGATTTGACTTATGAAGTTAACAAAGTAATGCCTGTGTAACTGTGCGCGAGCGAAACGAGCGCAAAATTTTTTGAGTCTACGAAAATATGAACAAATAAAAAGAAACCGTGATTAGAGCTAGTGCCATTTGTGTTCGTTGATTCGGTGCGTCAATAAAAATAATAAACCATCAGAAAAGCAGTCATTTAGCCGCGAGCGTAGCGAGCGACAATTTTTTCACATAGTTGGAGGATGTTAAAAGTGAAAAATAATCAAAATGATCAATTAAACAAGGCGAAGGCGACTTTTTTTGAAACTTTGCTTGTCAGTATCATGATACAATTTAACTTCCTTATCAAAATGGTGTAATTTCATCGAAATTTCCTGGTGGTGGGGCGTCCCGCGGCGCCCCTGAGACTATGGTGGCTGGGTTATTCGCACACCCTGCACCATAGGTTAAGACGGCCCTGTAGGTAACTATTATGGTAATCTGTGATGTAGGATTTAAAATCAGGCAGCCGCCTGATTTTGCCGCCTCCTGAATTTGCCGCCCGTGGCATGGGCCCCGGCTTGCCCCCCCCCCCCCCTAGATCCGGGGCTGGGAATTAGAATTCTTCTTTTAAAACCAGTCCAGCATTTCCAAAGGTTATCTCTATCTATACTATATAAACAAATAATCATACATACGAAACAACTCAGCACGTGATTTGGGCCAGTATATTTAATAGTAATAATAGACAACGCTATATTTATCACGTAGGTATTCCTAAGTACAGCGTTCACGGTCGCCACACCAATATTTAGATAAATATTAATTGTTTGTGGATAAAAATGTGCTGCTAATTAATTAGTACCTAGTAGTACAAATCTACACGTGCCTACGAAATAGGTATAAAAGCTTATACTAGTAATTAGTAATCTCTATAGCTGTACCTATCTCCTTAGTTACCCACATTAGAAAAAAACCCCGTATCTACTGTGCGCAAGAGGCTTTAAGAAGCCAGAAGAGATATTTGTACATATTTACTTGGAAACTTATTAGTTTTCTCCGTATGCATTATTGGGCATATCTACTGGCATGGTTTGTAATGCAATGGAAGGTGATTTTGTAAAAAGAGTAAGTAAGGAAAGAGAACGCATAAAAAGGAAAATTAACTCCAAAAAAATCTCATCAAACGTAATATTTTAAATTGCAGCTGAATACATATTATACTTTTCTTTGGAGGCTAAAAGAATATTGGATTTTCAAATGTGTGCTAAACGAAGATACGACGTCGTAGAAGAGACAACACAATGCCATATGTCAAGCCATCAATAGTTGTATCACCTATTGTAGTATTGTAATCTCCAGTTTAATAGAAAGATCGAATAGCAAGATAAATTAACATAGAAGATTATATTCAGTTTAACACAAGCCACGCACAATGCATAGGTATAGCGTAAGGCGTAGAACATTAGTAAAGTTGCGCGTTTCGCAGGCAGTTACGTGCTAAAGCGACATTAGTACATTGCGAAACAGATATGAAGCCATTTCACCCTATCGCGTCAACAGTAATCACTGCGTTTTTATAGCGGATTGTTTCATTAGACTTGTGGAACTTGGCCCAGTTTTTTGATGGTTTTGTTACTTTTGTCTCTTGGTTGAAAGAGTTTTTATGGCGATGTTTAGTTATTAGTTTAGGTCATCTTGATATGCCAAGGTTTTATCATTGAGAAAGTGCAGAATGTCAATTAGAGGAAACTGGACCCCTAAAAAGATCAACAGGGTCTACAACAAGATAAAACTTTTTGCCTACATTTAGTTCGCACTATGCAAACTTCTTTCTTAAATCTACATAGGTATCTACTTATTACATATGTTTTAAAGTACATTGGAAATTAAAGAAGTATATTCAGAAATTCACCACCAGGTGTACCTAAAATATGTATCTGCATAACTGTCTCACGTGTTAAAACACGGTTGATAAAGGTATACCTTCTAGACCAAGATAATTACCGATAAGTTGTAATTGAGGCCACCGTCTACGATACCACATGTAAATAATATTGAATCACGTTGGTTACACCTGCTTATTGATAAATAAGTATTTTTAACTAGTAATATATAACTCTAGTAGGTAATCTGTGGGTGTGTGAGAACGTTTATCATTATCATTGTTCCCAGATAAATTATTTTTGTCAGAAACACTTTGATTTTTACATGTTACTTCTGCAACCAAATTACATCTTACACATTTTGTGAAACATATCTTACTTAACTTCTTACATCATTCACAATCGAAATAACAACAAGACATTCCAATTCCATTAAAATGGATTTTCGTCAGTTTGGGGTTAATGCCCAAAATAGTAAATACACATAATCCGACTGCCGTTACTAAAGCCTATAAAATCCATGCATTACCGAAAAGCGATCGCAATAAATCCATACATAGTAAGTAGTTGGTAGTCCATGTACAAAAACTCAGGGTAGATCCCGGTTCCCGATTACTTCGCGATGGCATGACTATCGGTTATTCCCTGCAGTACTTACGGAGCCTACTGTTTACTGCCTTCAATTCGTCGATAACATCCTTGCTTTGGAATACGAATGTTACTTCTATATGTGCATAGTTCATTTTGTTTGCATAGAGTTTGCAGTGGAAGAATTGAAATCTATTTGATCAAAAATGTTTAAATAGTTAAAGAACTTAATGAAGATCCCCCGGGAAAGATAAAGGGGAAATTGGGTCAAATTTTATTGCCATTTCAATTTTAAACAGACCTAACTAGGTTTAACAATCAATGGCTGACAAATCTAAGTCATAAAACAACGTCCATTATTGGTCAAATCAATTTTGATTGTCCATTATCAGTGCGTTAGATAAAGTGCATTACTTACCGGCATGTCGGTCGTCGTTAGCCCGCGTAGTCCGCCCTCCGCGCCCGCCGCCCTACTGCCACGAGGAGCAAGCCTCCACTGTGCCAGCTCACCACCTGGCCCCATCTGAAGCCTCCTTGCGTGACTGACATCCTCAACACCTGCATTCGTAATTTCAACTTTATCCCTCACACAATTGGAATCAATTTCCTCCACATTCTCACCGTCACGATTTACATTCGAATTTGATGTTTCTTCGACATTGTCTCCAGTTATTATAATCGTTGGTATTGCTCTGGTATTATCCCCTTTATTGTCGTACAGCACAGGGGACACATTGCTGTGTTGCAGTGGACCAACGAATTTTTCTTTCAGTGAAGTAATAAGTTCTTGCCTAGCTTGCTCGTACCCTGCTATCGCTTGCTTTTGCCTCCATTTTTTCAATACTTTACCTTTAGGATCAACATTTTTCACAGTTCTACCAATAAAGTTTCCATAGAGTTTTGAAGTTAATGCTCTCTGTACTTTAAAATTATTGCTGTTGAATGAGTGGTTGTCTTCGGTACGCTTACTAGTATTGTGTGAGTCCGCGGCTTCGTTTTGAACGTAGTATTGTGACGTCACGTCTAGGTCTCCGAACAACTCCCACCATGTTGCTCCAGCCTCGTTGAGTGGAGCTCTTGATCGCGCTGAATGAGGACCTTTAGATGGATGAGCCATATCTCTCACAGTTCAATTATTTACAGAACCATTTTTTTTCTAAACTATTCTAAGTCAACGTTCTACCTTCACTACGATTATACAGCTACTGACCAAGATTCCTCAACGAAAAATGCTAGAATTTGCAAGTCAGGTAATGACAATTACCACCCGTTACCACGATATTCATCGCCAAATACCTTCGATATACCTGCCTTTTTCATATTATGTGGTGTTAAAAGAGACAGCACCAAAATATCGAGTTTACATGTCGTGGGCTATTTAGCTCAATAGCAGTTCTGAGGCATGAACAATAGCTATTGTTACTTGTTTATTGAAAGTCTATTTTCATATAAATAGGTCAGTGTGTGAGCCATCGATTGCAAACACTCGCGGATTCCCAATCGAAGCCATGAGGAAGTTTGATTAAGTCAAAATATACGGATCCCAAAATACGGTCGTTACAAGCCGAAGATGTTATTACGAAAAAATGATTTCCCTAATAAAAGCTGTCGTAAAAATTTAAGTATCATGTTCAGGCACACGCAATGAATAAACCTACTTTCTAATCGAATGTTATCGGCAATACTTTGGAAAATAAAACTTATTCCATACATGAGAACACGTCACAGTGCTCAGTTTACAAACATAGTTGCATTGCAATTATGTAACGTCAATGAATGTTTTTACACTGTTGTATTTGTTACACTGATTAATTATACAACTACTCAAAGCTGTTTCACCCACGTCCCTGAAGATCCACTTCCCTCAACCTGGTAAAAAGTGGTCATACACCTATGGTTTGTGTCATTTCTCAGGCTATATACCTCTACTATGTGTGCCCCAAAAAATACTTTTGCTGTGATAGCTCAGTTCTTTACTTTCATAGCCCGATGGGACGGCAATCCTACACGACCAGTTAGAGATCATGCGCAGGACCAACATTTACGTGCTGTCCAATGCACTGGTGTATATCACCAACTTCCATACCAAGCCCTGAAAGCACTTTCACCTCGACCCTTTTGGCAAACACAAGACCCCGTGCAGCATTCGCTCTATGCAACTATTAGACCAACGGGGCAAGAAATAAATCAACAAAACAAACAAACAACACTAATTGCGACATAACCCGTGATCCGGAATTTATTAATATCAGCAATAAGCAATCGAAGTCCACTCAAACCATCCCGGATACAAGGCAATAAAGCGGACCGGCGCGGGCGCACTTATCTTAACTCCTGAGCTAGCGAGCGTGATCTTTGAACCCGCTTACAATTAGTAGCTAGCGTTGCGTAATATTTTTAAACTAATTACTTGAGATTTGTGTCACATGTTTAGTAGTTTGTAGTTTAGTCGTTTGTAGTTTAGTCTTTTTTGTCACCCAGTCACCTAATTAAGTACTTACACCTGAGTTTTGAATCAAGGATCTAAATGCAAGATAAAGATAAGTGGTTCAACAATACTAAAGGGTCAGTTTCTTAGTATTTGTTACCAATGTATCCGTAAAACGGTAATTGATAACAATTATATTAATATGCAAAGCTAAAATACCTTTTTTAATTGACTGAACCCTGAATTACCCATATAGCGGAGTGTGTAAGATTAAATAATGTGAGTAGGTACTAATTAAGTAGCAAAACGCTAGGTACTTAGTTCCTTCTACCTATACATGTAGTTATAGTTTCTTATAATATTACTTAAACTATGTTCGTCTATCTACCATACCACAAGATATATGACCCAATAATTATTGAAATAATATCATAATTAATGCCAATCTCGACCTTTTCACACGGCGATATAATTATCGAACGAAGATACTTAATTGCCAACTTATGTGGACGTTATTAATACTAATTTGATAAAAAATAATCTTTTTTATACGGGCAAAGGTATGCGGAAACACGCATAGTGCACATGACTGCCACGACAATTGCAATCGCAGCTCATAATGTTATGGTTTAATTTAATAACGAGTCTTAATTAAGAAACTAGTTTTTTCTTACAAATGATCAGTAAATAAATATTATTGCATCACCCATAAAATGGCCTACGAAACTCGTGTAGCGTTTTTACAAAAACTGTTCTACGGTGCTACGGTGCTACGGCGTAGCGTCTACGGTGTTTATTTTTCAATCGCCGTACACAAAGTATTATGTTATTTCTAACCCTTTGTTAGCTTATTTGAAAACGTGTTTTTGTTTTACCTGTAACAAGTTCAGTGTTTATTTAGTTCAGGTATTGCTTAGAAGGGTTATTTTCGAAAATGTTAAATAGGTAATCGTTTCTAAAGTCGAAAGGTTTTCTATAATGGCTCCTGAAGTATGCTTCTTATATCAGAATAGATTTTCATCTGATCAAGTTAACAAATCAGTTCATTAGGAGAGTACATATTAGGAATACATAAAGAGATTACTTAAGAAAATACATAAGAAAGTAACATTAGGGAGTTTATAGTACATAAAAAAAAGAATGAGTGAGGTCGTAGGTAAGTAAATTAGGGTTTTGCACCGAGCTCACAACGGCAGATCAGCCACTGAACCCAACCTAATTTTCTCTACCTAACTAGAATAACCAGTTCAACTACCAGACTTTCCTTATAAAACTTAAAGGAACAATCACGTGATCACACATCCTTGGAAATGTTTATAACTCAATGTTTACGTAACACAAGTGGGTCGCGTCGTCTGGACGAGATCGCACTTTGCTCGTCTGAGCTGAGTGTAATGCACTCCGCAGGAAAATCACCGCTGACCTGATCACGACCTGTCTGGAACAACTTTTTTCTAGATGGGTGTTCTAGAAGCTTCGATGGGTACCGTCTTTTGTTTTGGTGAGCCCTCATTACTGATATGTAGCACAAAAAACAAAACACGGCATGCTTTTAGTGGCCAACAAAAAATTCATATGTTGACCCGTCTGGAAGGGATTTTTTGGATGGCAATTCTAGAACCTTCGATGGATACCGTCTTTTGTTTTGATGAAGCTTCGTTGTTGATAATATATTTATGTAGTTTGAAAAACAAAATACGGCTTGCTTTTAGGTAGGAACAAATAAATTCATATTTCTTTCTTAGTTCATTTTTTAATTATGCAAGTAATTAATTTATTGGATGAAATTGTTTAAAAGCATGAAGCTGCTATTCTGGGACAAATAAGTGCAATTTTTTCCAATTAATTGTCTTAACTGCATTATATAATTTATGACACTAATTAGTGGTTGCAGTAGTCTAGACTAGAGGCTGCTGCACTTTGCACGTATGCTAGTCGAGAGTAATGCACTCGTTGTAAATATCTGGAGACCTGTGACCCACCTGTCTAGACTTATTTTCTCTTGAACCATGTTTTATCTCATTCATTTTCTATCTCATTTCATTCAAGGAGACCCCAAGGGACGTTAAGTAAAAAATGTATAATCATCAGTATTTACCCACCAAGTACAGGAAGAAGGCAAAAAATACAGTTATTAATTTTATAGTAAATCATAAATCGCCAAAATAGTTGTTATCTATTAATAATTAATTCATAATAAGACTTTAGTATTAGTTGTAGGTACAATATACCGTCAAAAACAACGGCGTTCCGGGGATTCTTGAGAACAACAAATCCTTGATAGATAATCCGACAATCTTATCAAGAACAGGACAGGTCAGGTGGATAATGTACTAATTAATATCACGTTTTCTTGGAGTGTACTTACTTGCTTAAGATTGTCTTGTAGTACTAAAATGGACTTTAAGAAGTGTGCAATGAGGATGAGAATTGGACACAAGTTTATGAATTGCATATGTGAAAAAAACATTTCAATAATTATAGTACTTTGTCTACAGATCCGGAAGAAGGTTTGTGTTCCAAAACGTTGGTTACGTTGGTACATATTTACTACATTTGAGTAAGCACTTATCTAAAGATAAACAATCTTGATATCCATAACTGTTTATTTAAAAAAATTGTTTATAAATAGAATGCGGCTAAAATTGAATTATACGGATAAAAACGTAAATACAAAGTTACAATTACAACAACAGCTTGATCGATTGAAACATATAAGTACAACTTAGTTTTTTTCAAGATTGTTTACTTTTATAGTTCGGCCATTCAGAGAATGCGTTCCTGACACGTCGCGATTGAACTGACGACGTAACTTTGCAATGGCGTTGCAGTTACGATAAAAATATTTTTGCTGGTTGTTTACCGTTTTAACAATTGAGGAGCATTAAAACAACATTATTATATCAATAATCAATGAATGTAGTTACGTCGTCAGTTCAATCGCGACGTGTCAGGAACGCATTCTCTGAATGGCCGAACATAGTTAAGTGCCACACTCAAATCGAGCACACCCATATTTTCCCTCTTTTCTTTAAAAGCACACAGATAGTATAAGTACAAAACAAACTTACACTGATAACGTCTAATCAGCGTCTACGATGCGTCTGCGCTGCAACCTTGGACAATGGCCACTACGCCTTTTTTTATTTGTTTTATCTCAATCTTTATAGTATTTATTTTAGTCTTGATATAAGTACTGAAATTGTATCAGTTATTTGTGTTATCTGGTTATAATAATAAACAGTAAAAATATGTGTAGAGTTTAGGAACACCTAAATGCTGATTTTCATTTGTTCAGTTAACAATTTGTAAGCTTGGATTACTTGAAACCTATAAAAACTAGTAGTAGAGTAGTCTTAAGTCAGGAGTGAGAGAAAAAGGGCGAGCTATTCAAGACGAGTAGCCGTGCTGTTTTATATTGCAATCTGGATCACATTCACTTTTGTAGTAATAAAAAACCAAATAAGGTAAGGTAAGGTAATAAATTATCTGTCTTTTAGGGATATTAAAGTAATTTGAATGTCAAACAAGAACAAATGTATGGGCAGAATAGTTGATTAGTTATTAGAAGTCGATTGAAAGTCAAAGGACTTTTACTGTATGTATGCAAAATCTACCTTTAATTTCGCAATTTTCAGTTTATAAGTTCGTGTCCTCAGCATGATTTACTTATTCGTAATGGATTTGTAATACAATATTTTTTCATTATATTTTAAAAAACAAACTATCAACTGTAACGAACATTGAAGGTTTCCAATGGCGCCCGATAGCGTCGACCCCGGTGGAAAATTTTAACATCAACGTTATTCTGACGTTACAACACGACATATTATCTTGAAGCCCTTTGTCCCTTTCGAGGTGAATTCCACATACGTCGCAAATTGTACGTAATGATAGAATTCTACGGTTATTACCGTAATATCTGCCATGTAAGTAATAGTACTTAACCATCATCTAACGGCTAACTTACAATAGGAGAGTTATTTAGTTGACATAATAAAATTACCTTGGAAAATAATCTGTAATGACCTTCAACCTTTAGTAGAAAGAAATAGAATGGAATGCGTCCCTTTCTTTTAAATGGGTATTTTCACGTTTTTTATTGCTTCGCTGTTCTACAAGTATATTGAAAATACTTAGGTAAGTCAAACCGCCCTTTAAAATTAATAAATACACTAATTTACAGCCGATTGTAGTAACTTGAAAAACACTTGAGTGCAGATGCTCTTAATCTAAGCAATGTAGATAAAAACCTGCAGGTACAAAGTATACTTGTTTTATCGGTCAAATGAATGGAAAAATGCAACGGCATTTACAGTAGGTATGTATAATGATAACGATTAACACCACCATGCACTAAGAAACTACTGTCATCATTAGTCTTGCCTTTTTTAAAATTATGTTGGGGTCGACTTCCAGTCTAACCAGACGCAGCTAAGTTATCACCTTCCCTACTTGAAGCACCTGCCTATCTTATATCCTCAACCCAGTTACCTGGCCAACACAATACTCCTTGTATGGTTGCCAGACTCGTGCGCCTGTTATATCTTAGTGTAGCAGCATGTGTCATAGACAAATTGGGGAAAAATCCCTGATAAGAGACAAGGTGCAGCAGACTATGACAACACCAGACGTCGTCAAATCTATGTCAACGCTAGGTCAACAGAGAAATATAACGCACTCAAATTACCAGGAACTGATATGTAAATATTATTCCTATTTATTCGATGACCAATAATCTATTCTACATAAATCCTCACGGAAGTTTCCTTGACAAAAGGAGTTCACGTGAAGACGGATATTTCATTGGGGACAAAATGATAACGAGTAAGTTGGGGAGAATTTTCTCCACAAATGGTGTAAATAGGTACTTATCCTTAGACTGGCTACTATAAAAGTTGAATACAGAAGCTAGAAATGTTATCTACTATGACTACCTTTATAAATAGCCCACGTGTTATTACTGTACTATTAGGTTACAGGTTTATTATTTCGGTAGTTAGGTACTGTAGCTACATAAAAACATCCTTCATGAAATTATTGAACATTGTGATAAAATAATCGATAGATAGATAAAGACTGCACTTTCACCACATTGGTTATCAAATTGGCACACGTGGGTGTACATGAATATTGAAAAACAAAATATTTGTACCTACGCTACGTATCGTGAAACGTGTCAGCAGTGCACGTTTCAGCCAGATTAAAAAAGATGTCGGATGCAAAAGCTTTAAGTATTTTGTTTTAAACTTGAATAAAATACCTTAGTATGGATGAATTCCAAAAAACCACGAATGCAAAAGCTTTACCTATTTTGTTTTAGACTTGAATTAAGAGTAGGTATTGATGAGTTCCTTCATATTTTGTTAACCCCCGACGCAAAAACGACGGGGTGTTATAAGTTTGACGTGTCTGTGTGTGTGTGTGTGTGTATGTGGCATCGTAGCTCCCAAACGGATGATCCGATCGTAATGCGGTTTTTTTTGTTTGAAAGGAATGTCATTCGGGAGTGTTCTTAGCTATGTTTGGTGGAAATCGGTTCAGGTCTTCAAGGTCATCAGCTCGTTTGATAGGTGTGATAGGAATACACGCTCAGTTTACTTGCAAGCATATGTGGGATCTGAAATTTGAAACACTAATGTCTTCTGGAACCGCTGAACTGGTCTGCTGTTAGGGCACGAAGATAGGAGACGTAACCCTGAGCTGCCTTTTAGTAAACACATCGAGTTTGGGCTCGTTGAATTTGTCTTGACTAGTTCTCTTCATGATTGTAATTGACGAGAACCTGATGCTGGAAATGGGATGTGACGGATGAAACCCTGAAATGCCGGAATGAAACGGATAAACCGATTTATATTTTTGCTGAAAATATAGAATGACCAAAAGTTAATCTTTATTGATTCTTAATCTGTGCAATTCTCCCAGAGCCAGTTTATCATGAGGATTGTTAAACAGCTTCCTTTGGCCGTGATCGCATATAGCGACCCCATCTTAAAATAAAAGAAATTAAATGAAGGAAGGAAAAATTAAGAAGCTCCTTCAAAAAGATTGAAATAAAATTAAATTATAAATTTAAAAAAACCCCCGACCTAAAAAAAGTACGCAATTAAACCCTATAAAAAGCAAAAAATAACTTTAAACACTACGTAAGTACCAACTAAAGCATGTCAGACTAAACAAAATTTTTTCGTGTCGGGGGACCGCTTTTTACCTTTAAAAATCCTACTTATATTATAACTGTGAAAGTTTGTGAGAATGTATGTTTGTTATTCAATCAAGCAAAAACGGCTGGACCGATTTGATTGAAATTTGGTATGTAGATAGGTGATACCCTGGATTAACACATAGGCTACTTTTTATCAACACGCCACGCGGGCGAAGCCGCTGGCGGAAGCTAGTACTTACATAAATCAAATGATACCTACCTAATTACAACACTCGTATAAAAAACACGTATCTAAACACAATTATATACAAAGTTATAAGTAGTATATATAATGTAGTAGTATATAATTACTTCTAACGTTAGGCTAATAAATTAGAGCGGTCCCCCGACACGACAAAATTTTGTTTAGTCTGACATGCTTTAGTTGGTACTTACGTAGTGTTTAAAGTTATTTTTTGCTTTTTATAGGGTTTAATTGCGTACTTTTTTTGGGTCGGGGGTTTTTTTAATTTTAGACTTGAATTAAGTGTTGATGTGTTTCTACGTAGCTTCAATTGTTATTGTTATAGATGCCAAAATACTTATTGTGCATAGGTACAAATTCATAAACAAACGACAAATGATCATTAAAATAATCTAATGGACTTCGCGTAAGAAACAGTAGGTACCTAATAATTATCTCATCTCTTTTGTTTTTATTTACAACGTAATCTGTTTAACAATGTACCACCGTCAAACTTCGAAGTGCCCTTTGACCTCCGTGTCACGCCGTGATCCGCTGATCCTGTCGAATTGGAGCACTGATAGGTTATAGGCTGCGTGACCATGGGTGTAACCTCGGCTTTCAGGAAATACGTTGTTGAATATTTTGTTTGTGTTGCTAAAATATTCCACTTGATATACCTCAGTGAAGCTTGGCTTTACCTACCTGCGCTGATTTTTTAATTTAAATTACTCGAATGTTTTCTGCTATTCCGGAAAATATTGACCCAAATTGCAACACTGATTCTTGCGATTGAAAACTTCGAGCTCCGAGCTTACACGCAACTGAAAAACTCGCTTCAACATCACCTGTGCGTAATAATTCCCTACCTTACTTGCAAATTCCTATCGTCAAGCATAATTTGAATAAACAAACGAAAGTACAAACTGATGGTAGGTATGTACCTACATAAGGAAGCGTGTACCTACATTCGATAAGGATATATCGACATGTCAATGTAACGAAACTTATGAACTTTGAAAATAATGTTCAGCATACGAGGTTCACGTGATCACAGTCACATCACGCGACGGACATAGTATAGTATTTTATTATCGTAATGCAAACTGTGGCTGTGTACACATTGTTGTTTGTGTTCCTTGGTGATTAATATGCACTGTCTGGAATTATCTCCGACTCATGTTAAGCTGCTATAACGTCGCATAAATCTTGGTAAATAATACGAAGTGTGGGTTTGTCAGTCGATCTGTGATGTTGAATAGGTTCAAAACAAATTCACCCCGCATTGGTTAGAGTAGTCTGCCAAAGAATATTAATACTAGCCGAACAGTTATAAGAATATAGAACAGTTGGGTTGAAAAGTCAATAGCTAGCTTTTGATATTTTCTTTGATAGTCAGTACCTAGTAGCTTTATAAAAACAAATTAGCTAAAAGTTCCAGAGGTATGTTCTTTCAGAAGACCTTAGCCACGATACATAGATGCTGAAACCTGCTTTGCTATGACCCTTACATTACTTAACAGAACCTACCAAGTAGATATCTAAATATAGGACCTCAATATGCATTGCGTGTAGATAACTATAGTATAGAACCTCAATACGCAGTTCGTTGCAGTTTTGGGTTTTTCCACAAATGAATGACTGGCGCATTTCTTTAGCGTTATTTTTAAACATTTTATACATCATATTATTCAAGCAAGTGCTAAAAATGGCACGTGTTGCGAGTGACTAAGTGAATGACCTACTTTAAAATGTAAATACCTTTGTGAGTTTGTTTACGTTTTTGTAAAAAAAACATCACACAAAACAGTTTTCTTAAATGGGACATTTGTGCAAAAGTCTCTTTCAAAAGCTTCGAGTATACTTTGGAAGTTTTTAATGTTTTAGGTAGACGTTATTAATTTATACTTATATTTAGGTATCTGTGTAAGCTCCCTACATACGCTCCCTAATCCACTGAAAATTAAGTCAGTAGGTAGGTACATATTATGTACATATGGTTCCTGACAACGCGAGAAAAACAAGTTAAATAATTTATAATGTACGTTTGAATTGAATATCTCCTTATCTTTCCTTCGATATAATAATTATAATGTCTATCAACATATGATACCTAGCTACTAATTTCTTTCAAAGTACAGCAGATAAAGAAAGTGATAAATGAGCGAAGAAATTATTATCAGCGACTTAACGTTCTTTAGAGATTATTTACCTTAACAAACAACATACAGTGTACTGTAATTTTTCTACTTCTCTGATAAGCAATGTGTAAGCCGTCTGTATCACGTAGACTTTGCGTAAAGGAAAGTTTTAAACAATCAATGTGACTTAATTAATGTTCCTACATCTAGCTTATTTGTTTCATACGATGTAGGTATTCGGGCGACGTGTATGCATGCATGTTTGACAGTGGCTACATTCGGATTTCGGATGCATAACAGTGGCAAAAAAATATAAATGAAAAACATGAAATACAAACAACGGATAGATGCAAATTGCGAAGCTGTAATTGTTATAACAAGTTTTAATAATAAAAATCGTAACAGTAAACGTAATCTTGACTACTTACATAATCAACTAAACCTTAGTCTTTCTCCATTCGGCCTTTAGGGTCAATTCCCACTGAAAGAGCAGCAGCCGGCAGCGGCCGTAAGAGCACGGACAATGTAAGAGTGCGGCGCGGTGCGGCGCACAGTGGATCCAAATTGAAAAATAGTGGACATAGGCAACAAAGTTCCAGTATCGATTCCATATTTTTTTATGTGATTCTTCATGATATTCCAGACAACTTTTACTCTTGTGAAATTTCTTCTAAAGTTGATCGTTTGTCTGAAAAAAAATAAATTAGATTTTTTTGTATGGAGCAAATCACGTTTATTTTTTTTTCTTCAATTGTACGAATATGTTAGGTCTGTGGCGTGAGTATATGATACCTAGGGTCATTCTCTATCCAAGAAAAAATATATCAGCGCCGGCCATCTGCAGCCGCGCGAGTAATCATTCGGTAAAAAAATAATATTTTCTATGACATTTTTTGCCTTTTAAGATCAATTCAAAGTATATTTTTTGTCTCACTTGGCTGTTTTCACCCTATTTTTGGTTAAATATATAGTTTTAATGGCACATAGGTACTCATAACTAGTAATTCTAGCAGAGGTTTTGTTATTATTGCATGTTATCGGTGGCACCTGCATTGTGATTGATGACTCATTTTTGTTGTGCGCTCGTCTAAGCGCACAACTAATTAGTCATCGAAAAATGCTCGTCTCTGATTGGCTGTAATTTTTTTTACTACCTGCTACCTGTAAAATAAATATTATTTGTCAAATATAGGTGAAATAGTTTGATTTTTTATGGGCAAGTTGATAATCATTATTTACACAATCAAGCGTATGTAAGGTATAGTTAAAGTTATCGTACGTATGATCGAAAGAACATTGTGAAATTATTAAAGCCCTGAAAGGGGCTGTTTGTCATACCAGCCCTGATGGGCTTTTGTGGGAACAGTCCAGAGCCGGATCACTTTATTTCTTATTCCAGAAGTGGGTCCAGCAAATTTTCGGACTCTGCTATGAGGCATTCTTCTTCCTCCATAATCTCGCTATCACAGGGAGGCTCGGTAGTCTGTAACAACTGAATTGCTTCAGGCAACAACTCACCATGAACCTGTTTCGTTATTTTAGGCCTTATGTAGGATATGTGGGGATCAGAGCTTATTAGAAGTCCATGGGAGGATGTCTTCGTTTGTTGCTGTTCTGTCCGTTTTTCGAGTTTGTCTCTCTCTGACGTTTCTGAAGTCTTAAGTAAGTACTTCCATCTCGAGAGCGCAAGTGAGGTATAAAGAGCTAAGCACTTATCTTCAGAGACGGTACTTAGGTTCTGCTTTTTGAATAGTCGCTCGTGTACTTGGGATAGCGTTTCCGGATTACTGGAAAGGTATTCGACTACTTTTGCCAGATTCGTTTTGCCGTTGTCTTTCAATTTTGTTAAGTACCAGTCCTACAACTCTTCCTCTGAATTTTCTTCTACTATGGAAGTAGAACGTCTTTTTTTTGCTTATTACATAAGTCTTCGAACGGTTTTCTGTAGAGTGTAGATGTTACCGCTTCCGTAGTACATACTGCAAGATTAGGAACATGGGAATTCACATCCACTGGCTCAGATAAGTCTGCGTCCGAAAAGCCCAACTCACTTCTCAGGTCAACACTGTCAAAAACAGGCCAGTTGATATTTTTTTCCAACCAATTGCGATTATTTATACGATTCATAAAAGTTTTTTGACTTCTACTTGACTCTGTCCACTTTTTATTTAGACTTACACAAAAAAGCCGACAGAACTCCTTGATTAGGTTTTTGTCTTCTTCAGAAACTGTGGATTCAAAACAGAAATTATACTTTCATATAGAAACATATAATTTTTCAGATCACCACCACTTCTTAATTTCACAAAAAGATCTAGGTTGGTACAAAATCCAGCCATAGTTCTAACGTAAATATTAAAATAAAAGTATTTCACCGTGTTCACAAATAAGCGACAAGAGCGAAACTAGAGGGACATAATAAATGTCTTTGTATTTATAGTCAGTGTTAATTACTCAAGTAGTGAACATATTAACATGACTAGCAGGTAGTAAAAAAAATTACAGCCAATCAGAGACGAGCATTTTTCGATGACTAATTAGTTGTGCGCTTAGACGAGCGCACAACAAAAATGAGTCATCAATCACAATGCAGGTGCCACCGATAACATGCAATAATAACAAAACCTCTGCTAGAATTACTAGTTATGAGTACCTATGTGCCATTAAAACTATATATTTAACCAAAAATAGGGTGAAAACAGCCAAGTGAGACAAAAAATATACTTTGAATTGATCTTAAAAGGCAAAAAATGTCATAGAAAATATTATTTTTTTACCGAATGATTACTCGCGCGGCTGCAGATGGCCGGCGCTGATATATTTTTTCTTGGATAGAGAATGACCCTAGGTATCATATACTCACGCCACAGACCTAACATATTCGTACAATTGAAGAAAAAAAAATAAACGTGATTCGCTCCATACAAAAAAATCTAATTTATTTTTTTTCAGACAAACGATCGACTTTAGAAGAAATTTCACAAGAGTAAAAGTTGTCTGGAATATCATGTAGAATCACATAAAAAAATATCGAATCGATATTGGAACTTTGTTGCCTATGTCCACTAATTTTCAATTTGGATCCACTGTGCGGCGCGGCGCGGCCCGCCGCGCTCGTGCTCAATCACTTGCATTTACGGCCGCTGCCGGCCGCTGCTCTTTCAGTGGGGATTGACCCTTATTCTGTTAACCCACTATCTAAAGATACCTACACTTTCTCCGAGGGTCCATTGTCCAAGGTTCGTAATAAAATTGAGTAAATATTTTGCATGTTTCACCTTCGAACGTCTGCAACATGCTATTTTTGGTTTAATGCGTCTTGGTATGATGAGTCATTTTTGTTATGAACAGGCCCATTTCAAATTGAATACATAAGTGGGTGCCTACTCGTAGGTACCTATGCAGAATCGTTTGTCTCTATATTTTTAGGTCTCTACGGGTGTACCTAGGGTTTGATAAGGATACTAGTTAGTGCACATAGAGAAAATAGGTAGGTAAAGTGGCTGATTCGCTCCCATTATGCTTTTTGTCTGTAGGTAAGTAGTGGGTTTGATTCCCGGCGTGTCTTACTGATATTACGCGGATGGGTTAGATTTGATTAGACAGCTAAGTACGATTAGTGGAAATCAAGAACGTGAATCTGCGTTTAGACAATTATAACTTAAGATTATAATAATTATGTTTGTTAAAATAATCAAATGTCAAAAGTTCACAATAATAACACTAGTTCCGCATTGACAAACAACTGTTCTATTGACTGTAACATAACTCATTAGTTTGGATTTTCAATGAAAACAAAGTATGTGTAAATCGATTTCTACAAGGAACAACTAAAATTGTATCCAATGCGATAGTTTCTAGGATGAAGTGCCTACCTTTGGCATATGTGTAAGTAAGTAGACAGTAAAATGCCCACTACCTATGATCTTGCCAGAGTTTCCATTCAATCGACTACCTGCCTACGCTTTATAGATAACTTCCTTCTTTTTATCCAAATGGTACAGCAGGTTTATAAGAAAGTAAAACCGGAAACCATGTCTTGGCTTACTTCCGACTATTAGGTTGTTGTAACGTCTGCAAAACAAGTTTTAAAATAATATTTTATCTCCAGTTTTTTGTGTTTTGAAGATTTGTGTTATTGAATGACTTATACACTAGGTATGTCGAATTCAGATCTCATTGATGTTCTGATCTCAGGAATGGACCCTGACGAAAGGTCAATGAATTGAAGAAGATGAAATATTAGGCAACCTATCACCTGCCTAGGAATCTGCCTACCCACGCCTTAGGTATGGTGTTTGTCCATTTAACCCGATAAGTAGCAAGTATATTATTATAAATTGTAGTGCACTTGAAGTGATAGCGCTTATCTCGTCCGGGTCACCGGGGGCGGCCGGCCATAGATCACACTTTTCCCCCCACATCTTGTGGAAAAATAACTTTTATCGACGTGTTTGCTTAGTGATACGAAAAAAGTTTGTTATTATTTAGCGAATTTAACGATCATTGCGGCTTTCAGTTACGATAGCCTATCTGTTTCATTATAATAAGTAACAAGATTAATAAATTACCTATAACAATGAGATGAATTGCAAAAACATGTTTGATCAATAAAATAAACAAAAGTATTAAAATATCGACCTCTTTTATTCCTTAAAACCTAACAATATGTAGGTATAACATTATATTTATAGGTACACATGTAGGTACTTAAAATATCTACTTAGTAGTTACAATATATCGTATCATCCCTCATTCACGCACTTGGTACACAAGTGAGACGAGTAAACAACACACAGAGAGCGCGACTTAACTATGGCACACGCCGAGAGAGCTCCCACTCACGCACTCTTCAGGTACTTGAGTGTCTTTAATAAATTATTCCTACGACGTCACTACATTACACCTCAGAGAGGAACATTGGGCGGCGTCTTGCACGGCTCGGGCGGCGGCGGCCTCCGGTCGTCCGGCGTGCGCGACTGGTAGTACGCGCAGTACGGCAGCGGGTCCCAGAATGTGAACAGAGCCTCGCGGGTATCCAGCACCGTGTCCAACAGCTTGCCCACTGTTGCTGCGTGCCCACAACTTGCAGATCCTTGGCATAAATACGGCAGAGATACTCCAACTCTGGCTCCAATAGCAACCAATTTATTACTATGGCCGTTTGTAGTTTGTTCTTCGCGAACAAGTCTGAATGACACGTGTCCAGTCATGGGCCTCGCCGGTGCCAGGAATGATACAAAGCGTTGCACCCACGCATCGGCTTCTTCATCTCTTTGAGGCACCAATCCTTTTCTTGCAGAGTCCACCCGACACGAAACATTGTTGACGGCACGTGATTCTTTCAAAGTTGTACAAGTCACAATTCTCTCTCCCTTTGGCTCTCGGACGATTACCCACGGTTTCTCTGCGCTGATTTCGCGTGGGAATCTGAATTGGGCTTTGTCTTCAGGCATCACAAATCGTAATCGGTCTCTAGCTCCTCGGGCACCAGCACTGGCAATGAAATGTTTTCCCTCCTTCGAAGCTCCGCTATCGTACCACGCACGAACATCGTCGTCGTTGGCCACTACCCAAAACTGGGGCGTCGCTAGGCCCGCAGCGCGACACACCCTCATCAGCTCTAAAGGGTCATCCAATGTAACAACA
Organism: Helicoverpa zea; assembly: GCF_022581195.2. Taxonomy (NCBI): domain Eukaryota; kingdom Metazoa; phylum Arthropoda; class Insecta; order Lepidoptera; family Noctuidae; genus Helicoverpa; species Helicoverpa zea. The sequence goes on from NC_061462.1 coordinate 1,961,235, forward strand.
TCGCGAGCGCACGGCACGAAGCATTGGCAACCAAGAACTTCTAAATGTGACTTCGCAAGAGCATCGTAATAAGCCGGTGTTGTAGAGCTTACCGGCACATAAAATACGACCGATTCTCTTTCCACTATCTCTCTGAGAGCTCGCGCATAGGCTAGCGGATCTGCTGGGTTCGGTCGCGGCACTGTGTAAAACTTATGAACTGCAGCAGAGTATTTTAACAATGCAAATTGCCCCTCTATCTCGAATGCTACAACTCTTGCACCTGCTGAATGGAAGTTTCTTGCCAGATGTAATGCTTGCACAGAGCTTCCTCCACTAATAAGCACTGTGCGTGGTTTCTTCTGGTTTTTTGAGCTAATGGCACGTCCAATCATCTTGAGAACTCCAATAGGGCACTGTACACACTTCCAGAATAAGAACAACGAGGCAGCGATCCATAACGTAGGTAACACGACGAGAATTTGTTTCCAGGCCGGATGGGCGATAAGGCTGAGAATGGCGAAGAAAGGCCTTAGCATAAGTCTGGGTCCCCATGTGATGATCCTGATGATACGCGGCAGTGGCGGCGGGCGCTCAGGGGAGATGGCGCGCTCCTCCGGGATGAGAGAGAAGGTGGAGGAGAAGGAGCGGCGCAGCGCCGTGAAGGGCGGCGGCTGGTGCGAGCATCGCTTGACGCGCGGGGAGAACACGAGCTCGGTGTTGGAGCGCGCGAGGCGGCTGTACTCGGGCGCGCAGGCCGGCATGGCGGTGGCGGCTGCGGACTGACTGGCGCGCGCGCGCCGCCGCGCCGCATATAAACAGCTTCGTTATCACCGCGCCGCCGGCGCCCCGCGCTACACCATCCATCATCTTTGTACCCAATTAACGCTTACCTAGTTAAAAAGTAAACAAACTGGGAAATACATAATTAGATGCAAATAAATAACTCAGGGATTAGATTAATTAACTCAGACAGTCTTTCAACAATTTCAAGTGTGAAAGGATAATTTCAAATAATAAATACTATAACAGATATAATAATTTTAATGATCTTCTCAACAATTCACTACCAGAATAAATAACAATGTTGAATAACTACTAATATGTTGAAGTCCTAAACAAAGAGTAATAAGTAAATGAAAAAGGACTAGCAATATTGAGACATAAAGCAAATACAATAACTAATATCTTATTGAGGAACTACAAAAATATTTTTTAACATTAATGATCTGAATGCAATGTAATTTTAATTAAAGACAAATGCTTAATTAAATGCATGAATCGAAATGTTAATTCATTTTCTACAAAATGCAATTGCTTTACACAAAATGTTACTTTGGCAGTAGTATCTTATACCTATCTAGAGAAAAATACGGTAATACATTACAGTTTTTATTACAATTTATAATGATAGAAACACTTATGATCAACATGAGTGACAATTAATGATGCATTCTAATTAGTTACTCATAATATATGGTTCAAGGAAGACACAACAATGATAACAGTACATATTTAACTAAACATTGCAATTTCTAATCAGAAATCTAAATACACAACAATAAGCATGTACACTAAGTGAAAATCCTACATAAACATAATATTAAAATGTTAAGGAATCAAAGTTCATGTCTATTTGATTACTACTTAAATATATGATATCACGAAAATGATCAAAACATCACAATGTTAAAAATACATTTAATATAATGAATAAAGTTTACTTCATTAAAAAAATTAACAAGCACTTGCATGAAGATACACAGTATAAACTCCGATATAACCTAATGTACATGTTTATATCAAATAGATAAGTACACTACTGAAAAAATGGTAAGTCTGTTTCCTTCAACTCAATTGAGCCATTCTTACAAACTACATGCAACTCGTGGTGTGGTTCCTTCTCGAAGCGGAACCTCTTTGGATACGAATCATCCATAAATCTGCCTAACTTCAATATCTTCTCATCAACAAATATTTTTTCTGCTATTAAATTAGTAGCAGGCAAATTCTTTAGTATATCCGGTATTAGCAGCTCAACTTTGCCCTTCTCGTGTATGAAAATACTGCTCTTGTCTGTAAATTGGGAAGCATGCATGTATACTTCTCCGCTTTTGAGAGAAGCCTGCAAGTTCCCTGAGAAACCTGTTATATGTAAGTTGCCTTTCTGAATAACATCAATCAGTACTGATCTGTGCAGACTGTCTAGTCTCAGGTTGCCCATTAATGTGGTAAAATGAGATCTGTCACTGTAACAAGACTTTACAACTATTGACCCAGCATGTGTCGTAACATTAAAGCCATTAGACATAATATTGTTACAAGTGATTCCAGAATTAAGGCCAGTTTTCAGATCTATGCTGCTGGCTTGTAATCTCCCCTCAGATTTGACTTCCCCTTCAATGCTCTCTACAACTATGTTCTGAGCTTTAAGATCGGAAACATTCACTGCTCCTTTCTGCGTTTTAACTACAAACTCTTCGCCCTCTAGCTTGGCTAGGTGAACAGAAGCATAATCAGTTGTAGTCACTTGCACCTTCAAGTTATAAGGAACCTGGATGACGCAGACGTCGTTCCTGTCGGACGTAGTGTTCTTGTTGAGCAGCTCCAGGCGCTTGGACGTTTGTTTCACTTGGAAGTCACTGGTCTGTTTGCCTTGGCTGTACAGTGTCATGGTCAGTTTGTTGTGAGCCTTTAAGTCGTTCACATCGATTGGCTGGATCTTTACATGAATAGGACTTTCGATGAAGATGCTTGTGTTGTTATCTATTATCTTTTCGACAGTCCTAACCGCATTCAATTTTTTAATGTCGGGCAAGTTGCTAAAATCTGCAACAGTTAACCTCAAAATCTTGAGGCACTTATGTAAGACCCGCTGCCCCACCAAGGTGAACATTTTGAATTCTATTTCACACTTTACAAGATCATAAAAACATTATTAAATCTAAGGTAATTTAATTATTTAATCTCATTCTCGTTTTTGCATTCAATTTGACAGAAATCAATTAACACCTGACTTTGACAATATTCCTCTTTTGAAATTGCGATAGGTTTTGCTTCGTTCAAAAACATATTGAAACAAATCAAAAATTGTACAAACTAAAACTTGCATTTTGTTTGTAAGTTGGAGTTCATTTGTTACTTCATCAAGACTATACCGAGAATTTATCGGCTACTTCTTGAATTCTACAAAATAATCAGAAGAAAACGTGGACTTCTTAAATAAAACGATTCAACAACTCGATGAATATTCCAATACGAATCAAATCGATTCGATTTCCAATAAGTTTAGTCGAATATTATTATCTATCTTTATATTTTGCAATCAATCAAAAAGGCGAGTCATGTCAATGTCAGACAGTTCGTTTGTTTTGTGTGTTAATATTTTGACATTTATAAATGAAATACATGTGAATTCTCATTTAATTTGTGAATAATAAAGCCGCTTACTATTGTGGTATCTTTATTTTAAATTATTAGATAGTATTTGCCGGTTATCTGCAGTTTTTAGCATATGATGCAAACAAGATGAATGCTGATTTAAAAGATGCGTTTTCGCGCATTAAGCCCGTGTGCGATGTGCTCATGGTGGGCCCGACGGAGGAGAGTATCGAAGCCTTCTTGGAGCGCATCGCTGAATTAAAGAAGGAAGTGATTCAGGAGTTGCAGCAGTACTTGCTGTTCCCACTCATCACACACATGAAGGGTCGAGAGGGAGAGTAAGATCTATAGCTATATTTATTTTTATTTTGTATTTAAACTATAATATTTCACCCTCATCAAAAAAAGCCTCTTTGTTTAAATTTCTCCTTTAACAACCACAACATAGAACAAGTTAATGAATTTACATTACTAGGAATCACAATAGACACAAACATAAATTGGAAATCGCACATAGGTACTAAAAACTAAATCAGAACTATCAAAATTTTTATATGCTCCGTGAAATTAAGATGACAACAGACTTAAAAACGGCTCTAACTACCTACTATGCCTATGCGCATGCATGGCTAAACTGCGGAATAATAATGTGGGGAAATAGCACAGACGCGCCAGCACTATTCACAACACAAAAGAAGTTAATTCGGACATTAGTTAACATAGTCCAAACAGATAGTTGCAAACCACACTTCATAAAATTAAACATTTTCACATTACCCTCCTTATATATACTGGAAATCTGTAAATTCGCACACACACACAAAGATGTTTACACCACACGTGAAGACATACAGACAAAATACACACTTCGACACAAAACACGCCTGAACTTACCATCATCCCGATTACAAATACACTCATCAAGCCCACTAGTCATGTCTATAAAGATCTACAACAAACTACCTGAAACACTAAGAAATGAAAAAAAGACACACATATTTGCAAACAGATTGAAAAAACTTCTCCTAAGCAAATGCTACTATAGCGTTAAAGAATATCTTGACGATAAAAAGATAGTCGAATGAATAACTTGCAAAATAATGTTTTCCTAATCTACTATTGTATCTATTCTTATTGTATCGTATTGTATCTACTACTGTAATTAAACTTTCTAGCCTTCTTTTGCTGTGCCCTAACAGGGTCCATAATATGTACCTAGCTTTAAGCCCCTTGTAATATCCTTATACTTTATGGTATGCAAATAAATATGAATATGAATATGAATATGTTTCTATAAAGTATTTCAACCTTAAAATAATTAGTATATATCAGATTAGATTCATTAAAACTTCTTAAAAAAATATCCACAAAGCTTTATCATAATTTCCTGTACTGTTGTAACTCTTTGTAGGCGGAATTATGAAATCCAGACAAAGGTACTAGATTGCATGAGGAGCGTGCTAGAAAGGGTGGTCATCAATAGCTTTGAGATGTCCATGAAGATTGAAATAGGTCTGCTGCAAATTGTGTTCGACCACACAAAGCCTGGAATGAGTAAGTAATCCTTCAAACTAAATACTTTTTATGCATACAAAATAATATTATCTTTTTTTTTCAATTTTACATTGATTTTATCAAAATTATTTTGTTAAGTACATCAAAAAGCTAGCGGCACATATACAATTCTATTTATTTTATACGCTGAGCTAGAAATTATTAGGACCAACATTGACAAGTTTTTTGGGTTCTTGTTTCAATTATTGGTTTTCAAAAAGATCTATCCTATTAATTGTCGACTTGTAATTGCTTGGCTGTTGCAAATTTCAAGTTTTTTTTATTATTTGTTATATTTTCTTGTAGTTATGTTATAGTATCACTTTAATGTATTTTCTCATTGAACAGTGAATCCTACTTATATTATAAATGTGAAAGTTTGTGAGAATGTATGGATGTATGTTTGTTATTCAATCACGCAAAAACGGCTGGACCGATTTGATTGAAATTTGGTATGTAGATAGGTGATACCCTGGATTAACACATGGGCTACTTTTTATCGACACACCACGCGGGCGAAGCCGCTGGCAGAAGCTAGTAAGAAAATATAAACTTGATGAGGCAAGGATGCCATTACGTAAATGCAATAGAATCTTGAATTTTTTGACAAACAGATAATCACACCAAATAAACTACATATAGCCAATTAATAAAAAAACCAAGTTTAAGTTATATGGTCTTTTCCCTTTATGTATGGAACCTTCAAAATATGCCTAAATTTCAGTTGCAGAAGTTCCGGAAGAACTAAAACTGAGTGTGATGAACTGTCTGACAGTTCTACAACTGAATGTTGATCTGAAGCACAGAGAGACGATGCTGAAGACTCAAGTGCCATTGCTGGGTAAGGCTGTCTATGTGTGTGTGCATATAGCCAAGCTGGAGAAACTTAGAGCTCTCAGGTAGGCACACTTTACCATGAAGTAGTAGCCGGATACAGCACGGCGTAGCTGCTGTTTATTGCACTTACTTTTATTTATTTATTTTAGCTTTGATTTCCATACAATCTATATACATATTTTGATGTTTTTAGGCACATGTAATGATTAATTATTGTATGGGTAGAAAGTCCTCCATCTTTTTCCATATTTATTTGTCTTGGGCAATGTCCATCTAGTTCTTTCCAGCTATTTTAAAATGTCAATGAAAGACTTACAGCTATATAAAAACTTAACAAAAGCTAGAAGTATTGCCAGCAGAGAGCCAAGTAGAAGTCCTCGCTTATTTACATTATTATTATTACACCCACAAGCAACCCTAGCTATCCTATGATGCTGAGTTCTTTTAAAGTTAAAATGTCAACTCTGTTCAAAATCTCAATTTATTTCACAGAACCATATTTCAAGTGACTCCACTCCCTTATTTTTTCCAGGTTATCAGCCATAAACAGCGTTATGGCGCATACAGCGACACACCCGACAATGACCACAGAGTACCGCATTGTAGACCCGGTACGAGAGAAGCAGGTCGTAGACATGCTATCTCTGATCCTACCTGGCGTGTTAGGAGCGTTACAAGACGTAGCTACCTGCAAGAACAACCCTGGACATGTGCTAGTAGTGGTGAGCTTTAATGTCTGAGTAATAAGGTCTAATTTGGTTTGTTGTTCTTTTGTTGAAGTCCTTTGATGATTACTGCAGTGTTGGCATCACTGTAAGAAATAGGTAACTCCATTTCACTGTTAGTACACTTTTGTGTAGTGTAGGCGGTGAAAAGTCCCCATGCTGTGTTTTTTAATATTTTGAGGTAACTTCTCTTCCTAATAACTAAACAAATAGTAATGTTTTTATTCTAGACAGCAATAAACGCGATGCATCGCATATTATGTCTGGCTATGAATAATAAGTTCATGACCCCCACTGCTGATGTCACCGTGGAAGACTTTGCCAACATGTACAAACAGAAAGAAAACAAAGAGAAAGAAGTAAGCAGTAAGGGTAATTACTAATTTTAGAGAATATAATTAGTAAAGTCAACTGAAAACTTGAATTGGGTGTTATTTTTTGGTTCATTTTATTTTCAGAATTTTTTGTTTGCATAAATTGGAATGTGTTGACATGATTTTTGGCCCCAAAATATGCTCAAAATTCTCATTTAATATTTCGCACAAGTTACGTCGTCAACCATTCTCCAATTGAAAATTATTTTTATTTTCAAAATTTTTCAACGATTATTTCTTGTTTTATATTTAACCTATAGTTCTATTATTATTATATCATTATTTCCTCTTACAGTTATTGATCCTAAAACCCTGCCGGTCCGTAGTCCGCAATGGTTTAAGGTTGCCGGTGAGAAGTTACTCTTGATCACCAAAAGTGTGGTCTCTTTGCGAACACATGAACACTTTAAAGTGAGGCAAGAACTCGCTATTTACTGTTCTAGACTGCTGTTTGAATGTAATATGTGAGTATATATTTTTTTATATTCTTGAGATGTTTTTTCTTCCAATTATTTGGTAGTGTGGTTAACGTCGAAACTTGGTAACCAACAATCATTTGTCAATTAAAACAATTTATCCTTTCGACAAGTTTTACAAATTAACAATTGGTCAAAATAAATAAAAGCAATTATTTTTCTTTCAATGCTGGCGTTATTTTCTACACCTATTTAAACAATTTTCTAAGTTAATATTTTATTTTAAATTTGGTTTAAATGCTCTCACACTTTGCGTATGTCCCATCTATCTTAACCAAAATTTCAATTACCGTGTCTCAACCCCCTCTAGCGCACTGATAACCTCAGTGCCTCTAGCCCTGGACTCCCTCATCCTGCTAGCGAGAGACGACTATGCCGAAGTTTCGGAATACTGCAGTAGCGCCATTAACACTTACTTCGAACACGCCACGGAAGACGCGAGGATGAAGACTTTGGACTCGCTCTGTGAAAGCTTCTTCGCGACCATTAATAGTCTGCCTAGGGTTATGAATAATATTGGTAAGTAATTTTGGGATATTTTTGAAGATGAGACGACATTATAGACTTTTTTTATGCGCTTTATTTTTGCGAATATTTATTTTTGAAATAGCGTTAAAATAGGGAATATGATCTGGAACGTTTTCAAAGTCAAAGGCAGATGTTTTTATTTCAAATAGGCAGCGGCGGCCCTAGCCATTACGAGGCTACGTGCGGCAGGTCTATGCGAGGCCCTTTGTCCAAAGTGAAGAGAGTAAGCTGGCGTTTTGATTTAGCTAATCGTCATGTTTGAGGAGAAATGCTCAAGTTAAAGTAATTATAAAAATTTTATTTTTACTACAGTTTATATTTAAAGAATCACATAATTAACAAATATTAAACTAAAATCTTTAATTAAAGCAGAATAATCGAATGAATGAGCAACGTCATTTTCGATCGAAAGAATAGCAAGGGCTGAAAGTCGATCTTGTGTCATTGAATTCCTTAAGTTTTAAAAATGTTAAGCCTCGAAAACTGTTTTTTCGATTATTATTCGAATTCTCAAGACTATTTCGGTAGTGGGATTAATTTCAGTTAAATTATTTTCTAATATACATTTCAGCACCGAGATAATATTCAGCTCTTCGTATAACTGATTCAGGGCCGTCTCTGGCTCATGTAGCGCCCGGGTGCAATCATGACCCAAGCGCCCCCTATGTATTGAAAGATTGTAACTTAAGTAGTTCGAACGTTGCGTCGTAAATAAGAAAGTTCATACGGAAACTAGGAGTTATTTTCTTGTTAATAAAAGGACTTAAAAGCGGCGCTACCTTCAAGGTTCGGCTAAAAAAGGATGAAAAAATAACACAAGTGGAAAGTAAAGCACCCGCGAGCGTAGCGAGCGCAAACATTTTTGAACTTTAGGTCACTAAAGCACCTAAATTTGTGTAATAAATATCAGTGCAAGGCGAAGTCGCGAGCGTAGCGAGCGCGAACATTTTTGAGTTTTGGGACATAAAAGTACTCTAATCAAGTTAGAAGGGAAGGCACTGTGCACCAACAAAATTGTTTGTTTAAGGACTCTCAAAGCACAAATAAAAAGAATCCGTGACTGGATCGAGAGCCAGTTGTTTTTGTTACTTTGGTGTTCCAACTTTTTGTTAAATTGAGGACTCAAAAAGTAAACGCAGAATGAATTAGAAATAAAAAAAAAATGCATTTTTTTTTTCTTGGACCAGATATATATATCTTCTAATTATTTTTTTTTATATTAGTGTGGGTCGTAGCGCGAGGCCCTGTGCGATAGCACAGTTCGCACACCCCTAGGGCCGCCACTGCAAATAGGCCTTTGTAGGCACCTATCACACTAGTTTCAAAAACTTGGTCTCATGGAGAAGAGCCGGCAAGAAACTCCATAGACACTCTTTTTAGGGTGATATGTTCACAAAAACTCGATTACATAAAAATAGTTTTCGTAGTGCAAAATACTTATTATTTAATGCCCCCGTCTATCTTCCGGTTTCATTATCAGATCAGTTCGACAAATCCATATTATTCTGTTGTCATCAGAACTACACACAACTGCCAATTTTCGCGATGCAACTATCCTTGAAAGATGGACACACAGCCTGGCAAGCTCGTTTAAGACATATTGGGCCTTACTACAAAAACTTTAAACCCTGTTTTACACTTGTCTAATAAAATTTTGGCTGCAAAATGAACCATATGTCAACGTCATAATTTGACATTTTTTTAGACAAGGCATAAACTGACGTTTAAAAGTTTTTGTGGTAAGACGGATTTTGTTTTATCAGTCACATTGAAATAGTTATTTGTTATAAAAGAGTGCGAAGTTGCTTTTTAACCGCGGGCTCAATTTTGATGACCGAGCAAGCGAAGGATTTTAAAATGGGAACAAATATAATGACCACCATAAAATGCTTTGACACCCTTAGTTTTGTAACCAGAAATAATTACTGAACACCAGAAAAATAAAGTCTAAAAATGTAATAGTACCAGCTATTTTAGTCACGACTTCACTTTAAATTGTATTCGACCACCAAATTTAGTAAATGATCACCAACTCTTGACGACCAAATTAATGTATTATTTTTGCCTAAATAAGTCACTGTGATTGCCATAAAATGTAGGCTTATTACCAAATAAAGTATTATGGTGCCATATTAAGTTATGTGTCCGGCTTGCAATGCATGCGTGAGTGTCAGTATGACGAGTGACAGGGGAAAATGGAAGAAAATGACATATTGCGCCGACCCCAAGTAAAATTGGGAACAGGGCAGGAGAAAGAAGAAGAAGAATATGTTTCTCAATACACTTCCTCGACAACACACTCTTATCGTACTGTTTAGAGGCATGCAATAGACAATTTTCCACCCTAGTGCAGGAAAAGGGTCCCCATAATGTTATTACATTTATTGTATCAGGCGAACTTATTTTTTTGGAGTCAGTTTACTAAAACAGGATAGCAAGATGTAAAAACTTTGATTATCATTTTATATTAAAACGCTGGTATAATTTTGATGATCATTTACTTCTTTTGGTGATCATTTACTACTTTTGGGATAACAATGATTTATTTCGACTCATTTTGCTTAAATAGGATAGCAGAATTTAAAAACTTTGGTTATTTATCTTACTTTAAAATGGTGGTCTAATTTTGGTGATCATTTACCGTCTTACCACAAAAACTTTTAAACGTCAGTTTATGCCTTGTCTAAAAAAATGTCAAATTATGACGTTGACATATGGTTCATTTTGCAGCCAAAATTTTATTAGACAAGTGTAAAACAGGGTTTAAAGTTTTTGTAGTAAGGCCCTTACTATTTTTGGCTTACGCATGATTTATTTTGGAGTAATTTCACTTAAATAGGATAGCAAAGTGTTAAAACTTTAGTTATAGTTTTGCATTAAAATGCGAGTTTCATTTTGGTGATCATTTACTATTTATGTCTGCTATTTGTTACTATATCTGGTGATCAGTTAAACATAAGCCTTTTAAAATTGAAACACCAGCGCAGAGAGGTATTATAAAAATAAAAAGAAAATGGCACGCGCAACGTAAATTAATAAAAGAGTCATGCACACGAAGGTTCCAAACCTGAGTGTTTCTGAATTTTAAAAAGTTGATGATATGGGCTGTGTTCCGAAGCCAGTGCTTAGAACGTCACGTCAACTTGTCTAACCGTGGCCTACAGCACAATATGGCGTCGATTCGTGACGTCACGAACACTGGCCAGTATACTGATATTAATTTCGGAACACTATCAATCCACAAGACGTTCTAAATTCAATTTACTGCGTCGCTCTAGATACGATAAAACTGATTTTGCACTCAGATATCGAAAGGTATACTTACACCCTTTCTGAGATGGAGGGATGAAAATAGTTTTATGTACTGGGATCAACCCTTTGTACTTCAAGCATTTAAATTCGTATGTTTGCACAGACACGGAGCGCAAGGCGGCGTCACTGAGCCTCGTGCAGGGCTACATCTGGGTGCTGCGCGGCACGGGGCGGCTGGCGTCGCTGCTGGGGGCCCGCGACAGCGTGCAGGCGGTGTGCGTCGCGCTCGCGCAGTGCGTCGCGCTGCAGCCCGCGCTCTCCGCGCTCTCGCTGCACGCTGCCACAGGTATATACGTCGCCGAGCCTGCTGCAGGGCTACATCTGGGTGCTGCGCGGCACGGGGCGGCTGGCGTCGCTGCTGGGGGCCCGCGACAGCGTGCAGGCGGTGTGCGTCGCGCTCGCGCAGTGCGTCGCGCTGCAGCCCGCGCTCTCCGCGCTCTCGCTGCACGCTGCCACAGGTATATACGTCGCCGAGCCTGCTGCAGGGCTACATCTGGGTGCTGCGCGGCACGGAGTGCTGAGTGCCTCTCCGAGCAAGTTAGTGCGCGCCCGCGGCTCGGCCAGCAACGGCGGCCGGCGCCGTCGCCACACGTATCTGTCCGGGACGCACACGCCCACGCCCTCCAGAATAACGGGGTTGTGTATTGCACCTCTTAGCACTTTGAATAAATACGATATGAGTGCCAGTTCCCTCCTGACTCTCAGCTCGTTATATCCTACCAATCCCATTTACCGCCACTCACCGCGCTAAGCATGCGTGTTGATTACTTCTACCTTTTACTTCCCAGACGTGACGTCCCCGCCGCCGACGGACTCGCCGTGGTGCAAGCCGCGGCACCTGGACAGCTGGGAGTGCGAGCGCCGCATGCACGAGGTGCTGCGACAGCTGGGCGAGTCCGACTGCTGTATGTTGCTGCTAGATAAACTGCTCGAGCTGTTTGAGAATGATCACAGCTGTGAGATCGTCTATGTGTGTAACTGGATGGCTGTTGGTGAGGACTTAATTTTTTTTTTATCTTACTTATATTATAAATGTGAAAGTTTGTGAGAATGTATGGATGTATGTTTGTTATTCAATCACACAAAAACGGCTGGACCGATTTTATTGAAATTCGGTATATAGATAGGTGATACCCTGGATTAACACATAGACTACTTTTTATCAGCATACCACGCGGGCGAAGCCGCTGGCGGAAGCTAGTTATTAAATAAATCTAGTTTTGCCTATATTACCGAAAGTAGCAATTACATAAAATCTTCATAATTTATATTTTAGGTAATATAGAATTTTTTTTTTCAAAAAGTGTAAATAAAAAAGATCTAGTTTTTATTATTACCTAAAACTTTGCTATTTAGCTTTTTCCCGTAACACTAATTGTGTTGCCAGAAATCCCTACAAAGCGTTATTTACCCTTAAAAGTCCCCCGTCCCTGTTTTTCACATTTACATTCCCGCAAAATGCCCCCTTTCATCGCTTCGTTCTTCTTATGGCTGGCAAAAAACAGCAATTAACAAACTTCCCAGCAAAAGCAAAAACTATTTCAAATAAAACCTCTTAATTTTTCTTCTCTCTCCTAGCGCAATACACATCAGAAGACTTCGTGAAGCGTCTCCTAAACGTGTACATTGAAGAAGACGTATGGTACTTGCCACTAGAGGTGATCAGTACCGAGCCTGTGCTAACCGATGATGAGACGCTCGACGTCACCGTGTACAACCCCAGGGCTTGGGAGAAGGACAGTGTGCCAGGTTAGTGTCTACTGGCTACTAGTGTATGACTGACGTGTGGTACTTGCCACTAGAGGTGGTTAGTACCGAGCCTGTGCTAACCGATGACGAGACACTCTACGTCACCGTGTACAACCCCAGGGCTTGGAAGAAGGACAGTGTGCCAGGGTTCAGTATATACTACACAAGTATGACTACGTAGTATATACTGCTATGTACAAAACAAACCTCTAGCTATATAAAAAACTCCAAAAGCGTTTAGTCAAAGTGGGCTGAAAAACAGCACTTTTCGAACGTCAAAATAACATTAGACATGTCTCAAAAATGTTTACTTTTTACCACTTCCAATATGTTACTAATGGGAATAAGAAGAGGCGCAACAAACTCCTCAGCGATTGCAGTATTCCTTAGTCCTTTCTTCCACAGAGTTTATAAGACGAAGTTTGAAAGTGGTACCAGTAACCGAAAAGCTATGTGGAAACCGGCTGTTATGGTATGGGCATGTGATGCGGAGGAATGAGGATCATGTTGTATGATAGGTGATGTGCGTGAATGTGGATGGATGTAGGTAATGGAAGGGGACGACCTAAGAAACTGCAGTAGGATTGTGTGAAAGTCGACATAGCTATAAATAATGTAACTTGTGAGATGACGAGAGACAGAAGAATATGAAAGAAGAAAACATGCTGCGATCCCCCTTAAAATTTACCTCAAATAAAATTGATATAAGGGCAGGAGAATGAAAATGGTTTTTTCCACAGACCTATACGAAGGAGCAACAGAAACCCGCTACACAGACATAAGCTACCGCGTCCCCCGCCCCGCTCCCCCGGGCCCCCGCGGGCCGCACTCGTGCGCGACGCCGGCGGACGCGCACCGCAACATGCTGCTGTCGTGTCTGCTCACCGAGGGCGTCGGCGTCATCGCCAACAGGCTGAAAGACAAGTTTCAGCCCTTCTTGTTGAAGACCCTGTGTTTAGTGCTGGAGAGAATTGGTGAGTTGTTAGTCGGGCAGACCCGCTATGCAGATCTCAGCTACCGCGTCCCCCGCATCCCTCCCCCCTTGCCCCGCGAATAGTAGATTTAGAGTCCAACAACAAAAATTACACGTAGTATATCAGTTTGTAAAGATTTAATCGATTTCAAAATTATAAATAAAATACTGATAGTTGCAAGTCGTGGTGGCCTGCAAGTCGTGGTGGCCTAGTGGGTAAAGAACCAACCTCTCGAGTATGAGGGTGTGGGTTCGATTCCAGTTCAGGCAAGTACCAAGGAAACTTTTCTAAGTTTGTATGTACTTTCTAAGTATACATATCTTGGACACCAATGGCTGATAAAAAGGTGAAGGAAAACATCTTGAGGAAACCTGGACTATATAGTCTAAAATCACCAACCCGCATTGAGCAAGCGTGGTGATTAATGCTTAAACCTTCTCCGTGTGAGAGGAGGCCTGTGCCCAGCAGTGGGACGATAAAAAGGCTGTAACAGTAACTGATAGTTGAATGAAAACTTTCCCTAAGTAACTTACAAAATCGTCATACTAAGCGATCACCATACAAGGCGTTTCGTAGTTAAAATATATTCAGTAGGTAGGCATATTTATTTGATGAAAAAAGAGACAAAAGATAAGTACACTAAAAAGTATATGTACAACTTTTTTTATTATACACAGGCAGTAAATACGAGATGCTGCGTTTAGCCGGGCTCAAGACTATACACAGCATAGCGCAGGCGGGCGGACACAGCAGTGTCGCCGACCTCATCAAGTGTAACGCCGACTACTTCACCAACCAAGTCACTGTCAGACTCAAGAAGGTAATTAATAGACTAATTATGTGTACCCAATCATTTACCACATTGGATTGACTTTTGGATACTCATCCAAACAAAAATATTATATCAAAATACGTCGAAAAAACAAATTACCACAACACTGACCTCATGAATCCGTCTATTGGTGAATCTGTGTAGTGGTTTTTGTATTTATCACGAGCACACATACAGTCATAAAACTGATCATGCAACTACATATAACGAAAAACTGGTTCATGTCTCTGACAAAACGAACATAAATAATGATGATTACTATTTTTATTGTTACAATATTGTAGGCGTGGAACTGCCAGTCAGCGCTGCAGATCCTGGCGGTGGTGATGGAGTACAGCGACTCCTCTATACTCAACTATCTCTATGGGATCGTTCAAGATGTGAGTATTGAAGTGTTACCCTCTTCATACACGATTTCCTAACGCCTTACGACTGCTGAAAATATCGTTAAACTTAAACCCCACGGGAAACCATCCTAGCCACATATTGTTGTATGATTTATTTTTACCCAAATGTGAAATGTCCAGGCCATGTTTTTCCAGCGTTTCTCGTATGATTGTATTTGTCTTCGCTTTGTAGTTCGAACTTGCTGGAGTTATTCATCTGAATTCGATCATTGAGCAGCCCGTCAATTCAGCAATTTTTGATAACTATTATTCGACTTTTCATTGATACTCCATAATACTGGCACGAACTAGGGTTTTCAAACGATAAAAATAAATAAAATTATATGTATTATTTTTGTTCCAGGTTCTAGTCCAAAGTTGTGATAAATACTACGAGAAAGATCTCTACGCATACTTACAAGTGTTCCTAACGTTCGTCGAGTGTATACGCAAGTGGTACAACATTACCGACGCCCCGCCAAAGACTTTCACTGCTAACACACACATAGACATTATGTCTGACGTCACGGTGTTCGTAGAGAGCAAAGAGACGGCAGAGAGATTGTTGAGTCAACAGGAGTTTGAGAAAGAGAGTGGCAAGAGTGTAGAGGAGATGTATCGGGAAGATGTTAAGAAGAAGGAGGAAGATTTGCTGGATTATGATGATACTGTTACAGGTGAGATTGTGTGTTGTCTATGGTTATTGTATATTCCTGTAATTGTAAACTGAACTGGATTTTTTCATAAACTAATATTGACTAAATACGAAAAAATATACATGATGCAGCAATTGAAACTGCAATTTCTATTATAACAGTGGGTATTATATGTATAGTATTTTTTTTACTTTATTTATGTAATATTTTCTTCTTAACATTTACAGAAGAAAAACCCCCACCGCCGCAATACGTGGCCGTCATAGTAGCGATTCTAAAACGCTGTCTCAACTACGTGAGCTCAACACAGCGCGACAACTGCATCCTCGCACTACAAGTGCTTAACCGGGGCCTGCCTGCCTTACGTCACCAGCCCGACGAGCTGCTACCCCTCGTGCACCGCACCTGGGGCCCGCTGGCGTCCCGCCTGGGGCCCGGCAGCCCGCGTCGGGGGCCCAGGGGCCCGCGACCGGGGAGCAACGGTCGCGACGGACCTGACGCGCCTGTCATGAGACATGCGTTTGATCTGCTCGTTACTATGGCCGATTTGGCGAAAGATTTTATTAGGAGTCGGGCTATCAAGTGAGTGTTGATTTGTGAATCAGATACATTGTTGGATTAGAGAAAGCTTCTTAAGACTAACTTTTGTTGAAAGTAGGTGAATTTTATTGTCACAGTTTACAGTGCAGATGTCGATACATTGTTGATAATCTAAATCATGTATCTTTATGATATAGATGTACCTATGCAATGTGCTATAGGCTACTTTTTCCGTCTGAGTGAAGTGGTTCCCACGATATGCTGGAAAAAGCTTGTCATGGATAAAACTTAAATTATATTTTCCATAGGTTTCACATATATTTTTTTGTCACTAAACTACTACTCAAAACAAAACACATAAACAAAACATACATCATCATCATCCTCCGAGCCTTTTTCCCAAACTATGTTGGGGTCGGCTTCCAGTCTAACCGGATTCAGCTGAGTACCAGTGCTTTACAAGAAGCGACTGCCTATCTGACCCCCTCAACCCAGTTACCCGGGCAACCCAATACCCCTTGGTTAGACTGGTGTCAGACTTACTGGCTTCTGATTACCCGTAACGACTGCCAAGGATGTTCAATGACAGCCGGGACCTACAGTTTAACGTGCCATCCGAAACACAATCATTGGTGTCTAAGATATACTTAGAAAGTACATACAAACTTAGAAAAGTTGCATTGGTACTTGCCTGACCTGGAATCGAACCCGCGCCCTCATACTCGAGAGGTTGGTTCTTTGCCCACTAGGCCACCACGACTTACAAAACAAGACGATAAACAAAACATACAAAACAAGGAAATTTACCTCCAATGAATCATAATTATTTCACAAAAATTGCAAACTAACCTTCAATCCTTCCACAGGGACGCCCTCCCCCACATCTACAGCTTCCTCCAACACTCCTCCCACGACAGCTACCTCAAGGACGTGGGCTCCGCTTATCGCAGCAGCCCCGCCTTCAGTCTGCAGATCAGCGCGTTAACCGCCCTACCCAGGCTGGCTACTGATCTCATGCTCGAAGACGAAGCCCTGGAAGATGTCATGAACTGTGTCCAGCCGTACTTGTCGAAGAGACAGCCTAAGGCTTTGCAGGTGAGGGTTTGTTGGGAGAAAAGTAGGTTTGTATGTCGGAACGCTCCCCCGCTTTGAGTCTGCAAGTGAGCGCGTTAACCGTCCTGCCCAGGCTGGCTACTGACCTCATGCTCGAAGACGAAGGCCTGGCAGACGCCATAAACTGTGTCCAGCCGTACTTGTCGAAAAGACAGCCTAAGGCTTTGCAGGTGAGGAATTTTCTCGTAAAAAGTAGGTCTTTATGTCGGAATGCTTACTAGCCTTCAGTCTGCATGTGAGCGTGTTAGCCGCCTTACCCAGACTTGCTACTGGTCTCATGCTCGAAGACGAGGGTCTGGAAGACGCCATGAACTGTGTCCAGCCGTACTTGTCGAAGAGACAACCTAAGGCTTTGCAGGTGAGAAATTTTCTAGTAAAAAGTAGGTTTTTATGTCGGAATGCTCCCTTCAGTCTGCAAGTCAGCGCGTTAGCCGCCTTACCCAGGCTGGCTACTGACCTCATGCTCGAAGACGAAGGTTTGGAAGACGTCATGAATTGCGTCCAGCTGTACTTGTCGAAGAGACAGCCTAAGGCTTTGCAGGTGAGGAATTTGTTAGTACCAGTAGTCACCTTACTACATGAGGCAGTAATAGTCCCCAGGCCGGCGAACAAATTTTTTTTTGATACATATACATTAAGACTTTGTGAGTGCCTTCCTTACGATGAGTCCGACAAACTTTTCGAGTGCGCAAATTTTGGTGCCGCTGCGTTTTTTAATGCTTGACTCCTGAAATTGTCGATATGACGTCACTATGGCTCTTCGTACATACACGTTTCATTTTTTGAGATTCGTTTAATAAAGTTAACTAGAGAATGGTGGTCAACTTGTCCGATAAAGATCGTGCTGCGTTTGGAGTGTCCACCATCCTGAAAATGTCGGTATGACGTCACTACGACTCTTCGTACATACACGTTTCATTTTTTGAGGTTTGTTTAATAAAGTTAACTAGAAAATTGTGGTCAACTTGTCCGATACAGATCATGCTGCGTTTGGAGTGTCTACCATCCGAAACATGTCGATATGACGTCACTGTGTCTCCCCATACATACATGTCGGACAAATACAACAATGATAGATAATACTATTCTTATTGCAAATATCGACTTGTCCGACAAATGTAGTGAGTCAAATAGTCAGTTCGACAAGAAAATGAGAAAAAAATATTACAATTGGAAGAAGTTTATTCTTTTTGTCAATTTCTGACGTAAATATTCACGTGCTTTATTTAAGTATATTAAATTAGCATACTACTTACCAATTTTAATTACTATTTTAGAAAAAGTAGCCTGACTAAGACGTATTGTTGATAGTTTATATTATGTTAAGAAATAATATCCCACATCTATTAATGGACTATATATCAATCAAAAGGTCTTTTTAAGTGCAACATTTTGTCTCAACATACCACTTATCAATTCTTAGTATTTTGGAAGACATAACTGACCTAAGGCATATTATTGATACTTTACATTGTGTTAAGGAATAACATCTCACTTGAAGTTATGAGCCATATTTCAATCAAAAGATCTTTTTAAGCGCAAGGTTGTATTAGCATAACTCCGACAAATTATAGGTACTTTAAAAGCTAGAGCTTTTCTAAGAATATATTATCGGTAGGTCCTGTCAAACTAATCCATTACTTCTTTAGTAACAAATTATATATTATTTGAAAAACCTTTCTAAATGAAACATTTCGTGTTAACATACTTCCGACAAATTGTTAGTAGTTTAGAAGCTAGAGCTTATTTAAAATTATAATTATTGATAGATGTTTTAAATTAAATAAATCCCATCTCTAGTAATGAGTTATACATCATTCAAAAGACGTTTTTAAATGCAACATTTCATATTAAAAAAACTTCGGCGAATTGTTAGTATTTCAGAAGCTAGAGCTTATATAAGATTATTTTATCGATAGGTGTTTTCAAGTTAATAAATCCCTCCTGTAGTAATGATACATATATCATTCGAAACGACTTTCTAAATGCAACATTTACTATTAACATACTTCACACCAATTGTCAGTACTTTATACCAAATCTTAAAATATATCTATATTTTCCGGACGGTGGACACTCCATATGCAGCATGATCTTTGTCGGACAAGCTTCCCACAATTTTCTAGTTAACTTTATTAAACAAATCTCAAAAAATGAAACAGGTATGTACGAAGAGTCGTAGTGACGTCATACCGACATTTTCAGGATGGTGGACACTCCAAACGCAGCACGATGTTTATCGGACAAGTTGACCACCATTCTCTAGTTAACTTTATTAAACGAATCTCAAAAGATGAAACGTGTATGTACGAAGAGCCATAGTGACGTCATATCGACAATTTCAGGAGTCAAGCATTAAAAAACGCAGCGGCACCAAAATTTGCGCATTCGAAAAGTTTGTCGGACTCATCGTAAGGAAGGCACTCACAAAGTCTTAAATGTATATGTATCAAAAAAAAATTTGTTCGCCGGCCTGGGGACTAAAAATATGTACTACCGGAACGCTCTAGAAATAATCCGGCTAGCACTCATTGTATCTGCCAAGATACCGACAGCCCTTACATAAAAACTTGCTTGAATACAACCTTTTTTTTCCAGGCATCAGCAGTAGAATTCTTCAAAATCATCCTGCAGTACGACTACGGTGCCGCATGGTACCACCTGAGAGGGATGTGCGACAACGAGGAAGTACTCCAGCCTCCCGCCAACTCCGTTCATTTAGAGCCTGTTGTCGGCACACCCTACGTAGCCACTAATAAGGATTATCAACGTAATATTAATTTAATATTCAATGCTAATAATATGGTATCGTAATAATATAATATTAAATCACTTTTTTAATTATCTCATTTTTTTGTTTTAATAATAATATTCAGAGCAATCCCGCTTCAATTTGTCTACATCCTGGATAGTGAAGAACAGTTCTCCATTGCTCAATACATGACACAAGAAAGGCGCGTAGAGTTGTATTTATTGGGTGTACTATGCCAAATCGAATGACAAATAATCGAATGCCAATTGATCGACCACTATAAATCGAAATTATAAATACTCGAACATTCATAATATCGAATGGTTATTAAATCGAACATTCAATACATCGCGCAGTCAATACATCGAGTGTTCAAAATATCGAATGTTCGTTTTATCGAGCGTTAAATGCATCGCATATTCATCCTATCGAAAAATCTATATTTTTTATGAATACAAGAAAAGCTCAAAATTTATGAATAATTTATAGATTTTAATGTAGTTTTTATTATTTAACATTTTTTCAATCGCATTATCATCCCTTTTGCCTCTTTTTTGTAAAGTAGGTATTCCCAATCCCGCGTTTGCCTTTTCAATTCACACAAAATTTTAAAATGTACCTTTAAAAGATAAGAATTAAAGATTAAAATGTGATTTATTAGTAAATTTTGAATTTTCTTGTATTCATAAAAAATATAGATTTTTGGATAGGATGAATACCTATGCGATGCATTTAACGCTCGATAAAACGAACATTCGATATTTTGAACACTCGATGTATTGACTGCGCGATGTATTGAATGTTCGATTTAATAACCATTCGATATTATGAATGTTCGAGTATTTAGAATTTCGATTTATAGTGGTCGATCAATTGGCATTCGATTTTTTGTCATTCGATTTGGCATAGTACACCCGTATTTATTTTATACAACTCCAGTACCCTCTTAAGCCATGTAGAAATACCATATTCCGAGATCCCGCTGCAAGATAACTACATCTACATTTATTTCCTCTAGACTAGCTATTCCACGCGGCAGTATACATACGCACTAACGAAATTACATTTCAGAAAATAAAACGCATAAATGGCAGTAATTACTTCAACTTTATTTTTTACAAAAACACATTGGTCACAGAAAACAAATACCCATTTTAATTACAGTATATTATAATATTATCCTTATGTATTGCAACCACTCTCACATGTTTTACTCAGTCTAATAAAGTCACTGCGGTTTAGGACCTATATCTGCGTCCAGCGCTATTTGTTTACTTATTAACACTGACTGAACAACATTTAATTTGGGGCCAAAGCAGACTTATTCTTACATCGACGATTCACGCTCCAAAACTTGAAATACCCGAACCAGTCCTATACCCTACACTCAGAGGAATCCATCGGTGATATCAAAAGCTAGTCTGCTTAGGCCACTAATACAAAATTAGTACATTTCGACACGGTTCAGATTTAATCATAAACTATTGCACTAATGTTTTTATAAATACATGTCTTTCAGGACCTCTAGAACTATTAGCAGAATACAATTTTATGTGAGCCAATACAAGATAAGAACATAATGATATAACATTTCATCCACATCGCAACGATTAAATAATGAAATGGTAACATTCCGATATTCTAGAGAAATTATTAAGTGTTTTATTTTCGTGAATAAATTGAAATAGCCAAAAAATTTAATCGATAAAAATATTTTTTAAGTTGTTTTTTTAAATTTATTTCATGTTTTAATTGGTCTTACACTAATCAATGCCTACGATACAATAGCCGTGGAGTTCTACAAATTCTTTCGCATTACGAAGATATTAATAATTTTACAGGTTTACACAAATATTTACGTTACTATTTACATCGTATCTTATTTTAGATCCGAGCGCTATAACATGAAATATAGTTGAAAGGCCGATAGTATGACGCCACAAATACTAGTCGCAAGCGAAACGTGTGGCTCTGAGCGTGGTTGCAATTTTCGACGTCTGTCATTGAATTCATAAGCCACCATTGCAACACATCTAAATAACAAATAAAATCATGATAAACAATTAAAAGACAGGTAAAACTTTAACCTTAACTGCTAATTAACAACTCTGTGTGAGCAAATACTTTTAAACAAAAAAATCCTCGCTTACAATAACGTATAAACTCCTTTGTAGTTGTTACACAGGTGTCACAAACTTGGTAATATTTTATCATAATTTACAGCAAACGAACTGATCTTTCAATATTACGTTCAAGTACATAATTAAGTTGTCTTATTCTTTAAATACATAGTAATTGAAATAATATGAAGTGAGTTTAAATATAATAGTTTCTACAGACGATAACATTAATGCAACTTAAATTAACTGAGATGTGTAGATCTTTCGAGAAAATTGCATTAAAATAAATATTTAGGTATCTTGCGCTGTTGTTTTGTGTAGTAATAAATAACAAAAACAAATATAAAACTGTAGGAACAAATGCGTGGACATGTTGTGTTACTAAGAGATAGTGAAATAAATACATAATTATATTAAATGCTATATTACATAAGATTAAACTTGTTTCAGTCACCTCACGTAAACTTTAAAATAAATTTCGATTAGGAGAAAAATAAACATTTTATTTAATTTACAATAGAATGCTAAAATTGATATAATGTAAGGTGACAAATCGTGGAATGGTTTTTTAAATATATTAAAAATGAATCGTATAATACAAACCACCCTTAAATAAATAATACATCTAAATTGCACTAGCTAAATTTTACATAAAATGTCTATACAGGTTAACATGACACTTTGCTAAGATTAAGTTATTTGAAGAAAGATATCAACAATAACAGCAAAATATTTGAATACTGAAGGGTCAAATTAAACTGTATAAACCAGCATCTATTTGAACAAATTTGATCACTGAATTGATTCAGAAACATCAGGTATACTATAGATATGATGTGCTTACACTCCGTTGTAAAAGTGTGCAGTATCTTAGAATTATAGCATACAGAAAACCTTTCTCTATGATGAACTGACACAAAACCAAGGACTACATATTAGGGGGAATTATTGAAATAAAAAAACTAGTTAGATAACTACAGTAATAGTCCTTGTTACATATTATTATGTATCAACATTTTGAATGTAATGGTGTAGATATAGTTTTGTGTAACTTTATTTTCAAGAGATTTTTGGTCTAATTTATATGCTGTCTATATACTTTATTGACTGCAGCACTTGTTCAACGGAGCGCAAGCCGACAATATATTACTGTGTATATCATTTACTTAATGTGAACACTCACTATGCACGATCACGAATCTATTATATTTTATTTATTTAAAAGTCAATTAAAATAGTGGAATTTGGACTGCGTCGGAAATGCATGGCAGTGGAGTATTATTCCTTTGAGATATACCTACAAATGTTATATTAAATACTCTTTGAGATGTTATGAGAGAATAAGTTCTAGGTAAAGATTTGTCTATGAAAGTCTTGCTTCATACAAGTAAGGCGTGCAATTTGAAGAGTAATATATTATAAGAATGAGAGATCGATATTTTCGTTGTTTTAGGCGTGGAACCTACCATGGCACGGCACTACCAAGAAACATTCAACATTGATATGAACTTGAGGTCACATCTTCAAAATATACGGACTTTAGGCACGTAACGTCATGTAGAATTTCACGATAAATATATTTATTACATAATCGTAACAGCTTATTTTATTTTTAGTGTTATTACTCGCGTATCATTCTTTGATATTCAGCTTTTATTTAACAAATTATCGTTTACATTACGTGTATTGCGGAATTATTCTACATTGCCCTATTTAGACGGCAGACAGACTTGTTCCTTGGCTTACGTGTCATTGAAATCTGGTCTTTATTCCCTTACAAACACAGTCCAAATTCCTTTCTCGAGTAGACTAGCCGACATACTTGCATCACTTCCACGCGAGTTTGAGCATTTTCCTGGAAGCGAAGTACTTGGTGCTGTAGGTAGCGAGGATCAGACCGGCTAGCACTATGGTGATGAGATAGTAGTCGAAGTCGTCTTTTAGTACATCGAATGTTTTTGATGGCGCTACTCGGGTGTAGAATAAGTCTGAAAAAATGATTATCATTGCGGGATTACATTTAGAAGATGTTGTTTGATTTTTCACTATTGGATTGGGGCAAACCTCCTTGAATCAAATAAGTGCAACTATTTTAGAAAGATATATGGCTCCTTAGAATATTGTATAAAAGAAATAGACTTTTTACATTCAAATAGCTGTGTCCCGAGATGTCAACCGCGCTTTATGAAAGTTTTTTTCCCAATGATTTCACGCCAGCGACTTATATAATCTTAGGTTTATTTGTATTACAACCATTTAGCACGTTAAGTTCTTGATGAACTTACCAAGTCCAGTAGTAAGAACAAGACTAGTAGACTCCAAGCCGGACGGCGCGGCATAGATCCTCTCGGGCCGCGCTACGGTCAGGTTGTAGTTAAGCCGCGCGTCACCCGGCAGCGGTAACTCCGGCGCGTAGGCTGGCAACACCACGCCTTCCTCCGAGATGCCGCCGCGACGGGCTTCCAGGTATATCCACGGAACTTCTACGATAGCTCCTGAGGTTAGTGCCACTGGAATAAAAGGTTTGGTTAAAAAACATTGTTTATGTTTGAGAATAATATTTTTGGTGTCGGTTTGTATACGTGTACGTTTTCTACGCTAAACAGATACAAATAAGTCTAGAATGTTTAAAACAGTCAAGGTGTTTTTTGGTGGAAAAGGCAATGGCTGGACACAACTAATTAAATTCACATTTGTACACAAAACCTCAATGCTCAAAAATTCCCACTGTTTAAATAGACAAGTATTTTGAATAACAATTAAAATTAACAAGATTAATTTGTGATTGTTATTTACCTTATTTTTGATGCAGTCAATTTTCTATTATTATTTTTAAAAGATCATTAATGTATGTCTTTTTAACAATAGTAAAAATCCTCAAATACCTGTCCCGCTGTGGGTTAGCAGTGGTGAGGGAGTGTCAGACTTTTACTGACTAAAAACCCATAGTTACTTGGTAGGCCCTTAATGTATCAGGGCTGCGGTAACTCTCGAATAATCCCGCAGCCCCGGCAGACCTTGGCCCTGCTGGGCCCCGCTGGGGTTGCTGACATCTCTTTGACTCACGCGTGGAGCAACGCGCGCCGTCGACACGGGTCTGTCGTCTAAGCAGACAGAGGGACGATGAGCCACCCGAACTCACCGCCCACAGACCCACGCCTACGGTGGCCGGGATTCGTCTCGCGACACCCCAAGCCCGTGGTTTCTACCTGGTCCAGCGCGGTGGCCGGGATGAGGGGTGCGAACTCTCTAACGTTCTGCCGTCTCCTTCTCGACTATGACTGCTTCGCTCTCGTGCCGGAGCCTAGTTTCCTGTATTCGCTATACTCACACAGCACGTGCTTGTCAGTGAGGCTGCGCTCGGTGGCGGTGAGGGCGGCGGCGGCGGGCGCGGCGGGCACGATGCAGGCCTCGCTACAGCTGCACTGTCGCTGGGTGGGGAACACTCACACAGCACGTGCTTGTCAGTGAGGCTGCGCTCGGTGGCGGTGAGGGCGGCGGCGGCGGGCGCGGCGGGCACGATGCAGGCCTCGCTACAGCTGCACTGTCGCTGGGTGGGGAACACTCACACAGCACGTGCTTGTCAGTGAGGCTGCGCTCGGTGGCGGTGAGGGCGGCGGCGGCGGGCGCGGCGGGCACGATGCAGGCCTCGCTACAGCTGCACTGTCGCTGGGTGGGGAACACTCACACAGCACGTGCTTGTCAGTGAGGCTGCGCTCGGTGGCGGTGAGGGCGGCGGCGGCGGGCGCGGCGGGCACGATGCAGGCCTCGCTACAGCTGCACTGTCGCTGGGTGGGGAACACTCACACAGCACGTGCTTGTCAGTGAGGCTGCGCTCGGTGGCGGTGAGGGCGGCGGCGGCGGGCGCGGCGGGCACGATGCAGGCCTCGCTACAGCTGCACTGTCGCTGGGTGGGGAACACTCACACAGCACGTGCTTGTCAGTGAGGCTGCGCTCGGTGGCGGTGAGGGCGGCGGCGGCGGGCGCGGCGGGCACGATGCAGGCCTCGCTACAGCTGCACTGTCGCTGGGTGGGGAACACTCACACAGCACGTGCTTGTCAGTGAGGCTGCGCTCGGTGGCGGTGAGGGCGGCGGCGGCGGGCGCGGCGGGCACGATGCAGGCCTCGCTACAGCTGCACTGTCGCTGGGTGGGGAACACTCACACAGCACGTGCTTGTCAGTGAGGCTGCGCTCGGTGGCGGTGAGGGCGGCGGCGGCGGGCGCGGCGGGCACGATGCAGGCCTCGCTACAGCTGCACTGTCGCTGGGTGGGGAACACTCACACAGCACGTGCTTGTCAGTGAGGCTGCGCTCGGTGGCGGTGAGGGCGGCGGCGGCGGGCGCGGCGGGCACGATGCAGGCCTCGCTACAGCTGCACTGTCGCTGGGTGGGGAACACTCACACAGCACGTGCTTGTCAGTGAGGCTGCGCTCGGTGGCGGTGAGGGCGGCGGCGGCGGGCGCGGCGGGCACGATGCAGGCCTCGCTACAGCTGCACTGTCGCTGGGTGGGGAACACTCACACAGCACGTGCTTGTCAGTGAGGCTGCGCTCGGTGGCGGTGAGGGCGGCGGCGGCGGGCGCGGCGGGCACGATGCAGGCCTCGCTACAGCTGCACTGTCGCTGGGTGGGGAACACTCACACAGCACGTGCTTGTCAGTGAGGCTGCGCTCGGTGGCGGTGAGGGCGGCGGCGGCGGGCGCGGCGGGCACGATGCAGGCCTCGCTACAGCTGCACTGTCGCTGGGTGGGGAACACTCACACAGCACGTGCTTGTCAGTGAGGCTGCGCTCGGTGGCGGTGAGGGCGGCGGCGGCGGGCGCGGCGGGCACGATGAAGGCCTGCCGCTCCACGCCCGGCGCCCGCTCCGTCGCCAGCGAGCTGAACGCGGCGCCCGCCATAGTCCAGCGCTGCTTGCCCTCGTACAGCTCCATGGTTGCTGAGGGGATAGCAGACATAAAGTAGGACAAGAAAATTAGTTCACGTTTACAGTCCCTAAAGAAGCATATTAGAGTACTGGACCATGCTCGACATCACGCTAGGTGCGCGGGCCGCGCACAGCGGGCAGCACGAGGCGTCGGCTCGGTGACCGGTGGCTGTCACCGACCCCGGTCGCGCATATTCCACTGCATGCGCATCGAACGACAACTTTTGTGTGCCTATTCCTTACTTCAATACAGTCTTCCTTGAGCTTCATAAATAATAAATAGGCAGACTTCACGAACAAGTTATCTGAATTATATTTTGCAACAAACCAAAAAAGTGCAACGCGTTTAAATTTCAAATAATAATACCAGCTTTGAGCCAAGATAACTGTGTATGAAAAAAAAATTACCATCAAAATGAAAAATAACCTATTTACATATTATGATTTTCAATACCATTAAAAATTATTCAGTTACAAAACCAAGTAATAAACTTACCGATCTCAGTCCTCCGATGTTTGTCGTTGTAGTACAGATACGCGAGATAGTTCTCCGAGTGCACAGCGAGAGGCAATGCTCTCGCGCGGCGGTGTATCTGCGACGCCACGATGGCGCCCGACGCCGCGTCCAGGCACGTCGCTACTACTACATCTGTGGAACAAATGAGTAAAATATTCTTTGGTATTATAATTACATGTAGTGGTTAAAGGTTGGTAATGAATAAATCTTCTATATATATAAAAATGAAACCCGCTTTCCGTTGTCACGACATAACATGAAAACGACTTGACCGATTTGGCTGAAAATTAGAGGGGAGGTAACTTAGACCCGGGAGAAGATTTTAGGATAGTTTTTGTCACCATCCGGCTACGGGACGCGGGTGAAACCGCGGGCGAAAGCTAGTAAATAATAAATAACAACCTATATTGGGTGTATCCTATCGGATTGACCGATATATTAACGTATTTTATTTAATGTGATTGGGTACGACAAACTTGCTCTATTGTTTAAAGTTTATGCTCATCTCGTATCCACACTTTCCAATCCTTTCGAAGAGATGTCCATGTCGTACATCCATCTCATTCGACATAGGGGTCTTATGTATGCGGTATGTGGTGTCCAAAACTTTATATTGCCGCCTTTTTATGTTCCGGGTCGGGGTGTAAGGAGATCAGATACTTTTGAACGTGAGCTTATGGCCGAAAACAGAATGTACCCGCTCCGTGGTACACTGGGTGTACGTGAGTGTTAC
The DNA here is from genome assembly GCF_022581195.2 of Helicoverpa zea. NCBI lineage: Eukaryota > Metazoa > Arthropoda > Insecta > Lepidoptera > Noctuidae > Helicoverpa > Helicoverpa zea. The sequence goes on from NC_061462.1 coordinate 1,989,697, forward strand.
CTTTATGCAGCGGGTCGGGTCCCTCGGTGAGCACGAGCACGAGGTTGGGGTTGAGGTACTTGTACAGCACGGCGCGGTCCGGCAGCACGCGGCCGGGCGAGTGGACCCGCTCCGTGGCCGACTTGCCCTGCACCAGCACGATGCGCTGCGACCCGCCGCCCAGACGGACCAGCCACGTGCGGACTGCGATAGCTGACTGAAATAACAGAATAAGTTCGTTGTTTTTTTTTTTAAATGTCAAAAAGAATGTGCAGACTGAATTTCAATCATAGCGATTTTCCTGTAGGAGATATCAGGATCTCAATATTCTTAGGTTAGATTCAAGTGCTCGACTGACAGTCAGCACTGACGTCGGGAAAACAAGCGACACTGATTATTACCTACGCGCACACAGCTACCGTCACGTTGATGGGGATCATTAGTCGAGCTTGCCCGCGCACTGTCAGCGCTGACGACACACGCTCACTATCGGTCATGCACCTAGCCTTATAATTTCAACTTTGTCCCTTTTCACATTCCAGAGGAAAAGGATATTGGCGCAGAGACAACCAAAGAAGTGATCCAACATTATCCAACCCCATATATCTTTATATATAGAAGTCCATTAGACCCACTAAGTTCTACTTTATTTCTAGGTAATATTAAAAGGTAGCTATCTAACCTGTCCGTTGTATACAATCGCGTAGCCCTGCACTCGCGCAGTACTCCTGTCGGCGACGTACATGAACATGTTCTCCACTAGTGGCGCCGCCGATTGAGGGAAGACCTGTAATATAAAGGATTATTAAATAACGATAATTCCTGATAATTTCTTCGCACTGGTTCGTATTTCTAATTTACAAAACAAACATAAAAAAAATACAAAGAACACATTTTTACAGATTCAACCTATAAAATGTGTCACACTTTTAAAGGTTTAATCAAACTGCTAGTGATTTGTATAAAAAAAAAAAAATACTTTGCAATCACTTAATTTCTGTGATGATGAGATCAATATAAACTTCATTACCTACCTACTTATCATTCACATACCTGAACATTTTCATCCTTATCTAACAGTATGAGAGCATGTAGCTTCTCATTGTCGGCGCGGTGCAATATAGTGCACTGTAGAAGCTGCACGTCAAGCTTGAGGAGTCGCTCGCCGATCAACGTGCCCGTTATAGGGTTTAAGCTTATTATTAGTCCGTTGCCTGTTTCCTGGTAGCGGAAAAAGGGTTATTTAAGATTATGTGTTTGGACTGTTTACAGGAAAGCTACATAATAAAGGTATTTTTTTTTTTTGTTCACCAACATTGTTTTTCAGCAACACGAATGTTGCTGGAAAAATTATGTTGCCAGTATGTTGCCAGTAACTCGGCAACATGTAGTTGTAACTTCGTTTACACACAATACCATTTAAACCATTTATTTGCTACACATACACTTTACATTTATAGGACAACAAACAGAATACTGGGTTTTATTAGATGTATGCTTGAGGGGAACGTTTATGTCACTCTGATATTGAACTCTCACCAATTTGAAGGAAAAGGTATCTCTTTTAAATGTTCTGTTACTGAATATATACGGAGTAAGAAAATTATAAACTGGCAAATCAACATGTTTTCCTGGTCGCTTTAATTAATTTTGGAATATTGCGTTTAATCTCTTCAAACTTAAGCTGCGCATTTTCATGCTTAGCTATTCAAAAGAATCGGATCAAAAACGCCAATATTCACATTGTAAATGACATTCCTCACCTCATGTTTCCCCACAATAGTGATATAAGCGTCATGCGGCGGATGCCTCGCAGTACGGCGCGTGAACACCACGGCGCCCTCCGTGTCGAGGCTGGGCTCGTAGTACTGCCACAGGATCGCGCCTGACAGGTTGTCCATGCCGAATATCTGCAAATTATTACTATATGTAAGTATACAAGTGTTGGAAGAAACTTTGTTACGCCACCTCTTATAGCAAAAACACATTATAAGTGACGAAGGGTACGTTTTGGGGCTGTCTTTTGTAAATGTTGACGTTTAAATGTTGTTTTGCAGCCAAGTTTCAATAAATGATTTTAGAGTTGAAAAGCTGCCTTAGTTTTTGGGTGAAGGAATTATAATTAATTTTTATCTTCTAGCCTGCAGCTGTAATATGGAATTCAGTCCCAAGCCTGTGGGCGACTGTTTACCACAAGGGCGGCGGGCTGGTGCTGCACATTACCTTGCCAACATCAGTGACGAGCACTATGAGCTTGTGCAGGCCGAAGTAGTCGCGCACGAGGGCCAGGGGCTGGTGCTGGGCGGCTCCCTCGCCCTGCACACTGTTTACTAAGGTCTGCAGCTGCTGGAACTGCGTCTGCAGGCGACGGGAGAACGCTGCCCAGATCGAACCTGGGTGATAGAGGGGTTAGATTTTATATCGGGTGTGTCGTTCATAATCACATTAAATTCTATCACATGTACTTCATGATATTCTATAGCGAATTGTAAAAAAAATTACAGAATCCATTCAGTGGTTTAGGCACAGGACTCATTTTTCGTTTTCATAATTTACAACATCATGTGTAAAGCAGAGATAAAGTTAGGATTATCGAATGTTTTGATCAGTTGACAGCTGTCAGTTTTCAAGGGAGAATTTCAGCTGTTTGTAATGACTGACTTCTATATGGTGTTCTAATTCTCGCACATTTTTATTCTATTTACTTTGTTTGAAAAATGCATTTTTTTATTTTTACGTATTTTTCTTTTTTCTTGGTGTTAATCGACATATATTAACCAGTATATTAACGCATTTCATTTAATGTGATTATGAACGACACACCCGATATTTAGACCACTTGAATGTTGAAAACGTGTTAAATGGGAACAGGTTTTGAATGCCGACTGCAACTGCCGACCGCACATACCACTACTGCATGAAGTCAGCCGCGGTTACACTACTCGTTTGTACGTATTTACATAAAACCGTTTTGTATCGAAGCGACAGTAGCTCAAGCAGTCGCTCTAAGATAGATTATCAATTGTTTTCATACAGTCGTGGCTTGTGCGGTCGGCATTGCAGTCGGCAGCTAGCTTTCAACACCTTCATATTGGATATATTGTTTTAGTTTGAAAGATTTTAGCTTTTAGTTTTCTAGAGAAATCTATCAGATCATGCAAGGAAATTGTTTCTGACAACTCATTCACAGAGTTGCCAGTAATTCGTTTTCTGTTTTATAACAATCAGAGAACACGCTATAAAATAACCTACGTATTAACACACACTAGCTATTCATTAATGACACTCATACATGAATATTGTAACCATCATACACGCACACAACTACAGTACTTACTATACATCTTGGCAGCTAGAACATAAGATAAATATAAATAAATAAACAATAATAGTTCCATAATAAATAATGTTATACAGGTAAGTATATTGTTATCAGATGACCAAACTAACTAACATTACCCCACTCTTTAATTAATAGACTAGTTTTATAAATAATTAAATATTATTTTTAAAGATCAAAAACCATCGCTGTTTCATAAAAGAAATAATTCTCCGATGCTTTTCTTATAAGAAGATATAATAAGAAAAAAACAGCCATTTACCATCTTTTAAGAGGTACACTACATCATACATATTTTCACTGTCAAGTTCATTTTCATAATTTGTTATATTACGTACCTTCTTTCTGATCGAACTCGGACTCTATGGCAGCATCTAAGTCTGATACTGGCAGCTCCACAAACTCCACTGCTACCACGTTGGCTAAAGCTTCCTCGCGAGACCATAGGACACGACCTGAATGAAATAGAGAAGAAAATTGCCGAGTTTCTTAAATTGTTGGGAGACTTGGTACTTTCTATAAATCTTTGGTCCAATATCATAATAAGCGCGCGCAAATGGTTAGAAATTTAAAAAATATAAAGATAGAGTTGTACATCCCATTCTATGTTTTATTGTTGTAATTGGTCAAGAATTTAAGTACTTCAATTGTATGAAATTATATCAACATGAATTTAGTTTATACATATTGCCTTTTTGGGTCTTTGTAAATTATATTCTGTATTTATTGTCTCATGATAATCTACTTGGTTTTAGACTTTAACTAGAGCAAAATAATGTTATACACCAACCTCCTTGTTGCATAAGATGTACGGAGTCATCGCCTCCAGTGATCAGTATTCTGCAGACCAGCTGCTCCCGCGCCGACTTGGTACAAACTGCTGACGAGATCTCAGGGTCGGGCAGCTTGAGGTCGCGGTCTGCCATGCGGAGCTCTGGCAACTCCGCCCCTGATACGCTGTTCGCTTGTATTGAGAAGCCCTGAAGGATAAAATATATAGGATTCAATTCAGGCCAGATATTATGTACTGACATACTTTTGAACCAGTACAACATGGTGAGATTACGACAATTTTTTTTTCTAAGAAGGAAGTTTTTCTTGCGATTTTACTTTCAGTATAACCTTGAATTCATCAAGAGTGATAATCATGCCAAACTGTCATGAGGTAAAGTCACACCTAAGTCTATAAGAATTCCCTGATAGCCTTGTGCTTGTGTTTTATAGGTGCTTTGTTTGTTTTACAAAAAGACAATCTCAATTTTAGGAGGCAAGTTCATCAGATCGTACCTGAGTATCATCAAGCCACGCCTGCAACACGACAGGTCCATTAGCAATATCCAACAACGCAACACTGCCCGTCGCATCAACCACAGTAGTCTTCAACACCTCAAACTCATTATTCTTTATCACCACAATCCTTTTATCATCAACTATAAAAGCTGGTAAGCCACTGTTGCCGTCCACTGGGCGTAAACTACCGTCGTACGAGTTGAGGTCAACGAACTCTGCGAGTGGTCGGCTTAAAAGCTGAACTGCATTGGACGTCACGTCGAGTGATAGAAGCTGTTGGCTTTTCATCTCCCCGGACACGCAAGTGTAGTAGGGCGGAGTTAGTACGCATCTGCAAATTGTAGGGCAGTGTAAATAAGTGGTTGGAATATAAAATAGTGAGAAGTATTATCACAGATACTACATTGACATTGTAACAAACTTTTTATGGGTTCAATGACTTTTAAAACAATAGAATTATTTCTAGAGATTTATACAATTTACTTGATATAATTACATACTTGTAACATAATTTCCTCACTATGGTTTAAAGCATTTTCATACTATTTTTTTTAATCCCTAAACTTATGTCCTGCCATTTTTTTTTAATTTATATACTCAAAAGCACTGAAAGTATTCTCACCCATCATTAGTCCAGGAAGCAGGTAACTTAGCCGTAGCTCCCCTATTCTGTCCCGTCATCAAGTGGTACATACTGACCTCAATGTGTGACCCAAACATGGGTAGCATGTGTACCAGCATGTTGTTCTGAACCCACCACTCAGAGAAGTCTGCTTGGTCATCGTTCTGGAGGGTTAATGACCATTCCCAGATCAGGACCCCTGTAGTAAACAGTTATTTTTAATTATTAATAGAGAATGTCAATTTATAACTTCTTTAAATAACAACAGATGGAGAAGTATGGATAGGGGTATGAAGATTGGTGGAAGTAATGTGAATAGAAGTACATTAATTTTATCTAACATACTTCTAGAAAACACCCATTATGCTATATTATTAAACTTTAATCTTTGCATGGTGTAGTTAGTTTATCGCTTTATTGCTATTGTTTAGCTTGATAAAAATTGGTACCTTAGGAAAATTTATATCTGGAAGTTATAACAGAATGGATTATTTTATTTATTATACTCTTTGCATACATTACACATTAATGAAATGTACAAAGGTGGACTTAGCGCACAGTTAGCGGATTACCACTGTGTTAATTTCTATTATTTTAACTGAATAATGACACAAAACAAGAATGCAGTTCACAACAAACTTAATGGTGGCTAGTTATCTGACAGCACCTCATTCAAAATCAAAATTCATTTATTCAAACTCGGCTGCAAGACAGCACTTTTTGAACATCAGGAATTTACAATAGACAGCCCCCAAAACGCCCACCGTTCACCACTTCCTGTGTTTTTGCTGGGAAGAAAAAGAAATTGTGTAACTATTAATAACAAAAACCGAATACATACCAGTACTGGAGTCCCATCCTCGTACCAAGTACGGATTGGATCCGGTGACGGTGACCACCTTGTCGGAAACATGCAGAAGCTGGATGTTGCCTGCAGAGGCGCTCTCGAACACGTGACGCCATACCACTTGACCTGCACAGTAGAACCTTGGTTATTTTATGAATAACTAAACATTGTTAGAATAGGTAGAATTTATAACTTCTTTAGAAGAGAAAAACTTCATATCATATTGTATTGCACTAATCTACACTGAACTAAATCATTGAAATGATTAACCTGAAGTATCTAAAAGAATGATAAGTCTATCAATCTAAAAAAATATAACACTAAGTACTTCAAAGATCACACAATTGAGCCTAAAAATAAGCTGTTACTTTTTATCAAAACAATAGAGGAAGTATAATTAAAATATAGGTACCTGAGCATATATTAATACAAAATAAACATTAAGGAAAATATCACAACAAATTCAAGCAAGTAGGTACAACTTAATTTGTCATTCCCATTTATTAAGAGCAATTTATTGAACCCTGTTACAATACTAACAGGATGATCATAAGATCACTATGTGTTAATTCCCAATATATTATCTATCTGTTGTTTAATGCTTACTAGAGATAGGAATTTCACTTGAATATGAAGGGAGTGAGTGTCAGCATGACGAGTGACAGGGGAGAATGGAAGAGGATGACATATTGCGTCAACCCCAAATAAAATTGGGAACAGGGCAGCAGGAAGAAAAAGGAATTTGACATTACTAGCTAATGTCACAATTCTATCTCTAGTAAGCAAATCAATTGATAGATTAGAAATGTTTATAAAAGATTTTAGAAGTTGCTCAGTTTGTTTAGAGAGTGCAAGTTTCTGATGAAATTGATAGTTTTTAAGGCAGGCTGGCAGATGCACAAGTGTTCACAGATATATCATGCAATTGAACTGAATAATGATGCTATTGTTTGACTTTGTTTGTGTAAATTTATTGTAACTGTATAGTATTTGTGTAGACATATTTTGGAAGATTATCAATTTATTGATTTGTACAGTATTTTTCCTAGAAAACACTAGTATTACTTTTATAGGATATAATATATGAATAGATGATTATTAATATGTAGTTGAAAACATACTCTGATAAAATATGACTATGCAGTTTATGAAGTACTTGAATTGTCAACACTAAACTTAGACCAAGTTAGTTAATTAGATAATCTAATTATTTCCCAAATAAGTATATTGATATGCCGATGTAAATTATCGTGGTAACGCCGGCTTGAAACATTTACAACGGATATACTCAATAAAATCAATTTACCAGTCTTCAAATTTAGTGCAGCTAAAACATTCTCCTCGGTAGCGACAATTATCTTCTTAGCGGTAGATACTGTGTCAAATTGGGAATATTTGATCCTTCCCACGTATGTTTGACGCCTGAAAACGATAATTTCATTAAAAATTCAGTCAACTCAGAGCCTACAATGACATAGAAACACTATAACCTAAAATACACTTACCAGTCGAATTTTCCTATCTGGTCCTCGTAAATGCATACTGATAAGTTGATTAAACTAAAGAATACAATAAACCAATTCAAATTGTTTAAACATTTCAATAAACCCAAAAAATTGGGTTTGAAATAAATTGACAGCAGCCCCATTTCTGAGTGACTGAAAAACTCAGTGTTACAATATAAAGTTAAAGCCAGAAGTTTTTACACTTTACTGCAGAAAAATAATGTTAAAACTTATTTTATTTAAAAATATTGTTATAATAATAAATATATTCCTAATACGTAAAAACAATTGTACATTTAGGTTGAATGAAATATCGATACATTTTTAACATAGGTACGACAACATTATTCTTTAACGTTAAGTTCCACGCAGAATTTGTAAATCCAATTTGTAAATCCCAGTACACGTTGGCCTGTGTCGGGCCAAGCTTTGCAATGCAAAAATGTAGGCCACGATCAAAATGGTGTTTACACATTGGCGCATGGCTCATTGCTGCCCGGCAAACCACTTGCGATGGACGTCGAGGTAGTTAGACGGCTGCGGCTGTTTATTTGTATACTACACTACTATATTTATACTAGACTGTACTACTATATTTATATTATACTACACTACTATATTTACTACTTTATTTATTGTTATACGCAACACAAAAGTGTACTATCCTCAGCGGCCGGTGACGAACTAAACATTGGCCGAATGTGTAAACACCACACGCCAAGCTGGGCCACGATTCCTTTGATGTGTGCCCAAAAAACCGACAACTCACCGAATGCGCGCCAACCTTGACAAATGTCCGCCAACCTGCACCAATACCCCGTGTACACATTGGTGATGGCGTGTATTGGCCGCACTTGGGCCAACGTGTACTGGTGCCTTCATGGTACATAACGTTCCGAAAAGCATTTATAAAAAATAAAAAAAAAGAATTGTTTTATATTTTAACCCTATTTTTAGTGTTTATTTTTTTGTGTAGAAATGTTTTGCAAAACGCATTTTCAAACTCACAATGTAAATTATACTTCGGCCGTTCAGAGAATGCGTTCCTGACACCTATCAGTTAGTCACGACTAGTGATGGGCACAACATAACACTGAGTTCGTTACCGTTCCTTCAAAATGAACCGCCGCATTATTTTAAGATTATTTTCGTTTTAAATTGGCGGAATCATTTGTTTTATATTTTAGTTATTTAAGTGGAAACCAAAAAAAGGTAATATTCATATAATAAAATTGTTTTATTTATTCTTTGTTACAAGTACATTGAATTGAATGTGCGAACAGAATATTAATCAGACTCCGATTTGCTTGAGGAGGTGGTGTCTTCATCATCATCTTCGCCTACATGTATAATTATATTATTATCAATAACAGAATCAATCCTGATATCTCGGTCTAACAAAAGCCGGGTAATCAAATAAAAACAGATCGAAAACACTTGAAAAACGTGGTCTATGCGCACGAAACGACAACGGACGACTGTTTTAGCGTCACAAAATGGCGGCCCATAACGCCATTTGGGGTTACCATTTTTAATCTAAGTATAAAAATGCGGTTTGGTCATAGTTTTATTTTTATTTTTCATAAAAGTTATAATTAAGTCTTATAGTCCATTATTTTCCAATTCTTAAAAAGAAAATCAAAACGTATTATTTTATATTATAACTGTATAAGAACAGATTACGATACTTGCCTGTTATTTTTAGCACAGCACTACAAAATATAAACCGCTGACATAACCTTGTAATAGCGCAGTATAGATTTAGAAAAATATTGTTTACCAAGTTATTTGACACTCAGTTTGGCACAAAATTATAACATTCATTGATTATTGATATAATAACGTTGTTTTAATGCTCCTCAATTGTTAAAACGGTAAACAACCAGCAAAAATATTTTTATCGTAACTGCAACGCCATTGCAAAGTTACGTCGTCAGTTCAATCGCGACGTGTCAGGAACGCATTCTCTGAATGGCCGAACTATAATTTGACTGTACTTAATCACTTCTTTAAAATACTGATTTATTAGACATTTCAATAAAATTACACTATTATATTTATAGGTAGGTGACGAATACGCAGTTAGTATAAAAACATTGAATGAGGCAAGTCATAACCAAAGCGTCAAGGGCTGCTCCCGGCTTCATAACACGCTAGACAGGGCCGCTTTCACCGCGCGGTCACTTACATAAGCATTCCAGGTGCATTTGCCGACAGGCTGCATCCATAGAAATTATGATGTCGGTTAATGGAACGTACCTAGTACTTATATAGTTAACTACGCAGGATTTAATTGCGAAAAGTGCTTCAATTTTTTCTCGGCTCGTTTCTCATTAAAATTTACTTTGTAAGTATACAAAGATTTCTTTACTTTGGAAAAATATTTAAAACCTATACGAGAGACCTATACTTACGTAGATGCTTCTAGGCACACACGACGCCGACTTTGAACACGTTTGCGCCAAAGCAACATTTTAAGATGCGGAGTCTTAGCAACATTTTAAGATGCCATTTTAACTTCGCAAGTTACATTCAAGCCAGCGATTGTATTGAAAATAAAACAATCCCATATTTTAATGGTTTACGTAAATAAATCATATAAAGGAATAAGATCCTATGTCACTAGGCAACACGCTTGTCGGTATTGATATAGAAACCGGTCAACTGCGCGTGCAATTCGCAGAGGGTTCCATAGCCGGACAGACGGTGTCTAAAGTTACAAATAATGCACTACTTGTCTGTAAGTAATCTTCATTTCATAATATAAAGGAACTTTTTTCTTTCCTTTTCATTTTATATAGGGACTTTTACCCTTGGGGCATACTCTTCCCATGGTGTCCTATAGCAGGATAGGCATCAGAACTATGTGGTAAGTGCTTTAGTATGGGGGTAAGCAACTTAATTTTCAATACGTGACTTTTTTTTGCGCTGCCGAAGCGTTGATCAATATTTACACTGAGGTTGATCAATATTTTTCTTTATCTACTCTGTTCGGTCTGTTTCAAAAGTTCCCAATAACTTCGAAGTTAGATATCTTTTCACTTAACTTTTAGAGCATCTAAACCAAAGCCATAAAGCACACAACTGTCAACGTTATGGCATTGTTTTGGCCGTCTTAATGCGTCAGTCGAACTACTTCCTCCTTCTGAACTCTACATCCATAATTAGCATACCCATCCATGTGCTCGTCGCCCATAATTAAGGGACACCGTGTACCCAAGGGACATGACTTATCTCCTATCTACACCACGAAATCACAAAAACAAGAGCTAGTCTTTATCTTGGGAGTTCCATTTAAGAAGTAGGTGCTCATTAAGACGAGATTTTAAGCAAATCAAACAAATTAAGGTTTTGAAATGGGGTGACAAAGTCAGTATAAAACTTGCAACTGTCGGGTAAAGTGTTAGTTTCTTTAGAAAACCAATTAAGTTGTGCAATAGGTATTAGATGCGAATTATGCAATTTAATTGATTGCATTTAAGAATATAGTCTTTTTCGTAGTTTCCGCAAGATGTTTTCCTTCCCCTTTACTCAGTCACTAGTGTGCAAGATATAGTTAGGAAGTGCATTTAACTTAGCTAAATTACACTGGTACTTGCTTGACGCGCAATTGAACCCACATACTCTTAAACCAGAGGCTGGTGCTCTAACCACTAGGCCACCACGACCAAGACTACGACAAATCCAGAAGATCCTTCAAGGAACACCGCTCTAAGTCTGCAAAATTAGTTTTAATACGTAAAAACAAGTTGCTTTAAATATCAACAAAATTTTCTATTGTTTATGTATGTAGTCATATAAGCAAATGTTTATTTATAGTGGAAGCTTATCAAAATTAGAAGTCGGCGTATAGGTCATTAAAAAGAATAGTTAGTCGATAAGGGTACTTCCCTCTGAAGAAGTATTTTTCCCTGAGTTAGTAGGTACTTAAAGTGTGAGAAGGCTGAGGTAAGCAACTGAAAAGGCAGAGATAACTTGAACAACACAGTTTGAGGACCAAGGAGTTAAGAGGTCTAAGGTAAATAAGCAAGTGTTGCATAAAACAGTCCATAAAAGAAGTGCGAATTGATCCACAAATTCTAACTAGCATGTTCAACAGCTCTGAAATTGCATACTTATAATAATAAGCGAGAAAACGCCGGCATGAATACTTGCATGCGATTCAAATTGCCGTAAACGTCAATAAACAGTTAAAATGCTTCTTGTATTGTATGGTTGATAAGTCGGAATAACTCAATGAGTTCGAAACACGCTAAAATGTGGTCTGTAGTAGGCGTAGACGGAGCGGAGCGATGGGAGCGAGGTTAGGCTTTCGCGCCATTACATAAAATGGCGGGAGTCTCGCTGTGGCTGTAGTTACGCTACACGTAAGTTCGTCGGATTTTACCGGATTAGCGCTTCTAGTATGAACTATCCGTTTAGTAATAAGGTATAAAACCTCATCATCAAGATTTTTTATAAGGTTTTCGAGTGTTTTTTTGTTAGGTACCTAAGATTATATTTAGAGCCGCCAAGTTATGGACAGAAGACAGTTTACAGAAGTTTTTCGACCTCAGAACGAGTCTCATTGGTCTTATTGGATTGCCACCTTATTGGATTGGGGACAATTAAACACGATTTTCTTCTTCTTGACTTTTCATTAGATTTTCACTAGCAGTCCGACTGAAAATTCTTGCAAATCATCGAAGTAGGTATGATTGATGAGTGTTTCTCAAGAGCTTATTTGTTTTAAGGCTCCTACTATCACCGGGACTACGAGAACATCAAATCTGAAAACATATTATCGTTTCTTGTAGTTGTTAGTGCATTGCTTGAGGAAGAGTTTTCTGCATAATTCTGCATGCATTTGCCGCAATGCGTTAAATGGTACCTAACTGAAACGAGGCAAGACTAGTATTTATCTTAAAGTTGAATTAGCAACTTCTTGTCACAACATATTTAGTTTTACAAAAATGAACGGACAAAGTTAACACACCCACTAATATATGACCCAAAAATTAAAACGCTGAACTTCACAATCAAAAGTTCAACATGATAATGGTGGTGAAATGTAATTTTTCACGTGTGTCATGAAGTTTAAACACACGATGCATGCAGTTAGAGACAGATGGCCGCGTCCCACATGCATTAGCGCATGTGTTGCTACCATACTTACTTTTAAGGCTTCTATTTTGTAGAGAACAACCCGTCTGCAGGAAGTCTTTATTGATCTAATCAACTTGTCCCACTGTTTGCCGTAGACAGACTAACTGTGAATCACAATTTAGCGTATCCAGATACAGTTACCAAGTCGATATTTTTTTATACAGTGTTCAGGAATAGGCTAAAAAGTTTATCTAACGCTACTCAAACTATGCCCAAAGATTTGATAATTTTAGGTATCAAATAAGGTCGTCAAATGAGTACAAACGATAACACTATTTAGTCATGCTCGTGTAACTACTAAAAGATTGATTCTTCACCTACATACATTATCACGCTAATCGAACGGACGGCTGAAGTTATGCTGCAACTGGTGGTCTTGACAACAGTTATTTGATGCCTTGGAGAAATTGCTATTCCTTTTATTTGGCAATTATCTTCAAATCACAAAACATTGCCGCTCTAACGATCAGTCTTGGGTATGACATGCATACCAAGTAACTTTCGTATTGCTAATGCTGCCTATCAAAATTACATGGTGAGGACCAAATTAAGTCCAAATCAAGGGTCAAATGATTTACCAGCTGCTTCGTTATAGCTGCAGCTAATTCTGTAGGTACATAAAACATGCCGTAGTAGGTACTTACTTGGCTGCAGTAAAATCGCAATCCAACTAGGTCGAAAATCGATCGCTCGCTGTGCATTCCTCCGTAATGTTCGCAACTAGCAACTAGTTGGTACAATATCATTATTGACAAGTTTATTTACGACGTATGCGTGTGTTGCCTAATCAGGTTCTGCTGGATGCGTTTTTATAATCAACTTTGAAACCTGAAATCTTGAAATTGATAGGAATGTATGTAATGTACCTAGTTAGTGTGGTTAATAAATGAAGTCCTTATAGATCATGTCAATTTTTAATTATTAATAATAAATTGACATGCCCTCATCATCCTCCTGTCCGTATCAATTTATTTGAGGTTGGCGCAGAACGGTTTCTTGGAGATGACTGCGTTTTCTTCCAACATAACTAAGAACATATGTATTTCTAAGAGAAGTTATTTCGCTTATACTGCCATTGCCATTAGGAAGTTTTACACAAAGTAAGTACATATTTAATTGAGAATTTTCAAGTTATTATGTAATTACAAACGGTACCCACATTTGCAGCTTGGGAGTTCAGCTCACCCAGCATGGGTAAACAGCGTAACGATTCATACATGCCGAGCCTTTTAATTACTTGAACATCATACAGATCTCAACGGTAGAAAGGCTAGATGACATGCCATACGCCATTATAACCTATCTAACGGCTATAACAGCGTCTAGAACTACTGCAATGCATTTTAAGAAAACCAGGCATTTTATTCTAGTACTTAAGCATATAGAAATAGTGTTCAAAATCGGGTTTCTCCCGCAAGTCATTACGTGATGCCGTGATTACAGGTCTTCGCAGACAATTGATTGGCGTACTAAAATTGATTATATTTGCTTACTGCTTCGATTTCGATGAAATATTTTGTTATCCAGTTAAAAGTTATTTATCATCTTTGTAAAAAAAATCGGCGCTTCCAATAAAACCTGTGGTTTATAGAAAGTTCGCAAAGTCCGTTCAATGCCCAGGATTGTAATTTCACAATAAAATATCTACTTACGGAATAAATAATATCAAACTGAAACATGCGCAACATCATTAAAATATTCTAATAAATACAATGTGGCGGGTTTTATGACAAAATACAAAGAAATAAATTCTCATATCAAAAGTTACGTTCTGTAAACTAGATTATAGCAAAACGAGTGAGTTCAATCATGCGTCGCGGCCCGTTATTTGTTCTCACAGTTCTAGGCATTGAACAGACCTAGGCTGCCTATTGCGACATTATTAGAGTCTAGACTAGACTGGTGTGAAATTCGCACCGGCCGGCCATAGCTTTCGCGATTTCAATGGCTCAGATTGATCGAGAGAACCGGTCGCCTCGAGGTGTGTTGCACATTCGCCCATATTTTATTTGGGAATGACTCTTTTATTACTTTACATAATAAACATAATTCTGATCTTGAAATTTATTGACTGTATAAAGTCACCTTATTTCAAGACGTGTTATCGGTCTTTACTCTTCACGTATCTCAGTAGCCTATATTTATTATTTTTATATTTATACTTAGCATATCTTTAGTGTTCAAAGTTGTTTGCCATCTAGCGTCAGATAACTTAATATTTTCGAAAAAAGGAACCTTCTTACAAAAAATAAGTAGGTATAAAAGATATAGTAACACGTGCCTAATTTTGCTTTAATTTTTAAAGCTGTCCGTAGTTTACCGATAAAAAGTAGTAGTGTACATCACAAGATGATGTATCGAATGGAGCATGATCCGAGACGGTCGACACCGTCAGCCGGCCGCAAGGCGGCGAGGGGGCGCTCAGACCGGATCTCAGACCCTAAAATAAAAACATCTATCGAAATAATAATACGCACTGCTTACCCAGGACAAGTACGCGAAACGAATGGCGTTGACCCCCTGAACATTCCCATGCTAAGTTGCGGCCCAACTGGATTTTTCTTAATGGTAGGGTGGTACTACGCTTATAGAACTGAATAGGCCTTTCAAACGTGTGTTTGGACTTATTAGCTTTTATTTCTAAGACTAGCTTTCATGGGAGCTTCGTTGCGGTCGGTATCGAGCATCGCAGAAATTGATGAATGGCTTTCTAACACAAGTGGTGACACTTCAAATTATATAATGAGATTAAGTTTGTGTATTGTTTTGATTAAATGTTGTCAATAAAGGGGGCTCTCATATAAAGTTTTGTTGGTCGAAATGAATGTTTTAAGGACACAGTGAGTGTACCTGAAATGTTACTCAAGTAAGAGTGCGTTTAGCCTTTAGTCTATTAACAGGTTTGTATCTTTTTGCACCCTAAACTAATATAATAGGAATAATGCAACAGAATCCCTTTCATATTGTGAGAAAGTTTCTCATCAATTTCGTTTTGCAAAAAAAGGGATTAAGGGCTTGCGAATAATCAAAAGATAGATACCCCCTATCTTTATAATAGCCTAGATACATAATAGACACATAGGAGAGGTCAGATGTCACAATAAGTTTAGACCTTTCACCCTTCCGTCTGGCTAGGTTCCTTTCGAACTTTCCATACATCCGTCCAGACCCGTCTTATGAATTGTATAATTTAACCGTGCCGTCTTTTCATCCATTCTGCTTTTGTTCGAGGAGCAGACAAACCCGTTGCCACGGCATAAAGAAATAAAAAATTAATGGATGTCCGAACAATGGGGAGAAATTGTGATAGGTGAGAGTAATCTTTTACGACCAGTGACAATTCTTGTTCTTTTATTTTCCGCTAAGAAACCCCAATTGTTGAGGTTAAATAGGGTCAGTCCTATGGGACGATCTAATTTCAATTTTGAATTGTAAATGTTGGTGCAATGCCATTTCTTATTCTATTTATTTTGAAACAGTTTGCCAAATGAGAATGACCAGTGAAGGTGGATGTTAGTTAGAATTTTGTTTACTTAGTTTAATTCAATCTTTTTTGCTGTTTTTTTTTAAACTTGGTTAGGAAATTGTGTTGTTATTAAAGTGTAAGTGAAAACATAGTGCAATTTTAAGTGAAGGACGGCTAGACATTAGGTTACATCTATTTACAACTGTTCAGGTGAGTAATTTTCAAACCAATGTACCTTCATGCTTATAACATTTTGTCTAAGCTAGATGCTCAATTTCTTTTTAATTTGTTGTGTACTCCAGTAGGAGAGCTACCAACGAAAAGTTGTAGGTATTTTGAGATTGGCGCCACTTTCGTAGTTGTTTGGTAAACAAACAATTTAGCCAAAGTTTTCTCAAACACACTTTGTCGGTTTTATACCATTTTCTCATGGGTTAATTTTGATTGAAAAAATATTTATCGCATGTTAATTGCAAATATATCCAATGAGACGCTAAGACAGTCTGAAGTCAATAGAAAAGTCTTTTACTTACTTGTTTTTACACCTGTAAGTAATCAAAGCAGCATAAAAGGCATTTGGGCTTTCATGAATAAAATTTTAATAGCGTAATTAAAAAGCCCCAATTTAATTTCGATTCTAATTGGAATAACACTGATGACAGGACGTTCATAAATTAAGTTAATGGTAATTCATGGCGTACACGCGATTTTTTTGCGCGGGAAACTAAAATTGACTCAAAGATCAAGATGGAAATAGAGATACGGACTTATATAAATCTGTAGTGCCTCATGAGAATGCTCGAGTAATTTCGGCAAAGAATTTGTGAATTGCGCCGACAATTGTGCACCTGTTGATGCTGTTAGCTTTCTTCAGTTTTTCGTACATGTCAATGAAGCCATGAAGCTTACTTCTCTTTCTTTAGACGTTGGGCGTTTTTAATTTGTATGTAAGTTTAATAAGTAGTGCTGAGCAAGTGAAATAAAAAAAATGCTATTACCATGTAAACAGAACATAACTTTGAACCAGATAATGATTCTACGCTAGCTTGAAATTAAAAATAGAAACCGACTCCCCAAAACACTGAAAGGAACCAAATGCAACTTTTGACACGGCTCTAGAAGTCGGTGTCTGAAGGTCTGTTGTTTACTTTGCCATCGATTTCTAGAGCCACGTAAAAAAGTTTTATTTTGTCCCTTTCAGAGTTCTGAGAAATCAGTTTCTATATGTTGTAGAAAAGTTTTTATTTTATGCTTTTCAGTGTTTGGGTTCAAAACTACCTATAATATTTTAAAACCCACAGTGGCAGTCGGAAACTCAAAATGGTGGAAAGTCTTTATCAATATGAATTAAATATGCCTAAACACGAGGTAGTTTACATATTCAGTTGGCGAGTTCTCTCGACCTTCTTTGATCTCCATCATCAAGTCAGCTCCATTCCTTTACTGTTGCATAGTGCTATCAGGTATACACCTGAGTGTCAAGTTTTTACCCTATATAGGTATGCAACAATTTTCGAAAGTTGCCCTCGATTTCTCAGAATTTTCATCATCAGATCCTGAGCTGATTACTATGGGACCACCTCGGAACTATACCCTATCAAACAAAAAAGAATCATCAAATCGATGAAGAAATGGCGAAATTAAGAGCCTCCTGCTTTTTGGGAAGTCGGTTAAAATATGGAGATTTTTGTCGAATAAAATAAACACATTGAGCAGACTTGAACCGGTATCGCTCTAGCGCTTCCTACGAATACACGGAAATCAACACACTAATAGAAACATGGGTCTGCTAATACGTCATCATTACGTTTAATTGGCACCGCGCTAAAACGAACGCCTCCACTAAACACGAGTATTCTACATTTTCAAGAGGCCGGTCTTCGACGTACTCTAAACGCTAGAAAATTAGAAATGAGGAAATTAATATTGAATCACGATAGTGCATGTGTACGTGTTAGTGTTCGAATTACGTAACTATCATGACATCCATGGCAGCAACGTGAACTTGACTGCGTGCAATTGCTGCAGTGATGCTGCACTCAAGTAAAATCAAGAATTTAGGGCACCTACAAGGAGTCCTATAAAACAATCCATGTAAATAGGTAAGCAAGTTGCGAGAATTCAATAAGAACTCATTAAAGTTAAACATTATAAGGCTTAAAACGTGTTGCGAATTTTAAAAAGCGCGCGTCTCGTTTCCAGACAACATTATAAAATAGGCACACCAGGGCCAGACGTGTCTATAGTAAGAAAAAAAAACAATTTGTGGTCTATTGAATATGCGACGCGCCGCGCACTTTGCAAAGGTCGAAAACCTCCGCGACAATAGGCAAGAATCTTCCAACGATTTAATTGCGCTACGCAAGAATTTAAAACTAATATACCGTATAGTGCCTGGGTATAAGGTATAAATATAAGAATTCCAGCCAGTAAAACTGCTTACATACTCAGAACTTAGATATAGTGGCAACAAAATACAGAAACATAATAAAAATATTTGCGACGCAACGCGGCGACGATGATTACTCGTGCCGGCCGCGAAGACGCCCTTGAATTAACAAAAAAATAAACAAATAGCAATGACCTCGGCACACATGATAGACACGATTACTTACACTATTATTCAAACTGAGTCAGGTCAGATTAGGGCGGCTATTATAATTCGTAGTACTCGTTTTGTGAACACGTTATTATAAAATAGAACTAGAATCACCGGCTAGTTTAATTTGATAAGATGACGTCATCATCGTCTGGGCCCCCAATTTTGACGTCAGCTAGTACAGTGACCCACAAATCTACAGACACAATAAATTCAGCAACGTACGATGCGAAACCGCGCGGGGTCAATGAACTGTTGACGTATTTAAAATACGCACAAGTAGGTACCTTATCGCGAAATGTAGTACGCGGCAAGCGGAGCGAGCTTGCTGTGCTATGTGTTTGCAAAATGGTTATTTATAGATGTGAGTGTCCGTGACGGATGGTTCGTGCTATTTCTAAGGTCCCGAGAATTGGTGAGTAATAAACATTTTATGATGTAAGTATTCATTAAATTCCCATCAATGAAAATCAAAATGCAGTTTACTTACACAAGTTACAATCCTCCTTTGTATGTCCAAAAAGTTTTACATTCGATGACTGAATGATGTAATGTAGTTAGAACTGGCTGGCATTATTTCAAATAAACAAAAAAATGCACAAAAAAATAATGAAATCAGACATCAATTCCTGAACATTGTCAATTTTTAAAAATAGTGATGTACGCATCGTGCTTTACGGTTTTGTTAATAAAACATCGGTTTTTCAATATAATACTGGCATATTCAGATTTTTTCCCTCGGGATATTAATTAAAGTTATCAAGCAAGCAAAATCTTTTTCTCAAGACTTTAGCCAACACCGGAAACTCGGTGAGAGTTCGTTTTGCTGCTATACTTTTATCGCTATTGATATTAAGAAAATGTGAGAAAGGAAGTGTGTCTGTCGTGCTGCTACAAGACACACTACACCAGAGTTCTTTCTTTGTAAAGAAAGGAAGAGTCTGCATCAAGTGTTTATGCTATTTTCGACTTCATATAGACTTCCTTTAAGATCCATATTAGCAACAGAGGGCCGCATTGGAATTGGAACCTTGTCCGTTCAAAACGAGGCACCCGCAGTAGCCGCCCTACCTACCTACCCACATAATGCGACGGATACAGATCCGAGTTTCTTACTTACACATACACGTAAAGTACGAAGGCCAGTTTTAAATATGTGTATGTGTCGCGAATACATACGGCTTCGATGATCAGCAGGTGTAAGCGAACTAAAAGCGAGGGGTTATTGCGATTAACTCTTTTATCCCTTCGTTTCCATATCAAAGAGTAATGAACCTTGTTCTACTATTGGACAACGTCGATTAGTAACCGTGTGATTTTTCTATATTGAATAAAAGCGACACTGCATTAACTTTTCTAACTTTAGTCATAATAACTTACAACATTCCCTTAGTTTGAACAATGTTAACTTCCCAATAAATATTTTTATATGTCATTGTTTTTACTAATAATTAATAAGCACTCTGTTTATGACTAACTAGATTCCAACTAGATGGATATCTTAATTTTTAAGGTGATATCATAATTTTAAGGTGACCATGGTTTCTTTTGTTTTCTATTAAATCATATTTTTTTTATATTTGTTTTGACTTTAAAGTGGACTGCACATACAGACAACATCAAAGTAATTAACTAATTGTAACAACAAAGGCGAAACTGGCAGTGAATCGATTGCGAGTACCGAAGGTCAAAGGGTTTGCAAGTGTGCGTATGTATGCAAGTATGCAGGCGAGCTCGGTGCGGCGTCGCTGCTGCACGCCTGCACCGGCGGTTGCAACACCCTCCCCCCTTCATTCTCGGCTTCTCGCTCGTTGCCGTCTTGCCGCTAGCCTGTCTCACCTCGCGGCCGGCAGCCTTGCGCGACGCGCCGCGCTCTTTCACATTCAAAATTATTCGCAATCGCAACCATTGCAAAAACTCTCTGTGCAATAAAATACTTAATATTTCGATGCGTTCACAATTAGTTTTAAAACAGAGAGGTAGTTAAAAGTTAACAAAGAAATTAAGTGCCTTTTAAACTTTGAATGCACTCCTCGTTGCATGTCCCGCGCGCGTCGTTATGAGAACCCCGTACTGGCGGTCACGTTGACGTCGCGCCGCCATATCTGTCTCGGCCACCAACTAGCAAAATTAATAGGTAATTATTTTCGTGTACAGTGTTTTTGATTGATTTTGTCGTTCAGTGATTGTGTGTTAAAGTGTTTTCCATTTTCTGGCATCCTTTGTGGTGATTCTAACTGGATTCTTTTTGGAAATTGAGGCGCGCGCCGGCCGGTTCTTATCGGGTGCAATGCAGTTGCACTCTCAACTTATTGCAGTTTTGCATTCACCAAAGTTTCATGCGCGGAAAGTTTCTAGTGTTTATATTTCGCTCAAAGAGGATTGTAAATGTGTTCTAAAGTGATTATTCGTTAAAAGTGATATGTGAAGCGGTTTCTAAAGAGCTGTCACAGTTTGCTGTGTTATTTCGGTCATTGACCGCCGGAATTCGCATCTCCCTTTATACTGTGGTGTTGTTAGATTTTTTGACATAATTCCGATTTTCGTTTTTTAGGCTCAAAAATAGTGTCACTTCACTACAAGAATGCAATGACACACGCATTCGCTTTTTGAAATTTCACCTTCACCCGGATGGAATGAGGAGTGCACAATCCCATTGTTTCACAGTTTCATATGTTTGAACATCATTTGTTTTTTTGTTTTTCGGACGATTAGAGCGTTATCATTTTCTTCCAAAATTACAAAAATTACGAAATAAAGGTAAATATTATTCTTTTCCACAGTACATATTTTATAAATATTAAATATTTTTTATACAATATTAATTTGTTGGCATTGCTCACACGCGTGGCTCCCTTGAATCGCTGCTGGATGACATCATCTGTAGGCAAGCAATGAGGTATCCTCATTTCTAGTGAACTTAGTCATATAAAACTTGCTCTAAACTTTTGTAACATGCCCCAAAGTTGCAGCAGTTGAGTGTAGTGTGTGTAAAATGATGATGAATGTGCAGAATGGCGGAGGGCAATGGAGAAATACCCATTGAAGAGGTACCTGGGAAGGACTCCGATGTTGGCCGGACACCAGATTACCGCAAACTCATTGACTATGGCTTGGATCCTAAGGTGAGCATATAATTTTCAGTTCCTCAGTATATGTAGTTATATCAGTGTATATCCTGTACATTTAGTTCTTACCAAAAACCTAGGAATTGCAAAGTAAAAAAATTTGCCGGTGCACACTGTTTTATGCAAATTTCTAAGTCATTATATAGTATTTCTTAGTTATTCTGTGGTTTTAGAACTTTACATGAATTGCATTATCCATAATATTACAGAGCTTTATAGTCTAGAATGCTAGAGATGCGTTTGGGACATATTTGTATCTTGAGGCATATTGCCCGTCCCGGTGAAACTTCCATAGTTAGCCCTAACATTTATGAAAACGGTTTCAGCGGACTAACAATGCCATATTATACTGTATCAGAGTGTAAGAAAGGCCAGTAGCTGTTAACCCCAGAATTATCAGTGTTTTTTTTTAATACTAACTAGATACCATTTGGTATATTTCAAAATTTAGTCATCCCAGATTCTTATTAGAATCTCGTTGTGTTTTATTGTTAGTTTGTTTTTACATGATACCAATAAGAATTTAATGTTGATATGTATTATGCATATACAGCTATGTATTATGTGTCTGACTCATTCTATAAAAATTATTTATCACCTAGTTAAATAGTTACCATTATCTATGCACATAGTTCCTATCAATTTATTTTTTTCCAACATCTAGCTTATTTCTGGGTTTTTACCTACTAAAATTTATTAAACTACAATCAATGCATAATCAAAATATTAATAATAAAGCTAATAATGATCACTAGGTACTGATTTATTAATCTTATCTGTTGTATCAATCATCAGGCTTCATCAGATCTATTCCCAGATCCTATAAATATTATTTGCATGTTGCCAATCCTGTAAACTTCATGTTCAAAAGAAAAATTCTTTGGTTGGCAGTATTTATTTGCACTTTCTCTCTGATAATGCTGACCTCTGCCATTTATTATCTGGGCACCTGCAGTGCATGCATACAGGCTTGCATGCTTTTAAAAATTGTTGTTGCCACCCAGAATACTTTGTTATATGTATACATGTGTACATAAGTTGTTGACTGTATCTATGTAAGGCCATGCTTTTGCAAAATGTTTTCATTTTATATCCTATCAGAAACAGCTCTGCATTTAAATGTTTCCCCTTTTCAAATAGGATTTTTTAACTTTTAAGCATAGAATTACTCAAGTTTTCCAATTTTTATTCAGATTATTTAAACTCCAAAAGATACATTCAAATAAGATTCCAATAAGGTTTGCCAACTGAGTCCCTGACGAGTCATGCAGATGGGATACCTACACGACAAATTTATCATTCGGAAATCCATAAACGCATGAGGCCAGTGCACACTGGTATGCGCCGGGGCCGGGTGGCGGGGCGGGGGAGGCCCAGTAATTTTCCTCGTCACTGTCCTTTGTAACTTAAGTAATAAAATAATTTCGAAGAAACCACTTCGATGTGTCCATAAAGATAGCCCAGTAGGCATATACCTATAATTGTAACCACAAAGTAACGCTTCTTATCTTCGCATAAAATAGTTATTTAATTGCGTGAATTGCGATGGTCAGTGAATTGGCTCACATTGTCGTGGCGAAAGTCACGTGACTATTGTTATATTGAATAAACATATCTGCAAGTTTTATCGACTTAGGAACTCGTAAATTCTTAAAATAAAGTTTGCAGACCACCACGAATGCAAAATTTTCCCGCCTTTTGTGTTACCGCCCTTTAATAGAATAGTCCTACATAAAACATTTTGTATTTGTAGGGCTACCACCCCGCAACGACCACATACACCTATGGACAGATTGTCGGCTTTAAACCAACATAAAGAGCTTTTGTATATTTCACAAGATTCCATTGTTTAATTTGTTGGAACCACGTATTAAACTGATAATACTTAAAATGGAAGAGACAATGCTAAGCCTACCCACACTCCATGGCCTCCGTGCGAAACTTGTAATCTTTGATTTCTATATCGAGAAATTGTATTTAATGGTGAATATAATGTCGTTTCCAGGTAGCAGCCAAGCTCGACGACATTTATAAGACTGGAAAGCTAGCGCACGCCGAACTGGATGAACGTGCGTTAGATGCCTTAAAAGAATTTCCATCCGACGGTGCTTTAAGTGTTCTTGGACAATTTTTAGATTCAAATCTCGAGCATGTATCTAATAAAAGTGCTTATTTATGTGGAGTCATGAAGACCTATAGGTGAGTACTCACGTTGTATTATTTCGCTTGGCAACACGATCAAAATATTGGATGATTGCCAAACTGCCCGGTATATCTGGGTCACAATCTTGAAAAATTGATTTGACATATTATAGGCCGCGTTGCGGACAACCGTTGAATTTAAATCCCCGGCCCTCTGCCTCAGTAACTAGGAAATGATGCTGTTTTATGTACTGCACGGCCTTGTCTCGGAATGGCAATGCGAAAATCCGACTCAGAATTTAAAAATACCTTTTTTGCACAAAATCAAGCCTTGACACGGCCAATCACCGGTTAGGGAACCATTTAACATTATTGTTCCTGCAGTGTACCGAATTAAATATCTCGTGTCGATCTCTCGACCTTTGGGAGAAGAGGTCACTTCGATACCGCCCATTAAAATGCAATAAAAAAGATTGCCGCGTCTGAAATGCCCTCATAATGACACTAGTCAGAGAGCAGTGTTCCGCTAAGTTTAGCACTTCTAAGTAGCAAAATCGTGCCTCCGAGGCTGCCAATGCGAACTCGGCCGGTATTAACGTGTGAGCTCTGATTGGTAGTAGAGGCTTTTGAAATGACTTTAAACTACTTTAAAGCTGTTCCGTTAATAGGGTATAATTGTTTGCTATATGCATTGTGCAGCTATGTGCCACAACGCAGGGGTATTATGAGTTGAATTTGTACGGGGCAGAAAAATATAGAATGCGTTTTTTCTATAGTTATTTAAATCGTGAATCCGATCGCTGTTAACTCGCTAGTTAAGTTAGTTCTCAGTTTTGAGGGTTCGTAGTTAGATTAGTATAAAGCGCAAGTCCCCGGGAGTCGAGAATAAGATGAAGCGGTCGACGAAGCGAGAAAGTGAGTGGTTAATTGATACGTGATCCGGTGGTAGCGGCTGGAATGCTCGCTCCGTGACGGACTGACGGATCATTTTGCTTGTGTCCTCGTGTTTATTTGCGCCGCCCGTCGCAAGATTAGATTACGGATGGTCATTAGCCCCTGTGCAGTCGTGATGCAAAACCTGTTTGCGAGATTTAATAAAATGCTAATTGGAATTATCCTCAGTTGCCTTGTTATTGAAGGGTTTGTGTCCCAATTTTCCTTGAGAATCTTAATAGGCTATGATTACCGTATTAAACAGTAAATTGTGAAGCGCCCACCCTTATAGTTGGTACCTAAGTTTTCATTTAGGTTTTCGTAAGATGTTGCAGCGTGTTTTGGACTAGAGAGTCTGCAAAAAAAAGCTTTGATTCAGTTTCTAGGTTCGTGTCCTGAGTATTCCTGCCTCTTCATGAAAGGGTGAAAATATGCAGTAGGTTTTATTTTGAATAGAAACGATAAAGGCAACTATATCTACTCCATAATAAAAATTTAAATAAAAGGGACCCTTATAAATATCTGATTGTCTCAAAACTTGCTTTCAATTTCGTCCACAATATTGTCGATGTAAAACATCGTTCGTCTTACGTCAGGGTCGAACTGACGAAATCTCTGAATTAAGCATGGGATGCAGTGAAAACAAGATTTAAACTGCAGCTGCTTGCAACAAGTCGCATCAATGAAATCATGTCCCCTAGTTGGTTTTGTCTTTTTCGTCGGTCGTTTTTGTACCTTTTGACTGGTTAACCATAATATCTTTTATTCATTCTTCATTGCCATAAAACTACAATCCCGCAATTTTCTCCAGATCCGAAACACAACTAAGCGTTTGTTAAATGTTGATACAAAATAGTTTTTTCTTCTACAAAACAACAGAGAATTCTTAACTGAAATGTGAAGATTTTAATAGACTTGCTAAAACATGCCATAAAACTATTGAATACACATTTCTAAACTACAAAATCTTTTAATATGAAATGTCGCATTTTCGATGACACAAGTATAAAACTAACTTCGTGCAACTTAAACTTTCCTTAATCCACGAAAGACGACCATTACAGAGGAACTGATCAATGACATTCTAAATTTCAGACAGAAAAGCAGGGCGGGCGTGCAAGGTGCGCCCGCGTTGTCTTCCACTGTTCAGGTGAAGGGCCCTGACGAAGAGAAGATCAAACAAATATTGGCCCGGACCGGGTACACGTTAGATGTTACCACAGGTCAGTATACCACTAGCTAGACCTTTGACCACTAGATAACTAATGAAATGTAGGATAATATTGCTTAGCTGATAACGTGTTGAATCTATAAGTAGGTGTTATTAAATTAGTGTCGTTAAGTCAAATGTGTTTACATACATTCTCTCGCATACTTATTATTTTTCTCGTGACTGATTTTCGTGATGCTTTCGACACAGTTATTGTTCAGTTATACTTAAATTTTCATGATTACTCGCAGAAATTTTTACCGAATTGCTAATGGGTTAAAAGTAGCGTGAAGGTGGAAAGTCGAGATTTTTACGGTTTTAGTTTCCCATACGGGCACGTATTAGTTATGCGAATTAATTTGCGAATAAATGTATTTTTTTAATGTTCGTCGTAATGTTCTTCAGAAAATAAAAATATTATCAAAAATTGGAATGCATTTGCAATGCTCGTGCATTGTGTTTGTGAATAATACAGTTGTCAAGTTTGGCGCGCAACGCTCCGCGAAGGACATCGCACTTCATCAGTACTTTCATTAATACGTGGATAACTTGTTCCTTTGTGTTGATGACGCTACTTTAGCTTTAGCATTTACACATAAGGTTTAAAAAAAAATACACGTTATTATTATATTCTCAGACTTTAAGGGACAACAGTACCATATAAATTCGTTAAGAAAGTGTAATCTATGTCTTTTAGATTCCCTCCAATATTGTACAACATTGTAGGAGGCCTACGGATACAACCATGTACTTTTACTAGATTTCAATATATAAAGCAGGTACTGATTTTTGCATATGAGTATCTGATACGACCAATTGGATTTCCTTTGTGACGCATTGGAATTTGGAATCAATATTCTTATCAGATTGATGAATCAAAATTCCAATAAAAGATTGATATTAGGTATTAGTGTTATGAGAAAATCGTCTTATTTGAATCTGATTAGACTAATATTTTCCTTGCAAAACTACCGTCCAGAGTTATGCTAATATTAAATTAACGTGTCCGCCATTGTGCTCCGATGATATTATCAACGTACACATTGGTCTCTTGCACGTGCAGTGTGATCTAACTAATACCATTACCCGTTATGGACATGTTCCCTTAAGTGAACGCGGAAGTTTTGTATAGGTCGCCAGAGAGGTCCCTTCATCCAACTTCGATTTATTTGAATAGAACGTGAGAACATTTGGTTGACTTCGTGTTTGTGTGGGGCAGGTCAACGCAAGTATGGTGGGCCGCCGCCCGGGTGGGAGGGCGGTACGCCGGGCGCCGGCTGCGAGGTGTTCTGCGGGAAGATCCCCAAGGATATGTACGAGGACGAGCTCATCCCGCTGTTCGAGCGCTGCGGCACCATCTGGGACCTGCGCCTCATGATGGACCCCATGACGGGCACCAACCGCGGCTACGCCTTCGTGACGTTCACGACGCGCGAGGCCACGCAGCGAGCCGTGCAAGAGGTGAGTCCGCGCCCGCCGCCGCCGTGCCGCGGCTCTGCCACTCTCAGTGTTCGTCCGGGGGGGGGCTAATGCATGTCACCTCATACTGATGTATATTTTTGTTTCCATCATTTCGACAATCAAACTCCATTTTTCTTTTGATGTTGCTCCTGTCTGAACAGTATTAATGTACGCTTCGCGCGCTCAATGTTTAGCCTATTGAATGGTGAATGAAAATTACCCCTCCCTCGAACTTTAGTGTAAAATAAGCCGTAGAGTTGTTGAACAAACGTTTGCTACAAAGATTGGTGCCACCTGCGGCCCCTTGGCGCGGCGTCCCCGCAGCCTTGATGATCGCAAACATTTAGATAACCAGCGTGGCCCGCGGCGATAGTGCGGCACCTATCTTTGTGCGATACATGGATGTTATCGAGCACATCTGTACCAATAGCCAACATTACAGCACACTGTGTTATCGCAAAACTAAAACAATGGTGCAATTGTTCATTATCAGCCTATCACGATTGGTAACACAAAATTGTGTCAAAACTCTAAAGCTTTACTGAGGATGATTTTTTGATTGATTAAAATTGGTGTTATTAATTTGAAACAAAATTTATTCTAATTTGACGTCTACTTTCCAGGTGACTCGCCGAAATGTTTAAGTATATTCCCTTGAAAGATTAACAGTATCACAGCACTTAGTAGCCGCGCGTTTGGTCACTTCCCGCCGCCTCCCCCCGGCGGAACCATCACGTTCCTTCTGCGTCACTGCTCCTCACTGAATGTGTCACATACTGCTCTATAGCCGCAGCATCATGATGGTTCTCCCAGCGCACTGGAAGTGACCAAACCGCGGCCTCACTTGCAAGACTACTAGTAATCATCAGCCAGTAATTTTGCAAGGTCCCAATCATTTGCCTGTCGAATATGTTCACAGTCACACTTGGGAGATTTAGATTTAAGCTTCTTCTATCATTTAAAAAGCATGTCATTAATATCCCGCTCACGGCGGCCATTTGCACCCATTCGCACTAAATAGTTCCCTTGTGTAATGCTACACAGTAACATGATAATGTACCGGAGTTGTGCTTCGTGGCAAGCAGCCGCCGTCCAATTAATATGTATAATCACTGAATTTGTGTAAATGTGCAAACATAACACCTATAAACTGATCTAGCCTCGCTTGTCCTGAGATATCATCCCGTTCTTTACTGTTGCACCTCGTTCAATTTTAAGTTGCTTTAATTTTATTTTATTTTTTGTTACCATCACACGTACTCGCTTCTTTTATTTTCACTTCATCAAACGGTCCACTTACAGGGTTAACTTTGAATTGGCTTGGAAAAGTTCTCCAACTGAGAATGTAATATATCTCAGGCTCTCCTCTTTGCTCCGTACAACACTGTCGGCTTATCATCCAAATTCAGTTAACTCATTACGATTGGCTCTAACCGTCATCATCGCTCGCGCGTCGCTCGTCGCGCGTCGACGAGGCTAGCCTCGCAGGCCATGGCCCCAAGGGTCTGAATCGACGCCCTTTTTCAAAATTTTTCCCTTGTTATTTTTCCCACAGCTCGATAATCACGAAATAAAACCAGGGAAGACTCTGAGAATTAAGATTAGCGTACCGAATCTGCGACTTTTCGTCGGCAACATTCCCAAGTCTAAAGGCAAAGAGGAGATACTGGAAGAGTTTGGTAAATTAACAGGTAAAGTGTCACTCGAATGAATTAAGGAGTTTATAGAGTTGTCGGGTTGAGTGCGTGGGGCTTGGTGTGGACCGGCTCGGGCTCCCGCTTGCGTCCCGCTTGTCCCTGTCCTGCGCTCCCTCCCGCGATCTCCAGTCATACGGCCGCCAGCCGGGCAGGCAGCCAGCGCCCGGCCCCGGCCCAGGCTATTCTCCCTCGAATTGTTCTTGCAGCTGAATGATTATGAAATTCGAAAGGGGAAAAAGATTGGCGTAACAGTTTCCTTTAACAATCACCGGTTATTCGTGGGGAATATCCCTAAGAATCGAGATCGGGACGATTTGTTTGAGGAGTTTACTAGGCACGCACGTAAGTCCTTGTCGAATTCATAATAAGTGCTACTCGGTTGTTATCTAGAGCGGCCGCGGGGCACCGTGAGCGCGGGCAGGCGGGGCCCGGCGGGACTAGGGGCCCCGAGGGGCCCAGCCCCGGGGCCCGGCAGGCGCCTCACCGTGGCCCGCGGCCCGCGACCGTACCTTTTGATTGGCCTTTGCCTCGAGAATGCTCACTGGTCATGACTGGAGAACCTTGCTGTTGTTCTCTAGAATAGAATTCTTCAGTACCGTATATGTTCTCCTGGAATATCGTTTGATTTGCTTCATATTCTGTAGCGTTGAATGAGTGACTTTTGCGCGTCGGGCTCGAGGGAAGCTTTGTTCATACCGTTAGCGTGCCTGCGCCCCGCTTCCCGATCCTTATCCATGTTTTATGATTGCAGCTGGGCTCGTCGAAGTTATAATATATAGTTCGCCCGATGACAAGAAGAAAAATAGAGGATTTTGTTTTTTGGAATACGAGTCTCACAAAGCGGCGTCACTAGCTAAACGTAGACTGGGAACAGGTAGAATAAAGGTAAGTGTTTACTGCCGACTTGCATCATCACGCGTCATGTCATGTATCATCCCGAACAGAGTAATAGTGTAATGTTTGTTTCTAATTCGAGCAGGTATGGGGCTGTGATATAATAGTGGACTGGGCGGACCCCCAAGAGGAACCTGACGAGCAAACTATGAGCAAAGTAAGTTCACCTTTAACCCCCCACTTTACTCACCACACATTATTTTCTCAGTAAAAAATCTGTCGAATATTCTGAGCTACATCTAGAAGATTGATATATTTTTTAAGTCAGCATCCCCATTAAATACTTGTTTACCTTCAAAGTCAAAATACTGAAACATACCTATAATTTTAGGTGAAGGTACTGTACGCACGCAACCTGACGCAAGAGATAACGGAAGACGCGCTGAAGGAGGAGTTCGAGCGCTACGGCACGGTGGAACGCGTCAAGAAGATTAAGGACTACGCCTTCGTGCATTTTGAGGACCGGGACTGTGCAGTAAAGGTAAGGACATTCAAAATTGCAGTTTTTCTGCCTTGTTCCCCAATTTAGAACTTCATAAAGCAGCCCGCGGAATCTGGAAGCTGGTGATGGACACTATACTACCCGTGCCGATAAAGAATGGGATTAGAAATGGCGGCGCATCTATTCACTTCTCGCTCGCACATTATTTCCGTCCATACTCACACTCGTTGGTACCGACTGACAAAAAAAAAATAACGACTTTGATTATGCGTTCCCTTTAGTGATATTGATACGATAATTGCCGTATATATGGTGATTTAATGATGCTTGGTTTCGACTACCGTATAATTTATTTTAGTAGCCTAAGCCCAAGGAAGGCCTTGGGATTCAACCTATCTCCATATTCTCCATACCAAATTTCATCAAAATCGGTTCAGTGGTTTAGCCGTGAAAGCATTACAGACAGACAGAGAGACAGAGTTACTTACACATTTATAATATTAGTATGGATATTTGAGATTATTTAAAGTTATGAAGCGAAAATAGTTTATATCCATCCTTACCCTCTCCG
Source organism: Helicoverpa zea (assembly GCF_022581195.2). Lineage (NCBI taxonomy): Eukaryota > Metazoa > Arthropoda > Insecta > Lepidoptera > Noctuidae > Helicoverpa > Helicoverpa zea. Next base: position 2,020,968 of record NC_061462.1, read on the forward strand.
CGATTCAGGTAATGATTTTGTTGACTATTTGTGTACCTACGTAATGTAGTCTCAAAACGATCACAAATTTAACTAACATAAGCTTTATTTTAATTCATGAAATAACGAAACACTTTCAACGGTAACGATATTTTTTAACGTTATTCAGTTTAGTTAAATTTATTGTTATTGCATTTGTATGCTGACGCTCCCAGCTCAATGAGCCGCCATTTCTAATCCCATTCTTTATCGGCACGGGTTGTACTAAGCTTGTGCACTATATTATGTTCTTTGCAGCTGGCTAGCGGCTGCTTTCTTTTATTGTTGTTTGAAATTTTGCACCATCTATTTAGCACCTATTAGAACTACGTCGAGCATCTGCATAAGCAGTATTCTTAACATAAAAATTTTGCAAATGAGACTATTGCCATCTACTGCTGAACGTAGGCTTTCTCTTATAAGCGTCAACCGCGTCTTGGGCAGCCCGTATCCATCCACAGCCCCTCATCAAATCATCAGTTCACTATGCAGTATGCAGCGACCTGCATTTATAGCACTTATAACCATCCTTATCGGAAGACTTCATTTAGTGATAATATTTAATATTAGCTATTTTCCCGCAGTTTCGTCCCGATGTAACTTTTTCTGTACCCGAACAAAATATAGCCTACATTACTCGGGGGCTAGCTTTGAAATAACTTTTCAAATCGTTTCAGTAGTTTCGAAGCCTTTACAAATAAAATGTTTTTTCTTTATTTGAAAAGTTTTGAACTGTTGATCATCAGTTTCCTACACAACTGTCTTATAATTCCAGGCAATGCAAGAGCTAGACGGCAAGGAGATGGGCGGCGCGCGGCTGGAGGTGTCGCTGGCCAAGCCGCCGTCCGACAAGAAGAAGAAGGAGGAGATCCTGCGAGCCCGCGAGCGCCGCATGATGCAGATGATCCACGGCCGCGGCGGGTAAGTGCACTGACACGCTGTACTGCTGTCTGAGGGGCTCTCGAACAAACGATAGGGCTGATAGGACTTTGCCAGAAATATTTTGGTAAATAGTTATAGTTTCGTATTTTTTCTATAATTTCCTAGGAATTTGTGTAGAGGGCGCTAGTAGTTAATTTCAGACACAGAATTTTATTTTCTCTTAAAAATGAGCGTTGTATAGGTTTTTTGGATTCTGGCTAGTGTGCTATCCTTGTTTCCTTTAGCAGCAAAAACAGATTTTTGCATATCGCCTTATTTATTTTTTTGCATTTAGTATCTTTAAGTTAAGCCAATAGTTATTTTATTTTGTTCGATTGCTCCTCGTTTATAATTGTTGAATATTATCGTGCTATAATATCCCCGACTTACATTTATTTGCTCAGAATGCCTCCCATTTTGAGATCGATACTAAACGTTACGTGAACCTAATTAAATATTGCTTTAATTGCAAAGTTAGTCTCTCTGATGCCTCAGTAAACCATCAAATACGTGATTGATGGACGTAATCAATTATATTCCAAAATAATCATGACAAAAGCCCTGTCGTCAACATTTAAATCCGTTATAGTATTTTATCTTGATCATTTTCTGGAATTGAAAGAAGTAAAATGTTATTATTCTCTTTGCGAAGAATTGTATTTTGTTCGTATTGATGTTTATGTAACACTTGCCAATTTCCCGCGATTTCACCCGTGTTCCGTGGGAACTACTCCCCGTACCGGGATCAAATGTAACCTATGTTACTCGGGAAGAGTGTAGGATCCCAACAGTGAAAGATTTTTTTAAATCGGTTCAGTGGTTTCGGAGCCTTTATTGCACAAACAAACAAAAAGGTATCCTCTTTATTATATTAATACATTTAGATAACGCTCCTGATATTTTTCTTGTAGCAAGACGAATGGAATAAAAGCTGACAGGTATTTGTGAGTTTCCACACGATGCTTGATCGAGTTCCAGTTGAGAGTCAATTGGATATCGCATATAATATTATCCAGATATTATTCAAATCAAATACTTCTATTTTCAGGCTTCATTGGCCCATACATATATACCTTAAAGACTAACATACATATTATATTATACAAAATTGTTAGTATATTATATATAAAAACTTTATACTATGTTAGTATCACTTCACTAAATAATTATTAATAGCCATCTGAATATGGCATGTGTGGAAACGTCTTCGGGCCAAGATTGAGAGTTTACCGGGGCTAGGTAGGCACGTTCACGATGTATGTAACGTCGGGATGTTAACTGTCAGATTCGATTGGTGCAGCTGCTCGCCGGTGCTGCGCGGCCGGACCCCGCAGCCGCAGCCGCGCCCGCCCCAGGCGCGCGGCGACTACGGTCAGTATGCTCACACAACACACGCGACACACACGCACACACACCACACATATACACGTCGCCCCGAATAACTTCACACACCGAAGCTAGAACATCCCCTGCGCAGTAGACGGGTTTTAATTCTGCTTAGGGACCATTTTTCATTCAGTCATCAGTTAACCTCTATCTGAGGTTTAAATATGGCGTATTGACATATTTTTAAAGCTAAAAGCTGTCAAAACATTCTTCGGATATAAGTTATCTGGCGATGGAAAAATAGGTTCTCAAAAGAATATTCGTCGCAAAAATTTACGTTAAAGTGAAGGAGATAGAATGATGTAGTGAGTAATCCTTAAAATTGAGTGGCATTCCAGTATTTGGTCGTTAGTTTCTTAAACATTCTACTGTTCAGCCGAACGCCTAACTTCAGGCTTGTCAAGTTATTTGGGACGTATTGACGACACGCACACGCGCGCGGTACACGTCCACCCGGATTGTGGCGGGGACGCTCTGTTTTCTCGTCAAGGATTTTTTTTTATTTTATAGTCTAGAAATGTCAATTGTAGTTTTGAACAGTTCTAAATGGGTCAAGTTATAACCGAGCCTCCAGCGCACCAGAAAACAGTACAACGTGACAGCACACTAGAGATAGGTGAAGGGAACTAGATACTCACCGTAACTACAATCATATGATGGCCATTGATATATTGATATACAAACCAGTCGGCATAGACGATCTCCCTCCGCCTAGCTCCCATCCCTCACACGAACAGAGATGTGAACACGGTGTGGTCTCCACGCGCACACTCGCACAATCCGCTACTGTCCCTTACTAACAAAATGGCCGCTACTATACACTCACCACCGGGACTTCCCGCCATATTGCCAAACAGTTCATACATTGCTAGCCTAATATCTACGCGATGGGAACCTTCTGTAGTGTATCGTTAAGGCCTCAGTACATGTTTCATTAACGCTACTACCTAGGCTAGTATTAATGACAGCTAGGAATAGGTTCGATGCATGGTTTCGGAAAACTCTGATCTATTAAAGATAGTCGAGGGCTACACAATATGGTCCATCTTAAATTGTAATAACAATATTAACAGAGAGTGCATGATCAGTTCTGAGTCATTGTGAGTGTCGAGTGACACGTAGGCAGGTTCCGGTGATGGGTTGTCACAGTCACCATACAATCATCATCTAAATTGAAATGCTCATAAACAATTTTATTCATCAGACAATGGACATGAACAGTTAGACATATGAGGATGCATGTTGTTCCGTGTGTCGATATGAAGAGCTTCAGTCGGTCCGTACCGCGGTGTGTGATCGCTGAGGAGCAGAGGTGTTGGATTAACCCGTGTGCTGTACCATACCATACCTGTACTGTACCCCGTGTAAAGTGACGACAGCATGTGTAACTTGTAATCTTTTCCCGGTACGAGTGTCGTGGAGGCTCGCTAACCGCCAGCCGACATCGGTAGCTTGTAAGTTAGAGTTAGTTTAGCTTAGCCTCTAAAAGGCCTGTGTTGTGTGTTTATAGATTATGATTACGACTATTACGGGTACGGTGATTACCGAGGTGGCTACAATGAGCCATTTTACCGGTACGATGAGTTCTATTTTGATTACGCGGGGCCACCGCAACCGTCCGCCGTCCGCCAGCCTCCCAACAGACCGCAACCGGTGGGTCCCACACACACTCACTAATGTATCACTCTTATTTACTAGTCACTAGTCGCTGTACTCATTATTGTTCTATCGATTTTGATTTGCCAAATTTTTATCATCTACTGTTTTTATTTTTTGTTTAATCCCATCCTCGAACGGAGTTAGTGACTCGGTAAAGACGGTAGTGTGTAGGCCTGACGGTGGTGATTGCACTGGGCGGGCGGGGCCTCCGACTTGTCACTGATTGCCGGGAAAAGTGTTAGTGGGCGCGGGGTGGCCGTCGGCCGATCTCACCATCAGGTCTATATGGCTGCGGCCACTCCGACTAACATGCCCGTCTCTCATCTGTACCTGTTGTTTTCAGTTGCCATTTCACATTTGCACCGCTTAACGTCATTCCGCCGCGCTTGTCACCCCCATGTAGAGCTTCGCTTCGCTTGCCACTAACCGATAACACGGCCGAGCTTTGCCACCCGCTCACATCCCGTAGGCGAGGAACGTAGCGTGCCCCGAAGCTTTGGAACGCCCGAGTAATGTTGTATAATTTCTCGTTGTTGTAACGAGGTAGAGAATATGTTGAGAAGACTTACTGACCCGCTTGGTAAATGCCTCACTCAGGACGACGAGCTCGGGCTCGGGCCCAACTCGCTTTACTACGATCTAACCGGAGGCATTCAGGTACCGCCACTTTATTCCAAATTATATTCATGTTTAGTGGATGTCGTGTCGCTCTTAGTGATTATTGTTTAGATGAGCCGACACTAGTTTATTCAGTAGCATTTATTTCTTTACTATATACAAGTATTAATTGTCGAGTAGGCAAAGTAAATAGTAATATTCGTTTCCCTATCCTAGAATGTATTTATTAAATTCATGTTGGATGATTCGTTGACTTAGAAAGCTTCAGTAGGTACCTGATTGTTTCACTGATTTACTTGTATAACGACATTCTGTTGATCAATTTGGTATTGTGTGGCGTTCCACGGTAAAAGTGTTCTTTTTGTAACAATGCTTGTGACGTTGGCACTAACCATGATTTATGTGAGCTCATCACAGGTACTTTTATCTCGAAAGCCACAATATTTTGATAATTTAATGAACTTGCGGACGTTGCTCAAACAGGTAGCTAGTAATATAAATTCGATGTAATTTGTAAAATGGTTTGAGCAGCGATTGCAAGTTGTGTATCTATTACATATATCTAGTGTAATATTTATTTTGTATGTTGACAGTTACATTGTATTGCGATAGCGAAATACTTTGCAGCATGATAGTAATTTATTTTAATGGTTATTTCAACTATAACGAATCCTATAAGATTGTCCCTATTTTATTTAATATGATCTGGAGTACCTAAACACAATCTTTTCTAAGTGTTATGGTTGGAATAATCGTATCTGTTTATATTTTTGTTTTTTTTTTGACCGAGTTCTGTAATTTAAGTGAATGTGTTTACAATGAAAACCTGAGTACATCGGATGTAAACTAGATTTTCCAATTATTAGTTTACTTGAATATTATGCATGCTAGTATTAGATTAGTTTATCTACAGCCAACAACATTTCTGATGTGCTCAGGCTTTCATCGAAGCTGAAATTTAACCAAACTCAAAAAAGCATTAAATACAAAGAAACAGAAATCGGTCGCTTTTTGTAATCTTTCTCACGTTGGCACTCTCGTCCCCCAATGTACCTTGGAAGATGCTTTACAATACTTTGACATGCTCCCCGTTGACATACCTCGACGTATAAAGTCCTGGGGTCCAGTAAGACAGTAAGTGGGAGTATGTCGGGTATCGTAGGGCGTGGGACTGGGTCGGGGTTGTGCGTGCGATCGCTGAGTGTGTGGGTGCGCAGGCTGGGTCATGTGGGACGGGCGGGCGATGGGCGCGGCGCGCGGCGGCGGCGCCGGCCCCCGCGGCTGGGGCCCGTGGTGGTGCGCGCCGCGTCGCGCGTGGCCGCCGCACGCCCAGCGCCATGCGTGGCAATCCCCGCGCCAAGCCAAGTTTACCAGGTCAGTGCCACGTACATATACTACACTTTCATCTCTGAACTGTTTACCCTCACGGATATAGTACTTTACAGAATGATCTTTTCTGAATTTAATTAATACACAGTATCCTATGACAAGGTACACATCGCACACAGTTCTCCAAAACCTCTTTTCACACCCTCTTCTACTTGAATCCTCATTCCATCCATAAACCTTAAACATAATATCCTTTTCTACTGCAAAATTCTAAATTACGAATGAATGACAATTGGACTCTCTCTCGGTCGACCTCGTTGCCCTTGCCCGACAAATAATATCCTGAAACCTTTTCCTTTTATTTCAGCATGTTTGATGGTTTGCGTGTAAATCTGGATTTCGATACATTCTATATCGGTAACTATCCACTCCTATATCGGTCCTTGCTAGTCCCAGGGCTACCACAAACTTGACCAAAATTGTAGAGCTCGATCGAGTGACGAGTCCATTGTTTCCTTTCGAAGTTTGTGGAAGACCTTTACGTTCCTATTTATTATAGGCTTTTTAGCCTGAATGGTGGGCGCTGATGTTCCATCCGAATGATACCTCTAGTTCCTTAACTATTCCAAATTCGTTTTCTTTTCCTTGACTTCTCCTGTGCTATCTAGAGATTATAGTAGTTCCGCATGTTGTCTTCTAGTCAGTTGATGATTCTGGAGATAGGATCTTTGGCGAAGGTACTAATGCGCGGTGTTCTGTGCCGTAGGTAAACGTAAACACGACGGGGGCCACCAGAACGTCGGGGGGGAGTGCAAGCGGCGGGTGGGCGCGGGCGGGTGCGGCGCGGGCGCGGGCTGGGGCGGCGGCGCGCTGGCGCAGCAGCCGCTGGCCAGCTAGCGCGGGGCGCGGGGCGGGCGCGGGACGGGGCGGGCGGCGCGGCCGGCCGGCCCCCGCATTGGAGGCACTACAAGCTGCGCGGGGGAGCGACTCGGCCGCTGCGTACGCGCGCTCGCGGCCCGCGGATACGTTCACGTCCGGTCCTCGCTGCGTGCCGAGAGGATCGCTCTACTTTTTTCTATATATGTGTTTTTTTATTTGATTTTCGAGTTTTCGATTTTGTATCGCATCGATCCGAAAAAATCTTAAAGTAGGACGTTATGAAATGTTTCGATTGTAAGTTTCCCGTTATGCTTATGTTTTTCACTGTCGTATTAGCCGTATATATATTTAATATATACTTTATTTGAGGGGAGCGCGCGGCCGCGGTTGCCTGTTTGCGACCGTGCGCTCGGGTCGCGGACCCGTCGACTGTCTGTTTTTTTTTAATACATGTTATTCGATATATTTTATTCCTGTGAACGCATTTTGCGATGTGATGTGTATTTTAGCAGTAATTATTATATTGTAAGGAGTTTGACTGTTGTTTTTTGACATACTTACAACTTAGGATACTTCAATCGACGACTAGCGATTACGGCTAAAATAAAACCACCCCCTGTACTCGAACATTTCCCGACTGTGTTCCTGCTTTAGTTTTTTTGCTTTATTTTTATTACATATTTCCCTTAAAATACATTAGTGTGAGGCAGTAGTATTGTAAAGTTCAGGATTTCTGTAATGTTTATTATTGCTGTACTAAACTTTTTTTGTATTCGACCACATAGCATGTCCATACTGTTAGAACTCGACTTGTATCAATCTTGTATCAGTTTAATATGTGGAATAAATTTGCAAAACTGTGTTTGCCTTATTATGTGCTTGTTTTCTTTTAACACTTACCTCTTCACAGTAGGTGCCTATTATCGCCAACACAACATAGAATACACACGCGTCTTGGACGCATACGTTAGAATGGGGGAATAAACAAATATACGCAGTCCCTTCCGTTTCACACAACTTCGTTGGTATTACTGTTTGTTATATAGCGGGGCATAGGTAAATGCGCTGCGCATACGCATTGAAAGCACATCAGTGCTGGATAAATTCAAGTGTATTCTTCATCACCACTAAGTACACGAAAGGGCTTTGCTGTAAATGTGATTAATGAAACAAAGAGTACGTTAAAGTCGTGTAATCAACTATTTAGTGGTGCGTGTGTCGCCGTTGCGGCGTGGGCGCGTCGTCATACGGTGTCGGGAGGCGCGGGCGGCGCGGCCAGGCGCGCGGCGGGGGCCCGGCGCGCCAGCGGCGGCGGGCGCGGCGGAGGCGGCGGCCTGCGGACCCGCGCGGCCCGGGCCCTGCGCGCGCGTCGGGCCCACCACGCGCCCAGGGCCACCGCACCGCCGCCGCCGCCGCATACGGCCCACCACCACCCCAAGTTCCCGGAACCGCCTGTCACTGCGCTCTCGCCGCCTACGAATACGTCACGCCTACAACCTCGTCCAAACTAAGTGGATCGACTCCTCCAACAACTTTTTCTCGTTAGATCTTTGATGCATGTCTTGTGGATGTAGGAAGAGAAGTCAGATCGTAAAATTGGTAGTTTGTGGGAAAATATTGAAGTCAACCTACCTTATTTCAAGGTTTACAGATTGTAGCACTAGCAATTCTGTTTCCTGTGAGGGCTTCTAAAATCGGGCACTTAAAATATGTACTTAGGTACGATTTATGAGCTCCCGTATGGATTTTGGAGTTAGATATCACAACTTTATACGTTACTTTACAAAGTACCTATAACGCATTTTCTTCAAAGCATTTGCAGTGTGCGTTACCCAGGCCAGATGTTGTCGAAAATAGTCATTTTAATCTTATAGATAATTAGTTGTGCGGCTTCTATAATGGTTGCGCACATTTTTAAATTTGTTGCGCTTATAGTTTTTTAATTATTTCACAAAAACATTTCCTGCGGGCGTAACGTTACCCCAGCGAGACCTTTTTCTTTCTAATGGGAATATTTAAATAAATATTACCTATAAAATTAGTTGTCTAGATAAAGTAAATGTTGTGCCATATTTTGTATTTGTTCTTTCTTCGGTTGCGAAGTTATTCGAGATTTTGCTGGGGTAACGTTTTTGGTTTTGCTAGATCTCTGAAATGGTTAAGCGGATTCTTATCATATTTTGTACATGACTTCCTAGGACTTAGTTTAAATTTGTTCGGCAATAATAAAACCAAAATAATGCATATCTTAAAGGTTATTTCATTAAATGAAAAAACATTTCAATTGGTCCCAGCACTCTCAATAAGAAGTCTAAAGACTTACTTTAACGGTGTCGTTCTGCGTTTTCGCTTTTTCGTAACCCCCTAAACTTGGTCGGGTTACCACGGTCATTCACTTCCTAATGAGTTTAATCGTATTATCTCATTAATTATCCAATGTACTGAGCTGAAATTTTACTGATTCAGTTCATATATCCAATCCAGTGGCCAAATAACACCGCGCGCATCAAGACCGTGCTCGTGAAGAACTGAATATCATCATAACTTGTTAAATACTTACAGGATGCTAATGAAACTTCACATACATTTGAAGGCAGTTACAGGCTTTAAAATAACGTTTAAAGTAAGTCTTTAGACTTCTTATTGAGAGTGCTGGGACCAATTGAAATGTTTTTTCATTTAATGAAATAACCTTTAAGATATGCATTATTTTGGTTTTATTATTGCCGAACAAATTTAAACTAAGTCCTAGGAAGTCATGTACAAAATATGATAAGAATCCGCTTAACCATTTCAGAGATCTAGCAAAACCAAAAACGTTACCCCAGCAAAATCTCGAATAACTTCGCAACCGAAGAAAGAACAAATACAAAATATGGCACAACATTTACTTTATCTAGACAACTAATTTTATAGGTAATATTTATTTAAATATTCCCATTAGAAAGAAAATGGTCTGGCTGGGGTAACGTTACGCCCGCAGGAAATGTTTTTGTGAAATAATTAAAAAACTATAAGCGCAACAAATTTAAAAATGTGCGCAACAATTACAGAAGCCGCACAACTAATTATCTATAAGATTAAAATGACCATTTTCGACAACATCTGGCCTGGGTAACTCACACGCATTTGCATTATTCGAATGGCACAATTTTACCTCACTAGTAGTAATTTTACCTGTTTGTCCTGTTTAATTAATTTGGAAGGCAGATCTTCGTTCATTCTTTGGTTCTGAATTTTATTTTGCAGCATTATGCTTCTGCTTTTTGTTTTTGACCAATAAAAAATATGCCTATAGGTATCCTGAGTTGTAGGAAGTAATTAAACGATCTGGCTTCAACTGACACTGAGTGGAGTCGACCTCTCGGTCTTTATAGACACTTAGGTAGGGAAAGCTTTACGATATTCAAAGTTTTTTTTTATTTTTAGATTTCCAGTTATTGGGAATTCGATTGAATGTCTCTTATTTTTTCCATATCATGGTGTCATCTAGATAGATGAATATCAGCAACATCTTTGAATATTGTAAAGCTTTATTTCTTTTTATTTAAGTTTTATTTGTTATGTTTATGTGTTGGTTTAGGTAGACATTTTACAACATGCAAACATATACGGTTTATAGAAAATATTAGAAAAGTAAAAAGTCAGAAGGGAAGCAGAGACTGATGTGTGGTGAAGCGATCTTGGATGTAATTAATGGTCTTTTAAAAAGTTCGCATTTTCTTGTTTAGGTAAAGTAAACCACGTATTGGAAAAATTTACGCGCGACAGAGGAATAAAATTGGTCCTTTCGCGACAAGGAATAATGAAAGGTTTATTTGTTGAACTTTTCTGTAAATAAGAATACTTAGAAGACTTTCTAATAGGCAAATTAATTAAGTAAATAAAAAGACAATTAAATCATCCAGGATCAAGATAGCACATGACAAAGCGACGCGACGAAAAGCTGAAGAGATGCTCTGCATTCTACAAAAGTTACCCAAATTCGTGTTTAGAAAATCCGCAACAGAAACAACATAATTCGACCACATAGGCTTAGACAAAAAATATATACCGATTACCTTTACCGATTACTGCAAATAAATGTAGATATATTTTCCAATTCTGCACCTAAGTACTGCAAAGAGCTTTTTCCTTTGCAGTGGAAAGAATTGCGTAACCCAGTTGGAAACGGACAGCAAGGTTTATTTTTGATGCATGAAACTGGTTCCATACTGTGTCTCAGTTAATTCTTGAAGTTAACTTTTTTCCAAGAAATGACTATGCTAAAAGACACTGGCTGGTCTTGAAAAGAACGGTTAACGCAACTGTCTGTTTCCCTCTAAGCTGAAGCGGTAATGACGATGGATATAGAAGGAAGTCAGGAAATAGGAGCGGCTTGGCGTGAGGGCTCGGGTGTTGTTTAGACTCACGTGCGCAGCGCCCGGTCAGTGCGGGGCGGCGAGCACAAGCGACAGCGCGACCAGAGCGGCGCGCGCCGCCAGCCGCCCCGGCGCCGCGCCGCCTGCGCACACCGCGCCGTCAGACCAGCGGGGCCCCTCGCGCTCTCTGGTGGAACACGAGACCCGCGCCCTATCCTCCGCGACTCGAAACTTCACTACAACTACCGAGAGACTAAAACTACTCAGAGAATCGACGGTCGTACTCCACCAGAAAGCGCTCTGTCAAAAACAGTTGTCGAGGGCCCCATAGTGCGATGACTCAATGCAAGCTTTGTCCCATTGGAGTGACTACTTTATCAATTGCAACAATTTATCAATACGCAAACGATCAAAAACATATAACAAAAATTTAGACTTAGGACAGATCAGAGATGCAACTCTCCTGAGTCATCACAGTATTTGAAGAAAGTAAAATAATAATAGAGTATTTAAATGGAGTAGAAGTTATGGATGCAAGAATGAGTTAACGTGAAAAACATTTAAGTAGTTAGATTTAAATTATACTAAGGGGAGCCTTGGTATATAAATGAAAAAGTCTGTAATCTTTGCAACATATTCAATATATTCTGCTAATTCACCAACAATTATATGATTTATCGTTTGAATGTGTCTAAACACCTAGAGCCCTAGAGTACATGTAACAACATCCTTAGAGACAAAGATTGCATTGAACCATCAGTATACTGAGAAAGTACAGTGAACATAACATTATTGTTATTTGTTTAGAGTTATTAGTTAACAGTGCTACAGTGTTTAGAATACAATATTTTACAACGATTTAGAAGATAAAAGCAGGAGTAAGCAGCGAATGTACGACAAGCCTCGTGTGGCGACGAAGCAGGCTCGATATCTAGCAAACCAAATGGACTCGTCACTTTACTAACGAGTAGAATATCTCGGTGGGTCCAAATAGATTTTCAAACAAACAATCTGTTCAACAAGTTTTACATTTATTCCTTTTCACGCGGCTCAAAGGACCAGTCGCGTTTCTGTTCAGTAGGTAGTCCTAATTCGTTCAGAGTTTTGTTTCAGCAGAGATTTTTGTTACTAGAATTTGTTTGTTTGATTTACCTAGTTCTAATGTTATTTATTCGCAAGGCTGTCATTGTGAATAGATTGTGACTGCCTCTTCCTTGAAATTACAGATCCTCTCGAGACATTTTACACGATATTCTTCATTATTTTATTCCCGTGAATTTTGCAAATAATTAAAGCACATTGATAAGTTTATAATAATTAATGGTCCATATACTGCTTACTCCATAAGTATTCTCAACAAGCTACATTATCATAGTTATAATTTATATTATATAGACTTGATTAATTTATAACCCCTATAATGCAACGACAAAATGCAACGGTGTAAATACATTTATCAAGTGGAAATGCAAAGTGCGGTAAAGTGCCAATCGTAATATACAGTGTCTTCAAAATCAATTAAAAATTTGGAAAAAGTTTTAGCTTATTCGATTTAGACTTAGTCGTAATTAAACATAACGAAGTATGTTAACACCTAAAAGAGAAAGTCATTAGATATGTAGGAGACGAAGAGCGTATGTGTGACATACGAGTGTCGTTAGAGGTCCGGGGAGTGGGGGCTGCGGTAGAAGCGGTGCATACTAACAGTGCGTGGGCTTGGTGTCGGGCATGAGCGCGCAGTGCTGCAGGCCCGAGCAGGGCGCGGCGGGCGGCAGGCAGGCGCCGCCGCAGTCCAGCGCGCCGCCCGCGCAGGCGCCGGCCTCGGGCACCGTCACCTCCGTCCACACGGCGCGCCACCCCATCGCGCCCACCGCCTTATCCGCTATTATGAACCTGCCCAACCGAACACAGTGCCAACACTCAGACATACTTTAAGTGTGTCGAGTTCAGACCCCCGTCTCATAGCTCATTTCGTAACAAGTAGATCTACCACGTCAGATTTTTTTATTATTACAAAGTTAGTTATTGTTGCTACATTTGTGAGACACGCTAGAGAGTCTACTAAATCAAAAAATAAGTGACTTACGACAGCCGTATCGAGTTGGATGAGGAGAGGTACTGCCAGCGGTCGGCAGGCGCCTTCTCTCCGCACAGCTCGAGCGGCGGGCCCGGGCTCTCGTACCACAGCCTGAGAACTGCCGCTGGACATCCGCGCTCTGGAAGGCACAATCATAATTTTATTGGAAACAATCTGCAGGTGACTTGGTACAAGGTAAAACTGTAGTTTTTTTGTTAGCGTCCTGATCTTAATAAAGACCTACTAGGAAACTGCGGGAAGACAGTTTTGTAGCATTTTTGAGTATTTGAAGACAAGTTAATGGCCATCAAAATACACAGATCCCATAAAATATCCGAGTTACCACTTACCAGTAAGATGTCCTTCGACAGCGAAATATTCAAAATTGAGCAAGAGTCTCTTCCCGGGGCGCGCCGTGACGAACCAGTTGCAGACCCTGGAGGCGGGGCCGTTCTTGGGCTGCTCGTAGTTCTGCGGGAAGTTCGGGGACGTGATGACGCCCCACTCCGCGCCAGACATGTTGCCGCCGCAGTCGCCGAATATCGACTTCGCTGGCTGATAGTAGAACACAGGAATATCATTTTGTTTCTAGAATTTACGGGTAAGCTTTTATGGTACGGATATATTTTATGTCACAGTTTCTGGGGATCTAACGATTAGGTGTATTTTTGGATACTTACTGTTTTTCAACTAGTGGAACCATTTATGTAGACGACTTGATATTGTACTTTTTATTCGAAAAATCACAGAATAGATAGATCAATGTCTACCTTTCCACTTACCTCAAATATATATCTGGCTTTAAATCCAGAGGCGACGGCTTCAGCATCAGTGTGCAGCGCAATGACCAGCCCAGTGGCGCCGCGGGGTGAGTGCATGGGCCCTGGTGTGGCCAGCCCACACCAGCGCCCTAATGGTACCCGTGTACCTTCGCGACCAACCCACCACGCTTCCACCCAGTCTTCACTGCATGTGGCGCCACTGTGAAAGTGAGTCCATATGGCATATCATTCAAAGGTTTTTGGGCTTTGGCAAACAAAATCACTCTCTCCGAAACTTATATATTATTGTTAAACAATGGTTGTGGATCATAATCGTGTTTTTGTGGTGCTAATGTAAGCTACTAACGTGTATTTGAGAGCTTGCCATCTCATACAAAAAATAGACTCCATCCGACTTAGCTTACCTGTAGACGCCCGCAGTAGCATTCCAGGCATCAGCCCTCACTTTGAAGTGGTCGAACACCACGGTGACTTGCTCGCTAGGGGTGGCAGCCAGCGTGTAAGTGCAGTTGGTGTGCGAGGGGTAGTTGGAGGGGTAGCGGGGGGAGTTGAACTCGCCGCGTTTCTTTGCCTCACTCCGATACGTGAACGCACACTCGCCGCCCGGCGCCGCCGTGCCTGGTACTCGATATTCTGGGAAAATGAATAAGTGGTCCCTCGTCAGTACAGACATTTTATCATATTTACATATTATAAAACAAGACGCGTCTACTTGCGAGACACTCAAAATCTATTGAACGGTTTTCACCAATAGGTAAAGGGATTTTGGGGAGAAGTTTAAGTGTATAATTTGTACCAGTGCAAATCCGGGGCGCGTTGTTAACAGCAGAATAAACCAAAGGCAGCTCCAATTGTAGCAAAGATTTTACGACTTGATCCGTTTGGTCATAATATTGAGGCACAAAGAATGTAACTCACCAGTCTCGAAAGTATACTTGGCTTTGAACCCCCTGCCCTGTAGTTCCCCTGAGCTGAAGACCATCACAAGGCGGGGTCCGTCGGACAGGAGTGGCGGGGGGAATGGGGGATTGCCACTGGCCCCCTCCCCGCATAGCTCCGCATCATGTTTGTCGTAGGAGTCTGTCGCCTCCTGCCCCCGCAGGTATACCTTCAGGTACCCGTCGGGACATGAACTGGAAGTTTCAAATTATAGTCAGCTAAAGCGTAAGCCATGATTCCAGTTCATTGTAACAAAACATTCTTCAGAAACTCTGAGGAAAATACTGACACACATCTGCTACAAAAGTTATGCACTCAAAAAGTAATAAAAGAGAAATATAAGGTTACACTCACTCCGGTTTCGGATTGTCGCCCTTCGGTATAGAAAAGTTTTGAAACTCTAATCGAACCCTTTCCAAATTTTGTGAATCTTGCATACCGTATATAAAATATCTGGAAAAGAAAAATAAGATAATGAAAAATTACTTGCAGATAATACAAAACTTGGAAAAATGGTTGATATATCTTGGTTGATACTCACCTACAAACAACTTTTTGTATATAGGGGAATGGATAATTTGGATGGTACACGAAACCCGTCGATTCCTTTTTACTAAGAATCTTCTGGTCGCACTCTGAGCCCCTAATGTGCTCGGCATCGTGTTTACTTATAAAATCTGAAAACCAATAGACGAAAGTAATAAAAAACTTTACCTTCGAATTTCTTAGGAAAGGAAAAACCTCTTTGTAAAAAGTAAGGATGTAATAAATTAGGAAGTTTGCGTAGTGCCGCTCAATGGATTGTTGTAATATCTTAAGTTGGTAGACAGTTATTTAGTCAGGAGGGGACTGGGGCCCATATTGTGGATGATAATACAATGCATAATAAGTTAAAAACTACATTGTGAATATCCTGAGCAGCGCGTAGGACATAGTAAATAATACATGTGTTGCATGTACTTAAAGAGAATCTGGTAGCGCTTTATCGTATTCTTTACTAGGTGGAAAGTTCACAATTTATCCAATTCTACTCTTAAGTAAAATATACTATGGCGTTTCTTAACAAAAAAAGTACATACAAGAAGAATACCACTTACCTAACTTAACAAAACTCTCTGAAAACTCGAAGATACCCTTAAAGCCTCGGTTCTGCGTGCTGGCGGCGCGCGGCAGCGTGTAGAAGGTGACCAGTAGGCGCTCGTCGCTGGAGTACAGCACGAGGTTCCTCTGCTGGCCGCAGTACGTGCCGATCACGGCTGACGAGTTGTCCGGCCCGTCGTACACGCGCACCCAGTCGAACGGACAGCTGGAAATATTGACAAACTTGTTAGTGAGGGAAGATATAAGAATATGGGAGAAGGAGCATTGTTATAAAGGAAGATGGGTGTAGATTTTAGGTAACTAAATGGTGTAGTATGTAGATTTAAATACAGTCAGTTTACAATCAAGAATTCACATAATCCTTCCCCCACATCATGACCAGGGCTAGATTTAGTTACCCCATGCGGGAATAAACCCCGGATTATACCCGATCAAAACGATGAAAAAAATGTCTTCGACAGTATCTACCGACAACTATAGTTCGGCCATTCAGAGAATGCGTTCCTGACACGTCGCGATTGAACTGACGACGTAACTTTGCAATGGCGTTGCAGTTACGATAAAAATATTTTTGCTGGTTGTTTACCGTTTTAACAATTGAGGAGCATTAAAACAACATTATTATATCAATAATCAATTAATGTTATTACGTCGTCAGTTCAATCGCGACGTGTCAGGAACGCATTCTCTGAATGGCCGAACTATAATTGAATCTTCTTGCACCGTCACATCTACCAAAAAGGAACTAGAACTAAAACAATTTACATAAAACAGAATATTACTCACTGAGGTCCGCCGAAAAACAGATCGAAGTCTCGGAACTCGAGCCGTATCCTCTGGCCGGGCTGGCCGCTGAACAGATAGTTGCAGGTCATGTCTTTGGGATAGATGCCCGGGTACGTCGGAGACAGCAGCAGACCCGTCTTGCGCTTGCTCGCTTCTATCACGAACGAGCACAGTGTGTTGGGAACTGGGGTGCCCACTTCGAATTCCGCTGTTGGGTGTTGGAAAATTTTTGTGTTAGAATTTAATTTTACAATAACTATTTTATTGGTCATCATCATCAAGTCAGCCAATTGTCGTCCATTGCTGAACGTAGGTAGGTCTAACTTGTCAATGGCACTTACATCCTTTCTTAATCTTCTCGTCAATCTCAATTTAAGAGTATTTCTGACAATAACAAATAGTAGATAAAAGTAAACTAATATTTTTCAATTTTCTCTACTGATATGAAGTTCAAAATTGACCAAACTTTCCAATATAGCAAAAATATTGGACTTCTTACTGGAAAGTTCCTTGAAAGTTAAGAGTTGTTTTTAAATGTACTAGATCAGAAATGGATAGTCTGCAACTTCTGACAGTTTCGAAAGCTGAAAATTAGTTATGCGGACTCGGGACTTCTAACTTTAACGGACACTTCAATGTTGTTGTAATAACTCAATATACTTTCATAGTTACAGCACACATCATACAAATATATTCATGATACAATTTGTTTTCTTTTTCTAAAGTTGTATTTAAAACCATGAGGACCAAAACAACCAAAAGGACCAAATTTTTTTGGGTGCTTCCATCCAACTCACTGGCGTTGATGAACTTTAAATAAAACTACTTTTACGAATTTTGTCGCGGTTATATTAATATTATTTAAAAGGACCAAAGGACCAAATTTTTGGTCCTCCCATCCAACTCACTTGCGTTGATGAACTGGTAGGTTCCTGTGAAGAGCGTAGGCGGCGTGTACATTTTGTCTGTGTAGAAGGAGAGTGCGACAGCGCGATGCAGCGAGACGCGGCGCCGCGGCGGGATGGGCCCGCAGTACCGCCCGCCGAACGCCGAGTTGACCAGCTCGCCCGCCTCCAGCGACGCCATCTCCGAGTAGATGTCCATTGACTCGTGCATGCATCTGGATAACAAGATAAAAGTAAATATTTTTTGCAGGGTCTTATGAAACGTCACACTAATTGCACGATTCCAAAAAGTTGGTCTCATGGAGAAGACTGCAAGAACCTTCTAAACCTTCATTAAACAGACCTTCGTGTGTGAAGTCTGTCGCTGCTCAGATAAAAAAAGATCAATGAACCTTTCATATGATGACTGGTTTTTTGAGATTTGGGATATTAATCTTTTTTGGCATAAAATTAGCTAGATATTTTTTTATCCTTCAGCGTACATTAGATCTCAAAGTCGTCAACAAAACGAACATCATGAGTTCAGCGAAATACATCAAGCGAACTTATCCAAGTCAAGGTTCCCGGAAGAGTTTGACCTAATTTCTAAGTCTATACTTATGCTCATAAATAATAGTATTGGTAGAAAACATGTTTGTGTCTTTAATAATGAGGGAGGTTATACTCACGCTGGTAACTCGCCCACAGCGGCTCCACTGCAAAACAACAAATAAATGAGCGGGAAAGTCAAACAACATATTATGATCTGAATGCGTCTCGTATAAGTATTCCCACATATATGTGAGAAGAGTTTATTTGATTCGCTTTGTTGAAGTTACTGATTGGAAATACTCAAAGTTAAGAACTTCTATTTCCAAAGTAAAGTTATAAATTGATTCGAAGAGGTGGAAGTTGTGGCACGATTCTAAGGAAAACGTCGAACAAAGACGTTCTTGTGTTCTAATTGTTACTCGTGGACTTGTTTCTCTGTGTGGTGTCACAGTTTTTACTTTTTACGTACCACATTATTTTAACCAGGTATTTCTTGTACAATATAAGTTTAAGCATTACACTTCAACAAGCAGATACATATGTCGAACCAGAGGTTAAACTGAGCCAAAGAAAAGAAATCCAATTTATTTATATGATTAACAAGTCAGTGTTTGTCAATCTTTGCAAACATTATTATCAAGTTTTTTATCGTCCCACTACTGGGCAGTGGCCTACTTTTCATCCTCTTCAAGATTCTCTCGAATCGTAAAGAATCCTAACATCTGCCTTACATCAATATAATCCAACCATTATGAAGATCATCAGGCACCTACAATCTAAGCTAAATAACGTAAGTATCATACTCTGGCGGCTTTCCCCGAAGGTCGAAGGTGCGGAACTCGACGAGCACCCGCTGCCCCGGTGCAGCCAGGAACGTGTACAGGCACTGGCGGCTGTGGTTGTTCGGATTGATCAGCTCGGGCGCGTGGAACGTTCCGTTGCTCGCGCCGCCTCGGCTCACGAATGTGCGGTCGCACTCTGTGGATGGTTAAGAGTATTAATACATGGAACTTGTATTTTATTATAGGTTGATGAGGATTTTCTGGAAGTTATAAAGCGCCTAAAATTTTTTTTTCATGTGGTCCCGTTTTTGGGCGGCGTTAATATGTTGAAATTATTTGCGTTTCTCTGAAGTTATTTGTTAGAAGATGGATTTTTGTTTTATAGCAAAAGCTTTTTTTATATCAAGGAGGTTCGCGTCCGAAACTTGGCAGCATTGTTTAATTATAGGAGAAATATTTAATTGTTTAATTTTTGTGTACGTTTTGATATAAATTTTGATAAAATAATCAAAAGCTTTGGTTTGAAAAGATTACACTCCTAAAATTAAAACGCATATTTTCAAAAGTTCTATTATATCTGGTAGTGAGATGCACTCACTTCGGGGCGTCGCTCGGCTTTCGCTCTGATTGCACAGAAGGAAGGAATACCGGATCTATTATGCATGTGTCATCTCACAATTTTCACTTTGTGAGCGAAAATCTATGTTCAAATGAACTTGTCTGATTGTATGATAAATCTCTTATAACTCTGTTTTATTAACAAAATTGTCAAGTACTAAGATTGAGTATTCTAATAAATGCATCTGATGGCTATCGCAACGTTGCACAGTCAGGCACCAATCATCAAAAAACTTATTTAGATTTCATTAATTTCGAAAAAAAAACCAGAATGATGAAATTACACATTTTTGTATTAGAGATAGAGCACTACTAAAATTTATTGAACATTTTTCTCAACGGTAGACTTTAAAATAAATACATAAGTTTTAAATACTTCCCATTAAATAAACCTCAACACAGTAATGACCGCTGCCCGCTACGACTTCTACGCTTCGTAGCACGCACAAGTTTCGTAGCAACCGTAGCCAAGAAATGTTTTTATATCTCTTTGCATTTTCTTATTTTAACAATCCTGTAGCTCTTCTACTTAAAAAGTATTTTAATACAAGAATATTTAAATGCATAGAAATAACAGTTTTATGCTTATTTCACCATTTTACAATGTGAAAGAGCCGGGTTACGAAAAGGTCCCCTTTTGATAAGCCCCCTACGTTCCTGAAAAACTCGCGATAACATATGTCAGAAACAGGCATTGTTAAGTTACGAATGAGTGAAATAACGTTAATAAACCTTGTGGAATGCGGATTTTTGTGAAACATGAATAATTGAAGATATATGCAAAAACAAACAACTGTTTTTAATTTCATCTTCAAAAATATTTTTAGTCTCTATATTTCTTTGTTTGATAATTTAATTTTAAATTTGTTTCAATGCTATTGTTTTGTTCAACAAAATCTTTCGTTTCTTTTTCCCCCTTTTAAACCCTAAAGCCTTACCCATTCCTACATCAACTCACGGCAAAAAACTTTAACATCCAAGTCTAAAAACCTACACCTGTAGAGATTTCGCACCGAAATAGCCGTCTTTAGCACAACGCTCCGAGCTACATCTCAGAAAGGGAAAAAGTAAAAACTGCTTTCTTGAAAATAGCGGCGGATCTTAAGCATGTTCGCGACTGAAGGGAAACAACACTATACGTTATTCTTTGGTAAATGTTCCGAGCTATGCTTTGTTATAACACTTTGAGCAATGTTCATGCTGAGTAGCCTAGTTAGGGGAACTTTTTGTCTTCATTTATGAATGCAAGATTTTTTGAGTGACATGAGCTATAGTTCGGCCATTCAGAGAATGCGTTCCTGACACGTCGCGATTGAACTGACGACGTAACTACATTCATTGATTATTGATATAATAATGTTGTTTTAATGCTCCTCAATTGTTAAAACGGTAAACAACCAGCAAAAATATTTTTATCGTAACTGCAACGCCATTGCAAAGTTACGTCGTCAGTTCAATCGCGACGTGTCAGGAACGCATTCTCTGAATGGCCGAACTATAGTGTCATATTTTTTTCCCAAACCTTTATATGTACCAATTCTTCTACTTCATAGTAAGACTTTTAAAATATGTACTAGTACGACAATAAACTATCTATACATACAGTCTAACCCCAAAAATAAATGGACAAAACCTTCTACCGCTTGAAATTAACCCTTCCATGTTTTATACACACTGGTCTTTTGTTCGGAGTTGTGTACCGAGTTCGTATCATTTGGTAAATGTCGCCACCACGCTCGACTCGGGTCAGGTCATTCTCAGACTGACTCCTTTTCATTCCTAGCTGTTAGAGGGCCATTAAAAGTTTCCCTATCGCTTGGTATACCATGGAAAAGATTAAGATCATTAGATGAATTTAAAATAAATGTTTTAAATGGTGATGCGTTTTAGAACTTGAACATTAATTATATCATGGAAGTTTAATGTGAAGACACAAAGGTACATGTTCCCGATATAAACAAAACACACACTTGCCGAAGACTTTTCGTTACGAAATACATTGAATAAACACAATAATATGATTATTACGTATAACAAACACACATCACATGCTCGGGTTGTACATGAAAACAAAAACACATCTAAACAATGGAAGTTTCCAAATCGCGTTTTGAGTGGTTGCGACAGCAGAATAGCGTCGGTAAACGTGAAGCGTTCTTTATCGAAAATGGGCTTGCAGTGATAGGGATCTACATTGTGCCAGGGTGTAACACCTATTGGAAATACGCCAGTTATAATGTTTTCCATTTGCTGGCCGTCCACACTTTCTGTTTCGTATCAATTTCAATTTCGTTTCAGGTAAAAAGTGCTGCGAATATGTTGTGTCGGCGAAAATTTAATTTCATGCGGAGTTTTCGGGTCGCTCGATCAATTTGCCACGGGAATGGAGGCTTAGTGACTGGCTGTGCGGGACATATATTCGTGCAGTGTCGTGACAAAACTATGGGCGCTAGAATAAGATCTCTGGACAAAATGTTTGATGATGATATGATGCAAACACATGTCATGGTGTTGATGAAGAGTCGTTTTTGATAAAGTGTAATTTCTTACCAATTAATATTATATTTTTTGTTCAACTTACATCTTTTTCTAAAGTTAATCCTCTAATTCTTAAAAATCACATCAATCTGCAGTCATTTTCTAACTCAATAAATACAAATTTTGAAATACCGTAAAGCCTATGAAAATATTTTTCTGCTTGGAGATCTTATTGTAGCGTATTATTTATTTATTATTAGAAGACGTACTTGGAAGTTTAGTAGGCGAGGGCTCAGCGAGCGACGCGCGGCTCGAGAGCTCCGTGGTCTCTCCCGCGAGCACTGCACAGAAATAACATCTAGTTATTTGTAAGGACCAACTTATCATAAAACTTCTTTTAAAAACGATTTCTCAAAAAAAGTAACCCCACGCCTGGCACTATGAAGTTCAGTAATTAATTCACGGCGCCATATTCCCGACCTACACTCGACAGTACTCCACATAACTCGATGAAGTATTCTCACACGAGCTGTCAAGAATGCACAAATTCGAGCAACTTTATCAACGTCTCGGTGTTTTAACGTTCAACTTTATGAAGCTTTCAGTTAAATAGGAACAAACTACCTGAACAATTACCTATACAAGTATGTATTATGAAAATACGATACACTAGTTCATTTTATACGGTAACATATTTTGTTCGTTGTTGATAAATCTTATAAATCGAATGTGGCATTGAGAACAATGACAAATATCAACACAATTTATTGTGAATAAATAAATTAGATGGCGTGAGATACGCCGTTTGCGACGAATACATTCTATTATGTCTTTACATTTGCAAAGGTAATGGAAGAGAGTACCTCATGAATCTTTTTAAATGTATGAAGAAAGATTATTTCGGAGACTCGTCTGGAGTGTAGCGGCTCATAATATAAAGGAATTACATTGCTGAAACCGAGTTTGTATTCTGTGTTTTCACTCATTTTCTGCCGTAATGACTTAAGGCAACCGAATTACAGCTTCTAGTCGAAAAGACAAAACAAAGAGCTGTATAAAAATACTTTTTTGAAAAGTTTATGTAAAATTATATTAAGTAAAACCCACATTTGCCAGTTTAAAATAGCACAACTCAATCAAACGTCTAAGTTCAGCAATAAATCATTCCCAAAGCGACAGATTAGAATGCTTCAACGATAAATTGTCGCTAAACTTTAATAATACCGCTACCACAGACTAGAGATTGTGTTGTTAATAGACAGGGCGGGCTGTGGGCTGTATATCTGTAGATCTGGCTACAAACTAGACCGGTGTCCGGCCGCGGGAAAGTTCGCCAATTACTTGAGCTAAGCCAGATGTATGGTCCACCACAAATGCTGAAGTTTAGGAAAATATATGTTAAGTAGATAGGTAATTTGTATATCTAATGTTGGTAATGGTATAATGAGAAGTAAAGCTCTAACTATATACTCTTTAACGGCCAGTTTTTTCATCAAAAGTTAAAGTTAAAGTAATGTCTAAAGTTAAAGTAACGGTCAAATTCGTTTTTTCAAGGCTAAAGTGACAGCAAAATTCATAGAAAAATTGAATTTAACCGTTACTTTAACTTTAGTCATTACTTTGACTTTTACTTTGGCTTTAACTTTTGATGAAGAAACTGGCCGTAAGCCATTTCTATTTAAGTTTGATTTATATTAACACATTTATGTCATGTTTTTCTAGTTATTATTTAAGAGATAGTCCTGCTCTCGATGAACCGATGATACAAAGATGATAGTGACTAATGGATGGGTGAGGGATTCTGAAGACCGGGATAGTGAGCCTTCATTGAGGAATCTAGACACACGGCAGTGTGTCCGCCAAGTTCGAGCAAAAAAAGCGACACACCGGCCGTGGGTTATATTACACGAACCATTTCGGGCCAAATTCGACCCCCCTGTAACTCAAAATCTATTTTATTTACGCATATCAAATTTCTAGTATCTATTGAGACCCCCTCACTTATCTAAAATACAAAATTTCATTAATATACCTATTGTAGGTCTTGAGATATTGACGTCAGAAAATCGCTATTTTTACTACACACTCACTGACTGACTGATTCACTGACTCACTCATCAAAAACCTAGACCACTTCCAATGGTCGTATTGACTTGAAATTTGGCATGGAGGTAGGTCTTTATGTCAAGGTAAAGGGAAAAATCTGAAAATGGCCAAGTGTGAGTCGGTTTCAAAATAATGAAGGTGTTTTATACCCGGTGTAAATTTATACCCCGAAGGAACTAAAACGAACTAAATTTATCTATATTTATATAATATATCTTCGAATGGTTTGTATTTAGTTTAGTTAGAAGTAAAATAGTGTAGTTAGAAGTAAAATAAAAATCTGAAAACGGCCAAGTGTGAATCACTTTCGAAAATAACGAATGTGTAACTTTGATCCACGAACATAATATATGATAACATGTCATGTCAGTCAGTTGGTAAATCTAGTCCATTTAGTTAATCTAGTTCATTTCTTTGTAAGAAACATATTGCATATTAAAAAATCTAAAAGATAGTATAAATGAGACATTCCTTTAACTAACTTCATCAAAGGAAAAAAATAAAATAAACAACCTTACAAAAATAAATGAAATCCCACCCAAAACAAAAATGTGAAAGACTGCCAAGTTCGATAATATGGGAATGCTTCGCCTATAAAAGAAGTGAGATCTGAATAAGTACCAAGTTCCATACACATACCTCAGTTAAAAATAGTTACTTTTTAATGATGTTACTTGGCAAGTTTTAATAGAAAATTAAATACTTGATTCATTGCGTTTAGTAGGTTTATAACAAGGTGTATGAAAACTTTCCAAGTAACATCATTAAAAAGTAACTATTTTTAACTGAGGTATGTGTATGGAACTTGGTACTTATTCAGATCTCACTTCTTTTATAGGCGAAGCATTCCCATATTATCGAACTTGGCAGTCTTTCACATTTTTGTTTTGGGTGGGATAATATTTACTGTACAGGAATAGTGTAGCAATAATATATGATGATTATGTTTAGAATCTCAATTCAAAAATTTATGTCTGTAAATATTTTATCAAATTCTATTCTCAGTCTAATTTGGTAGCAATAAAACAATTAGGTAATGAATATTCAAAGAACTGTCGCACAGCGTTTGGGATGGACTTTCGGACGTAACTCATTGATTTCCTGGATGTTTTAAGGTTTAGGTCTTTAGGTTTATCTTATTTGGAATTCCGCACTGAATTTAAGGCGTATATAGTTTAATTTCTTGCCGACTGTTAATTATGGTATTGTATGGTGTGGTAAGGTTATCAATGGAATAACAAGAAAGGTATTCCCAATCTCTGATCAGTAAATGGTATGGCCAGCAAGTACCCAAAATTTTTATTTTTGGAAACTTATGTTCCCAATCGTTTATCTTGGCCATTATCCTGCAGTCTACAAGGTACAATGAAGCGTTTAACTTACACATCACACGTCGAGGTGTTGAGTGTGAGCGACATAATCGGGTCACACTACCGCAAATTAATAAAATAATTGCATAAACTGTTTTTAGTGTAATCCTCCCATTTAATTGACCAATATATTTAATGAGATAATGGTATATCTGATATATGCTTTCTATAAAGGGAGTGATTATAATTATGATTTCTTTTGTGGTGTTAATCTGTTCTTTAATTTTTGTCCTTCAGCTATTTTTCTCTCTTCGGGATAAGACCCTATTCCAATTATCTATTTTTATTATTTAACACCCGTCTAATAGTTCGTCTTCCACCGTCCCGTAGCCATAAACCTAAACCTCATAACCTCAAGCTACCACAAATCTCCCTCAAACCGGCAAACTCGATCGTCACAATTAGCGGAGTTCCAAATGTTTGGTCATTACCGTGCGGCATACATGTGCACATCTTCACACACAACTCGAACACACGGCACAACTTACGGAATATTAGTTAGCGACAAGCACGAGTTGGGAAGCTGTAACTAGACAGGTTTGCTGCGGAAACATATTTCATGATGTATGTCTTTTGGGTACCTACGTAAATATCTAGGTACATACCTAAGTATGTCTTGTATCGTATAGTAAAACAGCAGTGACAAAAATCTATTTGCTTATTGATTTGCACGGCTTTGAAGTAATGTAAATGACACCACATAAGTTTAAGAAAGAAACATAAAAAATAAAACACAAAATAACATCTAACAAGTCAATAATAGTGATAATTGTCTGTCGGACTCTCAATAATCAACGGGTTATTCCGTACTTCTAGAATAAGTGGAATCTAAGAAGGAAAGACAAAGCGATATTTAAATTTTCTGTCCTGAATTTGCAAAATGCAAGTGAAAACTTAACACAAGCGTTCGGCATTTTGCCAAGCTATCACATACAAATTGTCCTATATTAAAATGCTTGAACGGCTTTATTTAGGGAAACTTATTTAATTTATAATATTTTCTGAAGTGAAAGGATGACCAAAGAAACGATGGATGGATTTTGTTAAAGTCGACATGGCTAGAAACAGCGTTACTTGTGAGATGACGGCAGACAGAAGTCTATGGAGGAACAAAACATGCTGCAACGACAACAAAAAAAAAAAACTGCATGAGGATGATGAATTTCTGAAGTAAAAGACATACTCAGCTTACGCCGTGGCATGCGACGTCAAACTAATAGTGATGTTCGATCGGCTCAGAAGTGCCGAATGTTAGTTAGTGACAGAAATAGGCCGCGCCGATAACAAGACGCCAGCGACGTCGACAGCGGCCTACATTCTGACACAGTTCTGACGTTATTTTGTTTAAGCGATTATAGCTTTTAACTAGATAATTTTTTTTTTTTAATATTATGGTCCCCTCAGGAACTAAGTCGTATACTCGTATTTTAGGCACTAGAAATGATTTTTCTTTTCGCGGAGGTTTAAATACATGCTACTCTAATACTAAGTGTTTTCCAAAAGGGGAGATTAAAATCACAAATTCTTTTGTAGTCTAGATACGTACGTAGATAGATATTACCACATTATCCTCCAGAAACCACATAAAATACAGCAAAAGCTCTCATACCGCAAAAAAGACAAAAAAACAGCTTAAAAAGTATAATACCCTACATGTGGCAGCTAAAAGTTCTACTTCAGCCAGCTGGGAAGTTTAAAAAGTTAATACAAAGGGCACTAATGGTCGCATACATACTGAGAGTACGTTACACCTACGCCGTGACGTCACCGCTTCCTGGTTGGGACAACCGCGCTAACTTTGTTGTCGGACGTGCATCGACGTTTCCGCGGTAAAAGCTCTGCTATACGGTAGGTAGGTTCTATGTGGCGTATGGATAGTGTGTTTTCTACCTATCCATGTAGGTAAAGGTTGCAAAGAGGTTTTTATACTTAGAAATGTATAACTTTATGTTGACGATTTCACACAAATTAACGTGGATTATCCAATTAGGTTAATCAAAAAAGAGAGATCAATTTGGGTGTATGTATTATAAAATCATTCAATTTCAATAATTGATATACTTTTGCTTTGCATTTAAATCACAGTATACCTAAGCTTCGTAAATAAACTGGTCAATCCAGTTGTCCATAGTGGCAGTTACTAATAATTACTTATTCATATTTTGCAAAAGAATCCAGTCTAGACGGGGACTGGACAAGTGTAAAATACTGGTTTTGCTCCCCTCCGTTAAAATCGGACAGATGCTTGAAATCAATTGCGGGCTATGAGATTTAGTTCACACGTTCTGTTTTGTGAAGTAAGGTAATGATTAGTGTAATATATTTATCTACTATTTACTTACTCCGTAGAAAATAAACTGATAAATGGTAGTAGAGTTTTAAAGGTGTTTAAGAATTACATTCATTAAAGTTAATTGACATCATCACATCCATCATCCTCCGAGCCTTTTTCCCAATCATGTTGGGGTCGGCTTCCAGTCTAACCGGATTCGGCTGAGTACCAGTGCTTTACAAGAAGCGACTGCCTATCTGACCTCCTCAACCCAGTTACCCGGGCAACCCCATACCCCTTGGTTAGACTGGTGTCAGACTTACTGGCTTCTGACTACCCG
Organism: Helicoverpa zea; assembly: GCF_022581195.2. NCBI lineage: Eukaryota > Metazoa > Arthropoda > Insecta > Lepidoptera > Noctuidae > Helicoverpa > Helicoverpa zea. Next base: position 2,049,226 of record NC_061462.1, read on the forward strand.
TAACGACTGCCAAGGATGTTCAATGACAGCCGGGACCTACAGTTTAACGTGCCATCCGAAACACAGCCAATGGTGTCTAAGATATACTTAGAAAGTACATACAGACTTAGAAAAGTTGCATTGGTACTTGCCTGACCTGGGATCGAACCCGCGCCCTCATACTTGAGAGATTGGTCCTTTACCCACTAGGCCACCACATCTTTATTGACATCATCACATCAGTCTTATTATGTTACTTTGATACAGATTACATTTTTATATAATTTGCTATCACTTATATGTATAATATAAGCATAGCTCCTCGTTTGGGTTAATTTTATTTATTTATTTATTTATTCAACCTTATCACTAACATTACAGATATAATCCAATGCGTTAGTGAGGCACTTTTCTTACAAAATTAAACACATTCAGATAACAAAAAGAAAAAAGAAACACAAGATACACATTTACACCAAATAAAATTAAAAATTATAACAATAAAATAATGAATTTAAACAATAAAAACAAAAGTACTATAAAACTAATCTAGGTAACATAATATAAATAAAATTATCTTTGCGAGTTCACTGAACCGGCAAGAAAAAATGTCAATACTTTTCTGGATTTCGTTAACAGTACGTAGTTTTATTCTACTATACTTTTAATTCTTTGGTTTTTCTTCCAAAATTACCGAATCTGGCCTAAATTACAAGGTAGGCTAGGGATTTCAGAATAGAACGCCATCTGTGTTTTAATCTGAAAACTACATGATACATATGCAATGATGTAACAGCCTAAATACAAAAGTATCTTTCGGATTATACGTCCAATCAATTCTAATCGTTTATTTTAAAATAGGTATAAGCTGTTCTTTCAACGTAACCAATATTTGTTTTTGTTAAACACGGTAGGATTAATAACGTTATGACGTCATAATCCAGGTCGCATGACTGAACGCAATTTCAATTCAAATTCGTATCGTATCCAAATCACTAATTTTAATTTGCGGTTTATTTAGACCTCATTTGTTAGCTACGCGTATGATTTTATTACTGTTTTGGACAGTTTTTAAATTAAATTGTGTGATTTATTATTTAGAGTAAAACAGAATTTGAGTAAATATTTCCTGCATGTTATTAACAAATCAGCTAAACTTTCACTCCATTAATATGTTGTTATTTTGGTAAGATAGAGCGTTACGTGTTAATTTGTGTTACCTATATTTCTACAGTTTTTTTTAAATTAAAGTACAGCGTAAAATCTGGCATAAAATAAGCTTTCAAACAAACAGTTAAATCTGTTCAGTCAACACTCAACAGTAATTAATTAATGATCAAACTTCTTTGCGATGAAAACCTCGATTTATCATAATTTGCAACGTCATCTCCCCTATTTCCATGATCAATTTAAAATGAGGGAAGGGTTGAGCGCTCTTAAAATTTTCGCGTGAAAAGTAAGATATAAATGAGAGAATAAACGACACGAAATCCTTGAAACTCTAAAGATTTTAACACACACATTTAATGCTCTAATAACCAAATGTACACGTGCTTCCCTTTTAAGAATTCATTAAAATAATTTCGCAAAACATAAAAGAAACATACACGAAGAAAAAAATTAAAAATCTGTAGTGTGGTAATGTCGGAGAATTTTATACAAGATGGCAGCCATTTTGTATAAAGAAAAGAGGAAAAAAAAGAATTTAAATAAAGAAAAGAGGTTCCCAGCTACGACTGCGGTGCAGTCATTAAATAAAGTGATCCAATTTCCAAGTTTTTGTAGATACATCGAAAATGCATTTTTACTGTGAAACGTATTTAAATACTGTAAAGGAAATCCAAGGGAAAAGGACTAGAGAGAGGCACGTTTTAAAACTTCTGTTTTTTGCTATTTTAAACAATACCTACCTTAAATTTGGAAAGTATGTAGGTAATAATATACAGAACCTAGGTAAATAAGTATGACGTTTTTTCTAAAGGTTTTCCAAAAGTCAAGGTTGTAGATAGGTATACAAGATTTTCCACTTCCCTGGCAATTTGAACAGGGACGAAATGACGGTCAACTCTCCAATATTTGGATGGGAATCGCTGACATATAGTGAACTATAACAAAGTTAGTTTACTGTGAAAGCTTCAATCGAACCTTCTATAATACTCTTAACATACAGCCTTTAAACATTGGAAATACCATACCCGTCGTACAGACGATGATCGGAGCAAATTCTAACAAATATTTACCTCTGGTTTGATCGAATTAGGGATGAGTCGGCGGTGTATGAAAACGCTTGGTCTTATCAGGCTGTTAGAAGGGTTCCGTGGTATCCGGGCGCAAAATGTCGTCATATCCGAAAGCTAGGCGTTAGTTTGAAACAAGATAAGAGATTCAAAAGATCGTCAATGTTAGGTATATAAAATGGATTTTCCTTTCAGTTTGAATTTGTCTTTCGTTCCTTGGTGAAATTTATTCAAAAAATAAGATAGATTTAAATGCTAGGTACAGGTTAACGTCAATACTAGTGATTTAAAAACTCATCAAGTATGAGCATATGAAAGAAGCAGCAATGGAATAAATATTGACGTTTTAGTGCACCAGGAAGACTTGGCAAGGCGATGTGTCAGTCTTTGTTGTTCACAGTGGGTAAATATTTAATCAATGTGCCGAAAATGATTAATTAACTAACCGTTCCCCTCCTTATTTATTCACCCCTTTCCTTTCCTCGTTCCAAGCTATTTTTATTATACCTAAGTGATTTTTTGATCGACAATAGTTTTGAGTCTTCAAGGTATTTAATTTACTCTGAAGTGCCGTATGAAGACGCGAAAATGCATAGAGACAATTCTCTCGTTCCACCATCTTAGAAAGGTCATCAAGCTCCTGACTGTCGGATGTGACCATAAACACAAGATGTTAATTATATTATCCGCATGGGGGATGACGGATGTGGCGAACAATGATTGATATTGTCTGATCTGAATACACAATACATTGATGCAAACATGATCGTTGCATTATATGACTATGACGGGCTGGAGATGTTTCATCAATCTATCATTAAGTAGCAATATCTTCTGTAAGTTGGCATAACAGTCATTTCTATTGACAAGATTATTACTTTGCTTGGACACAATTTGATCACTTCCAGATTAAATTTGATAAAACCACCATAGAAATCAAGATACGTTTAGAGAAGCCCAGGAAAAGACACCCTTTACACAACTGGCGAATAGAACCATGAACTGCGAGCTTAGATCCACGAAGACACACAAGCAGTCTGTCTTAGCAGTCCCATCATAACATAAATATTAAGAAATATACATAATTAGTATTTGAAAGCTGTACACTGGAGGCCGTAAATATGTAAACACGAGAAAGTCCCGCGCACTAAGGACACGGGAGAGCTTAGCGGAGTTACACTCGTCAACGTGAGTAATACTCGTATGTAGTCGCTGAATTAATTTACAAGAAACTCTACTGTTTTACGATTAGTATGTTCTTTAAATAACATAGAATAGCAATAAGAAATTAGGTTTTTAAATCGAGCTTTGTACCGTGATATTGGGCCATATCCTTTGACATCAGGTGTCAGCAACCAATTGGAGAATTGCATTGTAGGTATACAAGCATACATAGATGTAAAATCCTACATTTTTTTCTAAGCTAATGTAGTGCAGGAAGAAATGGTCCAATAAGAAAAAATATATCAGTGTGAGATAGCCTTTTTAAATACAGGAAGGCTATTTCATACGGGCGCGGTAATGTTCTCAATTGCCACGGGACAGGGGTGGAAAAACCACTGGTGGAAGATTGTAACGTATTTCATAAAGAAAGAAAAACAAAATCCCACCCAAAACAAAAATGTGAAAGACTGCCAAGTTCGATAATATGGGAATGCTTCGCCTATAAAAGAAGTGAGATCTGAATAAGTACCAAGTCCCATACACATACCTCAGTTAAAAATAGTTACTTTTTAACGATGTCACTTGGCAAGTTTTCACACACCTTGTTATAAACCTACTAAACGCATGAATCAAGTATTTAATTTTCTATTAAAACTTGCCAAGTAACATCATTCAAAAGTAACTATTTTTAACTGAGGTATGTGTATGGAACTTGGTACTTATTCAGATCTCACTTCTTTTATAGGCGAAGCATTCCCATATTATCGAACTTGGCAGTCTTTCACATTTTTGTTTTGGGTGGGATTTCATTTATTTTTGTAAGGTTGTTTATTTTATTTTTTTCTTATGATGGAGTTAGTTAAAGAAATGTCTCATTTATACTATCTTTCAGATTTTTTAATATGCACTATGTTTCTTACAAAGAAATGAACTAGATTAACTAAATGGACTAGATTTACCAACTGACTGACATGACATGTTATCATATATTATGTTCGTGGATCAAAGTTACACATTCGTTATTTTCGAAAGTGATTCACACTTGGCCGTTTTCCGATTTTTATTTTACTTCTAACTACACTATTTTACTTCTAACTAAACTAAATACAAACCATTCGAAGATATATTATATAAATATAGATAAATTTAGTTCGTTTTAGTTCCTTATAACTAAATTTACACCGGGTATAAAACACCTTCATTATTTTGAAACCGACTCACACTTGGCCATTTTCAGATTTTTCCCTTTACCTTGACATAAAGACCTACCTCCATGACAAATTTCAAGTCAATACGACCATTGGAAGTGGTCTAGGTTTTTGAGTGAGTGAGTCAGTCAGTGAGTGTATAGTAAAAATAGCGATTTTCTGACGTCAATATCTCAAGACCTACAATAGGTATATTAATGAAATTTTGTATTTTAGATAAGTGAGGGGGTCTAAACAGATACTAGATTTTGAGTTACAGGGGGGTCGAATTTGGCCCGAAATGGTTCGTGTAATATAACCCACGGCCGGTGTGTCGCTTTTTTTGCTCGAACTTGGCGGACACACTGCCGTGTGTCTAGATGGCAGATAAAATATGTTCGTTAATAACATAGTTGACAGCAGGTGTTAATGCTACGATAACACGGCTTCATTAAACTGCCATATCTATTCATCGCGTTATTATCAGCTCAACTAACACTTATAGATAGTGACAGAATTATCACCCGTCCACCCACATTAATAAAACAGTTCCCCGAATTTATTAGGCGTGTTTGCAATAGCAACATAATTGATTAGTGGGTGTTTAGGGTCGTTGAGTATCGATATATTATAGAAGTAATATTAATGATAAAGTTAATTTTAAACCTAACACTTTTAGTTATAAGGTTAGTTTAGTTTTTAGACCTTCTATGTAAAACCTCGCCCGTGCTCGCTTAACGCAGTTTCAAGCCTAATTTTGAATAATATAATTTGCCTAATAGCCTAATTTGTGTTTACTAATAAATACAAACAATCATACCACTAACACGTTGTCATTAGGTATAGCCAAGATTTAGAAGGTTTTAAAAACTTTAAAAAGTAGTGATGGGTGTTACAGACTTCAATCTTCACCCAGCCATCGTTCACTCTGTAATCAACTGATCTGGATGAATTAATCCCTCTCTTTCTATAAGAGACTACTTATATAAAAACAAAGCAAACAAACTTATATGAGGACGAGAAGAGATACTTATGCCCTCGGATATTAAAGGTATACTGGACCGAAAATATAATCCTTTCATACCCGTACGGCGTGGAACTGTCACAAATATAATTTATTAGCTAAGAAATTACGCAATACAGTGCGACATTTCGCACAGGACGACTGGGATAAATTGGTACCTTTTAAGAGCCACTTGAAATATGTTTCAAGTTACCGTAAAAGCAAGAAATGGAAGATTGGTTTTGGACGTAGTTAAATTGCTCGATTGTCTGAAGACTGTGGAGTTAACTATTTACTACAAATAGGGCTGAGCTAAAAATGATAGCTAAAGTCCGTAAAATTTTAAGCATTTTTGTTTATCATTGCCTTAAAATGGATAAAAACTAAGAGCCAATTTAAAGAATAATCCACTTTGTTGGTTTATGCCAAACTAGGCGAGCTAACATCGAATCCTTTGATATCCACTTCAATACTGCTGAATATTACTATTTTACTGTCTGTCTGTATTTTACCAGGTTGTATTCCTATTTTATTGAAGCTCGGCAAACAGTAGTGGTACCTATTGAGTACAAAGTAACATCTCGGATAAGTTACTGTAACAAAAGAATTGATGATGCCTTTAGAAGTGTATTTCCAAGATGATCTTAATATAACTTTGCAAATAAGCAGGTACCTAAATATTTTATTGCATGGATTTGTTCTGATATTGGGGGAAAGTTTGTGTTGAATACATTCGACGTAAGATTTTTTGTGATAAAGGCAAAACTCGTGTTCATATCGAACTGCTTGAAATATTATGTAAAGTCGATGTAAACATTTATCTGTTTATTTACTTTTATTTGTATTTTCATGACCAGATTAAATATTTACGAGGATTGATATCAGCCTCATCTTCAGCTTCAGCTTGACTGTGTTGATAGTTTGCTTCACTTCTAATAGTCTGTTCTGACCTGACAAACAAAATATGAGCGAAATAAAACAGCATCAAAGGCGCGAGATAACACCAAACTCAGTTTCACATGAAACTTTGGTAGGTACACAATAATCTTTCAGACTACACTAGGTACACTATCCACTAGTCTACTCATATATTATGTTTACGAACCTTACCACAAGTGCGCACAACACGAACAAACAAACGAGCTCAGTTCTATATGTACATAAGTGGAGTACCGAACTTTTGCCGGGTAAGCCTGTGAATGTTGTCACAAACTGACAAATTACCAAAACTCAAAATTACCTAATCTGAGAAATTACCTAGACTGTCAAAATTACCAAATCTAACAAAGTGACCCTGTGACAACACGACTAAGTTATATAACCATACATAAGAGGAGTACATAAGGAAGTCCATAAGGGGAGTACATAAGGGAGTACATAAGGAAGTCCATAAGGGGAGTACATAAGGGAGTACATAAGGAAGTATATAAGGGGAGTACATAAGGGAGTACATAAGGAAGTATATAAAGGAGTACATAAGGGAGTACATAAGGAAGTATATAAGGGGAGTGCATAAGGGAGTACATAAGGAAGTATATAAAGGAGTACATAAGGGAGTACATAAGGAAGTATATAAGGGGAGTACATAAGGGAGTACATAAGGAAGTATATAAGGGAGTACATAAGGGAGTACATAAGGGAGTATATAAGGGGAGTACATAAGGGAGTACATAAGGAAGTATATAAAGGAGTACATAAGGGAGTACATAAGGAAGTATATAAGGGGAGTACATAAGGGAGTACATAAGGAAGTATATAAAGGAGTACATAAGGGAGTACATAAGGAAGTATATAAGGGGAGTACATAAGGGAGTACATAAGGCAGTACATAAGATTGTACATAAGGGAGGACGAGGTAGTACATAAGGGGAGTACATACGGAAGTATATAAAGGAGTACATAAGGGAGTACATAAGGAAGTATATAAGGGAAGTACATAAGGGAGTACATAAGGCAGTATATAAGGAAGTACATAAGGGAGTACATAAGGCAGTACATAAGGAAGTACATAAGGGAGTACAAAAGGAAGTAAATAAGGGGAGTACATAAGGTTGTACATAAGGGAGGACATAAGGGAGTACTTAAGGGGAGTACATAAGGGAGTACATAAGGGAGTACATAAGGGGAGTACATAAGGTTGTACATAAGGGAGGACATAAGGGAGTACATAAGGGAGTACATAAGGGGAGTACATAAGGTTGTACATAAGGGAGGACATAAGGGAGTACTTAAGGGGAGTACATAAGGGAGTACATAAGGGAGTACATAAGGGAGTACATAAGGATGTACATAAGGGAGTACATAAGGGAGTACATAAGGGGAGTACATACGGAAGTACATAAGGGGAGTACATACGGAAGTATATAAGGGAGTACATACGGAGGTATATAAGGGAGTACATAAGGAAGTACATAAGGAAGTACATAAGGGAGTACATAAGGAAGTACATAAGGGGAGTACATACGGAAGTATATAAGGGAGTACATAAGGAACTACATAAGGGAGTACATAAGGGAGTACATACGGAGGTATATAAGGGAGTACATAAGGAAGTACATAAGGGAGTACATAAGGAAGTACATAAGGGGAGTACATACGGAAGTATATAAGGGAGTACATAAGGAAGTACATAAGGGAGTACATAAGGGAGTACATAAGGGAGTACATAAGGGAGTACATAAGGGAGTACATAAGGGAGTATATAAGGAAGTACATAAGGGGAGTATATACAGAAGATCCTTTTTATTTTCATAACGACAACTTCCCAAGATGTTCACACTCCCAAAACGTCCACTTCCCAAAATGCTAATTCCCTAAATGTCTGTTTCCCATTTCGTTCGCTTCTCAAAACGACCAATTCCCAAATAGTCCGTTTCTCAAAACGACTACTCCCAAAACGTCCAGTTCACAAAATGTAACACTTATCCTATATTTTAGCTTAAAAACTAAAAGAAACGTTTTATAGTCCTTTTAGATAGAGTATAGTCCTTTAGACAGCCACTATTGCCGACGTCACATCAATTTCGATGTATTTTAATCAGAGCATCGTTGAAACAGAGCTGAATTTGTCCACAGAATAATCTTACGGACGTATTTAATACTGTATACTATAGTTTTATATTATACTAGCTTTTGCCCGCGACTTCGTTCGCGTGGAATAGTGACTTCCGGCAGATTTTTGGTTTGACCAATAGATGGCGCTATATGTCCGGAATAAATTTTATTTTTATATTTTTTTGTAATAAAAACTATCCTATGTCCTTTCTCAAGTTTCAAACTATATCTGTACCAAATTTCACACAAATCGATTCAGTAGTTTAGGCGTGAAGAAAAGACAGACAGACAGACAGACAGAAAGACAGACAGACAGAGTTACTTTCTCATTTATAATATTAGTTAGGATTAGGATTATACCAGAACCTACATACATAGATATCAATCTACAGCTAAGCTACTAATATATATCCTAGCACGTAGATATCTACAGCTTGTATAAAAATCTGTATCACCGTTTTTTAATTACGACTGGCATCAGCGTGTATCTTGTTGACTGGCTATGAAGAATGAGGAAGAATTATGACGGCACAATGAACGAGCTAGTTTCTTTCCCACCTACTGTTCTTTGTTTTCCATAGTATAGAAAAACTGGCCAAGTGCGAGTAGGAATCGCAAGAAAGGTTCCGTACCATTATCTAGAAAATGACGTTTGTTGTATGGGAGCCCCCCAAAATATTTATTTTATTCTAGTTTTCAGTACCTTTTGATATAGCGGCAACAGCAACAGCAAATACATCATCGGTGAAAATTTCAGCTCTCTAACTATCACGGGTTATGAGATACGGGCTGGTGACAGACCGACGGACGGATGGACAGAGGAGCGAAAACAATAGGGTCCAGTTTTACCCTTTGTGTAAGGAACACTAAAAATGAACTATGAAAATAACCATTGTTTGTTTGCTATATTTACAAGGATATCGTTCGTTTTTATTACACCAAAACCCTCTTAGCTACTCTTGACATAACCCTTCGCATTTCGACACGCATGAGTAAGAACCGCGCCTTAATTTTTGCACAAAAAATATATTCCGAGTGTGTACGAATTGTTATTATACTGAAAGTTGGCGCCAACATTCTGAGAAATATATCTTAAGATATATGGAGAAAATATCGGTAAAGTAGCCTCTATTTCAAAGACGTAGTTTATCTATACTAATATTATAAAGCTGAAGAGTTTGTTTGTTTGTTTGTTTGAACGCGCTAATCTCAGGAACTACTGGTCCGATTTGACAAATTCTTTCAGTGTTAGATAGCCCATTTATCGAGGAAGGCTATAGGCTACTTTTTATCCTGGTTCGTGCAGAGGTTCCACGGGATGCGGGTGAAACCACTGGCAGCAGCTAGTGATTTTATATTGGGAATGCATAGAAGACTGTGATGACTAGTACCTACAGTTTTTTTATTTCAAATATTATCAATACTATCCAAGTACCATGTTTCTGAAAACAAACAAATTATTATCACGTGAATTAACCTAACACACGTTCACCATTGTTTTAGTTCTATTTGCACGAAATAACTCAAATCTTACACGCTCATATTCTACCCGACAAAAAGCAAAAGGTATAAGGAAAACTGATGTTGTGTACATGTTAAACGAATCGTCAGGTGAGGGAGTTCCACTAAGTAGGACTGTTATATACATATATATTCATACTTATACCTATGTGCCTACAGGTATTTTTCTTTGGGGCGAACGGGGGTCCGAACTCCCTTTGATTTATTAACCTACTTATGTATTTACAACTTATTTCAAAGAGCTTGAAACAAATACTTACGCCTGTAATTTACGGCACTTATCTGCAAAAACGTTTTGAACAGATAAATATGGTAAGGTGGGTTACGTATTGTTTTAACGTAAGGTTATTAAGTATTTATTTTTGGCCATACTAAAAGTAAAATTCGTTTGTCATAGTTTTGTAATATTATAAAATAATTTAATAAATAAGTTGTTCCAATACTCTGTGTATGTTATTTAAGTTCATCTTCACAGCATTCACAAACACAAATAAATCTAAGCCTATCCAACCATATAAGTTCCTAACCCACTCGAGCAGTAACTTTGTAACACAGCTTTTCCAACTTGAAATATCATATTCCCGAACCTTGAGCCAAACCTGATGCCTCGTGAACTTCAACAAGTATACTCCTTTACCTACTGCTACAAAGCTATTACCGTAAAAGTGAGCTTCTTATTTCTTATGACCTCAAAAACACGCCCTATAAACGTTTAGAAGATATTTATATAAGGCGACAGGTTTAATATAGGTTGCTCTAAGAGAAAGTGTCCCTTTCTACTTAAGTAAAGTTCGTATCATCAATTTTGATGTCCATTTTGCGAGTAATTTTTTGAAGTAGCCTCTCTCGGGGATAGGACAATGTTTTTTTGGTAAAGATTAGATTATGGGAAAGAAAATTTATGTGGACAGTGATTTGTGGCTCTCTCTGTTTGCCACCAATCTTTGTGTATTAAAGGCGCGGCTCCACCGCAGTGCACGCTGTGCATGGACACGCGGCGCATTTTAGCTGCGTGTATTCATTTGTTTGACAACGTGGGTCTACGTTTCCACTGAAGTACACGAATATGACCCACGACTATGTATAGCGTGGCACGGCGCACGGGTAGACCCACGCTGACAGCGTTGAGCTACGTAACCGCTTACAACAACTGCTCTGCGATAACCGAGCTGTACATAGTCGTGGGTCTTATTCGTGTACTCCAGTGGAAACGTAGACTCACGTTGACAGCGTTGAGCTATGTAACCGCCTATTCGAGCAAGCCACGCGTGTATCAATGACGTCAATTCATGCGTAGCCTCTTCGTGGGTTGCAGTGGACACAACCACATACATTTTCTTACAAAGCGAAGCTTAATACACGTGCGTAGCCTCTCCGTGCACCGCGGTGGAGCCGCGCCTTAAGGCGCGGCTCCACCGCAGTGCACGCTGTGCACGGACACGCGGCGCATTTTAGCTGCATGTATTCATTTGTTTGACAACGTGGGTCTACGTTTCCACTGAAGTACACGAATATGACCCACGACTATGTATAGCGTGGCACGGCGCACGGGTAGACCCACGCTGACAGCGTTGAGCTACGTTAACCGCTTACAACAACTGCTCTGCGATAACCGAGCTGTACATAGTCGTGGGTCTTATTCGTGTACTCCAGTGGAAACGTAGACCCACGTTGACAGTGTTGAGCTATGTAACCGCCTATTCGAGCAAGCCACGCGTGTATCAATGACGTCAATTCATGCGTAGCCTCTCCGTGGGTTGCAGTGGACACAACCACATACATTTTCTTACAAAGCGAAGCTTAATACACGTGCGTAGCATCTCCGTGCACCGCGGTGGAGGCGCGCCTTAACAGGATTAAGCAACACGTGTAGCCTATTGGTTACTTGTCGACTCATACTTCTACTTCCCAATCAGTTATTCAATTAGTACCACTCAATATTGTTCAAAACCATAACTAGGCGTGCCATTGTGCTTGTAAACTAAAAGCTGGAGAGTGCGTTCGCTTTGTCACCCTATTCTTTGGAACTACTGGTTCGATTTGAAATAATATTTCAGTGATAGATAGCCCATTTACTAAAGAGGGTTAGGTGAAAAGCTAGTAGAATATAAAACTACAGCTTGCTCCTAATATCTAAAATGTCCAAATAAAAGTGTCAACCGGTGTACTCACAAAATCACACAGTCAATGAACAATTTTCAAATGAACCGTCGGATATTTCCAGTGAAATTGAAATAGTACGAGAGTAAAAGTGAAACCTTTGGCAGCTAGCCAGACGTGCCAGGGTATTTTTACGTTAAACTGTAGGTAGTTGAGTGGATATTCTTCTTTTATTCAATCGTGTATTGGGATAAAATATGTACACTACACATTATTGTAGAAAATACGACAGTTTTGTAGAATATGTACGTGGATTTTAAACGTCACTTTTATTCGGAAAATTGAAAAACATTTTTTTTATAGAGCGCCCTATTGTATTTAATTTCTTATCCTTTGCCTTACACAATGATTCAACTACTTAATCAAAAATACCAATTTTATATTAAAAAAATACTATAAATAAACTAGTAAACATATTGGAGTATGACATCACAACATGGCGGGCGGAAGCTCGGCCATCTTGATTGTGCTCGGCGGATATTGGAGATCGGCGCTCGGCTGTAATTACTGAGATATTGCATCCACTTGTTTATCGACACTGTTACATGTAGTTGTTTGTTTGTGTGTCACACGTATTTAATTGTATAGGGTAACTAAGATTGATTACGAAATTGTGAGCTATATAAATATGACATGACTATTTCCCGTGGTCCCGTGAAAACTTCTCTCACATCCGGATGAATGAATAGCCTATAACATTCTTCAAGGTCTTGCCTATCTTCAAACCAAATCGAATCTTTACTGATTCAGTCCAAATACCGGAAAACCACACCAAACTTTTATAAGTCATCCGAAAGTGTAAAATCTTTCAGAGCTATTTAAATTTTCTTCCAACCTCAATTTTCTTCAAATCACTGCTGAAGTAAATAATAGAACATTTCACAAGAACGCGCGCGGACAAGTGTGGTCGGTAACGCGAGATCTAATTAGCAGTAACTCGATCACATACTTGAGACGAATCTGATTAGTCGTACATCGGTGTCGTATGAAGCTATCCCCAATGGATGCTGAGTCTGTGATGTTATTTATTACAAGCTGTTTTCCTACTGTTTCAACCGCGTGCCGAAGAAACTACTTTAAGTAACTGGATAAAAAATAGCGTAAGTTCTTTCTCAGGCTCTAGGCTGTCGGTGTATTAAACATTGACATTAGTTCTAAAGGTTTGGCGTGAATGCGCAAAAAAGACAGACAGATGAAACATAAAGATGCTTGTTTCAGGTTGCCAGCAAAGAAGTTCTCGGGGGGGATTTCACCTCCTTCGTATTGGTACGTTGGTTAAAAAAGCACAATTCTCCCTCCATAATTTCACTAGTCAAGCAAAATAGATCCAACAATGTTGCAGGGTCTATCTTTCTCTGTAAGTAGTTGGAACTACGGGAAATATCAATTTTACTCATACTGTCTTTCAGCTAATACAGCATGTAGTTACTAACTCCTACATAAACGCCCATTTACTGTCGCATGTGCAACCGATGTCAGCTGTGAAATACGCCGGAATTCCGGAATATAGCTGCGACGTGTTCTAACATGTGACTAGGAGATTAAGCGTATAACTTGGTGTAGGAGTTCCTCATAAACAAGTGGATATCAAACCTTATAATATGTTTATAACCCGTATATAAAAATAAGCCCAGGAACGTTACAATTCCTTGAAAATAATTTTTAAATTAATGGTACATGAATAACTATTGTTCATTCGAAGATGGCGCTGTACCGCCAAGTAAACATCGAGCTCCGTATTTTTTGTTGTTTAAAAATATTATTAATGTAAATAGTGAGGATATTATATCATAAAACTGTAAAACTAAGTGCAAATGACTAGTGACAACGCTATCTAGATATTAAATAAGTGCTATGTGGAGTTATTAACATTTTTATATGAACAACGGTTGTGAGTAAAAAACAATTAAAACTGTGTTTTAAAACCCTAAATAAGTGGAAAAAACATTTGAAACTGTTGTATAATGCAAGTTTTTCGTGTCTAGTTTGCTATAAACAATTAATAACAAACTTGTGAAAAAAGTGAGCATCATTTTTAACTTCAAAAATTTTAATTATCGTTCAAAACCACCTCCAAATAACGAAAAATCATACGCTCATTAAGAACCATAATTTCACTTAATTAAGCAACACACCGCGTAGCCTAGCACGGAGTGTACCGATCTGCGTTATAGTGGCCGTAAGTTCGAATCCAACATTAGTCATTCACTTTTTGTGCATATTTAAAAAATCTTTAAATATTAAAATAACAACAAGATGAACTTCCTTAACAATATAACGCTTCGTAAAAAAGTGAATAGATGCGATCCAAATATAAGCAATGTCAGTCAAGAATCCACCGACACCTTCGAAGATAGTGTCACTGACCTTACGAATGATACGTCGTTAAATGAGGAAGACAAATACAAACAGAAAATTGACCAACTGGAACTGCAACTAAAGAATGCTCTACAACAGATTGAAGCACTTACTTTAGAGAACTCAACCTTAAAACATGTGAACGATGAACTTAATAAGAAAAATGGTGCAAGTGAAGCAAAAATAAAGACTACTCCGGACAAAACTACACTAACTAAAGAGACACAAACTTCGCCAAACATTGAAGATATACATTATCAAGGAAGGAGTATTGAGCATCCGCCTTATCCACCTTTATTGCATACCAATGCCCAGTGCACGAATAGCAAGCTACAGCCTGCCAAACATAAAATTAATATACTAAGCACCAATACCAATAATAAAATACTGTCTATATCTGAGAAAATTCTCTCTGACAACTATAAAATATGTCATTACTTGATGCCACATTGTAATACTGCGCGACTTCTCTCCAACATAGAAACAAAAATACAAGACCTTACATTGCGTGACTTTTGCGTTATTATGATTGGTGAAGAGGATTTTAGAAATACGAGTGACTACTTAACTATTGTATTAAATCTAAGAGAAACTTTGAAGACTGTCAAACACACTAATATAATTATCTGTTCTCCGACTTTTAAATATGGATACAATTCAAATTTATATAATTCGAGAGTAGAGTACTTCAACAATTTATTGTACCTAGACATTTTAGACCATGAATATGCATTCTTTCTTGACTCTAATAAAAATCTAGAATGCAGTTACGCTATGTTTAACAGTAAAAAAAGCTTTGTTAATAATTATGGCATGAGTGTCATTTTCAATGATATTAAACAATATATGATAGATATACTGCAATATGAACCACACATAACGGACGATGTAACGAACAACCATTATCAGCTTTCACCGGATGAAAATAATCGATGCCAGCCTGATAAAATTGAAGAAAATACTCTTTTTCGTCTATAACCGCATTAACATAATTCACCAAAATATCAGTGGACTTATTTGTAAGTCAGATCTGTTTACCGTTTCCTTAAGTAACCTTATTGATTTAGGCACGAATATTGATGTTTTATGTTTTTCTGAACATAATATGATAGAAGATGATGTGCAATTTCTTAATATTCCTAACTATATCTTGGCTTCTTATTTTTGTCGTGATAATCGTAGAGGTGGAACTTGTATTCTTGTGAAACATAATCTTAAGTTTTCAGTAATTAAGACAATTGAAAAGTACAACATCCCTAATGTAATTGAAAGTTGTGCTATTGAATTATTAGACCATAACATAATTATTTTATGTGTGTATAGAGTACCAAAGAGTCAGAACTCTAACAACTATCTTGAAATATTTTTTAATAACTTAAATGATATTCTAACTATCTTAACAAAAAACATTAATAAAAAAGTAGTAGTATGTGGTGACTTTAATATAGATATGTTAAAAAAGAACAAAAATACGTCTGAATTTGAACACTTGATCTATGGTTTCAACCTAAAACAGGCAATTAAAGAACCTACGCGGCCAAGTAGTGGCTCTTGCATCGATAACATTTTTCACAATATTCGTGGTGCTCAATCAGAGCTCTTTGAATTCAGCTTATCTGATCACAAAGCTCAGTATTTATCCTGCCCAGTAAAAAAGACATGTTCATCTGACTATTGGTACACATTCAAACGTGACTACTCAAGCGCTAACTCACTAAAATTTAAAGAATGCATTGAAGTGATCAAGTTTACAGAAGTATTCGAAACAAAGAGTGCCGAAGAAGCGTTTGCTTTATTCCACAACGAATTTAAATTGTTCTATGACCTGTGCTTTCCTCTAATAAAAATAAAATGTAAGACTAAGGCGCGACCGAAATGGCTTTCTAAAGGTATTAAAAGATGTAGTAAACATAAACGTTCCCTGTTATGGAAATATCGCCTATCCAAGAGCCCGACTGACAAACAAAATTTTAAAACATACTCTTCAAGGTATAAAAAAATTATCAATTTAACCCAAAAATCTCAGAACAATTATTTTATTCTGAATTCTACCAATAAGTCTAAAGCAACTTGGTCAGTAATTAATAGTAACAAACCTAAATTCCCAACTGAAGACATTAAAGAACTGTTAATTGACAATCTTAAAATCACACAACCTTCTAAAATTGCAGAATCGTTTAATAACTACTATGCTGACTTAGTTCAACCAGAGAGTACTAATAATACCCCGAAAAAGCAAACTTGCACATACAATTCCCCGTTTTCTTTTTTTCTTGGCCCAGTCGATCCAACCGAAATTTTTTCAATCATAAACAACCTAAAAAATACAAAAAGTACTGGTTATGATGGTATTTGCGTAACAATTTTAAAACAATTCAGTCATATAATCTCACCCATACTGAGTCACATTATAAATCTCTGCTTTGAACAAGGTACCTTTCCGTCATCTTTAAAAACCACTGTAATTAAGCCAATTCATAAAAAAGATACCAAATCTGAAATGAAAAATTATAGGCCGATTGCTCTTATCCCTGTATTTTCTAAAATATTTGAAAAGGCTATTTATAACCAACTCTATAACTATTTTGACAAAAACTACATCTTTTCCGACAAGCAAAAAGGTTTTAGGAAGAATATGTCCATAAACTTAGCTATATATGATTTTCTGAGTATGATCTATCCCAGAGTAGATGCTAGACAGCCGTCATTCGCTTTGTTTATGGATATGACAAAGGCCTTTGATTTTGTAGACCACTCAATTTTATTGAATAAACTGGAGATATATGGTATCAGAGGCAATGCCCTTAACTTAATTAAATCATATCTCACTAATAGAACTCAAGTCACGAGTATAACCAAAATTTGTCCTAGGAGTAAAATTGAAACTGAGTATGGATCAGGCCCTAGAATAGTTAAATTCGGAGTCCCTCAAGGCAGTGTTTTGGGTCCTTTGCTCTTCCTTATATATATTAATGACCTTCCCAACTCAACCAATGATAGAATGGTGCTATTCGCAGACGATTGCACAGTTGTTTATAATAATGAAAGTGATATCAATAGAAGTATATGTTCCATAATAGAATGGTTGGAGAATAACAACTTATTAATAAATATAGATAAAACTAAACTCATGCATTTCAAACAAAAAACCAATCACAAATTAGATACAAAAGTAGAATATTTGGGAAAAGAAGTAGAACTAACCACAACAACTAAGTTTCTCGGAGTTCACATAGATAATAACCTGAAGTGGCAAACACACATTGAATTCCTATGCAAAAAAATATCCCAATCGTCTTACAGCCTCTACCTGCTATCCAAAAAAGTGAGCCTCCCCTCACTACTTGTCGCATACCATGGTTATGTAGTTTCTAGGTTAAGATATGCAATAATCTTTTGGGGTAATGCTACTAATTGGGACAAGGTTTTTAAATGCCAAAAGAAATGCGTCCGTGCTATGTGTGGTCTGAAAAAAACTGACAGTTGCAGAGAACACTTCAAAAAATTTGGTTTACTTACAGTTCCATCAATTTATATACTAGAATCGGCTCTATTCATAAAACAAAATCCAAAATTATTTACGTTAGAATCTGGAACTCGTAATAGAAGTAGAGTATATAATAACGTTAGCAGAAGATTTAAAACCACATTGTATGAAAAAAGTGTTTTCAACATGACCACTAAAATTTATAATAACATTCCAAAAAATATTAAAGAAATTGAGAATGTAAACATTTTTAAACATAAATTATGTAATTTTTTGATCGATAATTGTTACTACTGTGTTAATGATTTTTTGTCAAACTAGGCAATAATTTGCGAAATTAAACTCGGTCCTCATCTCTTTTGTTTTTGTTATTGTGTAATATTAGTTGTGTTTGTATTTTTTTTTCCTTTTTCTATTTGTATGCCCTGTGTGGCAGATCACGGCATGAACATATTATATTTAAGACCTATTATTGTACCTGTGTATCACAAATAAATGATTTGATTTGATTTGATTTGACAGTTTCAGAAATGTTTCAATCTACAGCCAAAAGGTAAGTACCCCATCACGACAGAAACAGTTAAAACCCCACAAAAAAGTTCAAGATTTAAAGGAAAAATCCTGGCAGGTATCTTTTACTAAGGGACAAAAAAGTTATAAAACGCTACGAAAGGTTCAGAGGGCTCGCTTAATAGTTTAATATTTATCTGGAACCATTCGAGCGAGATAATTTAGGGTCGGGACCAAAGATCGGGCCCTGGCACGCCCCTCGATTATTCCGACAAAAGGATCGCACCCTATATTTCAGGAAAGTTTAATTTGGAACTTCTTTTGTTTTATTTTCGTATTCTAGAGGACCGACACCGCGAGAACAGATAAGAATGACCCGTTTTAATAACAATTGACTTACTTTTGGACCTCTTTATAAGTTGAGGATTCTTTATTTTAATTGCGGGAGGGAACATTTCGTTGGAGAACTGTTGGACTAATGAATTTATCACTGGCTCTTTGATGTCGGAAGATTCGGCGTGAAATAGAAGCGAATTAATTTTTTTCCTAGATTTTCTCCTAAATCTAATCAAAACCATTTGTTTATTTCGGCTATCATCAGAAAGTCAACTTGTGATTTCATTATGTACAAATAATGTTATCTTTCCTCGATCTAGAAAACTCTCTTTTGAATCGTTTTTCTCATTTCCCTCATGAGCCGCTTCTGAAAACAATTTATTTTCTCAAGGGATCCTTAAATTAATGGATACTATTTTCTCACGAGGGAAAAGCTTTTAATCAGTGACTTCTAAAGTAGGTTTTAGTGTACTCTTATATGTATTTAGACTTTATATTCTCAAAGGGAATATTACTGTTATTTAAGTTCATCAAACAGGTATGTTATGTACAGGTAGCAATATTAACATAAATATTAAAAATATCTTTGTAATAATGTTTTCGTTCAAAGAAGATGGATCAAAATTGCCCCACGTCCTATAACAATTTTTAAAGCAATTTTTTTGTATGAAGGTGTAAAAAAAATAAGTTAGAGAGTATGCCATATTTTTTTAAACATTTTTGTCTTTTTTTTGAGATACGTCCTATTGTTATAGGACGTGGGGCAATTTTGTATGGATTGTGATCCGTCTTCTTTATGAAGATTTGTAGATTGTAACCCCCTTTGCCCTTTTCTCCCCTCACTTTACACCTGAGCAAGGCTTAGAAGGCAACGAGCAAACCCTAATAAATTATGTATTAATTAATTTTCCTTTTATACTATTATATTATTGACATTAATTCATCTTTCCTAGAAGTGTAGAACCTAAACTATAATTAGATCATCGGTTGTTGAACTACCAAATTCAATTATTTATAGGAGACATAACTTTGCCCATTACTTTATCTACACCTGTCTAACATATACTGATACAGCATTCAATCGAATTAAAAAGAACTGCCAAATAAACACGACCCACATCCCAAACAATAAATTACCTGAGTACCTCTCATTAATCCAAAGGATTACTTACACGTTTAATTACTATCAACAAAGACGGAGCCACGATTCCAGAGGAAATAAAAGACAATAAAATCGGACTCACAGTGAAATAGCAATTAATTCAATTAAGCCAATGGAATCGGATGATTGCGTTCAACACGGCGGATTAACCGTTCTTGCAGCGACGAAAGATCATACCAGATAGCTTTCACAACGTTATAAATATTCAAGGGGTTGGGTTTTAAGTCATATTTTCTGGAAAATTCGCGAGTGGACGCATAATGATGGGGTGCGCGCGAAGGGCCGCCATTTTGTAATGCGAGGTGCGAATTAAGATGGCGGCGAGGCTCTCATTAGCGCGGCAGTTGCACTAATTGCAACGCTACTCAAGAGAAGTTGAGCGTAAAAATATTTTTATTCTTTGCTCCATTCATGCACTTCACATTTGTTGCTTGAAACACTTATGGTGAGAACTGAAGCAACCTAGAGACCTAATTTTGGTGAGGTTTTTATTTTTAAACCTGTAAAGGTTTTTGTTTTGAAGAAATTTCACAATTTATCTAGAAAGATTAAAAAATCTAGTGACTTTATATTGCAAGTGGCAATATAAAGTCGTGATGAGTGAAATGCGGAACAAGAATCAGTAGGTACAGTACAGTTCGCGCCAAATAAGTTTGCGACTGAAGTTAGCTATTAGACTCCCTGCGCATTTGTTCATAAAGATCTTGGCTAAAAACTTGACTTGTCCAAAGTAGTGAAGAATTATATGAACAAAATACTAGGTTCCGCAAATGGCTGACTTCTGAAACGCAAAGTTAACAGGCGTGAACGGTAATAGAAAAATTACAACCTTTCCTGAATTGAATTTTCCTTCAACATATATCCGTGTGCTATTGAAAGATATTATCCAAATAACATCAAAACATTATCGAACACAACAATCATATTGTTCTCGTTAAGTTACAGTGTAACTTAATAAACAAAGCAAAGCGCTTTTATTTACATTATTCATATCTATAATCGTTGTCGACAATGGCGGCCGACGTTCTGTTGTTTATGGTAATTCTACGTACGTATTGTTCCGATCACTGCATTGTCATTGTGCTTACCTGTGAAAGATAAAACATATTTATTATTATTTAATATATTTTCATTTGTTGGAAAACTTTTAACAAAAACTTGATTAAATTATTGTATCTTATAAAATGAATGTCTTATAGATTTATGCATTTAAAGAACATATTAAACCTCTGGGTTTTCGGAGTAGACCTTATTGTGTGTGCTCTCAGGGTTCGGAGTGCTACCTAAGTGTATTTTCCAGTCATGAGCAGCCTATTCCTCAGTTTAAGGCCTAAAAGAAACCGAGCAAGTAAAACCACTCTATCGTAAAATAAGGCCACTAAGTCTGAGTCTTATTCAATCCTAAGGAAAAAGTATCTTGTGAATGAAATGCTTCGCTCGTACTGCGAGCCGGCAAGCAGGCTTTACCTATTTATTAGTTCACTTTTCAATTCTACAGCGAAAAGATATGAATAACTTTTGTATTATAAGTAACTCAGTATTAGATTCTTCTTCGTTCATTCCATAGAGAATTTTGGCGCTGCTGAGACATTGAGAATGGCGGGAATGAGTTTTTGGTAAAGAGGTTATAATTCCGTGATATTAAAATTCACAAACAAACACTGTTTTATGCAATTTTAGCGTGTTTTTCATAACTCTTTGCTCTTGATCTGAGCCCAAATACGAGTTAAATTTTCGCAAGCAGTTACTGCATAGTTGGTAGCAAAGTTCTTAATTACTCACTTGACGCTTACAAGTTGAGCGCGAGTTACTCTGTGCGGGAATTTAACACTGCAAGAATTTAACAACTTTTTGAGCACATAATATATTAAATATGGCGGAATAAGTACATAGTCAACTCTGTTGATATTTTTAACAATATACTTCCTTTTGCTTTGCATATAATAAAAATGAAAAGTGACCTGGCAACTGGAAACTGCAATCAGCCTTCATTTTCGAATTCGATTCAGAGTACAGCATCATACAGATATCTATAAACATATACCTCTATTCGGATTATAGTAAAAGTACACTTGATATTTCGGTTCAAGTTTACAAAAATAGGTATCGATATAGGATAAATAGGTTTCGATCAACGACCTTTGACTTATTTTACGACTTATGCAGCCTCCATAAAACAGTGCGAATAGTCTGTGGTTTTTATAGTAAGGCCGTTCGAGTAATGGAGTCGTTCCGAGTCATGGAGTGGCGGCGAGTGGCGTGCGTCGAGTGAACGGTAATCACTCGCCGACTCGAGACCCACTCGCCATGTATCGAGTGTCAGCATTCCGATATTTTCTGCATTCGAATATTTCATTCAATCGGATGATATAGTAGGGTCAGTGTATGGAGTGCTCGGTGCGGTAATTAGAAGCTGATGAGGGGAAATGAAGAGGCTTGTAACTGAAAACCAATCAGGTAGATTCCGGTGGAAAAATATTCTATTTGTAAAATTATGCGCAACATCAAAATATTGAATTTACCAAGTATAAAGTAAAAATGGGCTACTAAAAATATTTCGTGTCCCGATCATCAAAATTCTATGAGACTTTAAATATTCAGCGCGGGCTTATTCACATACATAATACACTGCCTTTCATTTCACCGGTAACAACCGCATTACTTGCCTTTCAAAGCCTAAAGGAAGTCGTCTCGAAGAGTTCGCGGTACATAGGTGAAATAGGTAAGTAGGTATAGCCGTTTGACCTATAAACAGACTCTCATATAATTCCGCGTGTGAGAGTCGGTTGAACAAAAGCTGAGCAACAATGGAGCGACCTTGGGTCAGCAGGGGTCAAGCAGCAAGCGACGCCCGGAAGCTGAGCTTGTATGTCGAGCCATACTTCATTATGAATGGAAAATACTCGATTGTTTACCCCTGTTTCAATTTCTGCACGAATGTTAAAATTTTCATGAAACGGAACGATGAATGAGAATTTTTTGTTATGATTTAGCTTTTTATATAGGCTGAATCCGAAATGAACAAATCTTCAATTGAAAGAAAATTGGTTGTAGCAATCTACAGGATAACAATACTGCTAAAATTAGAAAGTTAATCTGAAATTGTTGATATTTAGATTTATAAAAAAATGTAAAACCCGCGTAAGAAAATATGCTATTTTTATGCGATCTCATGTAGACGATTATTATTCGCCCGAATCAGTAAAGAATAAAACTAAGCTCAAAAGCCTCATTTAAAAACAACACAATTTTTCAAAAAAGAAAAAACAAAACATTTCATAAGCCGAGAACAATAGCGTTACATATAAAAATACTTTCTATTCTCTGCGTGCCTCCAATTGTGAATGTTGATTGGGATCGATACAGTTCTAACAAAATTGTTTGGTAAACAAATTACAAGTTGTTAGAACACTTTTCGATGCTTTAAATATGTACCGTATAATTGCATAAATAGGGTATTTTAGTCTAGATGAGAAAAAAATTAAAAGTGTATTACAATGATTGTTTAGAGGAAAAGCAATCGGGAAATGTTAGTTTCACTTCGTAAGGTACATAAATATACAGGTATATAAATATATAGGTATAAGGTACATACATTGAACATTGATTTGATTTCCGACAACGTATGTTTAAAAAACTTGATTGACATTAGCTGTCATTTGTAAGGGAAGAATTTTTATTAAATTGAGAAATAGTATCCTGAAGAGTTCCTCCACTAGCTGCTTGCCGAGGAATCCGTAGCCGCCTGTCACGAACACGCTGGCGCCGCAGTAGAACTGCTGCACGGCCGAGTCTCCGTGGTACTGAATGCATACGTGTCCAATTTTAACAGCCTCAGAATCATAAGCATCGGACCTTCTATATAAAACGCAGGCTACCGCCTGAGAAGCCGGGGCGCGGCACTGGCCGGCCGGGGCTGGCCAGTGAGTCCCGCGCCGAAATGTGCCGAAACCAGCGCGACTGCGTCAAATTGACATTTTGATTATTTGTGTTTTTGAGTGCTATTTTGATTTGTTACTTTTATTATTGTAAATATTCTTTTGTGGAAAATTAATAGTTGTAAGTGTATACAAATAAGTAGCGAGGCACCCAGATGTATAGTAATGGTGACGGGAGTGTAAGTGCTTGTCAATCTTCAACATCTCTGGATGCCCTGAGATGCCCGCTGTGCCCCCAAGCACGTTTTTTTAAAGGTAAGCGGGGTTTGAACGTGCACATTGGGAAGACACATAAATCCCAAAGTGCAGTTCCTCCCACACTAACCCCGACAAACCCAGATACCGACACACCTTTGGAACCGTTTTGGAAAAGACTTTCCAAATTCAAAAACACAATTCCAATCCTAAAGCGGGTTCCCCGAGGCGCCAGGACTTTAGTAGCTCAACATCTGGCAGGTTGTGTCCGCCTGGCTGCACGGGAGAACTCGCAACGTGCTTGGGAGAACTTACTCACCTTCCCTTATAGAATCTTACATATCCAAAAAAATTTGGCATCCAAAAAGTCTTTAACGACCCAAATTAAAGACAATTGTAATGTTTCGGCCAGAGATTTCGACACTAAATCACCGACAACAGGCTCTACCTATTCGAGGAGCATCCCCCACCTGGTAGAATCCAAGTTAAGTGAAGGTGACATAAGTGGTGCAGCGAGGATTCTTTTCAGCAGTGATGTGGTGGCACCTTGTTCTCCAGAAACACTTTCCGCTCTGGAGAGCAAACACCCTGCCCCATCCGATGACCTTTCTTTTCCTGACCCCCCTGATCCGGACACCCATACCCTCATTATTACAGGTCGACAATTGAGCACGGCTATAGGCTCCTTCAGGAGCGGTTCCGCAGGCGGCCTCGACGGCTTGAGTCCGCAACACCTTAAGGACCTTACCTGCCCAAGCGCCGGGGAAGCTGGTGAGTCACTCTTGAAGGAGCTTACAGCCCTGGTCAACCTTATGCTCGCCGGCAAGGTGGACGAGGCCGTCATCGACGTCTTGTATGGAGCGAACCTCTGCGCCCTACGCAAGAGGGATGGTGGCATTCGTCCAATTGCCGTAGGGACTACTTACCGTCGCACGGTAGCCAAGATTTGCTGTAAATTTTGTAGTGAGGGTGTTTCGGAAAAATTTCAGCCCCTTCAGCTGGGTTACGGCTCAAGAGGGGGCTGCGAGGCTGCCGTGCACGCGTTATCGACCTATTTAAATTGTGGCAAAGGAGAGGTCATTATGAAGGTTGACATAAAGAATGCCTTTAATTCAGTCAATAGGGACACCTTGCTGGCAGAAACGAAAAAAGAGTTACCCCAAATTTACAGTTTTATTTGGCAATGCTACAGACATCCATCTAAATTACTATATCAGGACAACCTTCTGGAATCTTCTGTTGGCTGTCAGCAGGGTGACCCACTCGGGCCTGTGATTTTCAGTTTAGCCATAAACCCTATAATTCGGCAGCTAAATTCGGAATTTAACGTTTGGTATCTTGATGACGGAACCTTGGGGGGCAAAGTAGATACAGTACTTGGTGATTTTTCTTTTCTCCAAAACAAATTTCAAGAAATAGGTCTAAATTTAAATTACTCCAAATGCGAACTTTTTGTACCGGACAATACTGACAGACAAGACACACTTTCAAAATTCAATGCAACAGCCCCGGATATTAAATTAATTGATAAGGACTCTCTTTGTCTCCTTGGTTCCCCAATATATGAAAATTCATTTTCGAATTTTATTCAGGACAAAATACAAAATTTCAATCATATTTCGGAAAGGCTGCTCCAAATTAACATGCACTCAGCCATCACAATCATTAGATATTGTTGTTTTGGCCCAAAATTAACATACTATTTGCGCGCTTCCACTCTATGGAAGCACACAAACCTTTTGGAACAACTTGACAAAATTATTAGACACACATTAACATCAATTTTAAATGTGGCCTTGGACGACCGAGCCTGGATTCAGGCTACTCTTCCCGTTCGCATGGGAGGGCTTGGCGTCCGCAAAATTTCAAGTATTAGCCTACCGGCCTTTATATCCTCCGTCCATGGTACAGTAGACTGCACATCAGTGGTAACTGTCATGCACCTTAACTCAATAGTAATAAGAACGATTTTCCTGTAAAACTGTTACCACTGACCTGCAGTTGACTGTACTGAGCAATTGACCAGGAAAATTCTTCCTATCACACTGGCCAATTGCGAGGTACCATGTCTGACTGAGGCTGTAGAGGCTTGGAAAATCACCTGCCCGAATACTGATCCACCCGTCAACCCGTCCTCCCAGAGACAGTGGGATGAGCCGCTCTGCAGAGTTATACGGAATAATCTGCTAAATACGTCAATTTCTTCTGCAGAGCGAGCGCGCCTTCTGGCTGTGGGCGAATGGGAGTCGGGTCTATGGCTTCTGGCACTTCCGTCGTCAAACATAGGCACATTGTTTGACGACACCACTTTCCGGCTTGCTGTTTGCTTGCGTTTGGGTGCTCCGTGCTGCTCTCCTCACCGCTGCCACTGTGGCGAAGCTGTCAGCAGCCTTGGACACCACGGCTTGTCGTGCAGCCGCAGCGCGGGACGATTTGCACGGCATGCGAATATCAATGACATAATCCGTCGCGCTCTTGTTGCCGTAGGCGTTCCAGCCATATTAGATCCCAGTGGTCTGGCACGCGACGATGGCAAGAGACCAGACGGTATGTCGTTGTTCCCGTGGAAGATGGGTAGGTCTTTAGTATGGGACGCGACTTGTGTCGATACTCTTGCACCATCTCACCTTCCTAGCTCGGCGCGATGTGCTGGTTCCGCTGCTGCGGCTGCAGAGAACCTCAAACGGCGCAAATATAGCACCCTGGTTGGTAACTATACCTTTGAGCCGTTTGGGGTTGAAACCCTCGGGCCGTGGGGTCCAAGTGCTCATCTGCTTTTTAAAGATCTGGCAAAGCGACTTGCTGACACTTCAAGTGACCCAAAGGCTGGTTTTTATTTTGGTCAAAAATTAAGCATTGCCATCCAACGTGGCAATGCTGCCAGCCTCTTGGGTACACTCCCGGTGGGCAGCGATGAGGAGTTTTTTGATGCCATTTTTTAGTTGTATATATGTATAAATAAGGCTTTTTTTTACGTCATGTAAATATGTACATAAACTGAATGTTTAAATGGAAAAAAAAAAAAAAAGGTACATAAATATATTTTTTATTGCAGTTTAAAGTTTTTAGGTTTTTTTATCTGTCTTTGAACACTACGAAATGTCGCCGCCATGCTAATGACGTCACTACGGTAGTAAACAAAAGTGTATATCTGTCGCAGGGATATGATAAAAACGGGGATTTGATCAATTCTCTAAGGGATTTGATCAAATCACGGAGGATGTTAAAATAACAACACGATTTTATCTTTTCCCTAAACAAATCTAGTGAATAGAACAAATCCCTAAATTGGTTTAGTGAAATGACAAAAATAATTTTGCTTTGATATTTTAAAGGTTTATTTGGTGAGATAGACATAATTATGATAATCAGGTGTGTGTAATACAAGGAAATATTGATATAAAAAATCACCATTACTCAGAAAAATATTTTTTTTTTTAAAGAATGAACAAAAATTTCTTTAAAAATTAAAAAATTTTAGTTGCGTATGATATGCCTATTTATAATAATCACTTATTAAAACATGTAGCTGATTTGTGGCATCGTGAATTACATAAAGGAATTTCTTACAGGCGCAAGACAAGAACTGACATGTTTTTTGTCATTTCACTGAACCAGTTTAGGGATTTGTTCAATTCACTAGATTTGTTTAGGGAAAAGATAAAATCGTGTTGTTATTTTAACATCCTCCGTGATTTGATCAAATCCCTTAGAGAATTGATCAAATCCCCGTTTTTATCATATCCCTGCGACATATCCACTGGTACTTGAATCCATAATTTGTCTGGTGTTTTTAAACTAGTGTTCTCACATTCAGAAACAACACACCAACGATACGGAGCATAATTACTCATTATTAAAATTTTCAATACATATCAAAATATGTTTGTTTACTAACGTAATGACGTCATGACCAAAAACAATCACGGCGTCCGTTGTGTGCCGCGTTTTCGCGAAATACGCGCGAAATTTGAAATTATGATAAAACAATTAATTTATATTCGTACATAACGTGAGAAAAAAAAATATTTTTAATTTTTTAGAGATATATTAAGACTAAAGAATTTATTTAAGATATATTTCAAAAATGCATGTAATACCCTATTGTATCGACATTTAAATTATTTTTAGTTATAATTATTGTAACAGCTTGCTTTTGTTTACAGCTTGAAGTATATGTACCTCTCTACATTAATGGGTATTCAAACAATATTTTATTCAGACAGCTTCCAAAATTTCTGCCTATTTGAAGATTTTTTAACATCATAAACCTTTAACACTATAAGGCAGGCAATTCACGCACTACCCGTTTAATCCCACATCACGTACATGCCTACACAAGTCAGTGAAGCCTCACGACCAAAGAATATCCGAAACATTTTGGTCTCAGCTAAAACGGGGGAAAGTGGGTCAGTGAAAAAATATCGCGGCCGCAGCAACTTGAGAGGAGATATCGAAGATGCCACCTTGTACACGGATGCTGGATACTCTGGTTTTGTTTAGCACTCGAGTGATGAGAGCCCTCTGGCGCCCGTCAAAGGAACGACCTGCTCTCTATCGGTGTAAAATTAGAGATTAGCGAGAGAGGGAATCGATATTTATTTATTTATTTGTTCCTTTATTTCAGGCAACTAGGGCCCATAAAAATACAAATACACATATATCGTACATTACAATACTTATAAACTAATACATAAAAATTCACCATATCAATATATATATACAATACTATATCTATAAAAACTTAAACATACTATAAATACATAACAAATATTCTTAAAACTAATGCACACGATGTGTCGGCGTCGTGTTACGCTGACTGGTGTCACGTAGCCGGCCACGAAACCGGCGGTACAAAACACCCTTCGGCCAAAAATCTTCCTTGAGGACCTTCTCGAGACCTTGTGTCGGAACACGCACCACGAACGAGTTAAAATTTGTGTTGTGACGCGGTTCCAACCTCACGACCCTCAAGGTCCAGCTGGTCTTCACGCGCAGATATTCCACGACCTCCTCAACCTTCGTGGAATGGTGCAGCCTGGACACGTACAGCTGCGTCGTCGGAATAGCTGGACGCAGCAGCATATTGGGCCCCGCCAGCGCAGTACCGCACTGGTTCCGACAAGGAGGTTTCTTTTTCTTCCTCTTCTCGACCTTACCTAGGGTTTTAGGTCTTAAATCTCTTCTCGATATTACCTAGGGTTTTAGGTCTTAAATGTAGGCGATACTTGCTGCTTTAAATATAAGACAAAGTTCATATATGTACTTGCCATAAATCTGTTGACATTTTGAAGACATATCTATGTCAAACCTATCCTTGTCAAGAAAAGTATTCATATTCTATCAACTTATTTAATCACGGAAAAGATTGGAAATAAAAGGAAAGCGGCTCATTCAAATTAATTACACATCTACAAATATTATAGACAGATGATGAAATAAGGAAAAATGGACAAGTCAAAAAGGAAGAAGCATTTAAGAGAAGATGTAACGGTTATTATTGATAAAGTTGTTGACAGTTGAAACCGGAACGTGGAGTGTTGCCATGTCTCAACTGTCAGTTATACAGCCGCCGGCGCCATCTTGATTTGTTTGTTTTCGTCTTTGAATTCGCGCCACTTTCGTATTGTTCGTCGAGGGTTATTTATTGTATTATGTCTTGACAAAGTATCATGAATCTCGATGCGAAAAGTTTTAGTGAAGTAAAAATAAATCACGCCCGTATTTATCACGGAATAGTGAAAGTGTAATGTGTAGTTTTGAGCACAATATTTACATTCATATTTTTACAATTAAAATATTATTAAATTACATGTATTACATTCAAATGAATAATTGCCTTTATAAAAATATAAAAAACAATGCATAATTTCTTATCCTTAATCAACTTCTTATTTATCTTACCTTTTAATTAACGTTCAGTATCCTACTTTGATTAAAATAGTGCAATCCTCTATTTCCCATGAGCATTGTAGGAAATGGCTAATTTCTCAACAGCATATTTTTTTTCTTAGAACAGGCTTTCTAACGGTAAACACGAGCTATTTCCCGCGGATTTATCTATAACAATTTCTTTGTGAAAACTTTGTCTGTATCCTTTCAGAGACAGCGGTTTCAAATTACCTAAATCAATCAGCCTA
The DNA here is from genome assembly GCF_022581195.2 of Helicoverpa zea. NCBI lineage: Eukaryota > Metazoa > Arthropoda > Insecta > Lepidoptera > Noctuidae > Helicoverpa > Helicoverpa zea. The sequence goes on from NC_061462.1 coordinate 2,079,657, forward strand.
ATACCCAAACATGGGCGTAGCCAGCTTTGGGCTCAGGGTGGGGCAGCAGTCAACAGTCAAAGGGCGGGGGCCCTCCGATTTTTTGTATCTTGACCCGTTAATCTCAAACTTGTTAATCTCTTAATTTGAGAGGTTTATATTTTCAGATACAGAAAATAAACAATCACACATAGGACAAAAGCCAAAAGTAAGGGCATATGGTTTGTAAATACGTGAGCGAAGCGAGCGCGAAATTTTTATCGGACTTAAACCAAATATAACGTAAAATTTTGCCCAAACGTACTTAACTTTTTGTTTGTTAAAAAATGCAAAAATAAGGGCATAAATATTCTGAAACCGCGAGCGAAGCGAGCGTGAAATTTTTATCGGACTTAAACCAAATATTACGTAAAATTAAGCCCAAACGTAGTACTTAACTGTTTGTTTGTTGAAAAATGCAAAAATAAGGGCATATAGTTTTTGAATACGCGAGCGAAGCGAGCGCGAAATTTTTATCGGACTTTATTACGTAAAAAGCCCAAACGTACTTAACTTTTTGTTTCTTGACAAATATAAATATAGTTTCTGAATACGCGAGCGAAGCGAGCGCGAAATTTAATTATTTTTTAAGACTCAAAACCAAAAACTAAAATGTCGCCCAAATATACATTTTCATGAATGGGGGGACTAGGTACGACACACCCGATTTACGTCCATATGAAAACCAACTCGCTCGCATAGATAAGTCGATAAAAATAAAGTTAGATAACGTATAGCAACGTCGCGCAGCTAAGCTTCGCGGACCACTCGGAATGCCTCCAGGGACCACCAGTGGTCCGCGGATCACCGGTTAAGAACCACTGTGCTAAACGATCGTTCTATTGTACAGGTCGTACATGGCTGGGCAAGCAAAATAGCGAGCGCGGTTTTTACACTAGGATAAAATTGCATTTCCGAAATTTTGATCACATCTACCAGATCCATCTCCTTCAATGCATTATTTTTTGGATTAGATGGATGGCTCGGCTCGCTACGCCACATAGCAACTATTCTTTTAGGGAATACTGCTCGCTTTCAAATGACGCGCGCACCGCGGACGTTCGGGAACTCGAGCGTGCATTTTGTTTTGATCACGCTCTTTTCAAAGTCGAAATTTTTTTTGTGCAGTAACTTATGGATAGTACATATGTTGTTGATGTTGTTAGTTAGAGTTAGTAAAAAAAACTTTGTTTAATCAGACACCTTATAGGTCAGAGCCAGGGCCCAGTGTGGGGCAAGTGCCCCAGCTTGCCCCAGTGTGGCTACGCCCATGTACCCAAAATAGATGAACCACAATTCCATACAAATTAAACTACACCAAAGTTCAAGAGCATTAAGCAAATTCCCTTTATAGCCACTAAGAGAACCGAAAGTAATTGGAAACGGCCGAGCAAACATTAGCTCAATATGAAACGAATAAAATACAATAGCCCAGCTGTTGTTGCCAAACGTGGGAGCTGCAATTAAAATCCAATTGCTCTGGAACTTCGGCCGGCTAACGATTATGGACCAGACGATATGAGGCGACAGATATGTGCAGAAGTTCTGATGTACATACAGTACTTATATACACAGCCAGGTTGGTTTATTATACGATACTTTTATTACAAAAAATGTGGATGGGTGACCACTGACCATCTCGTAATGAGTTCCGCGTTTTACGAAAAACACGTACAATTGGTGGGTCCCGACTGTCATTTGAACGTCTTTGGCAGTCATTGCAGATAGTCAAAAGAAGCCAGAAAGTCTGACAACCGTCTTAGCAAGAGGTATCGGGTATAGCACTGAGGCTTTCAAGTTATTAGTAAACCATCATTTCATTCTGTAGTAAATAATAGTATAATACAGTAAGCTGAACACCAAACCTTCTGCACAATATACCACACGTTACAATATTTGCTTCTCCGAATGAAATTGTTTTGTAAACACGAATAACGCCGAATGATTCCGAGTAATGCGGTTTGTTGCTACGTGCGCTACGCCGCTACGAGCGTGCTACGCCGTACCGTGGGCGGGTTTTAATTTTAAGCGTCATATTTGGGGCGTTAAATAGATTGTTGATGTTATTGCAGTTGCTTGTTTATTTTCGAAATGTTTATTTTCGTATAATTACTTGTTTGACTCTTCAATATTCTGTGGATATTTCTAGGGTTTTACATTTTGCCGTTATCCCTATGAACAAAAACCAGCAAAATATCACGTTTGTTGTATGGGGCTCCCAAAAATATTTATTTTATTCAGATTTTTAGTATTATCTGTTATAGCGTTAACAAAAATACACCATCAGTAAAAAATCATCTGTCAAACTATAACACTTCATGAGATACGGCCTGGTGACAGACGGACAGCGAAGTCTTTCTAACAGTGGAAATCTAAAAAAAACTTCTAAATGAATCTCAAATAATATAAGAAACCGGTAACCATCCATGTATACAAAGTACACACACACCAATTCAAAAAATCCTTCTGAATTGACAACATAATGCCTATACGAGTCGATACGCGCGTTCTACATCATCACATCGCGCGTTCATTTCTGTGAATACGCCGCGTATCTACTACGGCTTAGGAATACGTGCATATAACTAGAAATATTCCGCGTATTCGCAATACGTTATTGGCAAAGAATATTTGTTGATATTCTGATATTGGTAAGGAATAAGTTTCTCATAATACTTTCATGTAATATTTTTGAAATGTGTAATATTTGTAGCGAAGTTAGTATTTCTGAAAAATATGAAAATGTATGTAGATTTTGATTTTATAACTATTTTACTCTCAAGACATAAGTTAAGTACATATTTTTAAAAGTAATTTCTGGGGTTTTGACAAAGTCTATTGCGGATTGGTGCTTAAACCAAACTAACTATCCTATTGATTGGATCCAGTCAAGCTTTACGATAAAATCAATGTTAAGTCACGTATATTTTAACCTGAAGTTGTCACCTTTCCTAAAAATAATTAACAAGAACCAGAATTAAAAACACAAATGCCAAACTAATTCATGTTCTAATTCCATAGATTTTCCATATGCACATCGGTAAGTAAATTATATCATCAATCCACTATTAGTATTCCTACAGTGACGATCACGTGTGAAAGTAAAACAGCATTGTGTAGCCTTGTCTATTGTTTATACATTTAAGCCTAGCACACACAACGATTTTATTTCCTGCGACACGATTTTAGAATTGCGACACGGTTTTTTTTACCCTTCCCTATTTACTCATAATATGTTGTATTGCGAAAATTATCATAGTATTTGCCAAAGATTATTCTTTCATGGTTATTTATAGGTCCGTACTATATGAGTGAGCACTTTATGTTTCATGCTAGGGATCTTTCACTTCGCACACAGAAGAGACATAAACAACGATCAGCAATCGGTCAGCCATATAAACCTATGTACAATACGAGTATCATGACGCATATTTCATTTTCCTTACAGGATTAATCACAAAACATAATAACAAACATTTTCAGAGCCAAAATAAACAATCAACCTCAAGCTGACCCAAACAAAAAGGTGTGCTGTGTACCATCGCTCCCCATTCGACGCAATTTCTTAACAAAATATTGATATATAAATAAAAGTCACATCCCTTTGTGACATTTGGGGAACAACATGTGAAATATTTATCAATATGTCCCGAATCCCCGTTTTACGCAACAACTCATATACGGATATTTTTTTAGGAGGCCCATGTGAAGGATTGATAACCAAAAATAGGTAACAATGATATGTTTTATCACGTCTTTCATCATTCAACTGTTCCATGCCCAAAGCATTTGTGATATAAAATAAATACCTTTATTATGACACAGGACTAAATAAAAGTGAACCTATATGTATTAATACATATTTCTAAGGCACGTTCGATTGTGTCTCTCAGTTGTCATTTGTACATCTTTAGCAGATAAGCCAGAATCTTTGATAATCAGCTTCATGTCCAGCTAAATATGTTGAGGAGTTCAGATAGGCTGGTGCTCTATATTAAACACTGGCAGTCAACAGCTGTAAAACTGGAAGTCAGCCCCGACTTCATTGCAAAAAGATGGGAAGACATTTTTACCTTCCTTTTAAAACACATGGTACCTTTTCTCTCTACGTAAGTTATAAGGCTTATTACATAGAAGTTACTCGCTTGCGGCCGAGTGGCTAAAATTAGACCTTTTGCTAACTTCCCGTGGGCGTCGCAAAGGGAGCTTAGGCGATTGTATAAAGAAAGATATTCCTGTGTGAAATACTGAAAGTATTTGAGTCTGATACGCAAACAAAGTGGGCTATTCATAGAAGATTATTTATTATGTAATTAATCCTCGGTTAATAAGTTTATATGAACAACAAACAGTAATCTATGAAAGTTGTGTGTTAAAAAATGTATGGGTATGGGTATGTAAGGTAAAAATAAACCTTGCCTGTACCATTAACTCTTAATTTTTCAGTAGGTACAGCAAAATAAACTGAATACATAAATGCCATAAAATGTTTCGTCAATAAAATATATAGGTCGAACATAATAAAACGAACACATATACATAAAAAAAATCGGTAACGACGAACATCGCACATCCATTCTAAAACCCATAAAATCTCTCTTATTGAGATCCGAGCGACTTTGAGCTGTTGAGGCTTTGTGTTCCAAGCGGCTTATATACTACCTTATGAATATTTCACAAGCCCACCCCTTGATGTATAACAAAACCTCCATTATTTTAAAATGTATTATGTCGAAGGGGTGTTGGTCGAACCAAGGGCATTTTAAATCTGACCTCGGAATGTTAAAACGGATAGCAGAACATTGAAAACACAGAAAGTTCTCATGTTTTGATTTCTACATACAGGTATTTCGGTCCTTACGTCATACTATTATTACAATTATCAAGCAATCCAGTGCTATCTTTTTAAAGCCAAAACTTTTGAACACTTAACTCACGTGATCTCCCTGGATATTTTAGTCGAGGAAGCTAAAGCATGAATTCTGTTCTCTATTTTGTCGAATTTCTAGGAAGGTGTATAAGATATTATTTCTATAAAGCGTTTGTATAAAACAACTTTTGGTACCAAAGGGGGATTTTCAAACACTTCCTCGAAAGGTTACATTTGAGTGGAAAATGGAAATAGCGTTTCTCTGAAAAACCTGAAAAGGCAAAGTGACTACTTTAAACTATATAGTACGACAATGAAAATCGGCAAGCTAAGTATGAAACATGAACCCCTTTCTTAATTAGTTTTTTTGTTAAGACTAAGCAGGACAGGTCGATTGCAAAAAAAAAAAACTACAAAGCGAGCTAAGTAACTAAGTTTGTAGGCACTCATTTTACCACGAACTCTAACAGTCATGATATAAACGTTTGGTTCCTTCTGCACGTATCTCTGATTGAATACGTAAGTAGAACTTAAAAAAAATGTTTTACAATTACTTTTCAGTTCTGACGCAAGTCTGCCACACATTAAATCGACATCTTCATCATGAAAATAAAAAACAAATAATACTTTTATTTGAAACCAGTGAGTTGCGCACTCGATTGCGGAAGAGCGAATCGAATTCACTCGAGCATTCGATTCTGATTCGATTTATTTCATTGTTTACGGAGCTATGCATCGAGAGCTAAGGGGTTAACTTGTTGTGTTAGTAAAATAGCTTGTGTTGAAGTTTTAATAAAAAAAATCGTGCCGCCTACCTTTTTCATTAAACGTAGTACAAAGTTGCAACATCCTACGGTTATTATATATTCATCCATCCATTCATCCATTATGTATCATTTTAACAAAATCTTATTAACAAATCCTTAAGAAAAATGAATTTTACTGAAAACTTAAAATGCACCTACCGTCCCGTAATCTAAAGTTAATAAACTCATACTCACACCTCCTTCGATCTCAAAACAAATACCTATCAACAGTCTCCCACACTCAGTTTAAAGTCAATTTAAACAAGGCTGAAGTAAAAATAACTGTTTTATTTCAACTCCCAGACGGCGAGGCTGAGAAAGAAAAATGTTGGACTCGCCCAACCGATCTGATTTGATTTTATACCGATATTTGCGCGACCAGTCAATTGAGAAAACAGGGATCAATGAGTTGCCGCAAAAAGGCTGGAACGATAAATATATAGGTGTAGATGTATATACCTAGTAAGAAGTGTGACGTTATATTGATGTAAGATTATTTCGAAAATTTCCTTTTTGGGCGTTTAATCTTAGTAGTTTACACAACACAGCAAAATTAATTTCAGAATGTCTTGATCACACGTGAACTGCTGGACCGCTTGACTTGAAAATTAGAGAGGAGGTAGCTTAAACCCAGGAGAAGGACAAACGATGGAGGAGTTTTTGTCACCATCCGGCTAAGGGAAGCAGTTATCTCGGGACACGGGTGAAAACGCGGACGGAAGCTAGTCGAAAACAAGAAATAACATCTGCAATAACAAAAGTATAGAGCAAGGACAATATAAAACGTTTGGATTCAGTAAAGAACTGTCTGCAATATCACGTCAAGATGTAGAATAAAGACAAGAGGATAGAGTGAGCGTAGGAAGCTGCACGATGTAGCAATCCGGCCCTCCGTCTCGCTCCATTTCCGGGGCACAAATGAGACGCTTTGCACCCGCGGGGGGAGGGGGCAGAGCCTCATGAGCCGGTTTTATTGCACCATCAACATGTCTGACAGCCCAATAGATAAAAGTTTAATCATTCGAGCAATATCTGAACGAATGACAAAAATGTGACACGTCATGAAATAAATTTCGCATCAACCAGCATTTTCGTTGACGTTATCAATATCTATTTTGTGATACCAGCGTGGGCTTTGTATAACTGAAATAAATGCGCAAATTGACTTATAGGATTTTTCTTCGGCCCCAAAGTCGCGTAATATAATACATTACACGTTAAGTCGAAACTTTTTAGACGACGTAACTGAAAGCCTTGAGCAAACTTTAAGATATCTTGTTTAACGCTTTATCTCGAATCATCTAAATTACGTCGGACTTATAGACTTAGGGACTCGATATTTGAGTTAAAAGTATGATAATAAGGACCGAGCTGGGGGAAGTTTCCAAATTTCATTTGCCTACCTGAAATTACCTGTCGGGGTACAACTTTATCTTTCGAAACTAATTGTCGGGCTCCGGTCATATGTTTTGAAACACACCTGAGTCCTAATCGTGCCGTCGCGCTGACTAAGCCCCTCAAACAAAATACCTGTTCAACTTATGTAAGCGAACAAACCTGAACGTGACATTCCTAAATATGACAGCCATTTCAGCATTCTCCAAACGACTTCACTTTAAATCCTTCATCCAAACAAATGTAATAAAGCTGTCATATTTGAGACGGCTCCATGAAATCTCAGTTCGTACAATTAAACAATCACTGCCGCTTACATTCGCAATGAAAGTCTATTATGCACATCAGACTTTGCTTCGTAAAACCGTGCAACACATAATTGCTAGCTGGTACAACCGCGCACAGTGCAACTTTGAGCCTTCAGGGACCGGATTAGTTCCGATTGCACGCGCAGACGCAACTCCTAATTGACGGCAGCATTCGCGCTGTACTCGAATGTACTTTAATTCAACCGTACTTTGTAGCTTTATGGAGGCGAATGACGTTTGTGCGCGACAGTACCATTTGAAGCTATTTCTGGGTCATATGGCGTTTCAACAAGTGACACGAGTTGATTGTAGAGGTACTTAAACCTTTGTGGTTATTTGTTGCAATTTTGTCCACTAGATTAATGATAAGTGGAGCTTTTATAGACTTGCTATTATACTGAAAATAATTGTCTTAAAATTGACGCGCAGCAACTATAAAATATAATTTCGTAAACGATAAAGTTGGCATAATTAGCAGAAACTAATTTCATACTCATTTAACACCAAAGACTATACATATTCCGATTACGCACAATTTATGACTACTGAATTGGCAATAAATAGTAAAACTAAATTAACAGAATATATATTATGTATTACATAACATTCTAAATATTCATTTCTACCAAATCCTTTATTTTTAAAACCACGCTTCTTCTTATCACAGTTGGCCCAGAAATCTGCGTCTTCTTTATTAAGCCCAAAGTAAAATAGGCTCTCAAAACATTGCTTACGCCACTAGTACTCAAAAGTGCTGAACAAGCAACACCGCTTTCAGCTAACTAACTAAACTTAATTCAAACGCAAAACGCAAAATATTCTTTACTTTACATTCCCTTTTATTTCCATAGGATTAATGTTCAAGTGTCTTTCCAACTTGTATAACTTTCCAAAAAAACCGGGTAATAATTCCAGAATTATTCCATTCCGGTAAAAACTTGTAATCAATAAAAAGTTTTCAGCGCGAAGTTTGTATATCGTCATCTACCTAGATTTTACACGATTTATGTTTATTAAGATTGTTGCCGTTTTAGCTGATAGGGTTACTTTTAGAATTAAGTCTAGCTAGGTTTTCTTTATGTAAATCAATAATGTGATGTTACTATTTAGTCATCAAATGACCCATACCGCTGTGGTTACTACGTGGGCGAGTATCAGACTGACTAAAACTCATCATGTTCCTTCTGGGGCCCTTTTTGTGCCAATACCCGTGCAATGAAACCATTGCACAATTATTTGGAAGTCGTCCCGTCTCCTCCAAATAGCTGCTCAAAATAATGTTCACCTTACAAATGCCTGACATTACTCTATGCCTCAACATTTTCCCTTCCACATACAACATTGTCTGCAACAAACCATTTTTCAAAAGTACAAGCTTCAATCGGATATTACATTTGTGACTGCGATGTGACCTATAAAAGCATTCAATTATAGAAAGATCCATCGGCACACCGCATACCTGAGCTCGGTTCAACTTTTAAAAGATGTACGAGAAATACATTCCTACACTGAATCCCCTACATAACGCATACATATTTATTTGACGAACAAGTTCATTTCCGCGCGTAATATTTTCCTGACAGTCGTAACTAATGCGCTTAGATAAGCTCATGATAAATGACAACAAAATTATTTATCTTACTTTCCTTTGATAGCGACTTTTCGGATCAAAAGCTGACATTTCGGATTTAGAAGAAGTATTGTACGACATAATTATGTACGAAACACAGGTGAATTTGCAGCTACGTCGTAACATCTAACAACTCGCGTTATTAAAAACTTTTTTATTACAACTTGACAATATATTGCAAACTAAAACAATAGGAACAATGGAACTGATCTCAACACAATAGCTCAAGAGAACGGAAGAAAATAATTGTGACGTGCAACTTTATATCGATACTTGAATCGATGCTACTATGCGAGAATTTCTCCATTTTAAATCGATATCAAAGAACAGAGTTAGTGAAGAGGGTGAATATTTCAGACTAGGTTCTGCCAGCGGTTTTACCCGCATTTAGTGGGAACCTCTGCACTAGCCCGGATAAAATGTACCCTTCCTCGATAAATGTGGTAGCTATCACTGAAATAATTTTTCAAATCGGACCAGTAGTTCCTGAAATTAGAACATTCAACCAAATAAACCCAAATCTTCAGCTTTATAATATTAGTATAGATAAGTGAGTAGTTGTAATGAGTGTCTTTGCAGCTCGAAGATAAGGCTTTGATTAAGAGCCTGCAGCGGTGATCACAGGCTTGCTTTGAGGCGCTCGTTACGTCCGCTCCAGTGGCCGACCAGACAGGTGCATTCGAGTGGCAAGCCCAGACGAATGCTAAAACGATTTCTGTAGACGCACTTTAAAGGATCGTGTTGAAAGATGTTACAAGTCTAAACTTTGAAATGGTTTTGATGCTGGGTCAATAGTTATTCTTTGATTTTTATTTTTTTTGGTTAATCAAATTAATTTGAGATTTCACATTATACACCGAAGTCCCTGCTAAACACGAGTAACTCAGACTTAAAAAACTGTTTGAATTGAAATTGGCAAAATAATCAATTTTGTATTTTTCTATGTATTTATGTTCCCCAGGTTGTCCTAATATAGGACGTATATTACTGGGTCACTTTGACAAAAAGAAATCTTACCTCTTCTACGCTAGGAGCCACCTTTAACCTCCATATTCTGTCCCACCACAATGATGAGTATGATGAATACCAGCAGCAGCACCAGTATGCAGCATATGGCGACGGCGAGCATGGCCGCGTGCTCGCCCAGTTTGGCGGCGCCCCGCGCGGCGTGCGCGCGCGCCGCGGTTAGCGTCGCCGCGGTCACTCGCGCGCTTATCCTGCCAGCGCGCGGTCGCCTCGCGTAAAATTACCGATGACGTTACGCTGATAATGCCCCAGTTAATTGCTTCGGTAATTTTTTGCTTAGGAGGCACGTTAAGCGGAATGGTTGTCAGCGTTGCAGATCGTCGCTTGTTGAAGAAAGATTTTAAGGCCTTGAACAGTTTTTGGCACTTACTATCACACACTCGTTTATCACTCTCTATATGAAACACTAATTTGAATAATATTTAATTGATCTATAATTAAGTCGTATACCACAGTTCACCAACAATTTTGAGCACATCGATATATTGTATACTTCATTTCTTCGTTTGGATCGTAAATCAAAATTATTGTCAAATCTAGTAAAGTACAATTTGAGGCACCGAAGGCACGCCGCCTAACTTTCCGTGAAATATGAATTCCCAAGTTGTTTATAAGTTTATCGCTGAAGCGATATAAATTAAAATGCGTGGAGCACCTACCGATTCCTCCCGCCATTACCTGGGGCGACGGTGTTTTGTATTCACGACTCCAATTACAGAGAAAAGCTAAAAAATGTACCGCATTCCCTTCAGGGTTGCAATGTACGTGAAAGAGGAAAAATACTGTGAAACTGTAAATAAATCATAGTAATATCATAAAAAGGAAAGTTTTCATTGTTAGAGTTCCGTACAGAACTTCTAACACCGTCCCGGGCCTTTCGAATATCGAATAATGTCGTAAAAGATATAAGAATGCCATGACTCTTGTATCAAATGGGATAGAAATATAACGTTCACATAAATAAAGTGCTCGATGACCGGTTCATTCACATTTATTGGAAGCTAATGTAATAGAGCCTTGTATGAGGAATATTGGATCCGGAGCAAGATTTTTATCGATACACCTAACAACGTACGAGTATATATCGGCTAATTAACAGGAAACAGATCCAGTTGATACGAATATAGCCATAAATGTCATCCCTGCAATATTTATGGGCGTCTTTACAATCTAATCGAAAGATCTAATATTTACCCGTCTCAGTATAAACACCTGGGGTACCAGTAAACAGGCTCAACGTTGTCTATGGTAATTCTGTCTATCTTGTTATAAGACAATATTGTAAACTCTCTATTTTGAAATTGAAAACCAATTTTATGCATAGAAACGCATAATGTGACAGTTTCCTATTTTACTTGCGTTTTATGTCAAAAGAAAATCTTTTTTAAATATCCTAACCGTTATGCCCAATTTTGTCTGTTAGATAAGCATTGTTTTTAATGTTTTTTTTTTTTCGTGAAAGGTTATACTTATACTTATACCTTTCACGAAAAAAAAATACATTAAAAACATAACGGCCTAAAAACATTCATTAAAAGTGAATAATTCAGCAACAAGGCTTGACCAGCCCTGGCAACAAGTTTTCAAACATTCATTTCTCCGGGCCGAGATTACTCTGCAATCACAACCTGACAATAACAATTGTAACCTTTTTTCTCGACGAGGTCGCGTCCTTATATTTGTAACGAAGGTCGGCCCGTAATGATTTGTGAAATGAAAAGCAGGGCAGCCCGTGAAAAATCATCAGTGGCCGCCATTTTCTTTTTACGGACGACAACATACAATCCGGAGCTATTTTAGGTTCGTTTGAGGTTTTGAATTAATGTTTTAGTGTATGAAAGGGAAAGGTTTTTTTGGTTATGACCCAGTTGCGATATGTTTCACTATTGTTCTGATATACCTACTTAAACATTTTTTGATCTAAAACAACCGTAGCTACAAAGGCGATAAAGATTAGCAAAAAATAGAACTTCATATGCATGCCAAGTGAAGTAAAAAAGAGAAGTTTCCTCCCTGAAAATGAGTACTATCACAATAGGAACCATTAGTCAATAAACCAAATTCCCTCCGAATATTTTTTTAGGCTTTCCTACAGAGGTCATAGAGGTCTCACTGTTTTCGAACGGACAGACAATTGAAATCGATAAATTCCCAGTTGCTAGTGACAAATGGCACGGTACTGTCTTGACAGAATTACGGCCCAATCTTTTAGGCCGATGGAAATTCAAACGAAATTGGCTTCCAGAACCTTCGTTGTTTGTTTAAAAGGCCCGTTTTAATGAGTATTGATACTCGAGCAGTATCGATTTAATGAGGAATCGAGAAAGAATCGAAACGTCTTTGTATGCTAATTAATCTTTGGAAGGGTTTCGCTGTCACGGTGTTTTGTTACGTGTTTAATTAATATTTAATTATAATCATGTAATTTTCCTTCCGCATTTTTATCCTTATTTATTTTGTAACTTTGCTTCTACAAAATGCACTCGTGGTTTTATTGACCCCTATAATAACAACACATTTTGTGTACCTACATTTGATACCCTGCCCAAACAGAGGATCAAGTAGACTTACACGTGTTTGGAAACCCTATGAGGCAATTACATTTTAGGCTTCATAAATTACTGCTTAAGAATCCATTTAAGCCTTTTAAGAGTCAAGAAGTCGTTATGTCACACTAATATTATAAACGATTTGTAACTATTTTACGTCAAATTACTAACAGATTTTGTAGAAAACATAGGCTGCCATAAAGTAGCGATATAATTTCTTCAGTAAGCGTCGGAAAGCAGCTAGTCAATAATAATTTGATGTACCTATTTATCAACAACAGACTTCAAACTTCAGGTACCACAAAAAAACTTAGTAAAAACCTGAAATACATTACCCAACCCGTCTGTTACTATCATCGTTCGCTAAAAACTATCTCGATAACTGAACAGTGGGAGGATGGATGGCTTTTATCATAGTACTGGCGTGAATAGTCGATGATTTACGAGGTTTCGGCAAAAACTCTGTGTTACACAATGGTTTGTTTTTCGTGACATGTTACATGATGTACTTCTGTGTGTGTATGTAGGAAGGGTACGTGGAGATGATGAGTTACACTGTGTTGTACGAATTGAGATTCGTACAAAAATACGAATCTCAATTCGGAAATCAGCCTAATATTATCTCTGTTTGTTGCTTTTGTTACATTTACGATATTTTTTTTAGAACGTCCTTTTTGGGAAGTGGTTTAAAAATGGAATTTGGTGGTTGTATCGTAACTTATATAAAAATGAAACGCGTTTTCCGTTGTCACGACATAACATGAAAACGGCTTGACCGATTTGGCTGAAAATTAGAGGGGAGGTACTTAAACCCGGGAGAAGGTTTATGGATAGTTTTTGTCACCATCCGGCTACGGGACGCGGATGAAACCGCGGGCGAAAGCTAGTAACTTATAAATACGCATCAAGAAGACTATTTACTAAATGGATGCTGCGGTGATGAGCTGAATTTGTATCTTTCAATATAAAGATGAAGTAAGCAATCATATAAATGAACAACAAAATAATTAATTGTATATCGAATTAGAAGCATTATGTTCCACGCGACATCTCATGGCCTTGAAAGTAAAAGATCACGTAATCCCTTTTAAAAACCTCATAAAACAATTGTGAGAATGCTAAAGGAGAAATTTCTCATTAGTATTGCGCGCACGTCTCATAATAATGTCGTCGGAATTGCGAGTATATCTCACTGCTTCATAACCGTTCGCTCAGACATAAGACGTTATGGGAGTCCTTTTAACACAAGCGACGCCACGCGAAAATGAAGGTCAGATTACATCAAATGTCGTGTTGGATGTTTAAATATTAGACTTTGGACACATTATTATATGTCGCTAGAATTATCAAGTAAGGAAGAACTTACTAAATACAAATTAGCTATGCCTAAGCTTCAATCTTAATTTAACAATTTTAATTTAAAAGTTTGACGGAAATGTCGGGTAATTTCATCGGATATAGGTGTTAATTTCCTAATAGCTGTTCCACACCGAGATAAAAAATAGTATAGTATGTCTTTTTATAAGCTCTATACTGAATGTGGTGTATGTGTCCCAAACATTAAGGCTGGAAACAGTGCTCGGCCGGCGGTCAGTGCTGACCGTACGTCCAGACCGAATCACATACAAAATCACGCGCGTATCGTCAGCATGCGCACAGCTGTGTGCGCGTTATTTTTTTTTTCATTTTCATATCTACGAGCACTGTTTCCAGCCTTAAATTGATCAAGTAGTTTGGGCGTTTAGGCGCAACAGAGAGACAGAGTTGTAGATAACTCGTTAAGGCAATTTAGGAGCACAAAAGTACCTAGGTATAGTCTGAACAAACAGATTCCCAAACAAAACCATCAAATGTAGAGATCTTAATTTTAAATGTTCGTAACTAAAACAAGCACTTAAAAAGAACTTGTTCTTCCATGAATAGTTCATTAGATCTAATTTTATCTTTAACTACTTGGCAGAAGTATGCGAGACGAACTCACTACATTAATTCAACAGCGATGAATTTCAAAATGAGCCTGTCAGAGATGCTAATCTTAATAACCAGAGAGGTGTTGATTTTTAACGTAACATATGTACATTATACGCTCTGTTCCAAAATGAGAGTAGGTAGGAAAGTACCCTGATTTTCTATTAAGCCTATGGCTCAACGCGATTAGAATTTGCGTCTATTTCGTGATTCAGGGAACTGGGCCAATACTTTCGGGTCTTTATAACCACCACAGAAAAAACATTGTTTGTTATATGTACCGCTAACGTAATTTTTTTATGATTATTTTCGGTAATACCTATTTCTTTTTTAATTGGAAAAACGTCAATGGCAAAGTTAAATCATGCCAGCGAAAGATTCACAACGTCAGCTATCACCAGTTTTACAGACAGTATTTTACCTAAATAATTTTGCACTGGTATTTTATTTTCCGAAAGACAAATACGGACATAACACATTCGGATATAAATGTAATACTTACATCGAAATGTTCGAAGTAAATATTGATAGTATTGGCAATAAATCATCCTTGTGTACAGAGATGTCGTCGTCATGTGTTGAATGGATCCACAACAAGTAGGAAAGAAAGATAGCGGAGATACTTTAAGGAAGGTAGGTCGGTTGTCTTCTTGTAGGTCAAGCAACGTACGGCGTAATCAATTACTAGAACCAACGAAATTTTTGGGTTCCTTGTCCAAAACCAATCCGTCACAGACAGGTGTTGATTGATTGGTGATTTTATTTTGAAAATAATGGGCTGGTTCCATAGAAAGCGTGTAAGGGTGGAGCTAGAAACGTTCCCAGTCCTCCGAACACCAGCATTTTGGCGCGTTACTTTCGCAGGAGATATTGCGTTATGACATCTTCCCTAGTCAATTTGTTCTCCATGATCCATACACATATTCTACCATATGTTGTAAGGAAACATACATTCTACTGTTGTATTGAACCGTACCAACATACATTCTACCATTCCAGTATTCGCAATGAATCGCATAGCTCCGAGTATATTGTAGACTTTACGAGAAAGATATCGGTTTCTAAATATAACTGTTCGCTTATTCATCGTTTGCTTCGTATTTTCAAATGTACATTACATATATGTACATGTAGCTTTTCATCAACTTCTCTTTGTACTATAGTTTTCTGAATACTGTAGGCGAATTTTTAGAACTATGATTAGCAATGAAACATTTTAACAATGACAGGAATAAAAATGACGTCAATATTGATATGTGGTTAATGTTATGAAACTTTTTCAAAACAATATCTCAACAGTCGCCATCACGGACACATGGGGAGATTAATAATTCAATGGTTTTACCATTTGTAATTTTTAATTTGCTACTTTCAAATGACTGAACAATATTTTTTAAATCTTTATCATCTCCGAAGTCCTTTAGCTCATATTTACGAGACTTAGGAATTTTCATAGCCTAAAAACTCCGTAACTGAACCAACTTCTAACTGATGTACATAAATGTTACGGACATAATCTCCTCCCTAGGTAACTTCACACAATGCTTTTAGTCTATGTACACGAAGCCAATTATTCCACAGCCCAAAACTGTGAGATAATACCGCAAAAAAACTGATTAAAAAATTAAAACTCCATAATACTCTACCGCATATTTAGGTCGATATCGGAAACTGTTCGCGAGTCCCGTACAACCAGCAAACTGGATTATGGCAAGCCGATAATTGCCCTAATTAGATCCTTGACATCGCGTTCATATTATAATTAGATTATTAATATATTTGCGAAACAATTGATCATTTCACGCTTGTTAACTTTGCCGCTATGTTTATTGTAGTAATCATTACAGTGCACCATTTATTTTAGTCGAAATTAATCATACTGATTCCGAAGTGAAAATCTGCCAAGTCATTTCACAACTATTTTGAGGTTTTAAGATAACTTTTTTTGACCATACATGACGAAATAAAAAATATGTTTAATTTTTAAAACGATAGCAGATAATTTGAATAATAACAGGTACTTACCTTTTATATAATACTTAGTAACTATTGTTGCATAATAACTGAAAAATACGTCCATGAGCAAAACAAAGCCAGTGATATTTCTCTGTCCCCGTAATTTATTACACTTCATAAAAACAGACTTGGTTTTGTTTGTAAAAGATATTAATAGCTAAATTAGTCTTTGCACTACATTGTTCTACATTTAGAAGCCATTCCAAATGGCATTGTAACTTAGTTTTTCTGCTTCTTATCGATAACATTGCAAGTTTCATAACAGAACAGGCACTCAACTTAGTTAAAACAACTTTGCCTACTATCCTCATTACCAAATTACGTCTGAATCTTATTAACCATTTCTCTTATGTTTTTAAAGGAAACATATTATTCGTTTCGTCATCACCAGCCTTTCTTTTATCCCCCCACTACAGGGCAGGCCTCCTCTCACATGGAAAAGGTGCTTGTTTATTAAAACACAATTGTCTCTGCACAACTGTGATCAATACTACAATGCTTGTTTTGGTTAGCTATCGTTATTGAATTACTGAGTAACATAAACTCTTATGTTTACCGAAAGAGATGCAACTAGAGGTACAATTGGAACGAGAGCAACGAGCCAAGGAGTTTTAAAATCAAAGCCAAGATCCACTACGTCCTTCCCGCAACACAGAGGATAATTGTTACGACAGATATGGTCACCCATCCCCGGACCAACCGCGCCCTGAATTGCTTAACATTATAATTGATCGACAGGTGCGGCTGTTCAGAGCCACTGCTCCGCTTAGCAATGATGAGAGATAGGTAGCATTATTTTTATTTTCTTCTTTTTCCCGAAATATGCTACTCGATGGGCCAGCAATAAAGATAAATCATTGTTAAGTATCTTTTACTGAACAATGGCCGTACTGGATATTATATCAAACAGGTTACATGATATGGGCTCTTATGAACATCTGTTACGTTAAAAACCAACATTTCCCGAAAACAATTGAAGGGTTCAGAGAGTGAAGTTGTACATACATATTTGTAAGCATAGTTTATTAATTTATTATAGTCCTATATAATAAGGATTAATTTATGCCAGGTTCCTATAAATAAGTACATTTCAATTCGTAATAAATATAAGTATCTACAGTTAAATTTGTAATAAATACAAGTAAAACCATCTGTTGGAGGCTGTCAGGCGATTTCAAATAAACTCTGAATACTCTGATATGGCTGGTATGGTGATTAAAACTGGACCTTCTTGTAAGAATAATTGATGATACTGTAGCGGTACTACAACTGACAACACCGCCATCTACACATTCGGAGACGCAACTATCAACAACTATCCTGCATCGCACATGCAGTGTTCGCGCGCACAGTGAACACAGATAGATCACCCCGACAACAACTGTGGGGCAGTAGCCCACCGGACAAAAACACCTGTCCGGTCGGAGGATCCTCCCTTTAGTGCGAGGTATGATGAGCTTTACTCTCTGCTCTAATACCTCCACAATACCAATTTTTTTAAACACTGTTGGTGATGATTGATACAGCCTTTATATACTAACTGAGGAAGGAGAATAAATAAGATATTAGTATTGTCAATTTTTTTTTCCATTCATATTTCGGAGTAATGTTTTTATTAACTAATTCGTTCTATCCGTATTATTATCTCACCACTATCATTAGAACGTGACCTTTACATCACGAACTAAATTCACAACCCTTGCATATTATTAACCCTCACTAAAATAAACCCATTGCAGCCTCCCGCCTACTAAATCTTGAATATCGATCAAGAAGAATAAATTCTGTATTCTTTGAAATCGTGCTCTCTTTTAGATTGAAATGACTCTTAAAAGTCTAAACGGTGGAGTTATTTTTAACTGCTAGTAAGAAAATGTTTCCATTTTTATCAGCTAAGAATATTAATCAGCTCAAGATTTAATCTCTTAGGACCTTAAGCCCTCAGTGCAAAGAAGTAGTTCTATTTACCTAAATATAGTGCTTTCTATTAATTTTTCAACGAAAATTGAGCGAACCAATCTGTAATGCCATGATCAAGATTTAAAATAAAATTCTCCTATGTTGCCACCGTTTACTCGAAAACCATAGCCATGAATATTTCAATATATTCACGGGTATATGACCGATATTGACAGCGAACTCGCACGTGACTCCATCTAAATTACACACAATACATTAGACATGACATACCGTGAGGCTGTGCGCTCAATGTGGCCGAACCACGGGAGGAAAGATGAGCGGAGGTGTTATAATGCAGGTAGGTCAGGCGCCTTCTTCCAGGTCAAATTCTTACAGTGGGCATGACCAAAACGATCAGCTATAAGTTTACTAACAAGCCTTCGGTTTCTTTGACACATATTCAACGATTTTTAAACGGTTTTATTTAGCTCACCCCGTTTGTTTTATTATTTATTCTTGGGTCAAATTTAGTCATTCAAACACCCTCTTCCTGTCAACCGATTAATCTGAAATTTTGTATACACCTTTAATTCCGATGACAATACAATATAGTAATATCAATAACATTGTAAATCCAATATGGCCGCCGGCACAAAATGGCGGATCCACAACCCCCTCAATATGGGTATCAAATGAAAGGGCTACACAAGTAGAATACTGTCAGCAACCCCAGCGGGGCCCAACAGGGCCAAGGCCTACCTGGGCTGCGGGATTGTTCGAAAGAGTTACCGTGGCCCTAGTACATAAAAGGCCTAGGACGAAACATAACAGTATTATAGTCAGTAAGAGTCTGGCTCTCCCTTACCGCTGCTGACCCAGGGAGGGGTCACTTGATGATTTTTGGTTAGATAGAATGAGGAATATTCGGTAGGCATTTTCAGTAAATACTGAAAACTAGAAAATAAAAAATCGGTAAAAAAACTTTTAAGTTAAACGGTTTTATCTTATGTGCACTGAAAACTAGAAAATAAAAAAATAGTTACTTACCTGTCAACCTACGTAGGTGGTCCCGGTCATTATAGACTAAAATAAAAACGTGGGGCCCGTCTGAAATCCTACCTATGGCAAAGCATATCTTTATACTTTGGTAGATCATGAGCTCGGCGTTCGCTGGTGAAGCCGCTACGGCTGATTATTGATTGTCAAAATCTCCAGTTACGATTATAGTAAGTCGATGCAATCCACACCTATTATTACACCTCTAGAAGAAAGTACTACAGCAGTAGTTAATGGGCCCCACGTTTTTATTTTAGTCTAATATGACCGGGACCACCTTCGTAGGTTGACAGGTAAGTAACTATTTTTTTATTTTCTAGTTTTCAGTGCACATAAGATAAAACCGTTTAACTTAACAGTTTTTTTACCGATTTTTTTTGGTATTCCATATAAGAATGGTCGGGTCTAAAGAAGACGTATAAGGGCGCAAAACAGTAACGTCCTCGTCCTCCGCACACTCGCATTTTGGCGCGCTAGTTTCTTAGGCGATTTTCCGTAATGGCACCTCCGCTAGTCATTTTGTTCTCCATGTCCCGAACCATTGAATTTATGGCGAAAGTGAATGTGACATCGAGAGCGTTGGAGGGTTATGAGTACCTACATAAGGTTTCGTGAACACATTATAAACATGGGTTTGTAACAAAGAAGATTAGTGTGAGGATAATCTGGATTGTAATCAGGGCTTATTTTGTTAGGGCCTTGAGCAAAATGGTAATTTGTGAAAGAAGAAGCATTTTATGATTTAGTATAATTTGGCTTGCCCCTAGCATCTATCTAAATATAAAACTAATGTTCTTAAATCACTTTCTTAGTTAAACAGAAATTACGCTGAAAACAAAAATATTACGTAAAAGTTTATCATTTACAACAGAATGTTACAAAAGCAAATCCACCTAAAGAATTCCTCAGCCTTTAACTGAGCCTCAAAATCTCTAAGTACCCACTCTCTTAAATAGGCTTTCTTCTAAATCTTGAGATCCGCTACCAGTTCAAACATTCATGAATTGTGGTGATTTTCATGATTTCTTAAAACAGTTTTACAAATTGTCAGTAACATTGTATATTACTGTTTCAATACACGTAAACTCTGAAAGCCTTTCAGTAGCGTTCGGGAGCGATCGACACGACTAGCGAGTTACCGACTGTCCGCAATTGGGTGCGAACTAATTTGCGGCCAGTTAATGTATGTTCACAGATAAGGTGGAAATGTTTGAATATGTTCACGTTTCCATTGATTTTAGAGTTATTATATTTTGTACATAGAATAAAATAAAATAGCTTCACAGCAATCAAATAGTCAGTTTATGTATCAATGTCTTAGCATAGTTTTTACAAGGACGAGGAACCATGTGAAAGTATACATTCTTTCTGTTAGTGTTTTATACAGTTGTATTAAGGTTGAACTCTTAATGAGACGAAACAATAGAATAATTTTTTTATCTAACTTTATTTAAGGTAAAAATGTTTGTTCTGAATGCCAATAATGATTTGGGTCGTGTTTGGGTCACAATTTTACCAAACCAAAAAACAATGTTATGGTAATCACCAGAACGGCCAACTAAATTACATCTGTTATAGTCTTAAGAGCTTTTTGAAAGCCTATTATTATGCTAAGCAAGATCCGGCGAGAAATCTACCTTTTGAAAGTCGAAGTCGAAGTCGCCCCACTACTGTAGGAGTCGTGTAACAAGTCTTGGAGTCCAGTAAGCATTTTAATGAGCCTATAATGTCTAAGGTTTAGAATAAATGCGATTGGAGATAATTTGTTGCAGTAGTTTGTACTCAGCATGTCGATTCTATAAAATATCACAACTCACTTCGACATCACTCTCACTTCGACTTCGATCTAAAGGTAGAATTCCGTGGACGCGACAATAGTCAACCTTTGAAAATGTATGGCACCGTTGTCGAGGCCCGTGACAGTCGCGCGCGGCCGACGAATTTCGTAAGCTGCTCGCGGCATTGTCAAAAATTTAATTCTGGTTTTACTAAAATTCTATAGATGTTATTAAGCGCTAGACCATGTTGAGAAGCGTACGGCCGCGAGCGGCTCACGAAATTCGTCGTCCGCGCGCGACTGTCGCAGCCCTCGGCAGCGGTGCCATACATTTTCATAGGTTGACTTTTGTCGCGCGCGGCTGCGACAATCGCGACCCACGGAATTCTACCTTAAAGTTTCGTGATTGACATTGTCAAACTACACTAGCGCTTCACTATCGAGCGTGTTGACAAGTTGAACTAAATCAAAGTCGAGATTTTGACAGATTTGTCAAAATCTGTCTATCTATAGGGGAGGTAGGGGAGAGATGGGCAGTTGGGAGACATGATCAAATCAGAATAAAAGGGGGGTCCTTTTATTCTGATTTCTGATCATAGTTTTGTTTTTTTTTAATTGGGTAGTTTACGTTACCGACTGGTAACGGTGTTCATCCATAGACTATCTGTCATTTCTGTGAGTTGTCAAGAACAAACACTCGTAAAAGTACTTAAATATTTTGTTGCGGTTTCGGATCGTTATAAAGAGAAAACTAATGAAAGGTATGTGTATTTTCTATTATTAATTATTGATTGTCAAAATCTCCAGTTACAATTATAGTAAGTCGATGCAATCCACACCTATTATACCTTTAGAAGAGAGTACTACAGCAATAGTTAATGGGCCCCACGTTTTTATTTTAGTCTAATATGACCGGGACCACCTACGTAGGTTGACAGGTAAGTAACTATTTTTTATTTTCTAGTTTTCAGTGCACATAAGATAAAACCGTTTAACTTAAAAGTTTTTTTACCGATTTTTTTTTCATAAACTAAGTCAAAAGTGTCCAATGCTCTCTATGGTAGGGAGGCTTTTCTTCGTCAGTGAAAATTTGTGAGGTTATAAATCTGCGCGAAAAATCCTTTATAGAATCTTGTTTCAGGTACCGTTGCCAACTTGATCTAGAGACTATTATATTTAAAATAGTGTTTAAATAAAGTTCTAAGTGTTTTAAAGTGATTAAGTGCCTACATTTAAGAATATAAGAAATGGCAATAAAAGTTGATAATGATCTGTAAAATCTGATTTTTTATGCAATAAATTGTGAAAAAGTGCCCATCCCTCCCCTACCTCCCCTAAAGTATGAAATGACATTACGAATCGAAGTGAAATGCGAGTTGTTGATCGAGTTTTATAGAATCCCAGTACAGGTTAAGGTTTTAATGGAATTCCAGGGATGGTTCAAGATTGACAGAATAGTAAGATAAGGTCGTAATGATTAATGTAAGTTTCTTTGCAGATTGCTTCATTCAGGTTTAGTCATAGTAATCCATTAGAAAACAGATCATGCATCATCATCTCACAATCGTTTTTTATTTGCCTTGTCGGTATGTTTATGGCACCAAACACGTACATAGAATAAAATGAACACATTAAGATGAAAAAATAGTTTTATCATAAACGCAAATCTCCTTTGAAACAAACACCCAAAGAACGGAGCTTGGAAAAATATAACACAAAGAGCGTAACAAGAAGGATTATTATAAATACCTTTTAAGCAAAGAAAACTCCGTTTATTCAGCATAAACACGCATTTTAGAATATAACAACGTGTACAAGTATACATATACAAAGCCTGAAGCTATTAAAAGATACACGAGTACATTTCGTTCAAAGAAAAGTAAATATTAGTTAATTTTAAGTTAATTAAGGTGGGTATTTTGTACGTTCCTTTAAGACTTTGTTGACTAGCTTCTGCTTAGTATATTATGTTGAGTTTTGTCTGTCGTTTATGCGTTTACAAACAGTTTTGGAAAAGCCAAAAAATTCAATGAAAACATATTACATTTATTTCTGAAAATAGCGAACAAAACATCATACGCCGTCGGGTTAATTTTTTTAAATTGGATGTATCAGAAATGAGTAAGTGAGCAGTAAAACCATTTAAAGACTTTGAATTGATTTATCTCAGAATGGTACTCGTGAGATGACCCCGAATAAAATTGAGATAAGGGTAGGAGGATGTTAATAATGATGATGCATTGGTCTAAACCCAATAGGAAATCTTTTTGAACCTTCTGATATACTGTACAAATACTTAATCTAATAAAACTAGACAACAATAGCTTAAAGAACTACCTAATAAAATAATGGACTCCTGGCTATTTATAAACATGTTTATTTACAGTCCCGACCTCATACTGGTTCTGTAACTAACCCAAATTCTCTGCCCCTAAGTGTACCCATATTAATCCATAATCATAGGCAGGTAGGTATATGATACCTGAATTTCCGTCATAAGTTATTTTATTACAGGCGAGGTTACATTAGCAAATTAGTATAAGTATTACTTACTTTGTTTTTACGATGTTAATAAAATATTTCATTACTTGAGTATCACTTTTATACTAATAATATTGTAGGATATATGCTCGTCTAGTTGGATTAGAAGCTGGAGTACTAATGTCGGAATAGAACTAATGTGTACAATGCCTAAGTTTACACTCTTCACTTGCAACTAGTTTTTCTAAGCTAAATTAATTGAAAAATTGTACTCTGAACCAGCACGATATCATAATTTAATATTAAAATGTTAAAGTTTCTAACTGTCGAATGAATGACTTGGCAGTAATATAGCTATACCAATGGGTATATATCAGATTAACATACCTATTGGCTACTTTTTATTCGGAAAAAGGAAGTAGTTTTCTTGGGAAGCGAGTGAAATCATGATAGAAGCTAGAATTTTATAATAACATAGATGTGAAACTGCGGAAAAAATCGTAAAAAGCAATACACACTAACTTTTCAATAGACAACAAGACAACAGTAAACTACGTATATATAATATGTACATATGTATGTAGGTATATAAATTAATGAGATAATCATTGTTTGATTGT
The DNA here is from genome assembly GCF_022581195.2 of Helicoverpa zea. Classification (NCBI taxonomy): domain Eukaryota; kingdom Metazoa; phylum Arthropoda; class Insecta; order Lepidoptera; family Noctuidae; genus Helicoverpa; species Helicoverpa zea. The sequence continues at coordinate 2,104,076 of NC_061462.1, forward strand.
CCGATGCCGGCTAGCCGTTGTGGGAGCACACAGGTGCAGGATATTAAATATTTATCTACAGACAGTTATTATATTCGGAAATCGAAACTAAACTAATTATATTATCAACTTTGTCTATGATATAGTCCACCGTTTTGGTGCGATTATCATAATTAAATAAACTGTACCTACTGCTTTTAAAAATTGAAATAATCCAGGTATTAAACTCGCTTAGTTTATTTTAATAGGATCGCACAAAAACACATTTTGACCAGTTTAAAGTAGTTGTCTACTTCGTTGACCACTACTTCATTATGCCATATCTATGTAGATACTGGTGGTCTATAACCTTCTTCGATTAATGTACTGTCTAACACTCAAAGATTTTTTTTAAATCAGACTAGTGCTCTTAACCTTAAAATATTAGTTAAATATAGATGACAACTCTCTCTCTGACGTCAAAAAATCGTTAAAATTTAGTTTTTCCTCGAAGCGTTGTATTTGATCGTAATTTTCCCAGTAACAATTAAGATACTTTCCCACACAAACGCCCACAAAAATCATATAAAACTTCGCTAGATTCTGCAGTCAGTGGTAAAATAAATAAATCTTGATTTTACTGCTCTCTTACTAGCCGATGTACTCAATTACGAATTTTATTACGTTATGTGTGAAAAACAGCGAACAGAAGTGTTTGGATAATTTCATAGCACATGTAAATGTATTTCTTTATATACCACATTGCTGCACTTGCTTTGTTAGTGGGTGGACACTAAATAAGTTGTTAGTGACTGCTCAACATTAAAATACAGTAAAACATTACTATGACCCAGCTATACACATACCGAAACTAGCCTAGGGTGTCTCGATAAATGTATGATTATAGAACTGAGAGATTCTTCAAATCAACTGGTTCCGGAAATTAGAGATTTTTATAGATCAGTGGGGCTAATAGATAGGAGATTTTACAGTACGAACTTTTCCTAATGATGTCTTTTTATTTATGAAAATTAAAAAAGTGGAGAACCAAGAAAAAAATAATGGTGAAACCAAGTAATTTGTAATGTCATTTAAAAAATGTTCCTCAATTTAGTACACCTGTGTCAAATAACAAAAATTTTAGAATAGAAAATAAAAATCGTCGTAGCACTTAAGCACAGACGTCTAACACAAATAGCTTCCTAAGACAAAGTGCTCGCGAAATAGGCCGGAAAACCTAATGACGCAGAAAAGGAAAGCCGACTCGCGACAAACCTTTCACATAACATGTTGCAGTATGAAAAGATTGTGGTTGAAAAATACTTCACTCAAGGAAGGAAGATCTTTTTTATATTAAACTAGCCGTTTTCCCGCGGTTTCACCCGCGTCCCGTGGGAGCTACTGCCCGCACCGGGATAAAATATGTTACTTGCAGATAATAATTTATTTTATTTAGACTCGCAGATAATATAACTTTCTAATGGTGAAAGAATATTTAAAATCGGTCCAGTAGTTTTTGAGTTTATCCATTACAACCAAACAAACAAACAAACAAAGTTTTCCTCTTTATAATATTAATATAGATAATAAATACTCTAAAATTCTATATATTCCAAAATCTCTTAAAGAGTGACCAAAAAACCTGACTCTGGCATTTATTAACTTCTTACATTTCAAAGGGAATAATTACACAAGTTCATCAAAGACAGCAGTAATTCAACAATGCTAATTAAACTATTCCGAACAAAGGTGCGCCTGAAGCCAATATCAATAGTCCCAACTCTTGGAAACATCTCCCTGAGGGCCAATGAAACACTAAGTTTGCCATAATCCCGAAACTCTGACACCAAACATCTAATGGAATCAGCAATACATTAAGCTAAACTAGACAGGTACATCTCGGTCTCAACCGTGGCTCTCGATACGGTAAAGGTGCCCCTTTCAACTAAATTGTCCCTCTGGTCAAGGCTTATAACTACTGCAAACTATTCGAGATGTGAGATGGGTTGACACTGTGATTAAAGATAGGCGGAAAACTTCGCTGTTGCAGAAAATTAAAATAATACATCTGGGTTTTTGTCCGAACTGAAGTTTGACAAACTTAGTTTGGAGAAAGCAATCGAAGTTCGATGTTCAAACACTATCTACAGGTATACAATGGTCAGGAAATGTCTATTGTTGAGGTACCCTAGTAATAGTTCGATTCATTTTAGTTCTGTTAAAACAAAGTTTAATTCCCCATAAAATGAGAAACTAATTACTTGCAGATTCCTCTTAAACCAACATTAAACACTGGTCGAAATTACAATTAAATCCAGCTAAATCTCTACCGGGATTGAGCCGAATCTCGGTTAGCTGGATGGAAATCGAAATGTTTTAATTTTTTATTCGTTCAGTTTACATCGAATTAAATGTTAGTTTTGAATTGTTGATTCGCTCCGTGTGAACCGTTCCGAATGATTGGACTCGATAACATTTTAACGTATGAAATTGCTTGTAATAAAAGTTTGAATTTGAGTATTTCGAACAAAAAAGGGCATGTTATATAAAAGTTTCTCCACACGCATTTTAATTTATATCGCTGCTCGAGTTTTTTTTTACTGAAAATGATCCACGAAAAACTTTGTACCTTTATAAAAAATCACACACCACTTCCAAACTATTAGAATAAAATTTTTCAAACACTAAACATCAACACTAAAAACAGCTACTCGTATAAACACGAAATACGTATACAACACTAGAACTTTATAAACATATGTTTGAATATTTATAATTATAAACCACTAGATATAATCGCAGCACTGATCACGTTGTTATTTTTTTTACTTTTGAATATTCGCGGTTGTTTTTGGCGGGAGAGCGCGGGTGCTGCGCTGTCGAGGTTCGGGCGCCCACTGACGCGTGGGGGCGGGCGGCGCAGATTCAATCACATAGACATCTGCCACAGATTAGGAAAAACACCTTCGCAGACAGACTTTTAATGGACCGCAGGGATTAACACTCACGTGGACGAGAGGTTTCATCCTAATGAACAAGTTTCAATCGACACTTTTAAGGCTTAAGCCGTATTTTGCGCTTCTGGTTTTCTTTAAGCTGTGGTCCACGTGATTTCTTCCAATTTCACTATATAGGCATAGATATTAACTCCTTCTGTATATATAATATGTCACTTTTTTTAATTATCTGTCATGCAATTGTCGTAGTTGTATACTATATAGTATATACTACAGAACTGATTAATTGTATCTTCATGCCTAATGTGATCTTTCCACGAAACCCTCATGATGAAAAAAGTTGTTGTCATCGTTGCGATTATGATTGAAGATCTGTCGTCAAATGGTAAATTACTATATTATATGTACAACATTTATTATACATGTTTTGGCGCCTACAATATTTACTTGAAAGCGCAGCAATTTGGATGTATATGGCAAAAACTATATAAAATAAAATGGTAAAAATATAATATTGCCCATTTGTAGAATAAATGGAATATGCTGGTAATCATTTTTCATTCTTATTATCTAGAAAACTTGTCAAGTGACGTGACTTTATGCTAAGTTTGTAATAAGAGGGATCAGTGATATCACCATAAAGTTATTAAGACTGAGATGAGTCATATCTATGCTATGACATTCCATATTTAAATATCCTGACCTATATAATTCACTACATTTATTACAAGCGGCTTGTTAATTTCAGTTAGCTTCAGTAATTTCATGTTATCACTGATAAAAAGTTTTTTAAATCGACGTTAGGCGAACTAGTGAAATAAAAGACCAGTTTCCCAACAAAATTAAAGATTAGTCATAAGTACCAATGATATCTTGCCAAATCTTCATATTTTCTCAAATCCTATCCATGAAAACCTACAGTTCAAATTAAAACGATCAGATTAAAAAGCCACGTTTCTTTATCAATCTGTCTTAAAATACAAAAACGATACCTATGTTACGTGTCTATGGCGGATTCTCCTCAATATAAAAGTCGTGCGTTAAAAATGTCGACTCATTCGAGATTATGAAACGGAATAGCCCCGTCCCGTCATGTGATACGATACGGGACCGTGACGGGGGAATTAACTACCCCACATCGAAATCAGGCTCGTATTTCGGTTAAAAGATTTTGAATTTTCCCGTAAATAGGTTGGAAATTAATGTGGCTACAACTTTTTTTGAGGGGTCTGTTTCCTAAAAACTAACGCAATTTTATTCAGTGTTTGTATTTATTTATTAGAATCCATATATTAGCCACCTCAATATAAAAAATGGTCCCAAAAATGTACCGTCTTTCGCACTAGGTATAAACCATCGTCTCGAACAAAGTTATTGTTCTAAGCCTAGTACTAAATCCGAATCTTTTTAAGACCACGTTTCATAATAAGGTGTAAAGAGAGAATTCTAGATAAGTGGAAATATTAAAAATCTCATTACGAAAGGTTATCAAAAATGAAAAAAATATCAGAGCTCTTCAGTTTCAGGCATACTTAACGTTTCAGGTCGGGATGTGAAGCCTGTCTAGGAATTAGGTCAGTGTGGTATCTGCGGTCTAAATCAGTCTTTGTGTTCGATTCGTTATTTTATACGCGGATAACTGCGGTTCTACACTAAACCTATGATGATGGACTGTGGTTACAGTATTTTATAGCTTGATAATTTAAACTTGAAATTGGTACTATGAAACTTTTACTAAATAATACAGTTTTTTTTGTTCTTCTCATCAGTAAGATTATTCGGAATCTTTAAGTAGATAATTTCAATAGTTTAAGGTGACAACGGCAATGTAGATAGCTTATCTAGGTACACTGAAAGTATAGGTACGAGTTGGAAAACCACTGGGAAACACTTTCTTACCTTCTCTCCTTTCCTAATAAACTTATTACTCAAATCATCACCACATTAATAAAATCAAAATCACCGCAGACATCGCGGGATGCGCGTAAGCCATAATCCCGGGAAAGAGTAGCGAAGGGAGCGCAGTTTTATTAATTGCGCTCGCCGTGTTGGGATTTAGACCGGGATTACAGATGAGCACGCTATCCTGAGCGCAAACAGATTATACGACGGATACCTCACACACAGCTGTTCACGGGAGTTTGTTGGTTCTTGTCTATTGAACTTACTTTTGCACTTCGTAATACTTGGAATTTTCGATTTGTGTATTAGAGAAAATTGAGGGATAAAAGGGGCAACGAAAGCCTTCCTAAATGCACTTAATCGTGTCACTCCAAATTCAATATTTTCCAAATACTTACATGTCAATAGATTTGCATGCAAGCATTCATGTTTAGGTATGAGTGGGTGAATTATCTCAGAAAATAAAAGGAAATTTAAAATAGAATTACATTTAACAAAATGTAAAAATCAATTAAGAAATACATTAGCAATCAAAGCTGATATTTCCACACATTTTTGTATGGAACACCGTGAAAAGTTTAATAGTCTGTGCGGTGAAAATCTTTTTCCATGTATGTAACACAATGCAGGTGGGATGTGTAAAGACGGCAGCGTGCAAAGTGTTGCCAAGTTAATAAAACTTGTCCATAGAGACGCGTTAGACTGTGCAACAAACGTGGAGAGTAGAAGTTATTTGTTAGTCGCATATATTTTAATTAAATGATAATGAAACAATAGTGATTGCACAAGTGAATTAGAATTTATTTGCAGATTTTGTGAGTTAGACTGCAGTTAGTTTATTTGCTTGTTGTTTTAAATATGCTAAGCGCTAAAGTACTGGACTTACTTTTAAGAAATATTTCGGTGTTAGATTGCCCACTAATCGAGGAAAGTTATAGGCTACTTTTTATCCGTACTCTAACTTCCATGGACAAAATCGCTGACAGAAGCTAAGTAGTACATATTTTAATATTTCCTCATGCTAAGTTCATAAAATCAAATAACATTTTTTGAGAGCTTACAAATTGTATTGTACATTTTGTTACCGTCCTCCGTAATATTATGATCCAATTTATCTACTTTACCCTTTTTCTGTTGCGTCCCCGTGAGTAATATGCTCTCGATTATTTCTGACGGAACATTTTGATTATACGGATATGAGTTTAGTTAACCTGGCCTCGCTATTGGAAAAATCGTTTGTTGTTTAAGGTGTAAGTTTCGGGTAATAGATATACAATCTGTAGATATCAATAGATATCAACCTATCGATCAGAATCTATCTAAAAATAATATGTTTTGTGAGACTCATAATTGTGACCAGTGAAGCACTAATGAATTTAACAATATGTTTAGCTACAATAATATTTAATTGAGATGAACATAAAACAAGGGAGAAGTCGATAAATAAAAAATATGGAAGAAAAAAATATGCGCTAGCCTTAAATTATAGGTATTGGTTTAACCGCAGGAGCATAATGCAACCGGTTTTTTTGCACAATTTTTGACACTCGATAAAATCTGCAATTTTATTCATCAGCTGAAACTGGTTAATAGGGAATGCTATTTTTGCTATCGTTAAAATCTAATTAAGATAAAAACAAAAGCAAGCATACAACGACACTCGATATCCAATATTCTTGTTTATCTAAGAGCTGATTATTTTCGCAGCATCAGCAATTTTCAAGCATTTTTCGTACATTGTGCTTCTCGTACATTTTTGTTCGCTTAGTTACAATTTTAAGTGAATTTGTCACGTAGCTGTGGCGGTCGTTATCGTATATTTTAAAGGTACTTTATTACTGAACTCAAAGGCTTTTAAAAGGGAAAATGTGCGGGTATGTTCATGTGGATTTTTGCGGCTCTCCCGTTAATATGAAAATCCTTCTGATGGGTCATTGACCTTTTGATACACCTGAAATAGTTTGCGCTTTTGTTTTTGTTACAACTCGTTTTGCTTGTTTAAAAGTAATTGGGTTCTTAGAAATAGTCGAGTACAAACCAAGTTTATTAATGTTAACCCTTTATATGAAGATAAAGATTTGTAAACCTGTAAACCTTACTTGTTCAGTATAACAAATAATTAATTTAAGAAATTATACAGAATCTCAAGAAATAAGAACTTGAGTTATAATAACAAGGAAATTGCTTCCCACAGGTAAACCAGGGTAAATGGCAATGTTTGTGGGAAATGTGTCCCAAATAACAAACAAATTCATTCAGGATACCAACTGGATTCGCAGCAATTTTGTTACTTCACAGAACATTTTTAAGATACGTTCGAAATTATTTTACTCAATAAGCACGTCCTTCAAAACCATTTTATTTGAAAGATATAAAAAATAGGCTTTCAAAGCTAATTATAACAATAGAACCCTGTATGGCAAAGCGATAAATTGTGCGAAACCCTGCGGCTGACGGAACAATGTGGCCTAGCAAAGATCCTCCCACGAAACTACATAAATTATAAACTATAAAACCTCTCAGTTTATTAGGCAAAATAACTATGATGTGTTATGAACAAGATTGGTATATATTGAGTGGGTATATGCTGTGGAAGCCAGAACTTAACATAACTTTGAAGATCTATTACATTGTTCGTAAAACTTATTCCAAAGTTGGTATATACTTATTCCGCAAGGGCTCAAAATTCACGTGCTACTTTTGCATCTATAATAAATAATCACCCTTCTGATGCAAATCATCTATGCCAATTGGAATACTTGAGGTTTATTTAAAGCTATAAGTATTAAATAAAAGCTTGTGTTGAGTTAAATTAATGCGACCTCTACTACGCTGCTACGGCGTAGCATTCCCGTAGCCTCGTAGGCGATAACTTCATAAAAATCATGCTTCATAGAATAACCGAATAAAACAAACAAAACGGTTCGTATATTGCAGTTAAGCCTTCTCAAGCTGCGGAGTGCATCACAGTGAGAGTAACAACTCCTCAGACGAGACCTGAAGCGAATCTATTCCTGAACCCTCCGATATTCTAGCTATAACTTTACCAACTTAACTTTTACACCCCACTAACAACGTCATCACAAACTTCAACTTTATCTCAACGTCATAAAGTCTAGAATAGTGAAGATGGATTGTGATGGTCGCATGTAACAGTTGGTTGGATGGCATGTGATTTATCTTGCTCGAACTCTAGTAGAATTCCTAATATTTGACGTATGACAAGGATGGAAATATTTACACTGCTTCATTGCGAACGTTGTTGAGTATGTGATCGAGTTTGTTCTATGAAATATTGGTTTTGTTTAGTGTTTATGGTAGATGGTCATATTGAATTATGATAATGATTTTTGGCCTTTTACAGACCTTACGCCTATTAAGATTATTTTTTTTATTTTATTTTATTTTATTTTATTTATTGGGAAAACAAACAATTGTGCAATAAAATCTTACAGCTAGTTTTAAATTTAAAGTAATTAAAGCACAATTCACTACGTTTCCACATGTTACTAGGTTAAGAAAAGGGTACAGGTTGGGGGTGTCTGCGATACTACTTCATTATATAAACTTAAACTAAACTTAAACTAATGGGGGGTTAGTATTTAATGTTCTAACAATGTTTCTCTTGAATTCTTGTCGTGTCAGGGCGAAAATATCTATTCTATGAAAGTATTTATTAAAGTTGTTCACTAACCTACGGAGAGGTGCACGTGCACCCGCGTTTGTTCGACTAGTAGTCGTAGCAAACACCGGGTACGCACGAGCTTCTCTTCTTATTACCGTTCTGGGTACGATATACGATAAATTATTGACCAGTTCCGAACAGTCAAACATGTTGTGTACTAGACCATGAAGCATCATAGCTTGAAGTACCAGCCGCCTTGAATGCAATGTTAATAATTTGAATCTTTGTAACGAATTCTCATATGAAAGACGGTGCAAATGACACTTATACTGCATTGTTCGAAGAAATTTGCGCTGAACTTTCTCTATTTCTTTACTGTATTTTATGTAATGGGGGTCCCATATTATACAAGCATATTCCACTTGAGGCCTAACCAAAGCATTAAAGAGATACAAGTAGGTAGCTGGGCGTTTGAAATCTTTAGAGGATCTTATGACTAAGTTATACATTTGGTAAGCTTTAGCAATTATTTTCTTGATATGTAGGTCTAGGTGTAATTTACTATCGAGTAATACACCGAGGTCGCACATTTCAGCTTCTCTAGTAAGGCTCTCGTTACCAAGAAAATAATCGCAACAAATTTTGTTTTTCTTTTTAGTAAAAGTGATAATTTTACATTTAGGGACGCTGAGCTTTAATTTATTAGTTTCACAATAATTGGATAGTCTATTTAAGTCATCCTGGAGCTGATGACAGTCATCAACTGTTGCAATTGTTTTAAAGATTTTGAGATCATCGGCGTACAAGAGAAATTTACTATTGTGAAAGCATTTACCAATGTCATTTATGTACAGAATAAATAACAAAGGTCCCAGTATCGATCCCTGAGGGACTCCGGACGTAGCTGAGAAAGAGTCAGACAGGTATCCGTTACTCACAACAGTTTGACTGCGATTGGTAATGTATGACTGAAACCAACGAAGTAAATTGCCCCTGATACCGTTGTAAGCAATTTTGTTTAGCAGTATTTCGTGGTCCACTCTGTCAAAGGCCTTCTTAAAATCTGTGTAAACAGTGTCCGTTTGAGCTCTGCTGTCCATATTTTTAAACAGGTAGTTGGTAAATATCATTAGGTTAGTAATAGTCGATTTTTGTCTCACAAAACCGTGTTGTTCAGAAATTAGGCTGTGTTGTAGAAAGGGATATAATTTGCAATGAACAAGCTTTTCGAATAGTTTAGCAAGGGTACAAAGAAGCGAGATAGGTCGATAATTCTCAACGTTTTGCTTTGAGCCACTTTTGTGGATTGGCACTTTTGTGGATTTATACTGCAATTAAAACTGCAATGGGCAATGCACAACTTTATAGCTTGAAATCTTGGCATAAAATGTATTTATATGTATTTTTATTTTATTTGTAACTTAATTTTTAAACTACCGAACGTACGTAACGAATTTCCAGCATCACAAAATATTTAACTCGCCTGTATCATGCATGAACAACAGTAAATTCGTAACTCGACGGACCGAGATCACGCACTCACTGCAAAAAGGCTTGGGTCAAGAAAACAGGAAAATTCCATCTAAAGTTACCGCAGAGTCCACAGTGACGAATGATCTCGAGAACTCGCCAAAACAATCGACTATTCGTTTTCATTTACTCGTTAGTACAGCACTATGTCGATTAAACAACACCACTCGTGTTGACAATAGGCATGATGACAGTAATCAAAAATCATTAAAATAATATATTTATTAAATTAAACTTGAAGCTTGGAATATAAAACGCGCATTGTTTTCTTTGTTAATAATGTGATTAATATGTATTTTTATAAAATAAAATTACGAAATAAGGCAATCCGCCATGATATCTTGAACACCAATCAGAGCTCGTGACGTCATTTCTCAAAACAACTCGCGCGAAAGCGCGCGAACGTCACATTTCGTTATTGTGAACTTCCACTGCGATCTTTGTTTTTAATTAATTAATTGTTTATAACACGAGTTATGGAGCCCGGATTTATCAAGGCAAACAGCGCTAATTTGCCTAGAATTGATATCATAATGCTGGGAAAGTTTTTGGCATCAAATAAAGATTTTTGTTCAGCTGAATTTAGAAATGTTAAAACTTCCATGTAAGTATACTAGTTTAATTAAAAAACAATGAGAGATGAAACCTAACCTCGAAATAGTTATTTACATTATAAACTATGCTAGAATCTAGAGAACTATGTAATAACTTACATCAAAGTGATCTTCACAAAAAAAAGTTGTACCCTGGGCAATATTGCTTTTGAATCTCGCCTTGCAAGTTTAAGCCACTTGTTTCGTATTTTTTTATTGTGAGGAACGTACACAAATAACTTATCAGGAGTTGTTTTGGATGTGTTCTTACACTGGGGGACCCCACAACACCTATGCACTTTCGAATTCATATTTAATAACACAAAAAACTTAATTATTGCACGAGCGTTGTTTACTTGCGTCTTGTAATTTCAGTCGTGACGTCACAAGTGACGACATGACACTGACAAGCGTTTTCGCGCCGGATTCAAAGTGGACAGAGAAAAATGCAATTATTTGATAAAAAAACTTCGCATTTTCTTAAAATTAATATTTTTTCATATAAAATAGACGTATACCTACATCATACAAAGGAATTTAAAAAATTGTCATCATGCCTATTGAATCGTTAAAGATTTTATTGCTTGCACTATAAAAGTAATTGAGCGATAACTTTATAGCCGTTAAGGAAAAAACTGGCCAGTTTTACGATTGCAAACTATGAAAGACATTTTATAATTAAAAAGAAAGTGGAACACTCAGCCCGTCAGTTACAAAGGAGGTTATAATATCTATGCTATAAGTAGGTCTGTCGTGGAGTTAAAATCTCTCAGACTAAAGAATGCCTCTGTACCGTGCTCTGTACAGTACGACAAAAGATATGAGCCAGAATTCCACGTTCATTTTCCTTTGCCCTTTAAAAATTCGTTGAAATGACTACGAAATGTTTTAGAAGCGTGTTTATGAGAGACGACGTAATTATGCTAATGACTTTCCCGCCAGAAATGAAGGAATTCAACAGAAAAATATGCAAGAATAGCACCCGTAGACAATAGACGCTGAGATTTGCATCGAGACTCTTTGAAATTGTAGTTAATTGAAAGAAAGGCTCTTACTTTGATTGTCGCGCTGTTATTGTTAGACAACTTAAAGAAAGAACGTGTTTTGATGTTTTAATTTTTATTTAAATTATTTTGCAGTCTTAAAGACTTGTGACTGTGCTTATTTTACAGATGATATCAAATACATATTTTTTCAGTTTTTTATTTTAAAAAGAGTGACGTAATAAAATCTTATAATTTATCTAGCTTCAAATTACATAATTATAAACCTTCTAACTGGTTGAACATAATTACAAAAATATTTCTCGTTCCCAACGGTATCTTATTCGAATTCAGAATCCGAATCCTTATTGATCGCTTCCCTGCGCCTGGAGAAAAGGACGGGTAGTCCTTCACCGTACGTTAGAGAAGGATAAGTATATTTTTCTCAGGACGGCTAAGCCCAAAGAGGATATCGCTTGGGAAGGTTGTAACGGGATTTTTGATCCTTGAGACTTGGGGATACATGGTTTTAATGGCTGCAGAGTACGGTTATCAAATATTCTTACCCTGTAGATAATTACCTTATCTTATAGAATTACATTAAGGGACAATTTTTAATCATCAGTTATGGGACGAATAAATATAAGTAATAAATAAATATAAGTTTGAAATATTTTCGATGCAAAGGCCGTCTAACATATTCTTCAGATAAAAGGTGATTTAAAATTCGGCCCTTAATGGTGAATAATTTTTAGTAAACTTTAAAAATAATCACCAAGGAGGTACATAGACAAATGGCAACAGCGTAAGAGACCCGCAAGGAGGTTATAAATTAACGCATTTGTTTAGACACACACCGTATAAATAAGGTCATAATGAGAGTGGCTGTAAGAACCTTTGTTGTACACAGATAAATAATTCACTCCCTTACCTCTTTATACATGTAAAGAGAGGAAATTAACAACACCAGATGTAGTATATATGTGAGATAATTATATGCATTTTGTGGCTGGTTTTTCTTAATTATTCTGTATTTATACGTGAAATATTTAATATGCGTCTATAGTTATACGTAATCAACACGAACAAAGAAGGGTGTAAAGAAAAAATATATTCAAAATTTTTTTAAGTAAGTAAATCGATACTGAAAGAATAATTATGAACATCATATAGTTGGATGAATGCACCCCATTCTCCTTAAAATTCTATTTACCTAAAATGCTTATACAGGGTTACTGGTAAGTAGACCGCATCCTTTCAGGAGGTGATAGTATAGGTCAATACGGACAAATTTGACCCTGGGATACACTGGGCAAAAGTTAACCCGTTTCAAGATAATCGAATTTCAAGATCAGTCGTCTAGGTACACGTATACATTTTCATTATTAGTCAAAAGTCTTGTTTTTGTGGATTTTTGTGTGTTTTTGGATAGAAGATGAATCATTTCATAATAACAAACCATAAAACTGTACAAATCACAGAGGAAATTATAGCGAACAGCAATTACTTTTTTAGTAGATATTTTCTCAAAAATATTACTCTTCATTTTTTTGTGCAGAATACTTAAAAAACATCTACATTTATCTAGCTATCCAAAAAGCCACAAAACACACAAAAATCCGCAAAAACGAGACTTTTAACTAGTAATAAAAATGTATACGTGTACCTAGACGACTTGTAAAGAAAAGATCTTAAAATTCGATTATCTTGAAACGGGTTAACTTTTGCCCAGTGTATCCCAGGGTCAAATTTGTCCGTATTGACCTATACTATCACCTCCTGAAAGGATGCGGTCTACTTACCAGTAACCCTGTATATTCACTATGCGCGCATTTTCATTCATTTCTTGGTAGATATCCTTCTCCTTCCTCCTTCCTACATCCTTCTAATAAAACCGCCATTGATAAGGTTTTAAGACTTTGAATACGCTGGCTACCTACCTTACATATAAGTTCTTCGACTGCCAAAATACTTCTCATTTGTTTCATCAATATACTTATTATATAAAAAAAAGTTAATAAAACCTGAACCAAGTTAACAGAAAATTTGTGGGGCGGTAGGTAGCTAGTAACTTTATGATATGTATTTGCATCGATGTTGTTTGAACTATTAGACAAATTGATTGTACTGACCGCTTGTGACTTGTAGAGTAGTGGCGAAGAGACATAGCAGTGACAGCGACAGGCATCCGAGCGAGTTGAGCCAATATGCCGCGGCCATACTGTATCCTGAGAACATAAGTATGAGTATTAGATATCACCTAAAATGTCTGTATAATTGCAGTACCTACCTACTATTCTGTAATGACCCCTACAAGTGAACCTAATAAAAATAATCGAACCATAAAAGTATTGCGGATGTGTCGGCCATAATGCCAACAATTATTCATATTAATATATTTAAACAATCATAAAAACTACCGCTGTACATTAGATTTGACTTAAAAACAAAATCTTCAGATCATTCATTGATGCAAAGCTACCAAGGCGAGCAAGAAAGTTTCAGTTCAAGGCGGTACATGTAGCGCCATCTAGTAGGAGGTGTCGACACTAAACGCTTAGGGGTACGTTTGTGTTTAGAAACGCCACGAGCGGCCAACCGACTGACTTAATGTTATCGCCGCAAACGACTAGATGGCGCTAGTAAAGGAAAATCGAGCACTTTCCTCGAAGCGTAAAAGGGATTTTTACGTTACGTTATGCAAAGTAAAGAGTATAACGTTCGCAAAATATTAAATGTTAGCTAGGTACTGGTATAGTTCGGCCATTCAGAGAATGCGTTCCTGACACGTCGCGATTGAACTGACGACGTAACTACATTCATTGATTATTGATATAATAATGTTGTTTTAATGCTCCTCAATTGTTAAAACGGTAAACAACCAGCAAAAATATTTTTATCGTAACTGCAACGCCATTGCAAAGTTACGTCGTCAGTTCAATCGCGACGTGTCAGGAACGCATTCTCTGAATGGCCGAACTATAACACTTTTTTTTAATGTATCAGTTAAAGTTATCTAAGTTTTAAATGACTTACCATATCGTCAGCATGTGTGTTTTCGACGCGGCCGTCCGCCCACCACAGATCACCTGAAAAGAAAATCTTTATGAAACTGGGAACAAAATATTTCAGTATTCGTTTATCATGAATATTTTCCAATATTATTCAGACACAAACGAATAATTTTTCGATGAACTTTAATTACAAGGTAGTTAAATATTGAACCCACTCTCAAGTGGTCGATCATTTCTTAAAAAATACATTCTACATAATTAATTAACATACTTAAACCATATCTGCTTAACAAGAAGTAAAATAATCCTAAAATAATATCTTTACACATAAACAACACGTAAAAATTGTAAAACAATATCATACACCAAATAAAGACTATTGGGTATCCTTTTCTCATAGCGACATCAATACTATCTCTCGTTACGCGTAGCACGTAGCGCGTAGCCCCCGGCTACGAAGTGGCGTAGCCGTCGTAGCGATATACAATTTACTTGGCGAATGTGTTACTTGGCTACATCGCCAAATTCGCTTCTCTAACAAGACTAAGAAAAATGTATCACGCTCAAATAAATGTGTTTTATTTTACACAGTACCTACATTGTTTGGAAAATGTAATTTTTAGCTAAGGTTTCATTTTAAACATTTTTGCTGATAAATTGTATTTTTGCGCTTGAGTCATACTGATAGTTTCATTTTTCTACGTCTGCTTTACTCAAAGCTTTCAGATGAGGTATGGATATTCCTGTTGCAAATATCTCTTTTATCTATCATCCATTCATTTTTACCCAAGCTTTAGTAACATTTAAGTACGGTAAATCGTTATTACAATATTATATTTTCTATGGGCCTCACTCAGATGCCTGAATTAAATAAATAAATAAAATAAACAACTACCTATCATAGATTTTTATAACGCATTTCACTACATGCAAACCTTTCCTACGCCCACATCCATAACACTTCACTCAAACACCATACCACCGTACCCAACAACATATCATACCCAACAACATATCATACCTAACAACATATCATACCCAACAACATATCATACCCAACAACATATCATACCCAACAACATATCATACATTATACCTTATACTTATCACCCCGCTTACTGTATCATCATCATCATCAGCCTATAGCAGTCCACTGCTGGACATATTATCGCTTACTGTATACTTTATACTATTACATTATCAGCCTTACTTATAAACGTGAATTAAATATAAGTAATACTTAAGGGCTGTTTAAGAAAATTCTTACTTATAAACGTAGCTTAAGCATGTCTTAACTAACATTTAATCACTACTTAAGACTTTAAGTAGTGATTAGTTAAAATGTTGCTTAGAAGGTGATTAGAGATTTTATAAGTAAGGGGATATATGTATACTTCTCGCCTACCCTTACAAAGGCGTTCAAACTGTTCTCATAAAACAAGGGCGCACGTGACACCGAATTTTCGCCATAAAACGCTCATACAATATTACGGGGGGTGCTTCAAATTGGAAATATGTGGAAATATTTCGATTATAAGCAATTATTTTCGAATATTTTACTTTGTAACTTCTTTCTGTGCCTGGATAACATATAGCTTAGTAATAATTAGGTACATTCACCTGTATGACCCCCACACAAAATTACGTAATATTAAAAGTACAAGGGGCCACTCGAAAAAAGTCCCTACGTGTCCATACAAAGTTATCCAGGCTCATTTCTATTGACATCTCTGTAACATTATCTCAATCACTCATTTCTTCAAGCGCTTTTACACACTATCAACATCATCATCATCCTCCTGCTCTTATGCCAATTTTACTTGGGGTCGGCGCACCATGTTTTCTCCTTCCATACTCTTCTACCTGCCGTCATCTCACAAGTAACATTGTTTTAACCATATCGACTTTTAAGCGCCTTCATACACCATATCCAACTAAATGCAAGCTAAATTCCGACAAAATATAGCAAACAAGCTTCATAAAAAACTTTCAACTGCAATCCGATGATAAAACTTGGTAGGAGTTCCTATTTAGTTCAATCAAACGCCAGTTCGCTTGAACAAAAGCCACGCCACAGGAAAAAGATAGTCGGTGAATTCAATGAAGGAATTTCTCACTTCATTTCAAATGCAAGCGAAGTGAAGGTATGAGAGTGAATTAAATTAAAGTGCTGAAAAAATATTTTTTACATTTATGTTTTGGGCGCTTTTGAGTGGTTCCGGGAATTTGGAATACATTTCTATGATTTTATGAGTTGCACTTATTCATATTAAAAAAATAGTTTTATACCACAGTTCTAAGATTTCGTAACATTGTAGAATGCTTTTCACATTTTTGTTTAATAATAAATAGTAATCTTTTGCTTGTAAAATATGTATGCTGGTGCGACGATAGCTTGCATGGAGACAAATGGAGAGATTGGACTGTAAAATCTGTTTGTATTTTATAAGTATAAAAGTTAACATATAAAAAATAAATAAGACAATCTATAAAAAATGAAATGTATGTTCTCAACAATCTTTATACACTGCAAATGCATTAACTACAAATAAAGCTCCTCAAAGCAAAACGATCAACACAAACCAACCTAATTAAACGCTTCGATTTCCTATTAAAACACTAAAAGAAAAGAAAAACTAATCCAGCAAAGCTCATGTAATCGAAAATCACCAGCTCCAGTCGGAAGGGAACGAAAGCCAAATTGGGTCACCCAACGAACCGCGGCCAGTCTATCGAGTTATAGCCAGAGACGAATTTAGTATGTAGCAAGGGCCCACAGCAAACGGTGGCCTTGTAGCTGATTAAGGCACAAAAACATTTTTTTTTAATCCCTTATTCTACACATAAAATATTTTTTGAAAACAATTCCTTTCTATCTAGATGAGCTCGGTTGTTAGTTTCTCATACGGCATACCTTATAGCTATGATGATGTATGTTCGATTTGTCATTAAAAAAGGTTGTTGTGATTAAAGAAAATATATTTTAAACAACAAAACAATTACTCCACATGACAATTTGCTGCGGGCCCCGCGCCTGCCAAATCCGGCCCTGGTCCACAGCAACCCCTAGCGCGACCGTGACGAACATAAAGTTATTCGCAACTACGTAGAAGTAAGTTCGACCGAACATCGATGAGTAGGTAAATATTTTAAGGGCGGAGATACGTCCCCCGTATACTTTTATGCGCTTTTTAGGGAGCGACAAGCGACGGTTACGATCGTGCCATTGTGAGATACCTTTATGTACTGCTATCTTTTTTGTTTTATCTTGAAAGTGAAATGAAATATTATATTTAAAAAATTGGTGTACTTTTATTCTAATACCCAAGAATTGAAGTAATAAGGGAAATAATAGTGAAAAAATTAAACCTAAGATAAAGCTACACAACTTTTTCCACCTTTTCCTTTTTCATCTACAACACTGATATTGTTTTCAATCTTTCAATAAACCAACTTAAAGTTGTATGAGACCTAGATATTTATCTCTACCATACAAACAATAAACACAAAATAAAAGATACCTACACGAAAGTCTTGTAGTGTTATTTCTACCTTCTATCCCCATTGTAATAAAACTTTAAAGTCCTCTATAGTTTTCATAACTGCATTACACAAAGCGACACAGTTCAATGGAATGTGCAACGCGGTGCAACAACAAGCCTGAATGCTTCAACTTAATACTGGAAGCCACAATGTATGAGTATGAACATAATTCCCTAGTGAGTTGTGAATGAAGGCTGTTCTGGTATTCTATCTCCGTGTTCTAGTTGGTCTGTTGGAGTTTGTAGTGGGTGGATAAAGTTTAAGGACTATTTTGTTCTTGGACAATAATGTTGTTTATATGTATTTAGCTCTGTACCTATGTCTATTTCTGTTGTTACAGTCTGTATGTACAGATCAATGGACTATAATGAATTTTAATAAAAATTGTTACAGGCTGATTCAACGCAAGAGTAAAACAAGCTTAAAAACTGCAAAAAAAATTTGAAGCTAAAAATTGTAAGAGTCATATTTTCTAATATCAGATTTCCATTGCGATTTCGATTTTGAGCAATAAAAGCGTCAAGGCGAGTTCTGCGCAACAAAAAGTAGTTCATCTCTTTTTTCAGGGCATCTCCTATGGCTAGCCGCACACACTCAATAATATTGTCAATAAAGTACGTATTGTCAATAATATTGTGTGTGTGCGGCCTGTATTGCGGTATTGTTCAATAATATTGTAGATTATCCAGAAATTCAGATTTTTTCACGTCAATATCGGGGGGAGGCAGGGGTATTGTCAATCATATTGACGTGTGCGGGCGCGCGGCAATATTTTAGTTGAGGAAAAGATTTCAAGGCAGGCGGACGTTCGTGTTATTTGTTCAAAATGGAAGAAGAAAACAGTATCCAAAGCGAAAATAGTATTGATACTGTTGATGATAGTACCCTTACTAAAAAACATTATTTGTCAGTGTTTATTAAAACATGGGAAACTTATCCAGAATTATGGAATACATCCTGCAAAGCATATCGTGATACAGTTAAGAAAAATTTCCTTTCTCTTCTCTCTTCTCTATAATCCCCTCTCACCAAGATATCTTCGGGAACGTTTTGAGTTTCTTGTCCCGAGAGGCAAACCTTGTCGCACTTCCTCATCTCTCCTTCTTCGTGTCCCTTCCCACACTACGAGCCGCTATGATGGATCGTTCACTGTTCGTGCTGTGAGACTGTGGAATTCCGTTCCACACTCGATACGCGAAAGCCCATCGTTGGGTGCATTCAAGAGACGAGTAAAGGAATACTATTTTTCGACATGAATGATATATATATTGATATATATATATATATGATTCGTATGTATATATATCGGGTGTGTCGTTCATAATCACATTAAATGAAATGCATTAATATACTGGTTAATATATGTCGATTAACACAAAGATAAAAGAAAAATACGTAAAAATAAAAAAATGTTTTTTTCAAACAAAGTAAATGGAATAAAAATGTGCAAAAATTAGAAACACCATATAAAAGTCAGTCATTACAAACAACTGAAATTCTCCCTTGAAAACTGACAGATGTCAACTGATCAAAACAGCCGATACTCCTAACTTTATCTCTGCTTTACACATGATGTTGTAAATTATAAAAACGAAAAATGACTCCTGTGACTAAACCACTGAATGGATTAGGTTATTTTTTTTACAATTCGCCATAGAATATCATAAAGTATATGTGATATGATTTAATGTGATTGTGAACGACACACCCGATATAATATATATTTTTATATGTATTATATTTATGTATTGTGTAGTTTTACTACATATATATGTTTAGTATATTATTATTTTATATATATATATATATATTTTTGTTTGGTTATTAACGTTTGTTGTGCACTTTTTTTTGAATCTACCCTACCACTATCGAATCTCTCTATGGCTTTAGGGTTGGCTGTAAGAGAACCCAATTCGTTAAGCTCGCCATTGTACATAAACTGTCTGTATTCTTTTTATGTATTTATTGTTAAGTGTGCAATAAAGAATAAGAAAAATAATGCGCTTGATAAGTTGCTCGATATTTATAAAAAAATCAAATCAAATACTCAATACTCAATTCTTTATTATATATGTTATTATACATTATATATGTTATAACAGGTGGTACATTTAGATTAGTGACAATATGGACCCTATAGGGCACAGCTTAAAGAAGTAGGAGAGTTTTAATACTAGCTTATTATTAAATTATAGATAGATAGATAGATATATTCTTTATTATGCACACCAATTAAAAAAACAACAAGAACAAACAAAAATTTTGAAGTCGGTGACACAATGGGCGGTCTTATCGCTAAAAGCGATCTCTTACAGACAACCTTTGGATGGATTGTAAAAAAGGAAATAACCATATCGCAGGTAGTTTTGATGCACTATGTATATATAATATTAATACATAAAACAATAACAAATAAAATATAATAAATATATATATATTTATATATATAATAGATAAATATAACAGAAATATGTACCTACACATATATGATATATTTTTAAAGTCGCCAATTAAACTTGACAACAAGTCTGCAACAGTATGGTATTATACCCAACTACAAATTAGAAAGGTAGTGTTTTTTTACCAGGTTCTTGAAAACTGCTAAAGATTGAGCCTGCCTTATTGTTACGGGCAACGCATTCCACAACCGCACAGCTTGAACAACTTAACAATATATTTACAAACATATTAATTTAAGTGTACATGTGAGTGTCGGTGTGAATGGGTGTGTGCGCTTGTGTGCGTGTGTTTGTGTTTGTGTTATGATTTGTATGTGTGTACTTTTATATAGTTTTTATTTACTAAAGGATTTGTCTTCCATGTATTCTTTTACTGTGTTGTGTTTTAACATTTGTCGTTGAGGAATTGCTTTAATTTCTTTATAAATATTGGAGTTTTATTGGAGTTAAATAGTACAAGAGAAGACGTAAAGAAAAAAATTAATTCCCTACGAACCAATTTTCGGAAAGAATTAAAGAAGATTCACAAATCGAAATCATCGGGAAAGGGTACCGATGAGGTTTACGTCCCGTCTGCCTGGACGTATTATGAATTGCTGTTTTTATCAAATGATGAACATCGTTTCTTTCTTGATTGCCTTTTTTTAGTTAGTAAAATTAATGCATTACTCAATGCAACGACTTTTTTCTTTCTTTCCATTATGTTCAACGTGCGCACATGAATCTAGCTGCGGAGCGACTGAGTCAGATTGTACCATGAAAAATTGACAATAATATTGTGTAGTGTGCGGGGATCATTTTATTGACGAAGATTTTGACAATCTTGCATTGACAATATTATTGAGTGTGTGCGGCTAGCCTATCTCCATGCCAAATGGAATTTCAATCAGTGAAAGCCATCGTATATTCATATAAATCCTTTGACTTGGAGTTATTTAGTGAGTGACTGTGTAACAAGCACGTAACGAATACAACTTTACGTCAAACAATTCAAGTTGGCTATGGATTGGCTTCAAGCACAAACTGATACTGAAACAAAAATATGTGTTTATTCTTGAACATGCAAAAATGTGTAAACACTGATAGACTAGAAGTAACAAAATGGCGTAGAAGAGCTTTTGCAGCGTTGTGCGTTATTGTAATGGTGATTTTATTTATTTTAGTGATGGTTTTCGGAAAAAAAGCTAATCTTGAACATTAACCTTCCGTGTAGAAAAAACTGCTACTTGAAATTCTTATTTAAAACTAGCCCTACTGGACATGCAGAATCATCATGCTCCTGCCCTTATCCCAATTTTATTTGGGGTCGGCGCAGCATCTTTTCTCCTTCCATAATCTTCTATCTGCCGTCATCTCGCAAGTAACATTCTTTCTAACCATATCAACTTTCACACAATCCATCTATCGTTTCTTTGGTCGAATGCATGCAGAATATTAATAAAAGTTAAAGTAGGGTAAATCAAAAAATGCGAAGGAAATAATTTGCCATAACGATACTTTTCAGAAGGGCTTATAGGGGATACGATTATAATTACATCATGATTTTAACCAAAATAATTATTTAATAAATAAGTAAAATATGTTAGGATAATGTTATCTTATCCCTGTCTATGAATGGCACTATTTGTTGTAAAGTTAAAATAAACTATATATAATATCAAGTGACTTATTCAGTGTTTCCATGTCCTTTAGCTTGCCAAATCCTCAAAGAAGCAAATACTAAGCGCATACACTAATGAGATAATATCATACTAATAATAATCCCCCTAATCCCCTAAGCTTTAATCATATGCATAAACTCCGTCCCCCAAGCTGGCATAACGCATTGGAAAATCAATCATAACATTATAGAACATAAGAGTCAAATTAGCATTTTAATGATGCGCTTCAAACTTCTCTATTTTAATTCGAGAGGTAATTGAAATCTGCGTTCCTTTGTACGCAAAGTTAGGAAAGTTGAGGAAACGTATACATTCACGGAGCAAGGAAATATGAGCGGAGATGCCATAATGCAGGTAGGTCAGGCGCCTTCTTCTAGGTCAAATACGCAATGTATGCGCAACCAAAACGATCAGTTACGAGTAAACTAATGAGGATTTCGGGTTCTTTGATACATCCATCAACGATTTTTGGTATTACAAAAAATGGGAGGGTTCGAAAGAAGGTGTAAAAAGACGGAGACAGTAACGTTCCTCGTCCCCCGAACACCAGCATTTTGGCGCGCTTCTTTCTTTAGGCATCTCCGCTACTCATTTTATTCTCCATGTATGCATCACAAACCTTAGAGCTGGAGTACCTACTTAATGTTGGTACTTAGCTAAAGTTAATACAGTAATAAACTCATCAATCGAGTTAGTGGGGCTGATGTGAAGTGAGCTTAGGTAAACCTAACTATTTGATAGCAAAGTGAAGTACAGTAACTGGAAATTGGAGTACAACCACTTGTCTATCATATGAAGCTCGATGTGAGTATCACGACTAGTTATTTCTAGCTGTTTTACAAGTGTCCCATGGGAATTACTTCCCCTGCGAATAGTCTTTGACACTCACAGATGATGTTGCTTTCCATTGGAAAAAATATATGTTTATGTTTTATCATTTATTTATTTAATTGATACACCAACAGCAATACATACACAAAAGTTATAAAAGATACATTACAAATTACATTACAGGTATACACATCATTTATAACAACAACATCATTAGATCAAACGATTACAAACATCACCTCTATAACATTTGTTACCTATGGCAATTCAAAACTTGAGAAAGCTACATTAGTGTATCATCTCCATCGAAAGAAAAAACAAATGAAGCCAATACCAAACGCCTAAGCCATTGCCAAACCTCGATGGCGCAACGGTCACCATGCCGGACTGCCGGACCTGAGGTCCCGGGTTCGATTCCCGGTTCGGTCGACATTTGTGTGATGAGCATGCTTGTTGGCCGTGGTCTGGGTGTTACAATATGTATTTATAAATATGTATATATGTAGCTATATGTAGTTTATCAGTTGTGTTAGCACCCATAACACAAGTTAATTAATAGCTTACCATGGGGCTAACCGACCGTGTGTGAAAAGGTGTCCCGACATAAAAAAAAAAAAAACTATACAAAACTTTACACTTACATTAGTTACTCAATAAGGAAATGATTAAAGCAGTTTTTCGCTCGATTCGCCTCGAAATCGAAGGCTATCATCAATTCTCGCGACAGCCTCAGACCCTCTTCACTATGTCGCTCTCTGTCGGGTAATCTGCTGGACTGGGGAATTATAATGATGGATATGTAATGCTTTGTACTTTACACTATTCTTGCTTTTAATGTATTCAGGAAGGATATGTTTGAAGATGTTTTTAACCCCCGACGCAAAAACGACGGGGTGTTATAAGTTTGACGTGTCTGTGTGTGTGTGTGTGTGTGTGTGTGTGTGGGTCCCCCGACACGACAAAATTTAGTTTAGTCTGACATGCTTTAGTTGGTACTTACGTAGAGTTAAAAGTTATTTTTTGCTTTTTATAGGGTTTAGCGTTTTTAACCTTTTGTCGTACTAATTGCGTACTTTTTTGGGTCGATGGTTTTTTTTAAATTATAATTTAATTTTTAAATGTAATATAGAGGTATGTACTGACTATTAAAATAGAAAAAGTTTATTTATTCGCTTGCTTGAACTCGCTAATCTAAAAAAAAATCTCTCAGTGTTATATCGCTCGTTTATCTAGGAAGGTTATTACTTTAAAATATCATCGAAAGTTTTTCCCAATGGCACTTAATGTAAATTACATACAGAAGTAGGCACATTATACTAAACTCATATTTCTTTTCCCCTTGGACTAGGCTAATTCTTATCCCAGACACCTTGTACTCAGTGCGAATTTAATACATAAAAAAACCGGCCAAATGCGAGTCGGACTCGCGCACGTAGGGTTCCGTACCATCCAAACTAATATTCTATATATATTTATGGATATCGAGCAAAAATGAGCAAAAAATGGGAGCCCCTCGAAATATTTATTTTATTCTAGTTTTCATTTGTTGTTATAGCGGCAACAGAAATACATCATCTGTGAAAATTTTAACTCTCTAACTATCACGGTTCATGAGATACAGCCTGGTGACAGACGGACGGACGGACGGACAGGGTCAACAATAGGGTCCCGTTTTACCCGTACCTTTGGGTACCGAACCCTAAAAAAACAATTAGAAATAAGTCAAATAACCAATCAGCTTCCATCCGAATATCAAATCACAGGAGATATAAAAACCATTTTTATTCAGACGTCACAAATATAAGGTTCATTTGTCTCCCTTCCGCCTCCCGTCAGAAATGATAAGGAACTGATTAAACGAGCTTCATTTTTTTATTTCAGACGTTCTGTAATCCGAGGATGTAATCCATCATCATTCAGAGCGATTGTCAATATATGCTTGGTTTAAGAAATTGTTATTTATGCTGCGCTTTATCAAATGTATTTATTTATTGACACCTACATTTGTTTTAGAGTTATTGTTTTCCATTTTAACAATATAGTCGTAATTTTCACCAACAAATTATTTTAAGGTCGATTGCACCATATTTACATACACACGTTTACATTGTTATTACAAGGTTAAAATATGGTCATATTGGAGATATGGACACTGTTCAGGTTGCGTGGTGCAACCCAACTTTACTGTTTTATAGTAGTTTCATTACACTTTTCTAACTAGGTCCTAATTTTATGGAACGAAAGACCATCTCCCCCAAAATGTGTATATCAATAATCACCAGCTATAAGTAAGTAGCCATTCACATGATAAAGGACATTCACTATTCAAGTCCGGACTGTCCGCCACATGATAGTCATTTGTCTACCCGCATAGATAACTCCTAGTGTCTTCCACAGCATTTGTCTCCAAGATTATTCTTTCAGATATTAACTTTGTACTAATATTGTTCCTTCTTCGAACCAAACGTTATACTCTGAATTAGGCCCAATGTTATTAACATAGACGTCCGTTTTTTGGGGTTCCGTTGTAAACTAGGAACCCTCATAGTTTCGCCATGTATGTCCGTCCGTCCTCGCTTAATCTCAGTGAGCACTAGAGACATGTTTGATATCAATATGTATGTCAATTACACCGACAAAGTGTAAAAATAAAAAGTATAGTGAGGCGTGTTTTTTTTTCATACACTGAGTGTGGCCACGCTCTTGGCTAGATTCTTAAAACTATTGTTTGCTTTGAAAATTTAACGAAGACAGTTATTTCAAGAAAACTGACGTTTTTCTTGTCGGTGAAATTGGGCCGTATTGACGTTCAAGACGAGGGTCATAAATCAAAAGTGGCAAAGTTTCGGGTGTTCCGACGCATTCATTGATGTCCTCCAGTGCGAACAATCCGCGGTGACATTACCAAGTTCGCTGTTCCGAACAGTAATCTTGTGAACTTTGAGGATTTGAGTGAAAACTGTGATCCGTGATCGGTTTCGTCGATTTTGGAGTGTCATTGTTATCTGGCGAATGCAAGATGGTGCTAGTATCAATATTAAACGTAGGAAACTGGCAATGTGTTAATTATTGCTAATGTGTATTGTAACTGTTGCTAATGTGTGCTAATGTTATGAAGCTTAAAATTTGTTTGATTGAGCTAATCACAGGAAATAATTTTTAAAAAAAACTGTGGGAGCTGAAAAATTGTTCTCACGGGAGGTGCTCAGACTTAGAAACTGGTACAACCCGTGCCGATAAAGAATGGGATTAGAAATCGCGACAGCTGTATTCAACTCTCGCTCCTGTGCTGTAGTGTATGAGCGAGAGGTAAATACAGCTGTCGCGATTTCTAATCCCATTCTTTATCGGCACGGGTTGTATATGATAAACTGTAAATATTCTCCTTGTTAGGGTTAATTGTTCACGTTAAAACGCCAAATAATACAGCAGCCTACCATGATATTTTCCCAATTACATATTTATAAGTACTGACGAACAATCCCTGCAGCTTTAGTACTTCGCTGTAAGATACCACATAGTTTCAGAGACAAACAATTTCATAAGAAAGTGCATGAAACATTTACAACGCCACAACACAATAATGGTTCTTAGCAAATTGTATCAAAATGGAACAAAACGTAGGAACTAGACCGTGGCTTCTTTATTATGAATAAATAAGCTGGAGTTTGCAATGAAATCCAATGTCGATTTAGTTTGCAATCCTCATCTTCACTGTTTGCGGTAAAACCGCGGGTTTTAATAACGCTTAGTTTATTTATAGGGCGCCCTTATTTTGTACGCCTTTTGTGTGTACGCAATAAATCATTTGTCTATGTGTTCTAATGACAAGAACAATCGCTTAACATCAGGTAACTGGGTTAAGGAGGTGAGATAGTCAGTCACTCTTTGAAAAAGGCCAGTATTCAGGTGCATCCGGTTAGACTAGACCCCAAAATAATTGGGACAAGGCTGGGCAGATATAATGTAGATAGAGAATATTATGTAGTTTGGATCTAGGTAAACCTGCGTTTATTCGATTGTTCAAGTATGGAAGAAAGACTCTGCAGAAAACAAGCCTTAACTACAGTGTTCAAAAATCATGCTGCATTACAAACCTATCTCTGTATCAAAGAAGCTTTTAGACAAGAAGTACAGATACATCTGCGTTGAAAATGGCGGTAAGTCTGTGGGAGACAGGGCTCTCAAAGTTTTGAGCACACGCTCTGCCATCCCGACCCGACACCGCATTAAATATACCTACATACTTATCAAGAATTTTCGAGCAATGGTTCCTATATACTTATAGTGAAGTTAGCGACGTATTTCTTGTGACTTCGGCATTAAATCGACTTAAATTGTCACAACGTTTATAAGTACTGGCTGTTTCTCGCTGTTTCGTCCCACGTCCTTTGATAAGCGTACACACTTGAACAAAAATAGCCTCAATCGTCTTCAAGGATCAATCTACAGTTCCCAAATTAGAATTCTTAACTAAATCGGTTGAGCTGTTAAGTTTGTGAATAATAAACAACGCTCACATTTGCCTTGATTAATGTTCGTTAGAAATGTAAAAGTCACAGTATATTTTACTGTAGTTACATCACTTTTGTATCTACCAAGAGGTTTCATCCGCGACCTGTGGCCATTACTCCATGCAGCTAGATAAAAAGTAGTATGTATGTGGCCTTCCTTGATAAATAAGCTATCTAACGCTATAAGAACTTTTCAGATCGGTTCTAAAGTTTCTGAGATTTTGACGATCAAGCAAATAAACTCGTCAGCTTTACAACATTACTATAGATTCCCATTCTCCCTTTAACGGTGCTCATGGGGAACTAAGAGCAATCCCATATCTGCCAGGAGAGAGGAGCCACTAAGTGTGATCGTGGTTTATCTACATTATACCGTGTTGCAAACCCGGCGTGATATATGAGGCTGTTCGCACTTCGTTTCCTTGAAATATTTTGCTCCGGCGCTTAACCTGGCTTTGGAGATACTTTTATGTGATGTTCAGGGGCCCGATTCTCCTAATTTTACTTAAGCAACATACGATTCACATTCGACTACAATCCGATCACGACTCGATTACGATTGACGCGTATGTGGCATTCCGCTATTTTTTCTTTGAAATAAACGTTTTTATCCTTTTCTGTCATCCAGTAATGTATCATTTTGTCTGCAAATGATTTACGATTGCAAAATGATTGTACAGCAAACTACCGTATAGACCAAAATCACCAAAATAGCAGACCAATCGCACACCAATCAAATGTCAATCGAATACGATTGGTCTTTTATTAGTAGCAGAATGCCCGATATGGTTAAAACTGCTATTACGATCATATTGCAATTCGATTTCTATTCGATTTTGACATTATTAACTTAGGAGAATCGGGCCCCTGGACTTTTATGAGAAGAATATACACTTTGAATTTGGAGCGTATGTTTTTAAATTGTAGTTTAGACTTTCGCGTTATAGAAACGATATAAAACAACTATACTTTCTACTATACTGTCATCATTAGTTAATGCTAGATTCCACAAACAGATTTTGTATAATGTACAAATTTTTTATGTCAGTAAAATTGTGTATCTGCGCATGGAGCAGTGGCCTGTGTGCTGATCATGATATCTCTTTAACTATGATCTATCAAATAAGCCTAATATAGAAAAAATAAACATATGTAGGTAGATCCGATAAACAATTTCTAGAAGAAAACAGTTAACACACAACCTAATACCGCACTGAGGATAATCGCTTAGCTACCCAGATACTGCACCAAAATGGCTATGTTCGTCCGTCCTCATTACGCCTTGTAAACTCAAAGCTTTCGGATACAATTTACAGGTGCAATTTCCCCAGCTATCTAATCTTCGTGTTGTGTTTAAAATTTTAACCTGCACTCCCCTCGGTTACGGTCTAAACGACCGACCGACGCCGTGTTATTAAAATTTCAAATAATTCTTTGCAATTTATGCGAGTAAACAAACCCGTTTCCATATAGACGAATGTGTTAACATGAATAATATAATACATGTCTTTACAATCCCACGTTTTCTGCGTAGATACTATAAAGGAAAATGTCGGAGTCATTCTTTAATCGTCCGTGGAAGCTGAATCAAGAAATACGTTTATTATTTCTCTTTAAAATATTTCGTTGGATTGTTTTTAAATTTCATTGCGTAACGAGTTGACTTTCTATATGTGCGTTACATAGAGTCCCTCATTTTGTAATCAATTTGGATTCAAACTTCGACATGAAACTGATGCTTAACCTTAGTGACACTAATGTTGGAGGACTTAAGGTTATTTGTACATGCAATGATATTTTGGTTTTATTGCTTTTCCAATATACATGGGAATGAAAGAAAAGAACTATAATTTGGTAACTAATCTTTCATAGGTTTAACACTTCAAAGTTGAAATATTCATTTATATCAATAACAGCCGATGTCTCGACTAAGATTATCAATCCATTTATGAAACAAACTAATATTCATACATACGAAAACATTAGATTTAGTTTCAGCGATACTCAGATAGTTTTTCTAACACAGGCACAGGCTTACAATAGAATTCCCAGTCTATCTATTTCATGCCGGTATCGCAGTAAAATCAGGTTGCGCTTGTAATTCACGGGCCCCGTGAAATGTGGCGGCATTTATCGCTGTTCCTTGCACGCCAAACGATATACCATCGACCATGTGCGGATTTACGCGGACAAGGACCAGATCATTATTTATTTATATTGAAGAGGAATGTGTGAGGGTTTTCTTTTGATAAAGTATACTTTGTATTAAAGATAAACCTAATATGCTTGGTACTGAAGATTTAGTATCACTGTTTACCTACTTGTTATGACGAAATCATTACGTGTTTGAATAAGCTCAGTATGAACGTGTATTAGTACTTGTATTATTTACCTATTGCTGTTTTTACTACAGTCAACCAGACTTTCGTTGTCTAGATTTCCTATGTTAAAAGTAAGGTGTCGTGGTCTCTACCACCCTAAGATAGGCTAGCAGCTGCCAGTAACAATTGAATATCGCACTAGTGTAAGTATAATCAGATTGTATAGTCAAAGAAGAATAAGCTGGCTAAGCAGCAAACACCGCAACAAAAACATTTGCGAAAAAAGACAAATCAACAATACATTTATCTCTCCAGCAGCAATTTCCATTCAACAGCATTCGCAGATATTTATTAGTTTGAAAAACGAGATTGTAATGCTAAAGTGACATGATTAATCTGAAAGTAATAAGAACCGGTGTCGGGATTCCACTTGAAGAGTTGAAGCTCGTGACAGGGGTACGGTGGAAAGCAATTATGGACCGAAGCCTTTTGATTCGCCATTACCTTTTCCAACTAAGTGTGTACTTGTGTTAAGTACCTTGAATTTTGTAATCGAAATATTGTTTATTTAGTTTAGTTTAAGCTGTTATAATGCGTTGGTGTGAAAGAGAGCTATAGGTACTTATTTAGGCCGTTATTTACTACAAAAGATAGGGCTATAAAATGACTTCCTCTTAATTTGACTATGATATATGATTAATACACATAGACACTTTTTAACCACGTGTCTGTAATAAATATCTATACTAGCATCTAAAACAAAAATGTCAATCTATTCAGTTTATATTTTCTTAAAAAAAATAACCCATACCTAAAGACGAAACGATAGCGAAAGGACCAAAAAAAATAACCACCAAATTCGAAACAACGTTCCTTCGATTCATATCTCCGCCATCGACAATCATAGACAGTATATGTATACCTACAGTATTCCTTAGATATCTTGGCCAATGCCGTTTGTTCGACAGTCCATTTAATATCCGGGAAACAAGGCCCGCTCCCCGGCGTTGGCCGCGAATTATCATATAAATGGAGAAGAAATCGCCTCGCACTGTCCTCGTGGGACCAACCTTGATAGCGTGGCTGCGGCTACAAACAGATATATATTCAGTGATTAACCTACAGAGTTATATGTATTGAATGAGGACCTATTTTTATGTTATTGGGTTTTTTGTCGGGAGTGTCCTTTTTGAATCAATCATTTTTAGCGATTTTGTGAATCTATTTATGGATGTTGAAAATGGAAAGATAATTTCGATTGTATTTATGCCTGGCGCATGGATTAGACGCTATTGGTATTTAATTTTAATGATATTTTGTCTGCGTGAACTTTGAAAGTTAATCGGAATAATATAAAGTATTCCATGCCTTAACTTTCGGGTTTTCCGGTTTCGTTTGTAAAATATGTTTATGCAATTCAATTGTAAGCATGAGGGAAAGAGTTCTTTTTAAACTCAACGTCACCTGCCTAGCTTTTTCCAACTATGTTGGGATCTGCTTCCAGTCTAACCGGATGCAGCTAAGCACCAAGGAGCGACTTTTTATCTGACCTCCATAATTTTTAAACTAAACTACATTAAAAAAACATCAAAGCTACCTAGTTATTTAACCTACTACATAAACACTAGCTCATGTAAAGGCTTGAAACATGTGATAAATACAGTCCTGATAGTTCAGAATAGTTGGCGTGCCTTGCTCGATTATCCTACATTGCACCATACATACTAGATGTTCGGAATTCCTTCGTAAACTCACCTTGAAGCGTATATACCTTCGACATAGCTTCGTCTCTTAGAGTACCCCGTATACTGCAGATTTTTAATCGGCCGATAGTTTGTGTGGGCTCATAAATCAGTATGCTCAGATCGGTTATTTAGCCTGTATCAGACCGATTGAAAACTTTGATTGGAATCAAATCCTCTTTAAGAAAAATCTTTCATCGAGGCAACTGCCGGCCGACTATTTCGTGTGCAGTGTGCGGCTACTCTTAGACAAGGCGACGCGCTTCGAATAATACACGTAACTTCTAGCAAACAATCTCAACAATTTCTTTATGAAACCAAAACATTCTCAAATTGTTTTTGAATTTGAATTTTGAATTAACGTACTTTGTTTTATGAGATCCTTTGATGTTGGAAGTTTGCTTTAATTACTTTTTAATTGAGTTAATTTGACTTATTGGGTCATTCGAATAAGGACTGCCAAATATGATTATAAGTAGGTAATTGAGACTAGTCAGAAACTTGATATGAAATTAAGGAATTTTGGAACTGCAAGAACACGTTTTTTATCAAGCTTTTATCTTAATCTTTTCTGGGTTCTAAATTAACTACAGTAAATACATATCATCATCATCATCACACGTTTTTTATCAAGCTTTTATCTTAATCTTTTCTGGGTTCTAAATTAACTACAGTAAATACATAAATTCTATGTAATGTAATTCAAAGCTCGCTACATTTTAATGTCATAAGGCAAAGCCATAAGTGGGTAACCTACACAAATTGCAGCTTAGATGCCTAATTATTCAGTAGCATACTTTATATTTAAGAGTAATCAATAGTCTAAAGTCTACGGCTTAGGAAGTTAGAAGTCCTAATAAATTAGCAAGAATACCCATTCTACAAATAACTACGGTAGCAAGCACTACTACTAATGTAGCACATTACAATAGTTCAAGATACATACATCTATAGATAGCTAAAGCCAGTTTCCCAACCAAATCATATTTATGCTCAGCTTATTATTCTATTGCACTTAAGAGTACGAGATCACTCGAGAGAAATAACGATCTTTAACGTAACCTACACAACTAGATCTCGTATCATCCATGTATACCTTTGAGAAGCAAGGTCGTTGCAATGATTACAAATTGTCAACATAAGTCAACGTGGAGTAAAGTGGGTGTACCCGTACATTAGGCCCAGACCCTCGGGTCCGGACGGTGGGCGACTAGTTCCGCAATGAATGTTAAAGAGGCTGCGACAATATATCTAATTGTGTCTCAGCCACTACAGCCGCAGAGTCTCCGGAACGCGAAGCGAAAATCAATAGATACACGTCTTCGAGATGACTCTCCGCTACCACTCATTTTTACAGTCATTTATAAATGTCCAATGTTTTATATAATGTAAGGGTTTGTTGACAGTGGGAGGGCTGCAACCTTATCAGGCGGCGCGCTATCGCTAACACGCCGACTCCGTGCCCCGTGCCCCCTCCCCAGTCGATGCCCTACCACGCCCTCGGAGATCCTCGCGGATGCTGCGTCATGGACCACTTGTCATCTCAAAGACGAATGTTAATTTTTTGGTATGATAATGTGATTATGTAACGGACTTACCCGCGTGAGCGAGGTCCCAGTTTGGGCGCCATTTGGCGCGTGGTGGGAGCGCGGGTTAGCGGGTCCGCACGGGAGCGAGCGCGGCGACAGGCGGCGCGCGACTGCCGCGCCGCGCGGAGGCGCGTGCGTGCGGCGGCGCGCGCATGTGCACAACTACCCGCTATTTGTTTTGCTCTGCGACTCCGTATCGGGCTTTCGTTAAAAGCCGCAGAAAACGAGATTATTCTCTCGTATAGATACGGTACGCGTTGCGGAGCATTCCAATGAACGTCGGCTAAACTTCTCTGAGATATTGTCAGCTTTTATTCTCGGCGCTTGACATGAATTGCAATGGACATCGGCCGGATTTAAAAGCCGGGTAAAACATAAACAACCTCTTTACAGATAATAGAGAAAACGGTTTATCCGTGTTGGTGCTTGATAAAGGCTTTCAATGATTTCCCAAATATACTTATTAGGTAATTATTGATATTTTCAGAAGTCATTCATCTCATCCCTCGCTTGTAATATAGATGAGTTGTGAATGAAGATGAATGATAAAGTTAACTACTCAGGTGATACTCAGGTCAACCTTGACCTGTTTTAGTCTACATAACGTAAAAGATTTAGCTTTTTTATTTAAACGCCCGTAACGACAATTTTTTTCTGAGTTACACATTGTAAAACTGCAATTTCTAGTAAACATTATGTTCAGTAGGTACACGGTTAATAATTTTGAAAGATTATCAATTACAATGTTTTTTCAGCATTATCATGACCTCCAAAAATAATTACCTACTTCACCAACTCAGCTACGAATATTTTGTCGTGTTTCTCCTTGCTACAACCGACAGCGGGACTCGTGACTCGTAGCGGTCGTAGCAAATTGCTACGACGGCGGCGTAGCTAAGATCTACGACTAGC
The DNA here is from genome assembly GCF_022581195.2 of Helicoverpa zea. NCBI lineage: Eukaryota > Metazoa > Arthropoda > Insecta > Lepidoptera > Noctuidae > Helicoverpa > Helicoverpa zea. Next base: position 2,138,210 of record NC_061462.1, read on the forward strand.
GTAACTCTAGCCGCTTCTGCCGAACAATTCAGAACAACAGTAGGTACAGACAGAACGCAAGAGAATCGAAGTAGCGGACTACCTTTAACGGGCGTTCCAGATCAAAATCAAATCTCAAATCATTTATTCAAACTTCATGCAAAAAAGCAAAGCATTTTTTGAACGTCACGATATTGATATTCTACCTTCCTGTAGATTTATTTGACATTCCTTGTAAATTGAAAATGGCTGTAAATAGGCTGATTATGAAGAATCCGATAACCATCGACTTGTCTATACTATATCTTTGTTTGTTTGGTTGTAATGAATAGGCTCAAAAACTACTGGACCGTTTTAAAAAATTTTTTCACCATTCGAAAGCTACATTATCCACGAGTAACATAGGACACATTTTATCCCGGTACGGGCAGTAGTTACCACGGGACGCGGGTAAAACCGCGGGAAAACGGCTAGTAAAGAATAAAGTTCCGTTATTATGTTACTTGATTGAAAATCGCGATGGCTCATTGACGGATCGAATTTTTTTGTACTTATATACTTAGGTACGTTATTATGTATTTACACACTTCCCTATGTATTCCCTTATTTACTTCCTTATGTAAGCTACTGCTGTACGCTGTCGCTATCGCTATCTACCTTTTTTTAACTCAACCAATATTCCACAGTCCCCAAAAAGCCATTCAATATTCAAACCCTTTTCATTTCTTCACAAACTGATACAGGGAAGTTATTTTCCGCACACATGTTCGTCACGTCGGTTCACGAGTGCTTTCCCCAATTCCCGCGTAGATCACACGTTGCTCCGGTCACGTAACATTTACCCTCTTACGGGATCCTACGTGATAAATGTATCAAATGTCAGCCGCCGTATGGGCTATGAAACTTAAGCCATAATTTTTTTAGTCATAAATCTGTAAGGCCTTTTTTGGATGGAGATTTGATTGTATTGTTGTGTTTGGAGCGTAAATTGTGCGTTAATAGTCAGAGGATTAGGATTAGGTTAGTAATGATATCGGGAAGTTTCTCGTCTCTTGAATTGTGAAAGGAAGTCTGGCCAACTACGATAAACCGGCTTGACCAACTGGAATGGGCAAAACTTAATTCAAAAGGTTGTTTTTAATATGGTTCGTATTGTACTTAATATGACAACATTAAAATATAAAAGAAATCTTGTAACATAATATCAACGATATTTTAACAAGTGCTATTATTTGCACACACGTGGTCAATCATCCTGACTGAGGAGCTGCTAGGCTGCTACCAACATGACCTTGAGATACAATGTGTTGCAGGAACGAAAACTAAGAAGTAAAATCATCTCATCGTGGTACTACATAACTACTTATATATTTATAATAGATATTTGTGATTATAAATCATTTAACTATTAAAATTAATTAGTTTTAAAAATAATTATTTTACAAATAAAATCTATTTTTCAGCACTGGCAATTAACGACGAAGTGTCAGTTGTATTTTCTAGTGTGGCAACATTGAGAGGTTCTTCGAGAATCAAAAAAGTGTGACGGGCGATTATTTTATGAATTTTGTGATACATTTCTATTAAAAATGTCGACACTCGCACAAGCTTTATCCGTCGCAGGGACCAGATCATCAGGAGCGTCAGTTAGAACGCAAAATGGTAATGTTTATATGTTATTTCACGAATATTCACATGAGGTTTTTGTACTCCGGTAGATCACATGCATCTCGACGAATGGTTACATTTTTGCTAATATCTTGAAAAATATAAAAGTATTGATGAAACTATGTTCATGTCATAGTTTTAAGCTGTGAAAACTTCTAATAGGGTACAAGTTATAGTACTTTTAGCAAAATAAATTTGTATTAAAATAACCTATGTTGGATCGAGTGGGAGACAATGAGAAGTCTCATAAATGATGAAATTATTTACAGTGAGTGCCGCCGCTGCTATCGCGAACATAGTGAAAAGCTCACTGGGGCCCGTCGGACTGGATAAAATGTTGGTTGACGATATTGGAGATGTCACAATCACAAATGATGGAGCAACCATCCTCAAGTAAGTTTTTATAAAGAAATTCTTCCTTTTTTGAATATAATAAATACAATTGTGAGTCAGCAGAAATCTTGATTACTCATAGAAGTAGATAATAAACAATGCAACTGTAGATATGCTTGATAATGATAGAATTATACTTGCATGAGTATCAAGGCAATGATCATCAAATTTTACATCCTATATCTGGCTATCAGACTCCAGAATTAACTCAACAGTATATTGAAATTGGCTTTGGTGTTTGCTACACTGTTTACTTACTGCCTATACTTACTATAATTTTTTTTATCATTAACTGTTTCAAATCTCATTTAATCTCTTGTGCAAGCACATTCAATAGGAGACGACGCTGACTCCTGAGCTATAGGCCTTTACCTAGTTTGGGAGGGTGGATTTAAAATTTTTTATTTAATTGTAATTAATTATTTAAATCTACTAGGATGTTGGAGGTAGAACATCCTGCGGCTAAAGTGTTGGTAGAACTGGCACAGTTACAGGATGAGGAGGTTGGAGACGGCACCACATCAGTAGTCATCATTGCTGCTGAATTATTGAGGGTATTTATTTATTTTTAGTTTTATTTCAACAGTATATGTAGTCTCAATAGGCATGGCTATAATGGTGCGAACGAAGTTAGAATATGATACATGAAGGAATAATTAATCTGAATCAGTTCATCTGCTTGGGAGCTATAGTGCTATACAAAGAAAATCAAACTTATAACACTCCATTGTTTAATGTTGTAGATTAATTATACAGTGTAGTTATATTGCCATGACAACCAAACATTGTTTTACGTTATAATTTTCATTATCTTTATTCACATCTATTTTCACGAAAAGTAGGGTTTTTTGAAATAAAATAAACATATTTTTTTTTCTTTGTAGAATGCAGATGAGCTAGTGAAGAACAAGATTCACCCTACAAGTATTATCTCTGGTTACCGACTAGCGTGCAAGGAGGCTGTCAAGTATGTGCAGGACAATCTCACAGTCACCGTGGAGTCGCTCGGCAGACCATCCATCGTCAATGCTGCCAAGACCACCATGTCTTCCAAGCTTATTGGAGCGTATCCTTTTTCATAAAAATTGCAAATACTTACATATTCTCATATATCTTTCAGTCGTAAAATATAGTGTATAATTGGTGATTGGCTTATTGAAAATAAGGTGATTTTAAATGTTTAATTTTCAGTTGAAATAATAGATGAATAAGTAACTTTTTTGAGATATTGTAATTCAACAGCAATATAGTTATCGGCACGAATCTTGAGCTCTGACCTTTACCTGCGAAGAAGTAATTTATTGGGTCCCTTTTGTGGTATGAAGTGAGGCGCGGGGGTGGGCTAAAGCGGTGATTGGCCCGCAGTGCATCGCGTCGTAGCCATCACTCGGGATTGGTTCTTTGCTAATAAATCACTTCTGTAGGTTTAAATTGCTGCCGTAATAATTTATATAGCATCATTAAAGTTTTAAACAATAATACTACCTAAACACCAACCACAGTGATGCAGACTTTTTCTCCGAAATGGTAGTTGATGCAGCCCAGGCAGTCAAAGTAACAGACTTCAAAGGCAATGCTTCCTACCCCATTAAGGCTATCAACATCCTGAAGGCCCATGGCCGCAGCGCCCGGGAGTCAGTCCTGGTCAAGGGTTATGCTCTCAACTGCACTGTGGCTTCTCAGGCCATGCCTAAGAAGATTGTCAATGCTAAGATTGCGTGTCTTGATTTCTCTCTACAGAAGACTAAGATGAAGCTTGGTGTTCAGGTAACATAGATTTTATATATTCATTCTACCATTCATTGACCACCATACACAATTTTTTTATACATATGCATACATCAACATCCTTCTGCCCTTAACTCTATTTTATTTGGACTTGGTGCAGCATGTTTTCTGCTTCCATACTCTTCTATCTACTGTTATCTTACAAGTTGGATCTTGGAACACTTGCATATTTTACCTAAATTACATCAACATTCAAAATTACAGGTACTAGTAAGCGACCCTGAGAAACTAGACGCCATCCGCGCCCGTGAGCTTGACATCACTAAGGAACGCCTGCAAAAGATCCTGGCTACCGGTGTCAACGTTATCCTCTGCTCTGGCGGTATCGATGACTTATGTCTCAAGTACTTCGTGGAAAATGGCGCCATGGGTGTGAGAAGGTGCAAGAAGTCTGATCTCAAGAGGATTGCTAAGGCGACCGGTGCTGCTTTCCTCACTTCCTTGACCAACATGGACGGTGAAGAAGTGTTTGAACCCAGCATGATCGGAGAGGCCGCTGAAGTTGTACAGGAACAAATTTGTGATGACCAGCTTATTCTTATCAAGGGGTAAGAATGTTTTACTTCTATGTTCTTTATTATTTATAAAGTCACCACTTACCAGTCTTGATATTTTGGTGGATTGTTTGGTTGGCTTTTTCTGTATAGCAATGTTCATGTATAGGTCCCAAAAGATATTACATATTTTGGAATAAAAAGATTGCAAAAGGTGGCAAGCTTTTTGATTGCTCCAGTTTGCTACATTAAATTGATGTTGTCAGGCAGGAACCATGCAACTATCAAGGTGTGTGCAGATTGCACGCGGCAAACCTGGAACATAGGCTAGCGCGGCATTCGCGCGTATTATATACACACACTCACTCATGCTTGATGTTGTCTTAAAAAAATTATAATACATGAATCAGTAAAAAAATATTGAATATAATTTCTCCTCCATAGACCCGCAGCCCGCACAGCAGCCTCAATCATCCTCCGCGGGCCTACAGACGCGTACTGCGACGAGATGGAGCGCTCGGCTCACGACGCGCTGTGCGCGGTGCGGCGCGTGCTGGAGTCCGGCAAGCTGGTGCCGGGCGGCGGCGCTGTGGAGGCCGCGCTCTCTATCTACTTGGAGAACTTTGCTACTACGCTGGTGGGTTTACCGTTTTCATTTTTTATTAGCCTATGCTGTCCCACTGCTGGGCAAAGGCCTCCCCCATAGCCTTCCATTTTTCTCTGTCCATTGCTGTTTGTGGCCAGTCATAGAGGAAGCTGTCCAAGTCTTCTCTCCAGCGTTTTCTTGGTCTCCCTCTCGGTCGCCTTCCATGCTCAGGGATCCAGTTTGTGGTGATGTTGGCCCACTTGTCCGGGTGCATTTGACAGATGTGACCCGCCCAATCCCACCGTTTTCATAAGTTTTTTTAATTCAAATATGTTGCCAATTGATTCAATTATGATTGCGAGGGTCTTTCCTAAAGGATACCTTGAAAGTGAATTTGACTTAACTCATCTGCTCATAGTCTTACTATTGATTGCAAGATATGAAGTACACGTTGTTGTTTAATGCTGATATTTTTTGCTTTGACCAGTTAAATCATTGAGTTCTTGAGTCATTGCAAAATTAAGTAAGAATAAACTTTATTATTAACAAGAAAAATGATACAAAAAACTGTTTATTAAAAATCTTATCCTACATAGTCCATTTCGTCAAAAAATCCTGCTTGAATTACATTTGCATACGAAAGATTATTTTTGTCAAAATATCTAAAATTTTGATGCCGTTTTGCAGAGTTCCCGGGAGCAGTTAGCTATCGCTGCGTTCGCGCAATCACTACTCGTCATCCCCAAGACGTTGGCGGTGAACGCGGCGCGAGACGCCACTGACCTCGTTGCTAAGCTGCGCGCATACCACAACTCATCACAGACTAAGGTAAATAGCGTTCATATTTATAAAGAGGATTTTTATGGTTCTAAAAAGCGTAAGAACTAATGATAATAATTAAATAGTACTACTGTTCTCTAGATCTAGATCTCATTAGATCTTCGAGATACTTTATAAAATCAAATATTTTACGACCCGCGAATGTAGAATGTACTTTCCAAATCTCGTCGATCTCTCCTCTGGTTTAGCTTCTCTATTTATCGCGTATACATCATCCATATTGTATGTACTTTAAGATAAACTTTGCAATATTAATTTGTTCACAGGTTGAGCACGCGAACCTGAAGTGGGTTGGGCTGGACCTAACAGAAGGCGTTTTACGCGACAACCTGGCAGCTGGAGTCCTGGAACCCGCTATCTCCAAGATCAAGTCTCTGAAGTTCGCCACAGAAGCAGCGATCACCATCCTCCGTATCGACGACATGATCAAACTAGACCCCGAACAAAAAGGCAAGAGCTACGAAGACGCCTGCCACGCCGGAGAACTATAATAACCTAAATAGCTAACGTAACATTCGGTGAAATTCCTGTATGATAATGTTATGTTACATGTAAGATCTAGTAAGGCGATCTCAGTACTGCACTCGACTGAATTTAAATACATTAACAAGTCACGTTATGGTGGTTTCTGTACACTTTTCGCCTCTAAATTCCCGTCTTGTGAAGCACTGCCTTCACCAATATCATTGATCTAATGTGGTGCTATAGTTCGAAGTCCCAATTCAAAATCACAAAATGATATTTTTATTAGAGTTATTACTAAGGTACTGAGATCAATCTATCATAGATTAATATTGAATGCTTGAGATGCCTTTATGTCTACGTACTATTGGTTGTATGTCACGTGTATAACTAACTTGACACTTTACTTGAAATTAAATACAATTTGCAAAGCCTTTATTATTCAAATATTTTACTTGTAAGCTATAAAATAGTATTATTGTTTATTTTGTCACACAGTCTTGGATTTATATTATTCATGTTTGAATGTATGTAAGGCATTGTGGTTTAAAAGGTCAGTGAATAGTAACCAAAGCTTGGTTGTCTAAGTATTCCTTTTGTTGTAAGAACGTTGAGATGTATGATGTTCAGACAAACGTTTCAATATCTCTAACTGTGCAGGGTTAACCACCGTCACAATAATTTGCATCAATGGAAGATTAATTTATTTTAAGAACCCATCATTGCTTTTAACATTTAATGCTAGTTTATTTGCTAGGGCGTGTCGTGCGTCACACTGATAATAAAATTTTAATACTATTTTTGTTTTTTATTCTTTATGTCCTCAACTCCTCATTGACCACAAAGCACCAATATTTCAGAAGGGAATAAACTGAACGACTACCTCCCTGATGGTAGTTCTTTTCGTTCTGATCAATTTAGATCATAACTTACTATTAGCACTGGCTAAAAGCCTAGCCGAAGATAGTGGTGTAGAATGAATGTTCCCATTTTGTTACCATTAGGGCTGCCAACCGTCCGGGTTTCCTCGGATTTGTCCTCGTTTGGAGACCGGGCGGGGTTTGAAAAAGTGTCCGGACCAAATGAAAATTAAGTCTTGTTTTTTTTGCATATCATTTTCGGACTCGTCCGGGAAAAAAAGCGATTTGCCCCAAATGTCCAGGTTTTTTTAAATCTTTGTCCGGGTTTGACGAAATTCGAGATAGCAGCCCTAGTTACCACCCAAATCGCAACTTCGTACAACCAGGTTGCGTGCACTCATAGCGCAGCGTAGAATTAATGGGTAGACAAAGTGACAAGAAAGAATATTTGCATAATGAACTGCCGAGTAATGAATAGGACTACTATGAAGTTATGCATGTCTGTGCACTTTAGGTGATCTTCACACTGCCCCGCATCACGCTGCATCTAACGTGTCGACGCACCTACGCGCGTTCCTGCGGGAGTGCAGATCTGCATCATCGTGCGGGTTTTTTGCGCACTCACGCGCGTAGGTGCGTTTTGTAAATTCACGCACAGCGGCTCTCATCGAGTTCCATTTTCAAATATACACGTCACGCCCATTCAAAATCACGCGTGGCACTGCGGGATTCAGTGTGCCATACCTTGCGTCTCGCCCCGCACCTACGCGCGGGGGTGCGTGTTTCTCCGCGTGTATGCGCGTGATCCGCATGAACGCGCGTGGATGCATTTTCAGTGTGTTGGACTATGCGTGTTTTCCATACAAACGGAGATATTTACAAGCAACAGAAAAAAACGCATCCACGCGCTACGCTGCATCAGGCGGGGCAGTGTGATAATCGCCTTACTAGGGACGTTAGTGGTCACCTTTTAGTTGTTCCTGTACGGCGGCCGTGGTTTCAGGGCAAGTGGGTCCTGTATCTATCTGACTATCACAGAAAAAATGATATACCTATTCCAAAAGTTTGGCACACTTCCTTCTAATGTCATTTTGATTTCATGTATAGATTTTCATTTTTGAAAATTAGTTTTAGTTTAGTAAACTCTGTTTTATTTAATCTACATTACAATAATTTCACATTCAACCGCATTCGACAGTGACATAGGTGACAACTTGTTTACTCGTCTCTTATCATTGTTATCAAATTTGAATGTTAACCTTTATTTTTATTACTGTTTATTGTATTTAATCGTCAATTATGAAGTGATAACAGCAGTGGATAACAATATAATTAACCGTTGCTGTCAAAGAAATACCTGAAACGTTGCGGAGCATCGTAATTTACTTCTGAAGTAATCATGTTAATAATGCTAAGGAAAATTACTTCCCCGCTTTCTAATTTAAGTAAAAATGCCTGTCGAGCTCTCTCTTCGTCTTCTGCTCCTAAGGTAAGTTACAATTTATATTAAAAAACTTGTGATCCAATTGCTAATTTCTGATTTATTTACTGCAGAAAGCTCTAGGTATAAAGTTACTAACCATTTACTTTTTAACAATAACTATTCATGAATTTAAGTTTTTGACCTTTAGACCGACTGCAGATAAGGGCTAAGATATTTATAAGGTTCTTAATGTTTCAGGAGGAGAAAATAAAAGTAAAAAACTGTGATATTAACTATGTAAAAGTTGGTAATGGAGCTCACCATGCTCTCTTCTTGCCTGGGGCGTTAGGCACAATATGGACTGAAGGGAAACCTCAGATAGAAGGGTTTGATCGCGAGAAGTTCACTTTAGTAACTTGGGATCCTCCTGGTTATGGCAAAAGCAGGCCACCGGAAAAAGAATTTACTACAGACTTCTATGAAAAAGATGCAGAGATGGCTTTTGAGTTCATGAAGGTATACACTGTCTTCTAAGTAATAAAAATAAAGACGTTATTTTCAATACTCAAAATTCATAAATCTACTTATATGAATGCTTTTCTATTAGATTATTATGATAATACCTTACCGATTATCTGATATCAGCCACAATCTGTGGAAAGCTGCACATTTATCCTCACTTAATTCCATTCTGTTGGAGCTCCTGAAAGTTTTGTAACGGCAAGACAATCTACATATATTATTAATGTCTTGTATTTTCAAGGCTTTGAAAGTTCCCAAGTACTCTGTGATGGGGTTCAGTGATGGTGGGATCACAGGTTTGATCCATGCTGCCAAATACCCAGATTCTGTCACAAAACTGGTTGTCTGGGGCACCAACTCTTTTATATTGCCCATTGAACTGGAAATGTATAAGAGTAAGTTACATAATTTTTAGGTTTTAATCTACCTACAATCTAATTATTATTAGAGTATTAAATATTGGTGAAGGTGTACCATGAGCATAGATTTGAAGTAAATTCATAAGTTGATGTCCACTGAGTATTCGTTCTTCAGCTCAAAATAACTGGATGTATTTTATTTTAGAAATTAGGGATATAAATTCATGGTCAAAAAGAATGAGGGAGCCTCTAATTGAGATTTATGGAGAGCAACTGTTTGCCAGATACTGGGCAGCCTGGGTAGATGGCATGGAAGCTATTTACAATGCTAAGAATGGCAACATTTGTAATGAACTACTGAAGAATATTAAATGCCCAACTTACATACTGTATGGACAGAAGGATCCCCTAGTAGACAGTGTGCATGCTTCTCACTTGCACACAAACATTGATAATTCTAGGTAATTATGAAATGTTTTTTATTTAAACAACAAACAAGTTTTACCTGATCATAGTGCCACACCTTTAAACCTCAATTTTTTCTAGTCCCTAATTTGAGTTCCAAGAATTTTAATCAATTGAATATCTAGTAATACTTTAAAATATTTGATTCATAAAACATAAGACTGCTAATTTGGACTAACTCCTGTCTGTTTTAGGATACATCTGTACCCAGAAGGCAAACATCACATTCATTTGAAGTATGCTGAAGATTTTAACAAGAGAGTGCAAGAATTCTTACTGAAACCATAAACCTATACCTGCAGCTATTGTATTTACTGTAGATAACAATGTATTACAGTATTTTACATTATTGGAATTTGTACAAAGGATTCGAAAGAAAAAATTAACAAAAATTCCCATATTTTATTTTCATTCACTTATAAGCATGATTCATTTCAGAATAAAACAATTTACATTCAATAACACATAATTTATAATTGAACTGACTCATATTTTACTGTACAAGTGAAAAATGGCGTTTTCTCTTATAACGACCACAAACAAGCAGTTTGTTATGTATGGCGGCTCTAACGCCTTTTGTTCTCATTACTTTATGTTATTTACCTTGCGACTATATTGGATATTGTTAGTTAATTGGTAGTTACAAAATCTTGCATATTTTAAACACAAAAATTCAAGTCAAAATGTGCTCAACTAAATTAAGAATCGAAGTAAAACTTCAACAACAGCAAATCAAGTTTGCGTCGACTTTTGTTTGGTAATAAATATGTATTGCACTCAGTACATTATGTCGAGTTATAAAACTTTATCCACTATGTTGTAGTATACAATCGATTGACCCATCACAATTCTTTAAGATACACTTGTAAATGTTAATATTGAATTCTAAGGCACACATTATGAGCTAGTGTCCTGTAGACAACATGGAAGCACAGTATGTTTTACTAAATATGCCAAAGTTTGTATGATGTTAATGAATCATAAGTAAACGTTTTACATGTATATAAACAAACACACATAAGCGACCTACCTCGATAAATACATAAGAAAATATAATGACAATCATTCGCTAATTCCAGTAAGCTTGTTCTTATCTCATAAATAATTTCTCTAGTTACAAAAAATAGTATACACTGAATGGACATTAGACATCGCGGCCATCGTCGGCCGCTAACAGCACCATAGTTAGGCTATGCACTACTGTGATCCATCCGTTACATATATTACAGTGAAATAAGATTACTCTTACAAATACATAACGATACAATATTACAACATTATCACCGGGATTATTAACAATACGGCTTTTAATTAATTTTAAATACGTTATATTCGTTACGTTTACAAAAACTAATGTTTTAATAGAGAGAGTCAAAGGCACACACTTTGTAAAAAAATCCTACAAGTTAGTCTCAGTGTCTCTTTTATCACTGTCGGTATCGCGGAGCTCGTTCTATACGTACACGGGGCCCTGGTTATCGTTGTCGTCTAGGTTGATTTTGTTCGTGTAGCCGTCATCGAAGAACCTTCGGAACGTGAACTCGAAGAAGCCGTGGAACGTCTTACCGTTGTCGAGCAGTTCGCTGTCGGACTTGTTTGAGTCGGAACTGCCCGAGTTGCGCAGCTTGTCCGGGTCCACGGGGTCGAAGTTGGACGTGTCGGTGGCGTAGTCAATCCGGGGTATGTATGGCGCCACCTGCCTCCGCAGCCCCTTGTCGAAGTCGATGCCGTGCAGGAACGGGTGGTTCTTCACCTCGTTGGCATCCTTGCCGAGCCTCGTCTCCTGACCAGAGCATAGCTGTAGGATTAGATCCTTGCTTTCGGGAGATAATTTCGCAGCGTCCGGGATATGGAGAGTGCTCTCCCAATTTATAACCTGCGAAGCAAAACAAATGCTTACTCATTATTATCGCGAAAGCGTGTTTAGCCAACTTTGACGCAAAAACAGTTCAACGGATTTGGATAAAATATTGAAAAGGACGGATAAGAGACGGAAATAGGCTTATTATTCGGCAAATAGTTTCCCCGAAGAATAACTATGTATTATACTGCATCACATCATAAATGTGGAAAGTTAACGTCAACCCACACGAACTAGGACTCTGAAGAAGTCGCCGGCAAATTCGAGTATCATATAAATGTTCATATTTAAATCAACAAAAAGCATGGCCATTATCAAAGCAACAGTACACAAACCTTTAGCTGTGTTTCGGCGGGCGTAGACGCGAGGAACGGCGGCGAGCCGACCAGCATCTCATAGAGAATGACGCCAACCGACCACCAGTCACACAGCTGGGTATACCCCGTGCGTTGCAGAACTTCAGGCGCGATGTAGTTAGGCGTGCCTACTAGCGAGTGGGCGAGGCAACGCTGGTGCTCTCGTTTGCGCCGCCTTTCTAGAGGCTTGAGCTGGTGGCAGCGGCACTCGCCCATGGCGCCCCACTCGCCGTCCACCGGATCCATCGAGTCTTGCCGCCCGTGATCTGGAAATAGAACACAGTCTTTTATTATATTTTCTCTGACAAAGGTTGCGGGTGGGTGCTAGATGAAGAAGTATAAAGAAGCTTATTGTATTCTTAGTCATTCTACTACTTATCATTTAGTTTAGGTAAAAGTCTATCAGTGTAAACTGAGAAGCAGAAGGCATATTGTTGGCATTCATTCAATAATCGACTTTATACATAAATCAAAAGGGATTGTATAGGATGATGTCCCATATTATATATTACTGAAAAGAGAAACATAGTAAAAAGTATACTAACCATTTCTTTGATAGTATTTCGAGTTATGCGTCCATCTGAATCCTGTACATAGACCGAAGTCAGTGAGCTTGATATGGCCATCGCGATCTATTAGTATATTGTCTGGCTTGATGTCCCTGTGGATGAAGCCCATCTTATGGACGCTCTCCACGGCGCACGTCAGCTCCGCGATATAGAACCTCGCCAGGCTCTCCTCGAATATTCCCAGCTTTATTAGCAAAGACATCAGGTCACCCCCAGGTATGTAGTCCATCACAAAGTACAAGTTGTCTTTATCCTGGAAGCTGTAGTAAAGCTTAACGACCCACTCGTTGTCAGCCTCCGCTAGGATATCCCTCTCAGCTTTCACGTGCGCGACCTGGTTCCGCTTCAGCACGTCAGCCTTGCGCAGTGTCTTCATGGCATATAGATGACTAGTATCAATCTTCCTTACTAACGTCACTTCCCCAAAAGCCCCGACTCCTATTGGCTTTATCTTCGTAAACATAGACTTATCCATTTTCGCTCTCTTTAATCTAATGTAGTTGGATTCCTTCTGAGATAACATCTTCCTCATTTGACATTGTGCTTCCGCACTGAGACCAATTTTCGTCATTTCTTTCTCCAACTGCATTCGTCTAAAGTTTCGCTGCTTATACGACTTTAAAATGTTCTCTATATGCTGTTCCATAAAGAATTTAAAGGCTTGAGGCGAATAATTTCTAACTTTACAATCTCTTCGTTCATCTTCTTTTTCTTTACTTATATTCTTTCGCTCTGGTATGGGGGATTGATGCCGTATCTTTTCGACACCTTTGGGCCGACGCTCAGATGAACCATTCGAGCTTTTATCTGAACTGGACGCTGTGACACTGTCTTTCAAAAGATTGTTCGTACAATTATGATTGGGACATTTAATTTCTACCTGGGAAGGTTCACCGGTGTTTGAAAATTTCTTATGTAAAGGTGAGTGGTGGGAATTGACAGTCGTCGTATTATCGTTTTGATTACCATATGGCGGCGGTGGAATAGGATGCATCCCCCTCTGCACCGCCAGCGCTTGCATGGTGATCGCGTAGCTCGGCGGTTCCGTGGTGGGGACGGTGGGAGTGGTCGCGGTCGGTATGACCGGCGGCGTGGAGCCTGGCGACGACGGCTTCGGCGCCAGCGGGTAGCTCGGCGGCGTCTGCGCCTGTTGCTTTTGCTGAATAGAACTAGCGTACGAGGGTGGAGGAGGCTGCGCGGTCGAACTCGCGACGGGTGGGGGAGCAACAGGCGCGATGGCCGTCTGCAGAACAGGTTTCTGGACTTGTGTACTCTTTACAGATTGCATTATAATAGGAGGTTGCACCGCTTGTCTCGCGGTCCACGCCTGAATAGGCGTAGGGCGAGTCATCCCGGACGCAGAGCCAGTCGATTGCGTTACTGTAATCGGACTCGGCGATCCGGCGGAGGTACCTCCCGAATAGATCCCTGACGACGGACTTTTCCTGTAATCTTGGGATTGCGTGGGACTCTGTCGATTCTGCATCGACACGGAGTAGGATGGTGGTGGCGGCACGCCTGATAGCGGATATGGAGGTGGGAGTTCTGCGCCGCCGCCCGACGACTGATATATGCTCAAGGCCTGGATCTGCTGCGTTAGCTGCTGCTGTACTTGAGGGCCGTTTTGCACTATCATTGGCTGGCGGGCTGGCGGCGTGGGCGCTCCGGCCGCCACGGGGCTGGTGCCGCGCGCGGGCGGCAGCGGCGGCGCCGGCGACATGCGCTTCATGAGCTGCTGCACGGACGGCATCACCGGCGGCGTGGACGGACATCGCGGCGGGGGTGGGGGCGGCGGCTCAGAGAAACCGGACGGCGAGTACTGCCTGCTCAACTTCTCGTGAGGGAGGGGAGGTGCGTCCGACTGCCGAGGACTGTCGGACCGAGAGCTACCTGCCCCAGAATCGAGTGCAGGACTACCTCTATGGAGGTTGATTTCACGCTCTAGACTAGGTTTCCTTATAAGCTTGGAGTTCAGTGCATTTAAATTACTTGTTTTAAGGACTCCATTAAGAGATTCCTGTTGTTTTGACAGATAATCTAATGCTGCGTCAAATCGCCCTCCAGCATATTTTAATGCTCTAACTGCTGCATCCTGAAAAGAAGACATTGGATATTACTCAATTTTACCAATTATATTTATTACATTTGTATAAGAAACTGTAAAATATTATACAATGCAGCGCTGTAAACATAGATAGCCAGCCGGCTCCATTGAATCAGTATTTGTGCAAAACATTATATGCTTTTTTGCATTCAGTCCTATTGTCATTATAATCAGCAATAAGTTCAAGGGTAGCAGAAAAACCTTAAAATATTCTGATGCAATTCATAGAAATATTTAATATAAGAAAACTAGGTTTAATTAATTCTGTAATTAAAGTGCAATTTAACTAGTAGTTCAAGACATTTATTTGTGCTATTTATAAAAAATTGTGTTGTATTCTTTAACTTCTGATTAACAAATTGGTGACTACTTTATAAACAAAACGCTGTTGATTTTGTACAATAAAATATGTGGAATAACAAAACTAGGTAATATGGTTAGAAAACTTCTTTCTCTGACACAGTATCAACAGTACAAAATACCTAATAACATTCACACAAACATTAGGAATCCCCTGACTATAATAGGATGGACAGGCGTTCACAGACCACCTATACATATATTACAGAAACAGAAATACAAAAATTAAAGAAAGAATTAATACCATTTAAAGTTTGTTGCAATTCTACTCTCTCAGTTACTGGTATAATTTAATAATCAACTATTTTCAGTATTATTTAAAAAAATAATTTCTTATACTTCTACTCACCTCATCAAACCCCAATGCAATCAGTTGATTTAATGTCTGCGGTAATGCAGTCAAATCTTTATCCAGCCCATTCCCCGACGATGAGCTGAAGCCAGAGCTGACACCGGAGCTAACGGTGCTGGCTGCTGATGAGCCCGGAGGCTCTGAGTTGCCATTGTTAGCAAATGGTAGTAGCGAGTTGCGGATCTGGGCTAGCGCCTTCTGATGATAGCCGGAGCGAGCGGCCGCCTGGCGGGGCGCCGGCGGGTTCATGGCGCCCGCGCCCGAGCGCCTCACCTCTCACCCGACCCCTCCCATCACACCAGCACGCACCACCTTCTCACACTCATTCTCACTGCTCACTATTGCATTTAATATACACCCAAATATTATCTAGCAACTTGTAGCCCAGATGTGTTCAAGTTTGTTTGTTTTGTTTCTTGCTAATGCCTGGTTTCACTCAACATAATAAGGACATCCAATGCTTTGAGAACTCTTGTAATGGACTGAAAAGAAAAAAAAATAATTTGTATCACACAGTTCACACTCATAGATTTCTTATAAGTAGTCAAAACATACACAAAACTGAACTCTTACTGGATTGTTATGTGCTATTTGACATGGACACAATTTTATCAACACAAATAACAATCATTACCAAGAAACATAACATTATTATGACCAAAATCACGTCCTATATGAATATGTGTTAACAAATTAGCACTCTGGATGAATATTCTTCCAGTCAAAGCTGTTGGTTCATTACAAGCCAAAAGAATGTTCAACACGAATCAATCATGACATAGTACTGTGGAATGCCAAAATTAGAGTCAGCTTTGTTTCTTACGTTCTAATTACAGACACTGTCTTTGAAATATATTTACAACAACCATTTACCAGGATATTTTTCACTTTCTGCACATCTGATTCGGAATCACAAACGTCATAATCTTGTAAAATAAAATTCTATCGAAGAGCTCTCACATTACCGATGACATCTTTCTCGGACACCACAAATTATGATAACAATGTCAATGTTCATATCGTAACTAAACAACTGCGAATTTGCATACACTTTTCCATAAATGTAATAACATCCAATGAATTACGAAAACAAAGAACTCTGAAACACAGACATGCAAGTTGGCAAACCATACAAAGCGACCATTTTGAAGAATTACCACATTCTTTTGTATGTTCCTAAAAGCTACAGCCTAGTGACGTTTGTCGATGCTCCGTATTTTATTATGATTCGTTTTTCTTTTAGATACATCCTAATAATTTAAATAGTTTTTAATTAATTAAGCAAGTACTTTTACAATATATTCAATGGAACGTATATTTTATTTACAAAAAATTATAAACGGAATGTGCAAAATGAACAATCAGTTGTCAGCATGAGAATATCTATGGAAACGAACGTATCGCCCGCTCAACCATGCTCAACATACATATCGATTCCTTGTTAATTATCTGTGAAAATCAGATATTTTCAATTCGATTTGTTGTGAAATGATGATTGGTGTTCGTGTTCATAATTTTTAATATTTTAAAAAGCATTAGCCTCGATGATTACAAATTAGTATCGGCTAATTAATTACTGAAATCTTTCGAGTGAATGATATTTTATATACATCTCTTAAAATGTTGAGAAGACTTGTGCTTTTATATTTTCTATTTTTACCTTATTTCGTTGCACTTGAAGAAAGTGCAGTATATGAATACAATGCAAACAATTTTAAATTCCAAATAGAAGAAATGGATGGCAATTTTGTGATGTTTTATGCACC
Organism: Helicoverpa zea; assembly: GCF_022581195.2. NCBI lineage: Eukaryota > Metazoa > Arthropoda > Insecta > Lepidoptera > Noctuidae > Helicoverpa > Helicoverpa zea. The sequence goes on from NC_061462.1 coordinate 2,155,417, forward strand.
ATGGTTTGTATCTTTTACTATATTCTAGTTATCAGCGATTGCAACCATTACTATACCATCTGCCTTAATTTCTGTTGACATAGTTTTGATTATTTAGCCGGCTGATAAGGACCTTAGTTTAGTATAAAATTAACTAATTTCAGGTGCCGCCACTGCACAGAGTTCCATCCTATTTGGTCTGAACTAGCTGAGCTTGTCAACACTAAAGATTCAAAGTTTGCTATTGCTCAAGTTGACTGTACAATACACTATAAATTATGTAACGAAAACGACATCACAGGTACTTGACTTATTCATAAATAGACTACAATGCAAGCTTAGTTTATCTACTATTGTGTATGAATTTTTGTCTAAGCTAAGCGAGAACAGGGAAAGTCTGACATACCAGTCTGCTATTAGTTATAATAATCTTATTGGTTAATGGTTCATTTTTTTTTTTATTTAGGCAGATAATCTAATAAACACTATTTTAGAAGTAACTCTGCTGCTAAGGCCAAACCAGGCACTGACCAAATACCTTATATTTGGCTACCAAATAATTGAAAATATTTGTATTTTCAGGATATCCAACACTATTATATTTCCATAAGAATACTTTCTCTCCAGTAGAGTATAAGGGTACTAGGGACTTGCCTTCCCTAACATTATTTTTAAGTGAAGTCTTCACTATGAAATCAGAGGTAAGTCTAATCTTATAAGAATCTTGAAGTACAGAGGTATAGAAACTATTTTTACACATTTTTTTTTTATTTTCAGGGTCTAGATCAAGAAAAAGACTCCAGAGAAGTAAAAACATACAGTGGTATGGCTTACTTAAATGATCAGAATATTGAAAAGTTTGTGTCTAGAGGGCAACACTTTATAATGTTTTATGCTCCATGGTGTAAAGCATCACAGGTAAATAAACCGAAAATAGATTAAAAAATTAAGCTTTCTACAAAATAATTGGCCGTGGTTGTTGTACTACTTCTTCTCTGCTAAAACAAATAGAAAGTACTGAAAGGATTTTGGGGGCTGTCTTTATTAACAGTCAAAAAATGCTGATTTAAAGATGATTAATTTATTATGTATTTTATTTCTATTTTTTTATTTTATTTATTTATCTTATTTCACATAGTAAAGTAATCATCTATATGCTAAGCCCCACAAAACCGTTGCAATGGTTTATTGTATTGTTACTGTGTGGTAAAATTCAAATAATAAGATTTTGTTATTTTTTATGTTTTCAGAAACTAGCACCTATATGGGCTGAGCTAGCAGTGCAATACACACATAATGAGTACATTCAGATAGGCAAGGTGAACTGCCTAGACAATGAGATGACTTGTAAGACTTTTGATATCAAACAGTATCCATATCTTATGTGGATTGTCAATGGTAGAATTGTAAGTTCATTTTATAATCTTAATCAAATAATGATTTTACACACATTAAAAAACAATACTGTGTATTTTCTTTTAGATGGGTGTAGCTGAAGCGGAAACCATAGATGATTTAAAAGCATATGTCGAAAAAATGCTACTGACTGAGAATCATGATCCTGACAAGTTCCTAAAGAAAAAGAAAGCCTTGCCAGTTGCCAGGATATCTGAAGAAACTTTTGAGACCTTTTTGGAAAAGGAATTAGTTTTTATAAATTATTTTGCACCTTGGTAAATATCCCATCCTGAACCTAAGACCATATTTACACCTACTTTTTTAATCTTTTGCTGTTTATGAGACTAAAGAGTATTAATTAGATTGTATCCTTGAAGGTGCTTTTTTATTTCACAGGTGTGCACATTGTATGCAATTGAGCCCACTATGGCTGAAATTGGGTGAGCGTTTCCAAAACGAAACACGTGTTATCATCGCCGACGTCGACTGTGTCCAATCCAAACCCATTTGTGAAATGGAGAAGGTATGTTCCTTGCAACTAGAAATAAAGTAACCTTTATTTTTATCTTATCATAGTATTGCAATATCTTTTGAGGGCATCATGGTATGTTGAGCTGAACACTCATTTTTCAGAAACAAACAAAACTCATTTTTTTGAATTCTTTACAGGAAATTAGGTCTATGAAGCTCACACACTAGCCCTCATTTATTATTATAAGGAAAATACATCCATTTAGAAAATCTAACTAAAAATTATAGAGCTAGTTTTGGAGTAAGCCAGTAAATAACTTTTATATTCTTATTTTTATAGATAAATGGCTTACCGACACTCATTCTCTACAAGGACAAGAAGATAGTGAATGTAGAACATGGCGGCCGGCCCCTTGAAAGTCTTATTACTCTAGTCACAGAACACCTTCAAGATACAAACACAAATGCTGCGGCCGAGGAAACTACGTCAAATGAGGACATCATGCAAACCAAAGATGAACTATAAATAATGTTAATAGGTAGATCAATAAACAAATTTGACATATAATAATGTTTTTCGCTGCAATACATATATGAAGAGATTTTTTCCTTTTGCAATGTGGTTGATTTTGGAAGTAAATGAAGGAGGCATATGCTCAGCAGTGTGTCCCTTTGGCTAAGATCATGAAACCATTTTCGAAAAAGATAGGATCCAGTCTACTAGTTAAAAGTATGTTGCAAATGGTTGGCTAGTATACCAAAAACTCACACTGAGAACTCAGATATCAATCGGATCATGGCTCAGATTAAATAAAATAATGTTTTCAAGCAGGAATTTTAACTCCCTAGATAATGTTCTTTTATTTAATAATTTGAACTTACAAAGATAGGTACATAATGTAAGCATATAAATATATCTTGGTGCATTTAGTTAAGAGGCCTATTCAATTCTTAGAAACTAGAAATGCAATAGAGGAAACAGCAAAACCGTGTCAATATTGGAAATTTGGATTTACTCCAATCCAAATGTACTCTATAGTGCCTTTTTCTCCACAGTCTGAGACTGAAAGAATGCTCCGTCAGCTTGCGTGGCCTGCCTGTTAATCTGCTTGTGTCTATCCCGTGACACAATTTCTTCTAACACCTCTCCATCTCCTTTTATTAACCTGAAAACAAGACTCAACTGAGGGATGGTAATAATATTTGCCACAAATAAAAAAAATATCACATTAAAATTTAGAATAATGCACGAAAAATTCTTTAAAAAAAAGTCTTTAAATAAATAAAATATGAAAAATAAGATATTAGAGGGATAGGATAACCTGTATCTGCCAGATTCTTCATCTAGAACTTTTCTAACTATGCTTTGTCTTTTCTCCCACTCTTCTTTGGTCATTGGAGCCATTGCCTTGGATTTCTCCATTAGTTCTGCAGACAAATAGGAAAATGTTAACAATATGCACATAAAATTATCATGAAAAAAATATATAAAGGTGCTCGAAAATGGTGCCGATCGATATAAAATCTTATAGTTCTCGTACCAAGCGGTATGTCTGCCGACGCGTCTCCATCCTTTGCATTGTTCACATCGCGGTTGCGACTACTACTCTTACTCCTTCTCTTCTTAAGAAATCTTTTCTTTTCTTCCTTCAATTTCTTTTTCAATGCTCTATCAGCCTTCTTTTTTTCCTTTTTAATTTTTTTCTTCAACTTGCGGAGTTTTTTCTTTTCCCGATCACTATCAGAGCTGCTGGAGCTGGAAGAAGACGATCTTCTGCGCCTTTTTTTCGATTTCTCCTTGCCCATTTTACGGGATTTCTCTTTTACCAAAATTTATTTACATTCCGGCAGCGAGCCGAAATGAGAATGACAGGAATGACATGACTGGGTGACAATACAAATGTCAACTAAGTGACATTGAAGTCATTTTGACATCTATTTCGAATGAGACACAGTTTTGAATACTGAGATTTTGGAAATTAGAGAAATTATTATAAACATACCTCTCACGGCTTGTGTTTTCATTATTGAATAAGTTTATAAATAGCGGTACTTTGTTTTCTTTATTATCGTTCGCTTGTATCTTCGGCATTCTCATCGACGGTTATTTATTACCATAAACTAAAAGAAAAATCATTGTTTATTGTGTAAACCCATGGGAACTAATTCGCACACTCGGATAAAAAGTAGTAGAGCAATATCCATCGACGAATTATTTTTTCTAATCAGACTAGTGGTCCTGTAGAGCGTTTAAGCAAGTTAATAAAGGAACAAACTCGTCACTTAATAATATTATAGAGTAGATTTTAAAGCAAGAATACCTATTTTTGTTATAAATCGATCATGCGTCCCAAATAACTCTGTTACATTTACGCAACCCAATCTTAAGGGTCTGTAGATTTATCAAAGTAATAGCTCGTATTCGTTGTTATTTATAACAGCTTTTGCTGGAGTTCCGCATTTAGCATTAGTCTCTCGATGAGGAAGAATTGTTAACACATTGATTGTTGATTCGTTTTAACCGTGTCATAGCGAGGTGAACCGAGTTTTAGGCTGGAAGTAGACCGAATATCAGTGGCGCATATACAATTTTTGGTACTTTACGAAATATCCCTTATACCCCACACCCCCACATGTACATGGTCCCTTATGTACTGTATGTAACCATATCGGATGGATATTCGCACAATCCGCTTTGCCATAATCACGAAGGACTTTTTTTGCAACTGAAACAAATTGCAAATCCTACAATATATACTTACAGCACGAAATCCCCCCCTGACAAAAGGCGGAAGTAGCCGCCCGAACGCTTCCTGCTACAGTTCTTAGACCATATTGCAACTACTTAGTGACTATCTCATGATTTATTAGCTCATGCTCCAATTATTGTAATTAGTTTAACAAACATATATAGGTACATACATATAGATTATATTAATAAACACATTACCCACTTTTGCGGCGCTGCAGTCGGGTAAAAAGATAATTACCGACTTGGTGGGAATATTTTCTTCCAGCTTTCGAAGTGATGGCCTTTCAGGGTCTATCAGCTTAGTTTTGTTATAAAAGAGAGTTAATTGCAGGAAATAAATAGCCAAATAGGTAAATACTTTACGTAAATTGTTTGTGCTACCGTACCATCGCATCGGTACCACGTACGTATTCGGTAAATGTACGGTGCATAATAAAACACACTTAAATTAATGTTTTGTTAAATAGTAATCAGTTCCTTCCCTAATATCGGAATCTATATGAGGACTTAGGGGCAAGAGAGATTATTAGTAGGTATGTAGTTAATTCCAATCTTAGAAATAGGTGAACATTTGCAAAACGGACCTAAGAAACTTTAAACTTAACCATTTTGACATTTCCAATCCCTGAATGGATATTTGTTATTCCTGAAGATTACACAACTAAGGAACCACTATATGCATTATGTTGATTCATGATTGAGCGGTGGGTGACACGACACGATATGGGAGTCCCGATGAATAATTGAGGCACTCGTAGACACACGCATGCGCGAGACGCCGGCAAAGCGAGACGTAGCCCCAGGCGGCGTATCTATTCGAGCTCAGTGCACCGAAACTGCTACCCCAGTATGAAGTAATATTTTTTGCTACGCTCGAATGTTTCGCGTCGATTTTACGTACAACAAGCGTTGCAGACTCAGAAATGTGCAAAGCCGCCGCGGTATAAGTACGCAGAGATAGTATTTGTCGCTGTAATTCTTGTGGCGAGTAAGTAGTGCACGATGCAAGCCGGGGGCCCGGACAGTGCGGCGGTCTCTGAAGCCCCCAGCAGTGGCAGCGAGGACTCGGACTGCGAGCCGGGACCGGAGGCCGATGCGGATGCCGCTCTCACCGAGGAGTGGGCCCGGGAACTGTTAGCCGGCGCGGGCGTGGTCGCTCCTAACGAGGTTTACTTGCATTACTTATCTTTATTTACAGTTCATTTCTAGTTATTTACTCTCAGATTTTAATCTATTTAGTATATTTTAGTGAGTAAAACAGTTGCTCGGTCCGCAACTTTTCTTGGATTATGGAAATGATTGAAATTTTATGTTCTCAGTAGAGCAGGATAATAGTTTACGTGATAAAAAAAAACTATAACAAGTCAAATACTTTCAGGCGGTACATCATTAAGAGAAAATCCTACGCTATGTTTTATTTTACAGGTACCCAAAAGTAGAATTATTTTATGTATTTGGTAAATATATTCTTATTATTTCGATTACATAGACGAGTACCTAAACAAGGAGCACAGAATAAACTTTTTTTTATATTGTCTCAGGTACATGTGGAGTCCCGCGCGGGTGTTGCTGGAGCTCTAAGTCGTGTGCTGGCTGTGACAGTCTGCTACGAAAGCAATGGCGAGCGCCGGTCTCTACCACTCGTCGTCAAGCTGCCACCACGGGACCCCTTCGGCCGACTGTTCGTGGCTGAGGCACAATTTGACACCAGAGAGATCCTATTCTACACGGAGCTAGCACCAGCTCTCAACAAACTCGCCGAAGAAGCTCTAGGCCCCGGACAAGGCCTACCTGTACCAAGATGCGTGAAAGCCAGGCTACCTGGTTAGTATTCTATCATATGCTTCAATTTGTAAATACAGTTCCAATATTGTTATATCTATTCTTCATTCATTTGTATGCATCGCGTGTGTCGAATCTCCAGTCAATGACTCAAGCATTTATTTTTGTCTCCTCAAGGCCTTGTTAGACTGTGAAGTGTCTCAAATGTAGGCATTTGATCACTATAGTATGTGCGAAATATTTTCATACGTGATTCACGGTAGACATACGTCACATACGTGGTCTTATGTGCCTACAAGTAAACATGCCTAATAAGTAATGAAGTGACTGGCCAATCTAAACAATTTGCCAAGTTACATTTTTTATGACCGCACTACTTGACTTTTCACCTTTGCGCGTCACATGCGACATTCCCGACCCCTTTCCTCCCAGCTCCCCTCTCGCCTGTGTGACCTGTTTCTAGGTTTCATTTTTCATAGGTTCGGAAATTGGGTCAAGCTTTTCAGCTGCGCCTGTATGCTCAGGCTTTGGCGGAAATGAAAAACAGCGCTTGTAAATCTCCTGTTCATTAATTTGTTAGTAGTCTTAAATACTCAACTGTATGGTAACTTTTAAGATATTTTACTCTCATTTCAGACGAAATTGGAGGAGACAGCGAGCTTGTACTAGAAGATGTGACGTCAGTTGGCTACGAAGCCGCTGACTTCGCTGAAGGCCTGACTGAGGAGCGGGCGAGATCAGCGCTGTACGCTGCTGCGAGACTTCACGCTCTTTCCCTCGCACTGCGCGATAGAGAAGGACCTTTGGACCAGAGATTTGATTTTCTGTTCCCGTGTGAACGAGCTGCGGCGGGATATTTACGTCTTGTGCGACGAGGACTGCCACAACTTGAAGCATTTTTACGAGGACGCCCAGACTGTGTTGAAGAAGCAGCCGCCGTTTCGGCGCTGAGTGCCCGTGCTCCTTCCTTGCTCGGGACGTTGCTGAGACCTGCCGAACCGGCACCACTTGCACATGCTGACTTTTGGAGTGGAAATCTCTTGTTTAGAGAAAAGGAAGGTGTGAGTGAATGTATAGCCCTTGACTGGCAAATGGTTTCTCTGGGGAGACCAATGGATGACGTCGCATTGTTACTTCTTTCTTCTTTGACACCGGAACTGAGGAGATCGGTTGGCGACTCACTGATAGAAGAGTATGGAGATAGGTTGGAAGCGGAGTGTGCAAGATTGGGGGCTACTTCTGCTGGTGTCACGGTGAGACGTGGCTTAAGGCCGGATTGGCCGAGAGCAGCGCTCAGAGCACTATTGTTGTGTGCTGGAAGCGTTGATGTTGCATTAGGAGAACCGAGAGCTGAGAGACGTCTGTTGGAAGCGGTCCGAGATTTACATTCGCAAGGTGTTCTTGCTTTAAGACCAGATAATGAAGCGTGAGAGCTATCAAACGTGTGCCAAGAGCGTGCTGAGTATTTGAAATCAACCGTTCATTACTTAACAATGCAGTCCAATCACATAGTGTATTTATAATTTTAATTCGGTATATTTTAAGCACAAATTACACTTCTTTCATGGGTGTAATGACATTATTATTCGTCTTAGTTAACAACGATCGGATTCTACGGAGACACCCGTGACCCGAGCCGCGCGCCGGTAGCGGAGTGATGCCTAAACAAAGACTGAATTTACGTATATCTACATCGTGCGTACATGTATCGTACCTACAGTAGGTGTTAATTGCTCATCGTATCAAAAGCTAGAAATTCATTGCGGTCTATTGACTATTATTTAAAAACAAATAAATTATTGACAGTAAGGCTTTTGTTTTTTTTCGTAATCACTTTTCATCAAATATTCGTTATGAACAATAACTAGTACTAGCTATTTCTCATGGACCAACCCGCATTCTACCATTCTTTCAACCGACTTCACCATCAACCATGAATCAATGTCATGCACGAAAATACAAAAACAATTCTACATTCAGCCCCAGACCCCATTTGGAGACGCAATATACAGGGAGGTGCAAAGTATGTATGAAAGATCTCAGAACCACAATGTCCCAAAGGAAGTTGCGTGTAAAAGCTAAATTGGGTATAATGAAAATAGAGATTAATTTCATAATAATTATCATATCAGCCTATCCTATTACTGAACGCTACGTACGCTGCCCCCAATTAGCACTGACAACTGCCTATAAAACTGTACCTTCATCAACCATGCCAGTTTTGGATAACCCGTAACCATCCACATCCACCACCTGCCACAGTAGGAGGAGAGAGCTAGAGTAACATAGTAGATTAAAATCCTCCATCATTTATATCCTCTCATCGTTTATATCAGTACACTTTTTTGTAGAAGGCAAAGACAAAACCGTTTCTGAACTGTGTATTGTTTGCAATAATTTGCCAGTCAGTGTCTACACTTTCAGAACGAAATTCAAAACGTCAGTTACGATAATATGTCAAAATAGTTGACCTTCGTACGATATGCTCATAAATATTTGGAAATGTTAAATTTTTCTTCAGGATTTTATATTAGAACACTTTTATAGTGATTTAGTTTACAGTGATGGCTCAACCAAATCAGGTGACAGTCGATATTGAGGACGACGAGCCAGCAGAGGCTGCGCCGCGTCACAATGCACTACACAGGCTCGATTCAGTTTCCAGACCAACAGTTCCGAATAGAAATAACCTGGGCCTCGGAGATCGCCTCAACAGTGTATTCAGAGAAATCAGACCTCTCGTAGAAAATGCTCGTATGGTACGTAACGTTTAATTCTAAACAATGATTGATTGTTGTGATGCAATAGACAGCAACCAAAAAATGTTAGCCTTGGTGATGTTTTTTATACGATTACGCCGCAATAACAAAGGTTTTAATGAGCACCATAGGACCATCTTTATAAGGTTAATTGTGTTTATTTAATAGTTATTGAATTATATCGCTATTTCATAACATTAAACTCTGCACAGAAGTAATTCATTTCTTTATATCAACAGGGAAATAACGCACGGCTGTCCCTGCCCACATGGTTGCCGAGGAATACGCCGGGCACACATCAGATTGTAGATCTTGGTGCTCAAAGGCCACAGAGCTCTATAGCTCATGTAAACTTAGGGCCAAATGCTCAAACTTATATTGTTAATGAACGGGGAACTCCACCCACTCACCGGTCACAGTCTACCAGCCATGGGATGAGCAACAGTGCTTCCAATGACTCCAACTTGTCGGAACAGGAGCAAGAACACCCAGAGATCAATGTGTCGGTGAATCCGGCCAACAATAACAATATACATGACAATGCGGATAATGATAGTCAAAGTGAAGATGGAACACAACAGGTAAGATATTGTAAAATATAATCTTTTATTTTTCAGGACATTATTATGTCCTGGTATTGGTTGCTTCCATTTATTGTCATTATTATCATCAGCAACCACATATATGAGAAATACAAGTATAAGAAAAACAATTTCAAGTATATCTAGTTAGTTCTCAAGCAGCAAAATTATGTGAATACATTTTTCAATTTTATAGAAGGAAAAAATCTTTCATATTGGTATAATTTTAGCACATTATAGTAGGTACTATATTGTTATATTGTTACTCATGGCCCCCACACAAAATTAAAACCTACTTTGTCATGGCAAATACTTTGTAACTAAACAAAATATGACAGTGGCATGACAAGTAATAATAACAGGAAGTGTTTATTATTATATGTAGCTCAAAGATTCTTTGAAATTAGTTAATATGACATACCTAGCTTTGTTAGCTAAATAAAATAAACTATGTGCTTATGAGTACGAAGAAGGCTTATACTCTATGAAGATTATGTAAACAAGAGATTAAAGACTATGTGTGTAAGATTATGATAATCAAGTCATTGCATTCTTAAACTATCTTTTTAATATTGAATTGTCTGTACATTACTGTGAACCAATTTCTATATTACTATAACAAAACAATAGCCACTTTATCTTTGAGTACACTTACGGTTGGACTGCATAAATATGATGCAACTAAATAATAATTAAGCAATGACTAATGAAACATGTTTATATGTATTTCTTCATTCAGACCTTTGATTTTTTCTACAATTTTCTACATAACTTGGCATAGCTCCATGATAAATAATTCAACTGTAAATGACGAATATCATAGAAGGAAATAAAGGCAGGGAGAGGGAATATTTTGCCAAAACATTGGGTGCCATAGTTATCCATTTAATTAGATAACTATTAAATTGTCCAATTTAATGTGGTTTTATAGTCTCACGGTCAGTACGCAATGCGTCGTTTGAGAATGCGTCGGTATCTTTTACCGTTCTATAATAACGACATAATATATAACCATGCACAATGCACATACTTACGTTCTGGACATCACTTGACGAAACGCAACGACCATTACCGTTGGCAAATTGCGCGTGATAGATATACATAGTTTAGTCAAACAGATCTTTTCCATTGGGTGACAAGGCTATCCTACGCTCTTGAAAATGTATAAAGCCTTACAAAACCCAGTCCTCAGGCTAGTCCAGGCTTTCAGGGCACTGCAAACAAGACCCAATCGCTATTGTAGATTCGCTTCTCAAAATTTTTACAATAGGGACATTCTCTTTACGGTGTTAAAGACCCCTAAATGGGTAGAAAAAATCTGGTTGACGTAGGTCATAGGCCCCCATATAAAATTTCGTCGTCGCCAACGCGAGCGGTATAATGGCGCTACTATAAAACCACCTTTCTATGTTTGTTATCATTGCCGACGTCAGAATTCCACGAACTCATTAGAAAGCTAATTTGCAAAAGTTGGCCTTTATTTCTTAGAAATCTGGGTCTCAAAAACGTATGGCGTGGTTTAGTAGTTGATACTGTTGAAGGAGTTCTTATATCTAATCGTACTGGCTGTTACAGTATTTATTTTTTATATTTCAAATATTTTTATATGTCACTTGACTTGTCAAAATTTCACTCAATAAAAATTTTTCCCTTTACATAATATCGTATTTTTCAATTACAACTATTTTACAACAAATGGTTATGGGCCCAGCCCTACCAATGTTGTAATTGTAACGCATATGTGTTAAAATGTCGCACGGTGATACAAATGTAGTTCCCTCGGGATCCGGGGCATCCATTCTTTCTGTAAAAAGTTTATGCGAGAAAAGTGGCTATCCGGAATGGAAATTTAAGATGCGCATGTACTTAATGCACGAAGACCTTTGGTCTACCATAGAGGGATACGGTGCCGATGACAACACGTCGATCAGCGTGAAGAAGGCTAAAGAGATAAAAGCTTTCACGAAGATGTGTTTAACTTTACATGGCGGTGCTATCACACATGTCCGTTCTTGTAATACCGCAAAAGAGGTATGGGACACTTTAGCAAATGCGTATGAAGATAAAGGCATGGGAAGGAGACTTGCGCTAGAGCGAAAGCTTTATAGATACGAGTTGAAGCAGTTTGTTTCTATTGAGGAGTATATAAATGCCGTTACTGGCACTGTCCAAGACTTGGCAGATATAGGTCGTAAAATTGACGATTTATCTATTGGTGCGATATTACTCGGTGGATTGCCAGAAGAATATGATCCCCTTGTGATGGCCCTAGAAAACTCTTACGTGGACATAACGTCACAACTCGTGAAGCAGAAGTTACTTAATGAAAGCGCAAAACGTGAGTCGAGGGAGTTAGTTTTTGCTTCTAAATTGTCGAGAGCGAAGAAGATTGTGTGCTACCGATGTAAGGAGCCTGGACATAAAAGTCCGAATTGTCCGCAAAAGAAAAAAGGACAAAAGTCAAAGCAAGGATATGTCAAGGAATCGACATTAATGTCTTTTGGTGCTGGAGGAAGTATAAGTTCGTCGGATTGGTACGTGGACAGTGGCGCCTCCACACATATGTCATGCAAAAAGGAATGGTTTTCTAACTTCAATTCTAATGTTGAGAGTAAAGTAATAACTTTGGCCAATAATAAGAAGGTTTCTTCGACAGGCATTGGTGATGTACAGTTGTTAAAGAAAAATAACTTAGAATTAAGTAGTATTAAAAACGTTCTTTTTGTTCCAGAATTAAGCACAAATTTAATTTCTGTAAGTAAGGCAGTTGACAAAGACATTACTGTAGTTTTTGATAAAAGAGGATGTAACATGTACAACAATAACAACGTAAAGGTAGTTGGCAAGCCAGTAGGGCACGCAACACGCAATGTTGGTGGGTTGTACAGACTCGATCATATACCTATTTGCCCGGCAAGCGCAATGGTTGGCGATGTACATACTTCTTCGAGTTTGTGGCATCGCAGACTAGGACATTTATGCCGCGCTGCGTTGGAACACCTGCGTCATGGTCAAGCAAAAGGTATTGAATATTCTTCTTTAGATAAAAACCCTTGTGTAGCTTGTATAGAAGGAAAACAGTGTAGAAAACCCTTCAAAACTATTGAGTATAAGAAAGGTACTAGAATGTTGGAGCTTATACATTCTGACGTTTGTGGTCCTTTTGATGTTTTTTCTTTAGAATCGAACAGATATTTACTCATTTTTGTAGACGATTTTTCTAGAATGATTTTTTCTTATTTTATACGCTTTAAAGCGGATGTTAAGAAAAAGTTTTTAGAGTTTGAAGCTCTTGTTGAGAGAGAAACTTCTCTTAAAATAAGAAACTTACGTACTGACAATGGCGGTGAGTACGTCAATGCTGAGTTCGAAGCTTATCTTGCTTCAAAAGGAATTAGGCATCAGACCACTGTTCCATACTGTCCTGAGTCTAATGGGGTTGCTGAGAGGACAAATAGATCCTTAGTTGAAAAAGCTAGGTGTATGCTGCAAGATAGTGGCCTACCCAAGACTTTTTGGCAAGAGGCGGTACGTACAGCTACTTATCTTAAAAATAGATGTCCACACAGAGCTTTAGAAAACCGTACTCCGTATGAGCTATGGTATAACAGGAAGCCAGATCTTGCTCATTTACGTGTTTTTGGTTGTCGTGCATACGTAAATGTACCCGCTTGCGATCGTCATAAGCTAGACCCGAAAGCAAAGCAGTATATATTCGTTGGGTATTGTGATGACAACAAATCGTATAGATTTCGAGATCCTATTAATGTTAGGAAATCCATTAAAGGACGGGATGTAGTATTTTTGGAGAATTGTTTTTCAGATACGGTTCCGAAAAAGAATGAGTCACCTGGTCGTGACATTATTCTCTCTTCTGATACCAATATTTTACAGGTCCAAGGCAGCTCAGCAATAGAGTCAGCCTTGAATGATGATCCTGTGGCAAGTACAAGTAGTGCTCCTGCTGTACCTACACCACCAGCTCTACCTATTTCTCCTCTTCCTGAAACTTCTATAGTTCCTGCTGAGGAAGAAGTAGTGCCTGTGGAAACTGGTATGAGGTACAATTTGAGGGATAGAAAACCTGTAAATTATCGCTGTACTGTCTGTTGTTCGACGATGCTAAGTGGTGAGTTAACAGACGAACCTTATTCTTATTCTGATGCTCTTTCAAGACCTGATAAAGCTAAATGGATAGCTGCTATGGAAGACGAATACAACTCCTTGATGACCAACGGTACTTGGACCTTAATAGAGAACAAGGGTCAGAAAGTTATACCGTGTAAATGGGTCTTCAAGTTAAAACGTGATTCCGAAGGTAACGTTTGTAGATACAAGGCACGTTTGGTAGCTAAAGGTTTTCATCAGAGTTATGGTATTGACTATGAGGAAACTTTTTCACCGGTTGTTCGTTATTCGTCGCTGAGAGTTTTAATTGCGTTAGCAGTTGAACAGAATTTGAAAATGCATCATTTAGACATAGACACTGCTTTTTTGTACGGTAAACTTGAAGAGAATGTGTTCATGGTACAACCTGAAGGTTTTATTGTTGAAGGCGAAGAGACAAAAGTGTGTCATTTGAACAAATCGCTTTATGGTCTCAAACAGGCAGCTAGAGCCTGGAATAAACGTCTTGATAAGGTACTTCTGGACTTAGGCTATAACAGATTACAGTCTGAGCCCTGTATTTATTTGAAACGAGGTCCTGAAAATATTTCCATTCTAGCAGTATACGTAGATGACTTAATATTTATCTATGATAATGAGATTGAGCTATCTTACTTAAAGAACGGTTTGACAAAATATTTTGGTGTTAAGGATTTAGGTGAACTCAGCTATTGCCTTGGTTTGCATATCGCTAGGGAAAACGGAACTAACGATGTGAAGGTAGACCAAAAACGGTATATTTTAGAGACTTTGAGTCGTTTTAATATGTCGGAGTGCAAGACTGTAACCACTCCTATGGATGTAAGCATTGACCTGCGTTCTCAAACTGAATCGGCTGGCAATGTTCCCTACCAAAACTTAATTGGTTGTCTTATGTTTTTAGCTATCAATACTAGGCCTGATATTTTGTTTGCTGTTAGTTTTCTTAGTCAATTTAATCAGAATCCTATGCAGGCACACTGGACTGCGGCTAAGCGTGTCTTGCAGTATCTGAAAGGTACGTTGGATTATGGACTAACTTTTAAAAGAACTGGTGAACCCTTATGCGGTTTTGTCGACGCTGACTGGGCCAACGGCAGTGACAGAAGGTCGTACACAGGTTACGTTTTTAAATTAGCTAATGCACCAGTGTCGTGGGAATGCAAAAAACAGCCTACAGTAGCATTGTCATCGACTGAAGCCGAGTACATGGCATTAACTAGTGCTGCTAAGGAAGCTGTGTTTTTACAACGCCTTATTGGAGAAATAACTGGTGAGTCTTATGTAGTTACACTTTGTAACGATAACCAAAGTGCTCAGAAGTTGGCGCAGAACCCGGTCCACCATAATCGGACCAAACATATTGATGTCCGATATCATTTTATTCGAGAATTGGTCGAAAATAATAAAATAAAACTATCATATTTGCCAACTGACAGGATGTTAGCGGATATTTTAACCAAAGGGTTGAGTCGTTGCAAACATCAGCGTTGCGTGTCAGATATAGGCTTAATGATATCTTAAGTTGTTTTTATTTTATTTAAATAAGAATTGATTGTTTTGTTTTTAAGTTTTGACTAGGTACTCTCGTGTTGTTTTTATAATTTACTTTGTGAAAAGTACAGTCAGGTAAATTTAAGTATGTTTATTGTAAGTACAGTCGAGGACATTTATAAGTTTACTTGTTTGTACAGTCATGCACGATTAAAGGGAGGATGTTGAAGGAGTTCTTATATCTAATCGTACTGGCTGTTACAGTATTTATTTTTTATATTTCAAATATTTTTATATGTCACTTGACTTGTCAAAATTTCACTCAATAAAAATTTTTCCCTTTACATAATATCGTATTTTTCAATTACAACTATTTTACAACAGATACTTCGCTGAAGTCAAACGTTATTCATTACGCTTAATTTTAGTCTAGTTACAGGCGTCAGACAGAATCTAGACACTAATATTAGAAAGCTGAAGAGATTGCTTTTTTGAACGCGCTAATATCAGTAACTTCTGGTCAGATTTGAAAAAATCTTTCAGTGTTAGATAAGTCATTTATCGCGGAAACCTAAAGCAATTTTTTATGCCAGTGCGTGAAGTAGTTTCCACGGGACGCGGGTGAAACCACTGGCAGACGCTGGTATGAATATACATCAATCTCACAGGTACTAATGCCCGTTATTTATTTGTTAGTATGAATAGGAACAATAAGCATTAATACTTTATTCAAGACAATACTCGAGCCCCTAGCGGTATGATAACAAAAGGGTTTTAATTAAAGTTTAGCTTTCATTGAGCATGGATAGCGTAGCCAGTGGTTGTTCGTAATTTTCATGGATATCATTACTGAATAGGTATTGAATAAAATCATGGTGGGGTGCTATTATACATTTCGTGTTTTATGGTGGTTTGTAACATTAATGAGTGTAAAGTGTAGTAATAAAAGTATTGAATTACTAGACTAACGTGCCGTATCGTTTCTTTCAAAAGTTGACGCACCATTTTTACAGTCGTTCTTAGGCCATAACTCCTCCTACCAGAGGGTGTGCGTGAAATGTTGCTGTTGGTGTTGACCTAAAGAATTAAAGTCTAATATACCTATATAATGTTCATTCAAGATGAATAAATACTTGACCTTTTCTCTTGATGAGAGTGGTATTGAAAATACTAATAGACGACGAAACTTTACCAATCGGTAAACTTTCGTGATGTCGTGCGGCTAATCGTTCTGTTTTCAATCGTCTAACTTTCTTTGAATATTATTAAGTAGAGTTGCCACGAATAGTGATTTGGCCGAATACGGAATATTCGGCAGCACTGTCGGCCGAAGGGCCGAATATTCGGCGCAAAATAGGTACATATTGTTGAGCACGTGCCGCGCCGTGCGTAGGTAAACAATAGAGACAAGTCGCAACCTGTCTTCCTTATTCCCGCTTAGATCGGAAGGCTGATCCTTATAGTTCGGCCATTCAGAGAATGCGTTCCTGACACGTCGCGATTGAACTGACGACGTAACTACATTCATTGATTATTGATATAATAATGTTGTTTTAATGCTCCTCAATTGTTAAAACGGTAAACAACCAGCAAAAATATTTTTATCGTAACTGCAACGCCATTGCAAAGTTACGTCGTCAGTTCAATCGCGACGTGTCAGGAACGCATTCTCTGAATGGCCGAACTATAGTGGTGGTCAGCAAACGAAAAACAGTACCCAAACCTGTCGAAATTCGCTAAAGTTTATCTTTCTTCTCCAGGGAGTAGCGTGTATAGTGAGAGGTTATTTTCAGAAGCTGGTATCATTTACGACGAAAAACGTAATCGTTTGTTACCAACAAATGCTGAAAAGCTGGTTTTTATTCATCACAATTTTTTTTTTGTAATATGTCGTCTTTTTTTTCATGTTTTAATATTCGGTATTCGGCCGAATAATACGTACTATTCGGCCGAATAGGCCGAATACCGAATAGTTGCCGAATATTCGTGGCATCTCTATTATTAAGGCTAACACGAGCCCCTTTCTCATGCATCTAAACAATATCGCGCCTAAAAACACGTGACGCCATTCAGTAATGTGGCTGTGTCATAGCTTGGCGGATCGATATTTTTTTACCGTAATTAGATATCAATAAAAGTTAACGAGGTACTGAACTGTTGGCGTTACGTTTTGTTTGAGGTTTTTTACACAAGGAAAATGGATTGTACGATAAAACAGACAGAAGAATACATTTTCAGTTCTTTTGTTTACCTGTACGTAGGTAGATAGGTATATACCTACCTTATACAATAATTTTGTACTTACCATTTTTTTTATTTCATGAAATTACATCGATCAATAATTTTCTACCAACAAAGAAAATCACAAAACTACGCAGCAACAAAACTGGTGCAGATTTTCCCGCGTATTTAACGTAACCGCCATATTGTCGTGCATATTTAACGCGGGAATTTCCCTCGCTATTCCAGGTGGTCGACGTTCGGGCGACACTGAACTTACTTCTACGATACGCACCGTTTTACTTCTTGCTGTTCATCAAATTCATGTACGACAGTCGAGAAGGCATCTTCACGTTTATTATACTGTTCTGCACGTTCACACATAGCAACAGTCTTGTTAGGAGGTAAGTGGACCTTTTTTGTGTCGTTTTATTTGAAAACATCACGCTTTAATTCATTCGAGTGATGCCAGCCGTGTGATAGGCCAACACACTTTGAGCGTTAATGCTCGTGTCTGCTTAACTGCCGGTATGTAAAGACTCTGTTGGGAAACTAAGCATATGTCTTATTATTTGAGGTGTTTTGCAGCAGTATTTACAGTCGTTCAAAATAACCATTCCTACAATTCATTCCCATTTGAAACTTTTTGATTATAGGATCGTGTTATGTATGTTGCCACACCAAAAAAAAACCACAGACAATTTTACCAACTAAAACCTTCACACAACTTTCAGAGAACATGGAAAACAGATGCACCGGAGCATACTAGCGTTATTCAGCGAGCTAGTTTTCACTTCCAGTTGCATAGTTATAGTGCACTTCCTCTTCGGCCATGGCAAGTTGTTACCCAACGTGGTCATGTTTCCCGGGTATACGGAGCTCGATGTATGGGAACTGTTGTGGCTGGTGGTCCTTACTGACTTGATAGTCAAGATTATTACTGTGGATATCAAGATCTTGGTCACCATGATGCCGGCGTTTATATTGCCGTTTCAGAAGAGGGTGAGTTTGGTTTTTTGGATAGAATTGTGTTGTTCTTCTTCAGCTTCGATAAGAATTGCCACTTTAAAAAATAATATATCGGGTGTGTCGTTCATAATCACATTAAATGAAATGCGTTTATATACTGGTTAATATATGATTAACAGAAATAAAAAAGAAATATACGTAAAAATAAAAAAAATAATTTTTCAAACAAAGTTAATAGAATAAAAATGTGCGAAAATTAGAACACCATATAAAAGTCAGTCATTACAAACAACTGAAATTCTCCCTTGAAAACTGACAGCTATCAACTGAGCAAAACATTCGATACTCCTAACTTTATCTCTGCTTTACACATGATGTTGTAAATTATAAAAACGAAAAATGCCTCCTATGTTTAAACCACTGAATGGATTAGGTTATTTTTTTTTACAATTCGTCATAGAATATCATAAAGTATATGTAATAGGATTTAATGTGATTATGAACGACACACTCTGTATACCTTGCCTTGTCAGTCTTCAAATGGCTTTAGTGTCCATAAATTCTCTCAAAGTAACGAATTTTAAAATTCTTTCAATATTTTTTTCTCCGTTATAAAGGCGACTATGTTAGTTGTATATTTTTTTTTTCATTTGGGATGCCCATCTAAAACAAAAAAAAACTCCTTCAATTTCCAGGGTAAAGTATACCTATTCACGGAGGCGGTCTCCCAATTGTACCGCTCGTTGCTCACCATACAGCCGTGGATATTCTACCTGATGCAGTCGTACGAGGGCTCCGAGAAGATGGTGGGCATGTTCCTAACGTCCGTGTATGTCATCGCGAAGGTCATTGAGGTGTTGGTCCGGTTGAGACTGTTTAAGAATGCTACTTGGACCTTGTTACAGAGCGTGGTGAGTTTACTCAAATAAGTTGTTTTTGTACTGTACTTATGTTCTCTGCGCAGATTAGGGGACAAAAGTCGTATATAGATAGATGTTCTAAGTGATGTGGTATTTTTCTGTGCTAGATATCACTTAATTCATTTAAATTGGAATATCGTTATAGCTAGCTGCTGTTAGTATAATAACGATTCTTTGCACCCTTTAATTTCTGTGAAAAGCTTCAGTTTTCGGATATTGGTCAATGATTCAATCACCACATAACCTGATATACCTTTTTGTAGCATCTCTCTAAAATATATATTTTTTTATCCTCAGAATCTCGGCACAAAACCAACATGTGAACAACTGCTCTCCGCCGGCGATTCCTGTCCCATTTGCCACGACGACTACTCGACGCCAGTCCGATTGGGCTGCAGTCACATCTTCTGCGAACTGTGTATCTCTGCCTGGCTGGACCGAGAACATACCTGCCCACTGTGCAGGGCTAAGGTAGCTGATGAACCTACCTGGAGAGACGGATCCACCACATACGATTTTCAACTCTATTAACCGGTTTAGTTGGGAGGTTGTGACCAATTTTGAGTGTAGCTCTGCAACTCCTCCTGGTGAGATAGGATCGGATTGCACAATTCAGAATTTGCAAATTTTTCAAAATATGGATGCGCGAAAAATTCCAAAAAAAAAACCTTGATTTATTTTGGTACATAGTGCATTTCAAAAATGTTGTCACCTTACGGGACTGTTTTATCTACGTATGTAAAATATTGGGTCTCTATTCAAAATTACAATAATAGCTGCAATAATTTAAAAGTGCGCGACATCTTCGTTAAATAATCAAAGTTGCGTATGTACTCGAAAATGTATGCTATGCTAGCCTCCAATGAAAAATATACAATCTCTATTTGACGCTTCACGATTCCTTCCTTCAGCCAATCAGTCTATGGTGCAAATGAAACCGATTTCTTCAAGACCTATAATGTATTAGGTCACTTGGAGTTTATGGTTATGTATTTTCAACTATGTATCGTCTTCTGGGTCTGTCACAGATGTATTGGTCTCGTTCAATGAAGTTCTTATTTAAATCCGATTAAATAAGGTGCTTTCGACGTCCCAAAATGTTTGTGACAGGCCTAAAGCTAATTTGGTTGACTATTTTATACCTTTGGATGTATGAAGATTCGTCTGTGTGAGTCGTTAAATGTGTGCTCTATGACACTAGGGTAAAATTGTTGAAGATCTTAGTTGTTCTAATACTTACTAAGTTCGTAAGTGCTTGTTACCAAATTGCTGTGTTTGTGTGTCTGTCTGGTGATCTTTGTTACTTGTCAGAAAACTGTTCGACAGCTAGATTTCTTCTTTTAAATTACGTTAGGAATAATAGGTTGTTAAATAAACTCTAACATTCTGTATTTAACTTGTATAAGGTCTAAATATTAGCCGTTTCATTACGTTTAAGTCCTAGACTTATTAAAATGAGACTCAAATTTTAAGAGATTATTCAGGCCTAAAAGTAAAGTTAGTCTCTTTATGAACTTCTATTATTTATGTACATAGTGTAAGCACATCAATCATAGCGGCAACCATTTATTTTTTATTTCTTTATAGTTATAATTTATATATTATAGATAATGTAAATAGGAAATAAATATTTAAACTAAATCATGATATTAAAATTAAAATAATTACATAATTAAATATTTGTACAAGAAATTACATAAATGAATGTAACAGCTACTAGTATAACTGATAATTCTATCGGTCGTCCACTAAGCGTGAAGGATTTTCAACTTTGTTGGTTTAACACAACAAAAAAAAATATTTATTTAAAATAGTGTTCAATTTAATTGTTGTATCAAATAACGTGCTTTTAGCCCATATAATATGCTTTTAATAATATCTAAGAATGACATAAGCCAAATAGTGTAGCGTACAAAAATGACTACTACATGACTATTCCATTTTGTATTGTAAATAACATAACTTTAAGTTACATTAATAAGCGTAATGTGATAATTAAGATCAGCCGCAAAATGTGTGTATGAAATGAATTTTGGATACTCTGGCTTAGGACAAAATAAACAAATCTTTGTATTAACAATATTCAAGTATATTCAAGATCTTGAAGAATATTATCATGGCATTTACATAAATCAAAATCAGCTGAATTCGTGTCATGTTTCCGATTTTTGAGTGATTTGACAATATGGTAAAAATTATGAAAAAAATAATTAGGTGTTAACTTTTTGGCCTCTGTTTCGCCACTAGATTATATCTTCTACATAGAGTATCTAATTGTTGTTTTTTTTTTTCTTGTAGAGAGATGAAAGTTAAGACACAGTTGCAATGCGAAAATTATTGTTACTTCTTCGTACTTCTCCCTCCGTTCTTTCTTCGTAATAATATTTTAAGTAGCGGAACAGAGTGTCTTCGGTCTTTAGGCGTATATAAAAATTCACGAGCTGTTATTGCGTCCTTTCATATTTCACCTTAAAATTACGTATTGACATTCCACACCTTGTTATCGCATTATTTTTTGATTAATTATTGTAATGTACTAAAATAAGATTATCTACTGGTTAAGTTCTGCATTGAGAATCTAAGCTAAGTAAAACCTAATCGTTTGTTTAGGATTACTTAGTTTATTTATCGTTAATTCTCAATTCAGAAATCGGCCTTATATATTATGATTCTAGAAGCGTTCTGTTGAATTGAAAAAACGAATAAAAGGTTTTAAAGAATATTTAATTTCCGTGCTATTTACAGACGAAACGTTTTAGTCAAGCTTGTGGTGAGCATTAAGTCCAGTTGGTCGAAAATCAATTGGATTCCTTCCCTTTGTGTAAGGTCTTGTTCAGATAGAATGCAGTCTATCGACCAATTAATAGTCGCGAAGAAGCTTTAAAAAATGCGTACAGGTTACGTAGATTTTGAAAGGGATTCAGAAAGCTGCAGTTGCATTTTATCTGAGCACGTCCTTCCATCACTATTGTTATAGGACAATACAGTGTATCGTATGTCTAATAATGTACAGAATATATATAACCATTTGTAACTTTAATAGATTTTAAAATATTCAATGCCGCTCGGCAGAGCATTCTCTCTTTACTCTTATTTTTAAAAGAATGAGTTTTAAATTCATTGTGATGAGAATTGGAATTGTATAAGTATGTACAGGTTTGTTTGAAAATGTTTAGTTTATAATGCGAGTGCCTACGTGTAGGCGAGACATTACGTTATAGCAGTTGATGAGTTAATAAAATATTATGCAAATCAATTATTGCAGTTGTTTTTATTTGACTTGGCTAAGGCATCTGACACGGTTTCTATCCCCAAGTTATACGAAAAATGGAATGGTATCTGCATAAGAGACAAGCAGCAGAGCTGTCACGAAACAATCGCAAAAAATGTATGAGATGTTTAGTAATAATCTACCTGTGGAGTATGGAGTTCCCCCAGGGAAGCATTCTATGACCTTTACTTTTTTAGTGTATGTTAGAGACAAGTGCAAGCTGGATTTTCAGTTCAGAGTTCAGATGGCAAATTATTGACATAGGCAGATGATACTGTCCACAATCACACGAATAATGATTGCATATTTGCGGTGTAATATGTTTAAAATTGTATTTACATTATTAAATAAAATAATTCAAACAAAGATAAAGGAAACAACAAATAAATTTAAATCACATTTTAATCATAGTTTACACTTTATAGATTCACATAACATAATTATTATCGCTTAAGATTACTTTTCGCCTACAAACGTGAAAAATTAAATAATTTAGATCATTAATAGTAATTATTATTCAAAGTATCACAAATATTGGATAGAGTAACACTGCTCTGAAAGCGCGAAGCATCTATCGTATGTCTAGGAGTGCCGCCTCCCAGGATCGCTATCGTGGACTCCGGTCATTATTTAACATCGAAACTCGCTACATTTATCAAATAATTAAATCACAGAGTCGCTTCAAAGTACTAGATAATCACACGCGATTGGCACAAATCTTTAAATCAAAGTCGGGATGAGGACTCGCGCCGGACGGACAAGTGCGAATACATAGCGCGCCGCGCACTTCCAATACGGACGTACATCGTACTGTAAACCATCGAAATATATAGCAGGGTCGGCCTCGCGCACTATCGTCTCAGGGGCTCGACCTTTGGCAACGCGGCCGGCGGCGGCGAGCGGCACTACGCGTCGCCGTGCGGCGGCACCGCGGGCAGCACGTGCGGCGCGGCGGGCGCGAGCGGCGGGGAGCGGGCGCGGGTCTCGCACACGCCGCTGAGCTCCAGCGCGCCGGCCGCGGGGGCGCCGGGCCCGGTGCCGGCCTCCAGGTCGGCGGGCGGCACGGCGGACCCGTACAGGAACAGGCTGCGCAGGCGCGCCGAGCGGGACGACGTGGACGGCAGGTCGTCGGGCCAGCTCGCGGCGCTCGTGTTGTCCGACGCGGCCACGTCTGCCGTCACCTCGAGTCGGTGTGCGGCGGGGGAGTGCGTCTCGTGTCCGCCCAGCGAGCCCGCCAGGGCCGCCAGTGACGGAGCGCGTACTTCAGCGTGGTGAGATCCTGCTGATAGAGATGCGTCACCTGTGAAGAAGAATATAATTATAAAAGCTGCTAAAAGACACGCGGAACTTCACATCAATACAACCCACCCAAGACAAGAATATTTTAATACTCCGCGGAAAAGGGTCAGAACGATGTGGTCTTTTAAAATAAAAAATAAAAATTGTAAAGCATGAAAATGTTTACCTATACTGGGTTCAAGTCGTCTCGAAGCGGCGTCCTGATCAGGCGCATGGTCCCGTTCATCATCAAAATGCGCGGCGGCAGGCGGCGGGGGTCCTCCTGCGCAGCCACCAGCTCGACACAGCGACACTGGCACCACTCCGTATACGTAGAACAATAGGATTGGGACTCCGATGCCGACAGCTAGTCCAGCGACGAGAGGGGATACTAGTAGTGCAGCGGCTACGGCGGCGGCGACGGCGGCGCGGCGGCGGGCGGGCGGGGCCCGGCGCAGGCGGCGATGGGCCCGGCGGCCCGCCCACAGCGGCAGGCCCACCAGCAGCGCCGGCAGCGCCACGCCCGCCACCACGGCGATGCCGAGCGGCGCGCCTGCCAGCGTGCCTAGCTGCCAGAGTAGCTTCTTTTTGCGTGACCATGGCTTCTTGCCCCAGAACGTGCAGCCGCTGGGACTGGAAACAAAAAGACAATGCTACTTCATCTATGTGCTCAGTTCCCGACTATCTGGAAACAACCCCATATTCCCAAATATAAATGAAATAAACTTTCTTAATAGAGTAGAACAGTTACCCGATTGTACCGACTGTACATCAGATTTGGACGTCGGGGTTACTCACCTCAAATAATGTAAGTCTGAGACCTCCTTCATACACAGCCAGCAGAACTCTGCGCCGCAGACGCAGCACACCATGTGGTTGCAGGAGCCATCTTCCACCTTCACTATTAGTACTGAACACCGGGGACATGGCTTCACATCACCTAGCAAACAAAATGCAACTATGTAATTTTTTTCATCACTGAATGACTTTATACACTTTTTCTAACTTCCTGTAATGAGAGTCAAAAGTATCAAGAAAGTTTTACAATTCCATATCAAAACAACTATAAGGCCATTTATTCAGGTTTGCGAAGTTCCAAGAGTACTCAGATGATACCGCAAGAATCAGGAAATGTAAGATGGGTCGTAATCAGGTCATCAACATACCATGATCGATATCAGCGTGCGAGGGTTGCGGCGCCCGCGGCGGCGGCGCCCGGCTGCGTCGCGCCGCGTCGCACGTCTGCGTCGGGTGCCACGCCGCCTTGCAGTGGTAGCAGAACGACGCGCCGCAGCCCGGCGCCAGGCACGTCAGCTTAGGACACGACGCGCAACCCGTCGCCACCACCGCGAAACTGTAAGAGGACAAAGGATATTAAAAAAAAATAGGAAACTCATCAGCCCCCGAGCCATTTTCCCAACTATGTTGAGGTCGGCTTCCAGTCTAACCGGGTGTAGCTGAGTACCAATGCTTTACAAGGAGCGACTGCCCTATCTGACCCCCTCAACCCAGTAAAAAAAAAATAGGACACTAGAAAAAGTAAAATTAATAATAAAAAAAACACGCTAGTTATGTATTGTCATCAGAAGTCAGAGCGTGTGCAAAATTTCATCCTTATCGAAGGCCGGGAAGTGGGTCAACTTAAGATGACCAAGATTTTCTTACATGCATAGTTACAAGTGAAGTTAACATAAGCGTGTTATCAAAGTCATGATGGGTGGAAAAAGTGACTCCTGTGTTGATATTACATACACATAAAAGTGATTCAACGTTCAAAGAATCGTTCAACATTTTTATCTTCCCTGGTCCCAGACAAAAACTACGTAAATAGAAGTCAATTGCATAAAAACATTGGATGCCCTCACTCGTAGTGTAACATTGAGTGCAAATTCCTGTCTTCTGATTAAGGACTGAAGAATTTTTCAAAGCGTTCTTTGAGAGCCACTTTACATACAGGAAATGTATTGTTCAGAACATCTATTACTAAGCCTTATATTGAGTGGGTATTGAAAGGTATTTTACCTGCAATCGGGCGCGGGACACCACCGCGTGTCGGGATCGGCAGCTAGCGCGCGCCGCACGGAGAACTCTTCATATTTGTCGTAAAGTACCGGGTTGTCTACGATGCGACGGACATCTGGAACAAAACAATAAGCTTATTAGTATTTTTTAGACAAACGCAGCTAAGCTAATGCTAAAAATATGTTTTTAAAACCTGTTACTTAGGGAAACTGTTTTTTTTTTCCCACAAATTATTTCATTACAGAATCAAGTCTGCCTTTCAGATGACAACCAAAAGCACAAAGTCGTCTAAAATTCATCTGACTATCGTTCTTAATTGAAGTCCGATAATGATAGGGTCAGAACGTCCCTCAAGATTTCAAGAGATAAAAAAGATTGCAGGCTACAGAACAAAATTGGTTTACGAAACTTGCTGAGTGCCCCTATAAACAAACAGCTGAAGCATTTTACACATGTCATCCGCTCACCACACACTCTACACATGCATGTGTGGTTGGTGTTAAAAGGAAATGTCGCCATTATGTCATCTCCTCACGTAATCAGTGCACTAGTTTGAGAATGCGGTTGTGTCGCAGTTCAGCACGCTACATCAACTTTTGACATTTACGTAACCAGCTTCTTCTGTAACAGTTACTATCTAGGAGTTTGTTCAAACTGTTGAGCGAGCGGACTACTGATCATGTCACATGTTCAACAATATTAGGTGTGACCTAGTTATCAAACAACCCTATTCGAAGTTTCTGGAATACAGACTATCGATTCCCGTTTATTCTGGGAATACTGCGATAGTGACATTGACTGTAGAATATATTTCAGCGAAAACCTTTTATATTAGTTCTAGCAATGTTCAACTTTCGCCCTTTATTTAAAACAGAAACCTTATAATTACCGATTAATTACAACTCAATAAACCCTTTGATTTTCCATTTAACGTTAAATCGAAGCCTCAGAATTGCGTCTTAAATTAATTTCTAGCTCGAGACTTGTAAACTCGGCCAATAAAAATAAATTGCGTAGCTTTGAGCTAACAGCAATATTTCAACAAAAACTGAAAGAAATCTGATGAATTAGAAAGCGATAAATGCCCGTTCATTGGTCTTTAAAACATTTAGAAAGTTCCACAGGAAAAAATTGGGGGCGTAGTGTAAACACTTCCTTGTGGTGGTAATTATTATCATTAGCTACGAATTAAGCTGAGATAGACATCGAAACATATTTTTGGTAAATAAATGGTATCTAGATTCACTACGACACGTGTACTCTCTGTGATTAATTCCCTTTAGTGCTTTAGATATTAGTGTAGGCAGTGTCGCTGTGGAATTCTCAATCAAGAGCTAATTCCAAGTTTGTAATTCAACTGAAATCGATTTCGTACCTCTCTTGGTATTAAATCGGCTTCATTCAAGATTTCGCGATCGAAAAGCTTCTGCTTTTTATTTTTCATGATCATTATATCATACTGATGTAGAATAACCCCATATCACCTTAGTTACGTATGCAGTATTAATTACAGTAAAACAATCTTTTTATTGTAATATTTATTTACTAAACCAAAGCACGGCTCCGGTGGTCTTTTGAGAAGTTACTAGAGTAGAATTTTAAATAGGTCCTATAAGGAAAATCCTGCAATGATGTTGATCTCAGTATGATATGCGACGGTCGACACGTACGTCAACAATTACGTTAAGCAATTATTAAGTACTATAAACACATCTTGCGACACTCACTTGACACAGAAACTTTTTATGACTCGTCATCCTTTTCCTTTAATATTCCGATAATTATATCGTTCTCGGAACTGTTATTATAAGTTACGGTTGTATTATCATAACTGGAAGTGTCAAGCTTTATGCTTTGTGGTATAAAATGGTGTATTAACCGTACATGTAAGACATGGTTGCTAGGTGTACCGTTAATAGCGGTATAAATATTTCTGAGTTTAGATCTAAATCTGCTAAGTGGCTTGCTAATTCGTGTGTTTGTTTGTTAGCATGTCTTTACTCTTCAGTCGTATGTGACATATTTGACCATACTATTGTAAGCGTTTTAAAAGTTCTGCTTTCAACCGATCATTTTCAGGGGCAATAATATCCTTTTAGTCATTAAGACTCATCTACACCCTTAATGAAATCATTATCTACCTAAGTACAGGTACTTAACTAATAAAGACACACTAATACGCAATTGTAACGCCTACTTAAATGGCACAATAAGTATTGTAACTGACTGCTAGGCTACATGATCACGACCGATAATAATCGGTGACCGATTTTTTGTAGAAGAAAAATAGAAGACACTGATACCAACAGTACAATCTTACAAAAAGTCGGTCAGAAAATCCTAATTACATAGTTTTACGACGAAAGTTTGAAAAAATGCCTTATCCGTTTGTAGTTACACAGTTATGCTTCACCATCACCCAATGCAGGTCGTCTGGAAACGTTCTTACGTAAATTCAATAGCGCCATGTTATGAAACATAATCTTATGATCCTTCAGTCTAGAATTTCAATTTGCGAATCGCGGCTGCATATATGATCGCGTCGCTGTTGCATACATAAGTACGGCTATGACGTAAAGGGAAAACCTAAAGGGATACATAAGTGTTATGTTGAGCTAGCAATAGGTATACCTATATAACTTGTAGCTGTCGGTAGTGTTCTGCATATTTTTACTCAACGCGTTTTGTAGTAAGTAGTACTGATACCGCGGATTCCAATAACCTATAGTCGATTTGCGATTAAAGCTTGTTTGACGTAGGTAACGTTAATACTCAGGGCCGCAAAACAATGGACAGATAAATTATTGAAATCTCCATTAACTAGCAATGCCTTTGATGTAGAGTATGTAGTATAATTAAAATAATTATGTATTTTGTACTTTTTCCTGAAGAAAATGCAATATCAAATAAATATTATTAATGTTTGCCTATATTCTAATCACAAGTACTAAGGAATTAATTTTAATTAGCTTAGACTATTTCCGTGCAAAGGACAATGGGCGATTCCGGTCCAAATGTCC
The DNA here is from genome assembly GCF_022581195.2 of Helicoverpa zea. Lineage (NCBI taxonomy): Eukaryota > Metazoa > Arthropoda > Insecta > Lepidoptera > Noctuidae > Helicoverpa > Helicoverpa zea. The sequence continues at coordinate 2,184,479 of NC_061462.1, forward strand.
ACCACGAACGAGACCTATATGGCTAGATAGCCCGTTAAATATGGAACATTTTTTGTTATGAAAGTAAAAAAAATATAATGCCAGAAAAAAGTTATAGCAAAATCAAATAAGACATTTTATAGATTTTTTCAATTTTATTTTTGCAATTATTTTTCGTGATGTTCGATTTTCGCACTTTCTGTAACTTCTGACGAAATAGAATTGTTCATTATTAGAGAGAAGATACGACCAGTTACATCGAACTTTCTTAGATCCAGGAACCGCTGAGTATATCCAAGCACTTCTGGCGCCTCAATTGGTTAGTGATTCGTACATCCATCGGACAAAAAATATGGGCTGTTTATATGCAAATGTGTCTTAGTTTTAGACTTATCTTAGTTTTAGATAGTTTAGTGCGTAAATGGAAGTGGAATAAAATAAAAAATGATAATGATAACATACAAAAACTATCGAAAATTAAGAATACATTTTTGGCTATAACTTTTTTTTGGCATTGTTTTTTTTTTTACTTTCTTAGTAAAAGTTACTGTAAATTAAGTGGACTATTTAATTATATAGGTCTCGTTCGTGGTGGACATTTTCTCCTTTAAAAGTTTTCGATAAGACTTCAAAATTATTTCGCTCTTATTTCATATCGCTATCGAAAACATGATTAAATTACTGTTACAATATTTTCCTTATGCAATATATTCTAATACACCTATGTTATTTACGTAGCAGCCTAAGTACTACTCTAAAGATAAGTTTGTTTTCCGATATTACCAAATACCGTACCGTAGTTTTAGAACAAACTAACTAGACACCGTGTTACAATGTAAAGGCAGTGATTTCACTTTAAGTTCGTAAGGAACGGTGTCAAAGTTCCCCAACTATGCGAATTAGTGGCTCCCAACTTATATTGCAGAGATTTGTAGGAAACCGCGAGATTTCTAACAATGTAACAATATTCATTTCGCCGGCTTTTGTTTGGCTCACAATGTAAGGAGGGTCGTATATATGCTAAATATGTAATAATATTCGAGAACTTTATGATATAGCTATGATCGACTAAAGGCCTTTATGTGAAAAGAATTATTCGTGTGTTAAGGATATTGAGAATAACTAATCGAGTGGAATGAAGAGATAGCTGAATTTTATACGCAGATAGAATTTATTTCTTAACTCTCCTTGTAATTCATAATTCTGAGTCACTAAGATTAGGTAGTTCGATTCGCATGAGGCAACTTTTGATTAAAAATTGCAATAATGTGTCATACGTGGACATTTTGAAGAATCCAGTATTGACCTCATTATGCCGTTATTTTTTTAAATAAAAGTTAATTAAAAAGCTTTATTTCTTAGAAAACTTTTGTCTTAGTAACATCCAAGATTTTCGAATACCTTCAGATTTCTGTTGGGCATAGTCGGCATTGCATTATTAATATTTATTAAAATTTCTGATTAATATCTCTTCAATTAGCTACCGACAGGGTCGACACTTATAAATATGTATTGAATACTGATAATACTCCTCAAAAGTAAAGTGGCTGATCCTCTATACACGAAAGTCATTTGCATAGTGGGCGTAACATTCTCAGTGAATCTATTACATCAGTGTTTCCCAAAGTGGGCGATAACGCCCCCTTGTGGGCGCTGCAGGTCTCAAGGGGGGCGGTAAGAGACCCAGAAAGAAAATGGGGGCGTTGTGTAGAGGCCTGGGGGGTGATTTGTAATTTTATTTAGCTAGGAGGCCTCTTAGACAACGACTTGTGAACATCAACTAATATGAATTACAAGATTGCTCAAACTGGTTCTATATTTCTCTCCGTGTAGTTCATATATCTGTCCTATTTTATTGAATATAGATAAAATTAAAATCATGTCAATGTCAATCGGGCGCTCTGTTTCGTACAAACAAACAAATAAAAAGGCAACAGACACACTTTCGCATTTTAATAGTTATTAGTAACAAGTTTTTGTTAAATAACCCGAATTGTGAATTCCTGTATCAGTCGGCTGGTTAAAGTTGTACGACCAGGATGGCACGGGCAGAAGAGACAAGTCACTGAGGGTGCCATTCTAATCTGCAAAGCCTAGGTTCCCTACCAGTCACTGCACGCTATTCAAATTTTAAACAAAACTACAACAGTGCATGCTCAAACAAGGCATGACGTCGAAGCGGTACTGGAGGGGTGCCAGTCCGGCTGTCACCCCTCTCTTTTCCTTTTATTTATGTTTTTTCCCGGTTTACTTAAATTAATTCCTCAAAGTTATAAAAAAAAAAAACAGTTTTTTTAACATTTCTGTTTATTCTGCGCCCTTTGAGTCAGTCAAAAAATTTTGCGCTCGCTGCACTCGCGCCTTTCACTTAAGAGTGACTATTTTCTAATTTCTTTAGGTATCATTGCGTCTCAAAAATCAAAAATTTTGCGCTCGCTACGCTCGCGGCTTCTTCTCTTTGCAGTGTTTTTTTTTATCAAACTTGTTATGGTACTTTTGTGCCCCAAAACTAAACAATTTGCGCGGTTTTTTTAAACTCGTTTTGGTACTTTACTGTTCCAAAACTCAAAAATTTCGGGCTCGCTTCGCTAGCGTTTTACAAGTTTGCAGTGATCTGTCTCCGGTTTCTTTATGTTAAACCAGGAAAAAAGCACCATGAATGATTTCTACACGATTTTTAAGTACCTAATTTAATGAACAATTTTAGTCCGTGATTATGTTTTGTCGTTTTTTTGGGGGGTGCTCAATAGGTAGTCCGCCCCGCGTGATGCTACGCCGCCACTGTAAGAGTTAACCTGAGACCTATTAAGCGCCGCGGTATGTTACCTACCTGCGCTCAGGTTTCAAGTTGCGGGTTATAGTAAAAGTTTCGTTTAGAATTCCCCGTTAATAATAGTGGTTTTTAAATAGGTAAAAAAATGGGGGCGCTAAAAAAATATTTATTCTCAAAGTGGGCAGTAGACGAAATAAGTTTGGGAACCACTGTATTACATAATTTAAACTATCGAATATCAATATTAATACGAAAGACCGGCTTCAAACTTGAAGATTATGCAAGAGTTTGGTGGCAAGCATTTCCTGTCGTATAATTTAGAAAAGCTATTTACCTGCTGTATAGTTAATTTAAATATGAAAGAATAACGGCGAGTGGCACCATTAAACTACATACAAAGATTACAAAGAACTAAGTCACTAGAAAGAACTTTCAGTTGTCAGATTTTCGACTTGACCAATGGGCGGCACAAACACGGTTGGTTATGGTTTGGTTAAGGCGAGGACCAATTCAACAATAATTCCATAACCGGCACGCGCATCTAAGGCGCCAAAAGGGGTCGGAGCGTCTGAGCGGGGCGAGGATAACAATACTCGCTCTAGCTTATAACTAAAAGTCGTAAGCGACAAAATGGTTTTGTAATTTTATTATTTAGAAATGATAATTTGATAAAAATTCCTTCTACAATTTTAAAGAGTATGTACATACTCAACTACTAAAAAAGTTAAGAGGCTTAAATCGGTCCCGTATGCCCATAATATGTGAATCTCTTTTTAAAAAGAGGTATGTTTGATATATTTTTCTCTGTTATAAAAGTTACCTAATCATGTTTCTACGTCTAACAAAATAAGGTTTATATCATGAACTTTCAGGTAACCAAGTTGTATTTTGATCCGTTTTGTATTTACTGAGAAAAATTTAAATCCTTGGCGCCAAAAATTCCAATTCGTCCTCTTAAATGCAACCCACCGTTACTGTTTCAATCATTAAAGAGGAGGGAGATGCATTAGGATAACTACTATTTCTGTAGCCAATATCATTCACATCTGTATTACCGTGATTGCGGTGCAAAGCTAAAGTAAGGCAGGGTAAGATACAACGACTATGCATGCAGCACAGACTGGTTTTACGAGTGCATTAGGACAGAAAACTTCGGAATGAACTGCATTACAAAACTGGTGCAATCAGGACATAATAACTCAAATAATGTGTTGCCATTTGATAAGTAACTACCAATTGACACCAATATTTTATTCACATGACAGTTACGAAGTCATAGTTCAGGATCTTATTTCATGAGTTAAACAAAGATGTATGAATGTATTACCGACTTCTTCTAGCAAACTTTTCTTTGTAACCATTAGGCTGAACGCCCACATCAGACTTTTTGTGAGACAAGTGAGTTGCTCTATTGTTATCAGTATGTTCTATTTTGTCGGACGTGGGCTTAATCTATCTCCCTAACGGCTAGTTTCTTCATCAAAAGTTAAAGTTAAAGTTATGGCTAAAGTAAAAGTAACGGTCAAATTCGTTTTTTCAAGGCTAAAGTGACAGCAAAACTAATAGAAAAATTGAATTTAACCGTTACTTTTACTTTAGACATTACTTTAGCCATAACTTTAACTTTAACTTTTGATGAAGAAACTGGCCGTAAGTAATGTCTAAAGTAAAAGTAACGGTCAAATTCGTTTTTTCAAGGCTAAAGTGACAGCAAAACTAATAGAAAAAATGAATTTGACCGTTACTTTTACTTTAGACATTACTTTGACTTTTACTTTGGCTTTTACTTTTGATGAAGAAACTGGCTGTTAATCTCTAAAATATAAGTCTATATTCCAGTGGCGAAGGGTGGTTTATTGAAATAGGGAAGCCGCAGCAAAAAAAACTGGGGGGGGGGGTATCAGGGACGGGGAGAGAGGTAATGGAGGTAATTTCTCAATCTACCTTTTAGCACTGACTGAGAGACTGATAGTTTGAACATGTTTTGTCGAGGAATTCTGCAGATTATTAATATCTATAAAACTTTATTCCATAAACTACTAGAATCTGAGAAAAGTTGGCACTAGAAACAATACATTTTATTTAATTTACAACGGCCTGTTAGCCATTGATATTTATCGTATAGGAATATATTTCATGTTTCATAAATCCGTCACGACGTTAGTAATTTTAATATTGACGTAATATTGATAGGTAATTCACCCGTGCGGCGTGCCCGAGTTTTATAAAACCATTCTCAAATCGTTCTCAAAACATATCCTTGAAAAACAAGTTTCTTCCTAAAGTAAATAATCTGTCAGAAAACAGTCTAATGCGACCAATGCTATCCTAGTTAAGTTTTAAAAGTATTTACATTAAAAAGAAACCTGACGTAAGCTGTCTACTTACCAAAATAACTCATTTCAACGTAGGTCTCTCTATTTTCACAACACAATACACACACGAACTATGTTATTTCCAAATGATACACACACTAATAAATTCAATTAAGTAATACAACGAACAAATTGTTAATGATATTATCTAAAACAAAATAAGAACAATGAGAGTGAATTTGTCTGATTTGTTTGTTTACATGTTTGAGAGCTCTAAGCGCTGTCACTCGCGCGTAGACAGATATAGCTACTCTACTCTTGACGCGTTCTTTCTCGTTCACTCGCGAGTTTAGATTGGCTGGAAGCCGCTCCGTGAGCCGGCTTACCGCTCGCCCATATGCCGCGAACATCGCGCGGCGCGGCGTGGATGACGTCACGCAAGCGTGTTTAGTAGGAGCAAAATGTTTCAAGTAATTTGTAGACAATTTTTTTTACGGTGGTAGGCGTTTTGTTATACCTACATATTAAAATTGTGTGGTTTAAATGATTATATTAATTATACCTATACCTATATTATAACTTATACTTATGCTTCTTTCTTGAAATTCGAAAGGACGCCTCGCCACTGCTATATTCACCTGAGGGATGCATGCTCTCATGGCACACAGGGCAGTTGACTGGAACTCTCGCCTCGAAGATCTCGATGGCCAGGTACTGTCGAAGGCAGGGCTCGCAGCATCGGTGCGAGCACCACGCCAGCCGCACCATGGATACCGAACTGAAATTCGATAGGCATAGTGGGCACTCCAAAACGTCGCCCTGGAAAAGAAAGACGAACTGGTTATCTACCTTACTTGAGGAAGACTTTTTAGTCAGTAAGTAGGCTTTTAAATTCTACAGCGAAAGGTCAGATTTCACAATATTTTGTTATGACAAACTGGTTGATATTATCCCGTTTCTACGAAAGCAGTAAGTGGTTGTCTTCTGACATAACAAGCCAGACTTGGGTTTCCATGTCACAGACCGACAAAGCTCCTAAAATAAATGAAAGTAAGATTTCGTTCCCAGGAATTGTATAGAATAATATTATTTAAGTTTATTCCGTAAGTTATCATCAATCATACATAATACGCCAGCCAGCTTATAATAATGCTACAATCTGAACTTAAGCTACTTAGATTGGGCATCCTCTTTCCGTTCTATTAAGCAATACAATTTATTCTAACCATCTGATAAGGCTATTGGAAAAGCAAATACCAATGTGGTCTGAGATAACTCTCGGAGTCTAAGAGACTCCGGCAGATCTGTGCCAAATTTCTTGCTTGCCGTACCAGATACCGGACATAAATAATTACATTTTTGACAAGCGACCAAATAGATCGAATACGCTGGTTATGAAAACTAATAAATAGGTTTGAGATCTTCTACTTCGTTCGCATTCGTATTTAATAGTCTGTCATTAGGCATGAATCATGGTTGGCAGATATTTCTCCGGCTTTGACGTCACTAGTACATGCTCAATGACTATGGTGCTTCCTGACGTGGTTTACGATCACAAATTGCAAGACCTTTTGTTTTTAATATGTTAACATTGTCATTTCTCTTTTCATCTGGATCCCTTACCCTGTGACTACTAATCCGGGAGTAGCTGACAAGTGCTTAATATGATGCCTAGAATTCAAGTACCACTCAAGTTAATCACATTCAACTCTGCGAATCCAAAATGCATCATCAATCTTTTTGACTCCAATTGTGAATTTAATTTTATACATTCTAATACCCATGTATTAGACCATGGCATATGACCATTTGAACAGGTGCAAATTAAAACAAAATAAGATAATGTTTGAACAGCAAATAACTTCATTGTAAAGGTGACTGCGTTTTTTCCTTATTTACATAATGAGGCTGGTATTTCCCATGTATGTGTGGGACCAAAACAAAGATTTTCCTCATTACGCGCGCGTGCTCGCTCTAATTTCTTTTAAAAGTGAAAACTTAACTGTAACCGTATTACTAATAAAAAGCAGTACCGTAAGGCCATCTACGGCAAAAAAATATAGCAGAAAAAATATTTTTGCCGTTTACTCATAACCTACATCGAAATGATTAATCGTATTCATGATATTAATTAACGGGACATAAGCCAAGCACGTTTTTTTGTGAAAATTCTATAAATACCTTAACTTGTTTTGATAACAAAACTTGTTAACTGTGGTTTTTGCGAAGTCATCGTAACATCTATCATGGAAACTATTTCTCTCATAAAGAAAACATTGTTATACTTTTTGTCGTAAACACGTGTAAGTGACAAAGGTTAGTAAAATGGAGTAGTCAAGAACAGCAAAAAATGTGAAATAAGAAATGCTCCAATATTTTCTTTAGCGAAGAAACAGCTAGAATGTGTAAAATGCTCTTCTTCCCAATAAAATAATAGGGGTAAATACAGGGTTGACGCTTTGGGACTGTCTTTTGTAAATGACATTCAGAAAGTGTCGTTTTATAGTCAAGTTTGAATAAAATCATCATAATTCGTTTGTTTTCTTTTTTTTTTCATCTTAGTATAATTATTATACCAGTTCTTATTATGCACTTTTGAAAAACCAACAGCAAATAAAAATAACATTTAACGTTCAAGAATGCTTTGAGCTGTTTCTCATTGTTTTTTGCGAGCGGACAAGGACACGAAGAAACAGAACACAAACGTAGGCCATTTCCATAAAATTGGCGAAAAATTTAAATTTCCATGAAATACTGAAACGACTTGCAACATCGTTAATCAGTGAAAGTGTGTTATTTGCCAAACGTTTAATTTTTTGTGGGCTCCTTGACCTATTCGCCTTGAGAATACATTTATTATAAAAAAAACTCTCTAAGGTCACCTTTGGCCGCTTGCTAGTTTTGCGAAAATAGAAATTTTAACAACTGTGCTATTTGCCAAAATTCTGATAAATTGCTGCCATCGAGACAGTTAAGAGTGAAACCGCGTATGACATAGAAAAACTATAAAATGCTGGTTATAATAAATCAGTATGCACATAAAAACTTATCATTTTGGATCGGAGATGTTCTATTAGACGATACAACTGATTAAAAAAAAAAAAACAACACTTTTTCGTATCGTAATCGTAAATCGTAATCGTAAATCTGTACCTACTATACTGACAATACTCCACTTTTAGATCTGTATAGGATCTAGGAACAAGGGACCAAACACTGGTTTGTTATGCGATCAATATATGTACATCTCGCAGGTACAGCCAGATGCCCTAATAACCCATTTATTTTAAACAGAGCAAAATGGTCAAGCTTTATTAACATTGAAACACATTTACAGTAATGAATTCTCCACTTCGAGTACTGATTTTAATTATCATTAATTAAAACATAAAATAGAGACAAAATATCTTATTCACAGTATATTTTTCTAATCAACATTAATTTGCCGTGCATTAAACAATAGTGGCCTTACTACAAAAACTTTAACCACTGTTTTACACTTGTCTAAAAAAAATGTGGCTCCAAAATGAACCATATGTCAACGTCATAATTTGACATTTTTTTAGACAAGTCTTAAACAGACGTTAAAAAGTTTTTGTGGTAAGACGGTAGATGTTTTAATGATATTTTAAATTATAGTATTTCGAAAAGTTTTAGTGATGAAGGAAATAATCTGTATTCCTAAAATGAAAGAGAACAGGAGAACTCAAAACATAAAATTAATACACATTCTTTCTTTACAATTCTAATGAAAAGATGAGGTAAAAAATACCTATTTATCAGGTTTCCAATTAAACATCGACAGCATAATTGTAATGGGAAACATTATATCTATTTGTGAGACAGACAGAATTATTGAAATTTATAATGACGGATCTGAAATACCACAAATCCGACGCTGTCTATATTCTGTATTCGGAGAACATAATTAATATTTATAACTAGCTTTTGCCCGCAACTTCGTTCGCGTGGAATAGTGACTACCAGCAGATTTTTGATTTGACCAATAGATGGCGCTATATGTCCGGAATAATTTTATTTTTATTTTTTTTGTAATAAAAACTATCCTATGTCCTTTCTCAAGTTTCAAACTATGTCTGTACCAAATTTCACACAAATCGGTTCAGTAGTTTAGGCGTGAAGAAAAGACAGACAGACAGACAGAAAGACAGACAGACAGACAGACAGACAGACAGACAGAGTTACTTTCGCATTTATAATATTAGTTTGGATGTTTAAGGGTCATTAGCAGCTGGTGCTTATTTTATTTTTTGACGGAAAATGATCAAATGAGGGAGTGTCAGACTCTTACTGAATAAAACCCACCATGTTCTTCTTAAGCCCTTTATGTACCAGGGCCGCGGTAACTCTTTCGAAAAATCCCGCAGACCAGCTGGTCCTACTGTTTTAACCGCCTGCGTTACTTTACAGTTTATCGCGCAAATCCAAACCTAGATTAACGCAATATTGATTATGCAAATAGAAAGCTAACGTAATTTGCATCTATTAATCATTGTGGTTGACTGAATGTTTGTTATGAAGTTAGACTTTTTGGTGTAGTTCAATAAACTATTTGTGATATCACGTAAAGGTGCAAAAATGAATGCATTTTATTTTTATTCAAGTTAATAATTGTTACCTTTCATAAGCTTGGCACGTGTCATTTGGTGGCAGACTTGTATTACACCGAAAACCCTTTTTTTAATAGTCGAATGAAATGTATGAATTCCTTAAAGGTGTTATAAAATGCTTCAAATTAAAGAAATGTTTTCCACCATAAAGAATGTGTGGCAGCCAAGTCGTAGCTTACCAGGCATATTTCAGCGCACGCCGCCAGCACGTAGATTAATATCACAGTAACTAGCACCACAAACACAATTAGAGTACGCTTAGAACACGAGGAATTGGATCCAATCAATTGTAACGCATTGTTGTAATAACAATATTAATCAAACGCGCTTAGAACTTCGTTACTCAGCCTACGATCAATGCACTTTTTATTGTTTATCGTGCTTAAAATTTGGTAATTCATTTATGGGAACAGGTAGTATCGTCTTCGGTAGAATCGTGTGCATTGAATATGAAATTGCACCGTCTAGACGGCTACTTCACACGCGACGGTTATCGCCGAAAGTTCCCCGAAAACGTTTTCGAAACTCGTGTAACACGTAGACAATATGGAAATACACCATGATCTTGGCGGACAGCGAGGGGATTAGTTTGCACTTTGCTGATTAGAGAGCTTCGAATACATATGTATATTATGTATTGTATCTGATAGGTAAGAAAAATACTTTGTGATTCGATATTTTACGTCTGCTCGTAAGGAACTCGGAGACAAAACTCTCAAACAGATTCATGTAGCTGACTCAAAATTTAATTTAATCGCAGAGTTCGTGATTTATGAAATATTTTGAACGCCATAAAATTTGAAATTAATAGAAGGCGTCTTCCTTCAGATTTATATCAAAAGCTATTGTCCAAAGTTTGACTTCAATTTGCGACAAATAATACCGGGCGTAGCAATTACGTACTAAATTGAGAGTAATGGAGTCGAACGGGCCCACTTCTAAGTTGCGGGAGCTCGGGAGACGTTGAAGATGCCAGCCGGAGCGAGGCTTCGTATCTAATTAGTAATTTATGGGCTGTTGACATCTCTTCGCGTTATAGCTTGGAACAATGGAGGTCGGTCACCCGAACACTTGCGAAGGCGGTGGAACGACGGTCCTTCTAACTGTAATAGTACGTTGTCACTTGCAGTGAGATTCAAGTGCGGCATTAACAATTGGTGCAAGATTGCTACATATTATTTTACACGTGGTAACTACGTGTAGACTTCCATAGAAAAATCTATTTTTCAAAACATTAGAGATTGTTATGGGAACTTGTCAAAGAAACACTGTCAGTCATTTATCATGCTATAAAACTGAAGGGAATTAGGTCGCAGTCGACACTATAGGCGACAATCGACGTTTCGCTTGTTATTAATGCATTATAGCTATTTTAAACCCCGTTCACACGACTTGAATAGGGCAGTTTGCATGACGTGGTCAATTCTTCGTCAAATATTGTCAAAGCGACATGACGTGAAACTTAAAATAAAACATGCCATTTCATCGAAATTCTTAAATTCTGTTAATTTTTCAGTTGACTAACCGTGACACTTGGTTTTTGTCGACCATGGCCTTAAATTCTTGAACCATTTCGTTGCATTGCTAGCCCATACTTTTCTCGACTCGCAGGGGCCATGCAACAAAATTTGCTCCCTATTAGATCCAATTGACAAGAAATAATTCAAAAGTCTTCAAATAGTATCAGCATAATTATTTATTTCGATATCGTTCTGTAACGCTTCCTTGTCTGTGATGAAAGTGTTAGTCAAGCATATCGTATTGTCATGCTCTTTTTATTTTACAGGGTGATTGGGTGCTGCTCGGTCACTGAAGTATGCTTTGTTTTGTAATAAAACAGTGTTGCTTGCTATCGTCTTAGACAACCTTTGGTATAATTAAGCCGACCGCTCTTGGATAAGACAATTCATGTATTCCCCAAAAGGGATTAAGAGCGTCTAGAGTTTCTCTAAGTCGGGTAAGGTCTACATACTTCTGTAATAAGGAGTAAGACTTATTGCCTATTATGAACAAACCGAGTTTCGAGAAAACTTAAGCTGTATAGACACAGGCCCAATTGGAATTGATTAAACGTGCCTACTGCCTAAACAAACGATGCTCAGAAACATCGCAATGCAGATTCCGGAAAAAATATCTTAATTCTTGGGAACGCACCCAAATGCACCAATTTCACACAAACTAAAGCTATTAATAACGAACGTCGTCAGACATTTATTAAGATAGTTATTTGAGTCTCCTAACAAATTCCTTCTTAATATAAGACAAGCTGAACGTGGTAACAGTGAATCTAGCTCATCCTTCAATTCATCTCGCAACGATTAATACTAGGATTACGTGGCTGGCGGCCTCACGCGGTGACAGATACATGTTTCAGCTAATTGATGATACGGGCGCCGAACTACATGGCTTTGTTCACACCACAATGGATGACGAACCTAGACGTTTTTGTTTTAACAAACACCGAATAATTTATTAGTTTTTCACTGTCAGCCCTTCATTTCACAGATCGATGGGAAAGTCTAAGAATATGCAGCGGACGCATGTCATGCAAAAAAATCGATATTAGCTTGACATTGAAAGTGTCCTTCAATGTCAGCTTAGGACTTAAAACGTTTCAGTTCTACGTTCTACAGTTTACGTAAAATAACATGTAAATAAGGCATTAGCAATTTTCCGTACGAGACCAATTCTTTGTTCCTAAATTCCGATGAAAATCTAAAGTACCGAAAATGTAAATGGTAACAGCTAAGCCACTCCAAATTTGTACGCGATATGTAATTTGTTTCATGAATAATATAAGGTGTTGGGTCAAAGGGCCTACCTAAGGTTATCAGACCTAATCAAAATTGCAAAAAGCCGCAAGGCTCGTGCCGCAAATCCGGATCGTAGGACCAAAAAAGTTGTTTTTGCCCGACGTGGGTTTACGAGTGCATAATTAAATAGTGGTTCTTTTAGACCGCAATGAGTGTTATTTTATCTACCTTTCTAATAATAAAAGCAATCGATTCTAGGAATTTCGTGATATACGTACTGTTAAGTGATCACGAATATCCGGCTCGAAAGATAAACGTGAGATACTCTAGTTGTTCTTGAAAGCAAAATGGGTTTTTATTACGACATTAATTAAAAAGTGCATTAAATGCCACGGTCACAAAACATTACGTAGATGTAAATTATGCTAAAATGAGTGCAATTTGCAATCAGAATGCGGAGCAATATGATTGTGCATACAGTTTTGCAGATTCAACAAAGATTTATAAACAGTTACATTTTGCTCAAACCAAGTATTTGGAAGATAAAGGATTTGAAAAACTTTGCAGAAACTTTAATCCTGTGTTAAATTTTACTGCCCAAACTTAAAGAAAAGAAAACGACACGTTAACAATTTGTACAAACAAATCTCGGCGAGCTTACGGGTCGATGGTGTCTAGACGAAACAGATAACTCACCACCCCTCAGTTTACATATTCCTAGATGTCTAGATACCGATTTTATAATAAAATTGTTTATTTCAGTCTAGTATTAACTTCCATTTAGTTTATTCTAATTTAGTAAAGCTTAATCAACACGAATAGGCCAAGGGCAAATAATTCTAAAAATGTCGCCTCACGGACGACTAGAACAATGTTTTCGATCAATTGATCGGTTATTTGCAGACTGCACAATTTTCATCTGCAGTCTATCAAATATCAAGTTTTCAAAAAACCGCAAAAACCAATTTGACATTTGACAGAGCACGCAATTCATCTGTTGTATCGAACAGTTTCTCTTGGCGAGACTGTTTTTTTCACAGTTATAAGACATTTTATTGGCGTGTCTTATAGAGAGTGCAGTTTCTCGGCAAATCTTGTATTATTTACGTAAGAAGTAGATTGATCGTCACGTGTTACATCACTGGTTGGTGCTTAGACATCAAAGAGTTGGGTTCAAAGGTTTGTGTGTAGGTTGTTAGCCTGTCGCAGTCTACTGCTGGCCATTGACAATCCATTACAAAGGAAGGACGTTGCCCTTCGCTAGTCTTTCAGTAAGGGGGTGGTGACCGCGACGGTTATTTTATCGCCATGAGTATATAAAGACAATGGTTTAAAAGTTCACATTGGATATGGATTATCTGCACTATTGACCAAAAGTCTGAGTCGTAAATTCGTTACATACTATAATATATTGCAAAAAAAATGCATACTATAAACTGCAAATGGACAGTGCAGCATAATGCCGACGATAGATTTGCTACTAGTGACCAAGCTGCACGTGAGAGAAAGGTAGTTTAGTCTAGCTAGATCTTACGACATGGCTAAGGCTAGCTAGTTGGACCTAAGTGTTATGTAGCATCTCTGAACGTAATATTGAACTTTATAAATTGAATTAGCACATTTGTTCAAAATAATTCCCACCGGCCGAATATTATATAAATTTTCCTTATTTCTGCACGGGCCTCATGTAAGGAGTTAATTAAACGATGACTAAAATAGTTCTCCTGCCGAATCCTTTATTGATTCCGAAACACTTCCTCATACAATACCAAATGGGGCTTAAATCGAGCTATATAATGTACAATACATACATGTAATAAAATGATTTTGAACTCAAAACACGAGCCCAATATGTTAATAGTGTAGGTATTTGCGACGTTATGTGTGTACTTAACAAAACAAATAGCGTTACTCTGTGAATCGAAGATTTATGTTTCAATGTCGAGCGATTCATCTTTAGAGTCGAGCTATCCATACGTGATTACCGAAATAAAATTAAACAAGTACCAAAATAAACACATAACAATACAATGAAATGATTGACAAAAACAAATCATTTCTAAATAAAAATAGATGTCACGATAATACAAAGATGCACTATCTACGCTAGGTAAGCTACAATTTAACCGTTGTTTTCCAACAACATCTCGATACGGCTAATCCGTTGATCGACAACAAAGCCAGCTTTTCGAGGAAAACGCCGCACAATACAATACTAATAACGGAGTAGGAAGATATAAAACCTCCTGTTATTTAGACGCGTCTACTGCATATTTACGAGCATAGTTCAATGTTTGACAGATCGGCGTCTGGGCACGGGATTTATAGTGATCTTTCCAGACCATAAATTCATGGATTACGTAGCATTTTTTAACTTTATATTAAAAATTAAAATACATTAGGATTATAGAGTATTATACAAGCGTAAAAGGTACCTTCATTTAGATGACCAGTCTAGAACGGAGAACTTCCTCTTCTAGTACAGATGTTACATAAAAACTAGACATGGTGCTCATGACTGTTTTGAGAAAACCAGTCCCAATTACTTGTAACTTTCTTCCAATTTTGCATAGTGGCCGTCTCACTACATGCCCGGCGTACTAATGTATGTTACGAGTTTGTTATCACCTAGTAACATATTGTAACACGAGGAATGGCTGATTTACATTGAGTCAGTAACTGACGTCAGTCCACTGACAAGTCAGTGCTGACCCGGCACTGCCATCGTGTAAATTGATTTGAAGTCAGTACAGTACTACTGACGAAACACTGACACTACACTGACTTCGTGTAAATAGCACGCGTCAGTTTTCGGCGCCTACACTGACGTCAGTTACTGACTCAATGTAAATCAGCCTGAAAGGTGCATAACTCTTTAACGCCATGTTATGTAAGGCGAACGTGTCTAAACTATAATATAGAAAGTGATTTAGCTACCTCATGTTTACACCATACATTTCTCCTTATATGGATTGCAACATTGAATGAGATTACCATGCCATTTAGTGAGGGGAAAGTCAACTTTTTAGTAATTAAAGAAGCTACAACATATTAAGTTAAAAGTGTTTGAAAGGATGGAGTATCATCAATTGAGTCAACAAAGTCTGGCTTCTTGAATGAAAGCCATCCCTGAAATTTCAATAGCCCTTCGCATTCAAGAGCCCGCCAGTAACCGCTCTGGATCAGTCAGGCAATCAGGGGTATTTTTGGAATCTAAACACAGAAATATTAATTTTCCGTTTATCTCTACAAAGTAAATTGCTGACACGTGCGCTACTAATTTCGATTTTAAATTCTCCGAATGTTGACGAGCCAAAGAAACTCCACATGGAATGGCGATAAACAACAAATTCTGAGACTGCTGATGGAAATAGCCAAATATTTGGAGATCTCCTTGCCTTTTCTGGCAAGACTACTTAAATTTTGGCCTATTTGGTGAACTCTTGTTTGAAAATAGAAACTTTTAAATATACCAAGAGTTAACTTATACTTCTGAATGCATTCGGTATAGACCTACAAAGTGATAGACCGCCCAACAGGGTGGATAATCCTAACGCCATTTTCTAGACAGCACGTGTTCTGACTCTATAAACGTGTGGATTTCCTCATAATATATAATGTTTGAATCGTGTACATATTTGAATAATGGGCATCACGCCTCGGGCGCAGGAATGTCGCATCTTGCGCGTACCCTTTAGGGGTATTAAATGCCAACAATGTGTTGCTAGATATCAAATTATTTTTAATTGTGAGGTCATAATCATCGACTATATATTTTGTTTTGAGCTTAATATAGGTAAACAAGGATTTACAATACATATGTACATGTTTAAATATGTCACATAGAGTTTGGTAGCAAAAATACACGAGACAAGTCACGAGACGAGTTATTACAGTATTTTATTTCACTTGTAAATAGGATTCTATATCCTTAGAAAAGATTGAAAACAGAGATTAAAAAAGTCCAATACCGAGCAATAACTTTAAGCAAAAAAAGCTAGTACGAGAAAGCAAACATTTTTATTTTTCACAAATAAACAAGTCAGGATAGGTAGAATAGTTGGCAGATTGCCGGATCTCTACTACTTCAGTATAGTAAATATTTACCAAGTGTATAGCCGTTACTATAACTTTATTTCTTCCTGTATCATAATATTGAGAATAGACGTACTGTGTATCAAATCAAATACCGTTATTGATGATACAAACTACCACTGTCGTTACACGGCAATGTAGATAAAATTATAAACTATCTAATGGTAATAATAATGAAGTATTGATGAATGTGTAATAGGAAGATTGTATAATTTCCTGACCGCAGAAAACTGTGATTGCAATTAATCATGGTTGAAAGTGAAAATTGAGATTTGTGTAGTTGCAAAATGCAAGGTAACGGTGGTTGTGCTCTGCGGTATGAAACATTCTTTCAGATGCTTAATGAAGACGAATGATAAGACCACCATGGGTAGTTGTCGAGATGCTCGATTCATTAGAGCCGCTCGTCTCACGGTGATGCAGCTAAATCTGTGCTCAGTAACGGTACATGGATGACTCTCTCAAGAGAAACTTTATGGCAATCTACTATTTCAATTTAATAACATAGTTACGCACAATGAAAACAGAAAATGATTCCGATCACGGTGAAACCTATAATTTTCATTAGTAAGTTTTTTCACGCTTGAGAAATTACGGGTGATTTCATCATAATGATGTTGTTAACGTGAAACAAGTAATTGCATCAAAACACAAGTTTTTAAAACCAACTTCTTTGTAGGCGAGCAGGAAAATTAGTTCAGGAAAAAAGCAAAACGTGATCCCCAAATTAAGTAAGGCAAGGGCTATTGTTTCTAAACGTGCGACGTGTCGCTACGTCTTTATTCTCAGAGCTTTCGAACGAAAACCAGCCGCTGAATACTAAGAGGTCGCTTTGTTTCTGCACGATCAAAAACAGAAGTGTTTATATTCTCGTTGGAGTTTTGAATATGTCGTGTTATGTCGCAATTGAAACCAGTTGAACGCGTCCACTTATAGAAAGTGTTTAAGTTCAGGTACATGCAACGCCCGGATTAAGGCATCAGACGTGACCCGAGCACCCCGCGCTAGCCTTGCGCTCTCCGCTTGCACAATTTATTTTGTTGCTCACTGAACATTATGACATTAGTAACGCTATCAAGGTCTCGTCGAGCGGCGGATTAACAAAATGTTTATTTTGTTCGAAGTCCAATCCAAGCGTTGCACGACAACATCAATCGGGCACTTGAAACTTCAGTCGTTAAAACAAATTAAGCGGTCGGCGGCTGGAGCAATTTTATCAGCACTATCTCGGGTCCCAGCAGACTACGTAATTGCCAATTCAGCTGTAGTGAGAATAAAACTTACGGCATCGCGCTAGACATATCGATTACTTTCTCGCTACGTGTTTTCATTGTCGTGACAATTGTGCACGACGCCTGACTAATCTTATTCATTGGCCGTGAAATTCACATAAGAGTCTCTTATCTCCCAATAATGCATTTATACAGAAAAAGCCGAATATCAACAACACGCGTTGCTCTTTAAAAAATACAGGTAATTTTTGCATTCGCAAAAAATATATTTGCTTATTCTTGTCTTACCTCTTCATCTTCTGCTATAAATTCTACTGTAGTTTGTCTTTGAGCCTGTTCCACGTTGTTTAGTTTCGCAGGCCGGCCGTCTGCTTGATCCAATACTGTAACAAAAGAAAGCCAATGACTCATGTTCATATTTCTTGGAAAAAGGTCGGTATTCCCCGACTGCGGTAATAACGGTTAGAATCTTTTGGCAAGAACACATTTTCGGTGTAAGCCTAGCTATTCACGATGCGATAGATCTTGGGATGCTCCCTTTGGACTAAACTTCTAAATATAAAACACTAGCAGAACAAGTTCATTACAACATGCGTGTCAAAGCTAAATAAACGCATACGAACAGATCTAAATGAGTCATCTGCTTGTTTGAGCCTAAGGCTAGTGATGATTGTGAAAATAAAACATGCGTTAATCATCGCATAGCTAGCTACTACGTGCCCTGCGACGCCAAATACAAAGTAAACATAACAAATAAGATTACATAAAAAGGAAAAACGTGCCATAAATCTCAAACATAACACGCATTATGTATTTGGGTAAATCGACAGTATTTGGAAGTAAAAACAATGCTTTAAGATATTCGTAACAATTTGTTTTATGTAAGTTAGTGTTTAACGAAATAAATAAACTTGTAATCATTACAGCGCTATCATATCAAACACACATCCATAACATAGTTTTGGACTTTCTAAGTATTTTTAAAATTGATGCAGCTTATCTTCCCGTCTATCCGACCCGTCTGGCTTTCCTTTCAAATTATAATCCGAGAATACTCGCATTTTTATCAAAGGACATAGCGAAATAGAGAAAAGTCCTCACGCTTGCGACCGCAGATAAGAAGGAAGCGTAAAATAACCTGAAGTTCGCTGACTCCTTAATGTATGTAACTTGTCTGTATCACATTTTATTAGACCAATAATATTGTGAAAACCGAACCAAATGTCAAACTAATTTAACAAGGAAAACCATTTATATTAAGACCTAGGTATACTGGCAAATTGATAACAAAACATGTCCGTATTTGTCACACGAAATAATAGGTATATGGATGGAATACGCGTATATTTTTGCAGATAAATCTGTAAACGCTATGAGCGTATGGCACGCAAGGCAATTCATTAGGCCCGTTCAGATATTAATCAGTGCGAGTGATTTGCGTATTGAAAATGAAGTGAATATTTCTGCTGCTGGTTTTATAACGTGCCTAGAAAGCAAATCAGTAAACGCAAGTTTTTTCTTTTGAATTAAAAATACTTTCAGATCATTTTTCAATGTCATTATCTGTTGTCACGGATCAGGAAGCACGTTGCGTCACGGTGTCCCGGGTATCAATAACCTGAGGGGTCTGGCATTTCGTTTAAAAAGACCTGCTTCGATAATTTGTAAGATTCGAATAAGTATTACTCACACATATTAATTTATTTCAACAAATGTCACAATTATAAAAATTCCAATAAATCCAGATATCCTTGGTACTAGGAGGTTTGCGGAAATAGCATACATAATTTCAGAGAGAAAGCCAAAATATCTCAAGTGCCTGTGAATTACACCGGGACCACAGACACTAGATGACTAGACGCTAGATATAAATGGTAGTGCTTTCCCTGACGAGCTCCATCCTAAGACACTAAGGAATGTGGTGGTTTTACAAAATAAGCTGTGTGAATAAAATACCAGCCAAGTCTGGACAGGCCGGAATGATGACTAACATCTCAAGAACTTACTACAGACAGAAGATTGCAAACCTCACTTTATCAATGAGATTATCTGAAAAGAACAGTTTCGTCAAACCATTAGGCATTGAATTGGTAAACAATAACTAGGGAAGTCCACCATGACTAATAAAGCTTCACGGTATGTTGGATCCCACGCCTGGCTTGGTTGGTATACACCATTAATATATAGATAAGCTGGTTTATTTAGGTAAGAAAACCCATTAGTACAATACAATAGTATGTTATAAGAGGAAATTATAGGTCTCGTATCAAGTTTTAGCAAAGCCAAATTCATATAAATAGGTACTATGTATATTCCAGCTTCCGCCCAAATAAAAAATCCCAGACTATAATCTGACTTTGGGTAATCCAAAACATAAAGCCGACGTCATCCATTTTTATAGGTACATTCTTAATTCATTTTTACCTTGGTCAGGTTCTACCTAAACAGAGTCAGAATTTCCTTGTTTATACTGAAAACTTATCAATTACTGGTGCAATTTGTAATTCATAACATGTTAGTCACGTAAAATGAGTCGGATTACATATCATTCTGCAATTTTTCATGCAAATCGATCATTTGCTTTACGTAATAGCAGTCATTGTATAAACGAGGAATAAAATATTTTGTTATTGTTATTTTTTGCTAGTAAGATCCTATTATGTCCGGCTACGGTAACGAATTGCAATTTGAACTATGACTGCAAACAATCGAAATGATGTCGAATTTCTTGTAAATAGCTCAAGTCCTCAAGTCGTTACAATAGAACTGGTTTTACCCAAAGGCGAATCTGGGGAATGTAGCGCGGGTTTATCCGGATTATAATAACAACAAAAATGTTTATATCTTTCAGCGCTTAGATACTGGGTCAAGATAAAAAGAAAAAATCAGGATAAGGTTAAGTTTTTACACAAACGTTGCCAAATTCGAGTTTGGCAAATCCACGAGGCGTAGTTCCCATAAAAGCAATATACAATTTCGTTGAAACGACGTACATTATAATTGCGTATATGGTGATGTGATAAGAGGGTTTCAATTAACAGTAGATAAACACACGTCCGCTCATTATCATTGACAGCGAACGCATATGCACCTCGCTTCATTGTACTTTCCGACAACTGTATAAAATTTTCGAGGGGCCACTGCCGTGAAGGTCGGAATCGTCATTCACATTCACATGACCAAAATATCACACGTTTTACAGCATAATAAACATTCGACGTAAGGATTATGATGCGATTTGAATGTCTTGGCGTAAATCAGCTGTTCAAAGTCGCAGAAACTTCATCGTTTCCTCTACTTCAGAATGAACGGTGAAAACTTATAGTTGGTTCCGACAGACATATTGTGCTGATGTGATGGATCCTAATGAAATAGATAACATGGCGTACTGATAAAACTATGGCTGTCGACTTTTTGGATCGTAGTCACAGTTAACTACAAAGAACAAATCGTTAGTCTTGCCGGATTCAGCGGAGCCATTTAGCGCACTCCGATAATATCTCGTGGTGACCTAGAAAGGCTTTTTGTTGAATTAAATGGCGGAACCGTAGACGTAACGGTCACCGACCATCCACGTACGTTGATGAAATCTTGAAGATTCAAGGGTTCTTGAGATACTCACATGAAAAAAACTTGTCGAACTCTACAAGAGAATATTTAACTCTTGATACCGGTAAAATGTAGCTCAAAAAGATTGTATGAATCCGGATCGTTTATTTCAGTGGAACATTTCCAAAACCGACAAAGATCAAGAACATTATTTTCAAGTCGTGACGTAGTGAAGGGATCTAGCTACTTCGACATCAGGTTATGTTAATGTCTGCTGGAACAACAATTAATTTTATAGGCCTCTGTTGAACAAAGTACACCGCCACTTATATCTTCAAATCTCTTTTGTTTTATTATTGCAGTTGTGCGCATATCAATTCAGTCATTCGACCAATAATGAATTCACATGTAGGTACCATAGTAGAATGGTGGAGTGTCTCTTTCGACCTTTTGCTGCATGGGAAGGGGAACGAGGACATGCATATCCACACTGATGTGGTATACGGCCACGTGCGTACTCGTGATCGAATACATTACTCTAATGTCATCGATAACAAAACAACTGTCCACACAATTTAAACTCGATACAATCTGATTTATTCTCAGTAAACTGGAAACAAATCGGTAATAGACGCCTGTCAATTGCTATAAAAGCACTGGCGTCAACACAATAAATGAAGAGGCACTAGGATGTACTGCAAATTAAAATATCATTTAAGCAACGCCCGTGCCGCTAAACGGTTGGCAATGATGCTTCGGGACAGTGTGATAGATTTCAAATAAATTACAATAAATGGAAATACAACAGCAATAATTCGCCGCTTATTATATCCGGCCATCGAAAACGATTGGTCCGCGAAACCAATTGTAGCGTCAAGTTACTTTGAGAGTAAAAAATCAATTAGAAACAAAATAGGTGTATCGCCCCTTGATCGGTGATGTCGCTAACCTTTGAGACGTTGATCTTAAAATGAAACCGCACAAGGTTGCCGGCTGAGCGCGATTGTGCCACGTCCACGATAGACTAATAAAGCTTCAGAACAACGGAGCGCACTTCGTAGCAGACTGACGTACTAGCTAGCTTAATGTCAGTGCTACATAGTTGTCATAGATTGCGATGTGAGTGGCGATCTGTATGATTGTATTTCGGCCAGAGCTTTAAGCAGCACGACTCAGATCTCGTGTGACCCGGGGCAAGACTCGGTTTCTATGACATCATACAACCAGCCGACCGAGAATTTGAGCTTGAAATTGTTCGGCGTGAAGTCGAGCAACGGTACACGTATGCAAATTGATGATACATGATTATCTCTAATCAAACCTTTATACGCTACTGCCTTTGACTACACAGACAGAAGCTTGAATCAGGTCTAATGAATAAGACGGTTCTGATGCTAATAGAGGGATCTCCTATGCATGGAATATTTGTAACTTTCCTTATTTTGTATTCTTTCAAATTATAATGTTAAAATTTTGTGGTATATACCTATTATGACGGTTTTATATCAATTTCTAGCGGTAATAAGGATCATCGAGATAGCCAACGGCAAGGTTTCAGTATCAATTTATTCAATTTAATTCTGACAATGACACCGTTTTTCGACGAAAATGGGGCGGGCCAGGGTAATCGAATTACACGAGTATGCAATCTAATTAAATGCATTTTAAATGAACAGTTATAGTTTCATAATTTTTCGTAAAGGTCGCAGCGTGTGCTTAATAATTTTAATTACGCTCAAAAAATTAACAAAAATCAAGTCATTGTTTTAAAACAAACAATTAAAACAATTGGGTAAAGTATTTCTGCTTTGAATAACGTTTTTGTGGCTCAGAAGACGAGTAAGACCCTGCTGATTCACGTCAAAGACACGTTACTTATATGTAGGTACGATTATTTATTAACTAAGTACTTAAAGTATTCTTCACATATGCTACGTCACGCTAGATATCACTATCATGACCCGCGCCCTATCCCACACATTAACCATGCACGGATTATACAAACTAATACAAATTATAACAACTTATCTATTTTGTTTCCTGAACTGTCTGACACAATAGCAGCCGCACAAACAATGTGACGTCATGATGTCATTCATGATGTTTGTTGCTACCTATCGAGCTAAACAAACGATGATTTAGATCCATCAATCCAAACAAAATGGTTAATTGGTCATAGCGGTACCTTTAATAGAAATGTTTACATCACCCTGGATACTATGACAGAGGCAAGGGAATCGGGAACAAGCTCGAAGGAGTAGTGATAGTTGGAGTTTCAACTCTAGACGGTCGTTCGAGTGTGTCCTCGGTCAGGAATACCGGAGTGGCTGGCGGCAGCGCGACCGGTTCTCCGACACACCCACACCACAATAAGTATTTAGTGCATTACTTGCCACCACGAAATTCTTGCAAGGCACTTATAGGCTGTTTAAGTTATAGCCCGTTAGGTAGTTAAACAATTTTATGGGTTGTCGTACGACTAAATATTATTTTTCTACTTTGTATCAGGCTCTTTAAAAATAGATATTTTCTCCAATTAAAGAATAAACACTCGTAAAATTGACCACTTTTATATTACCTCCAGTCCTACTACGCATTTCCGCAATACAAGTAATAAAGCAGAAAATCCCGGTTAAACGTAGTGAAAGGAAAGTCGTCATACTAAAATAAAGAAACAGCTAACCATAGAGTC
Source organism: Helicoverpa zea (assembly GCF_022581195.2). NCBI lineage: Eukaryota > Metazoa > Arthropoda > Insecta > Lepidoptera > Noctuidae > Helicoverpa > Helicoverpa zea. The sequence continues at coordinate 2,208,498 of NC_061462.1, forward strand.
AGAAATTAATTAAAGAAAAGTTTCTCATATCAGACACGGAGATAAACAACAAAGTCAAAACTCCTTTGCGCTTTCTCAAATTACTAATTAAAATTCCTTTGAAAGTATGCTGTTTTTTTGATAAAGCTTTGAATGCCGGTTACACTACTGTTGTTCAGCTCTTCATTGAAGTTAAATATGGCGGTAGCATAATTTACGACGCCCAGTCTGACACGTAAGGTTCCAAACTTTCCAACTACGTAGTTTGCTACTGCATACTAAAAGAATTTTCGCTACAAACTGTGTACCAAGTTTGAAATGAAAGGAAGGAATTATGTGCTTCAGATTTTGTAAGCATTTTTGCTGTCTCAAGTCAGAAACAGCAACATAAATAGTGTTGGCGTTTTCAAATGTTTTAGCAGGAAGAAAGTGAAGTGGAGGATAAAATTATGCTTGCATTGGTCAAGTACGCCGGGTTTTTTTTATACAAAGTCAATTTTGTAATTAAATCAGTCGCGTCACTCTATTTGCATACTATTCAATGTGTAACGCATAGGTCAGTTAAATAATGCTGCACTTTAAAGGCCAAGATACAATGTTTTTTATTGTCTTATTTCGAAATGTTTTGTGAGGTCGCCAAGGTTGTTTTTTAATTTTTAACTTTTTCTCATCATCTTAAACCTCGTTTGCATAACAAAGAATATTTCTTTTTTACCAACCACACGCATATTTATATTAAATTCTAGGTCACGAACATAAATGCTTATCAAAACTTACAGTTGCAGTATAGTTTTCATGTTTTCGCAATATTCCAACGAATTCATAATCTTTGCATAAACATTGGGCACGCATTTACGTTATACGAGTGGCTACGTTCAAAAGGCCACAATTGCAAATGAATCTGCCGAAGTACGGGTCAACATAACGTTATAATTTGAATTGCATGTGCATAACGCACGCATGGCCTTTGTTGTGGTTTGCTTCCATTACTTGTTTCGCAAAACGTGCTGCGTAATCCTGAATCCATGATTACTGTTAACTTTAACGTAGAACGAATGCATTTCAATGTGACTGTTAAATCTCATGTCAAACAATTCACATTCGATTTTATCTGAGAAGTTTATTGCTGGTATATAATTTAATAAAGAAAATTCTCGTGTTATGAACACAGACCGAAGTAATGGCGATTTTGAAAGACACTCCAGCGGTCACAGCTGTGGTGAGTTGGAAGATAAAATGTTTATAGGTCATTACCCTTTGTTGTGATTGTGAACTCTGTGTAGTGGCTACGCTATTTTCATCCAAAATGTAAGTCATTGCCCACGTTGGGGGCGGCGTGCACGCAAGTCCAGCCAACCAATCAAACTAAGGCCGTACGATACTTGGTAATAATTACCTGATGCCACCTGTGCTTAGATCGTTTCAATTGAATGTACATAACAGAATGACATACTTCTAGAATGATTACGTGTAATCTACACGATATCTTCTATGTTCATTACTACATAAAACAAAGTTTTGAAACTAGGAACATCAATAAGTCTATGAAAAGTTCGTTTCGGCATGAAATTACAGTTTCAATTTCCAAACTATAGTTTGGGTATAAGCAACATGATTAGAGTGGGCGTCGTTGTTTGTCAACTAACATTATAAAGGTAGTCCCACGCCGCGTTTCCAAGCATTTGGTTACGTGATTGAAACTCTCAAACTCGTGTCGGGCCAGGCGACTAGCCAGCTAACAAGCCGACAACAACTTTAACTACATTAATACGTAAACATGTTATGAGCATCCCTTTGAAACTGAATTGAGCTTCATTAATCTTTATGAGATAGCCACGGCTTCTTGGCCATTTAAAACCAACTTTGAAACAAGCCCTTTATTGATATGATCTTCTCATACCATTCCATCGAGTATTTGATAAAGAATGTCGAACTCATTCTCATGTGTTTTATTGTAAATCGAACAATGCATCGGATCTTTTATCTTCTGGATTTTATCACTTGGAATGCGTTATTCTGTATTCACTTCAGATCATTATAAAGGTGCAAATAATAACAATATTCAAAGAATTTGCATGACTGCTCACCCACCGAGGTCCGTCTAGCCTTGTCGGTGACCGAACACAGGTATGCAGGTTTATATTAATGCACTATAAATACATTCGTGATTAATATTCTGTGCATAGGATTTCCTCGTCTTCTTCGTGAGTGTCGTGTCATCTATGTAAAACAAATGAGCGAGAAATATTAGCTCATTCGAACTTTGATTGTACGCCAAAATGTAAATCAGTCTCAGTCCACCTACACCACAGGTTAGATTAAAAGTCCTTAATTACCCAGATTTTCCTGTTCTTCTATTCTCGTTCATTTGTGGGTGACATTCAGATCCACGTGAGGCATAAATTATATGACGTTTTATCATATAATTTCAAATGTAATTTCCTATTTAGGTAAATATATGTAAATAAATAATATTGTTATAAAAACGTGCGCAAATAACTCAAGTATCGTGTTGCGAATGCAATGGATACGATATGGAACTGTTATCGATAACAGTGTTAGCGGACTGGGTTAAGATTTGTAATCCGGAACAGTTTGATAACAACAACTAAGTAACAGTTCAATAACTTGTGAACTCAATTAATTATTTATTAGCTTACATTTTCTAAGATGCAAGTTTCTTTACGAAATCACTCCCTTTAATTAGCAAACTGAAACTGCTGCCTGATGTAAGTGTGTACGTTTCTAGCAAAAGCTGGCCTTTTCAACGCATTCGCGCCTTTTCACTAGGCTAAGCTTTAATTAGAGGAATGGGTCATGCGCTCATTAGCGAGAGATGGGAACAGTTCTTTTAGCTCACGTTAAAAGCTATTTCTGGAACGTTAACTGTTTGACCCTACTTATCCAGATTCCATTACGAGATTAACTGGTTAAAGTTTGCGTCGACAAAACGACGTTCAGATCGGTGGAACATGCTTTTCCGATTGCAAATATTAACTAGTCAGGAAAGGCATTATTGCCCAACTTGTCAACTTAATCGTGAAGTCTTAGAGCGTGCATGCCGTTGACAGTTCAGAAATTAATACCCAAACAACAAAACTTAACGATACAACGTGAACTTTATCTAAATTGTTTTGTACCTTGACGTTGAATACAAATAATAGCAGCGTCTATTTACAAGCTGATCTGTAATTATAAAATTGTTTGTTCACTTTATTTCGCGTGTGTAACGTGAATTCGTGACTAGTTAATTAAAAAATATCTAGTCGTTATCTGACCAACTCATTGTACGTTATCGTATCTACATAAATATACTCATGGCTATTTCTTTGTTAACATTATAATTTGTAATTTACGGTAATCGCAGCACAGGAGCTATTTTTATATTCATAACAGTGAGTGGAGTTCACTGTTTATGTTTTACTTAGATTTTATCAATTCGGGCACAATAAGCAGTGACACGTTTACTTCGTAACCGATAATCATTTCGATGATGAAGCGAAACGATTCACTTTTATGACCATTGTTTCATTCGATGCGCGAGATCCATTGTATAACCAAAGTACTTTGAATGAACGTGTCACTAATCCTCACAAAGTTCACACAAATCATAATGTTTTCGAACAATCCACGATTGTATTCATTGATGTATCTGGCTGAAAAGAAAGGTTCCAAGGACTAATGAGGTTTAATGCTCCGATTTATAAACTCCTAATCATCTGACCTTTGTAAGTCACTGGGCAGCAGGTAGTTTAAATAGCTAGGATGCTTGAGAAACGATGACAGTGACGTCATGTTTAACGATCTGAGAATCTTGCTGTATAAGGACCGGGATAGCCGCAAACCGCAATTTTGATGACTGCGCCTTTAAATATTTATTTCCGGATGTTTATGATTCAAATTGGGAATAACATGGTCAGATGAAGATAATCCAAAAAGGAAAATAGAAACTTGGTGGAGCCGATCAGTGGTAATTTTTTTTTGTTTCAATTCATGACCGCAAAGGTTGAATAACCCTATACATTGTCAAACAATGTAAAGTCTATATTGGTTCAGCATTTACCAATGGCTTACGAATTATCCTACGTAGGTAAGAATTAATGGAATTATACACAATGTACACACGTTTTTAACATAAAACTGCATACATTATTGATATTATACACGAGAATATCAAAATAAGCAGTGAACTTTATGTCTTGGACTTCTGCCTAATCTATGACAAAAGAGAACGGGATAATACATTGCAAGTTTCAAAAAGAATAATGGGATGGTTGCTGTTTTTTGTCTATATCAAAGCGAGGTTAAGAAAACTATATTCCAAAGACAAGCATGCAAGCAGATTATTAAAATAAACAAATAGAAGAAATATGAAAATAAAACAAATCACCAGATTCGATTACCGATTATGGATTAATAGGAGAAACGCAACATTGAGAACTATCTATCTCCAATTAGAAGAAAAAGAGAAGGTTTAAATCCCCAAAGGGCAAGTAATAGAAATCAGCTACCTCGGAAGTTGCCCATTACGGTTAATAATTTGATTTTGAAGAGTTTGGATTACTGGCAGACCGACGCAGGCGCAACTCGGGCGCAACCGGGTCAGTGTTTCTGATTGATGGCTCATTTGCTGGTAGAAAGTATGCTGGTCATTGAAAAAGATGCAGTTGTATTTTCGTCAAAGTTGTTATAGGTAAGTCAACAAGTTTTATTAACCCTATGATGTCAGATAATCATAAATGTAATACAGGCAAGTTTTTAATTGATGATCGTGACTGAGACTGGATATCTCAACATCATTTTCTATTGAAATGCTGATGTAATTACCACTGCTACATATGGTAAGATGATACATTCTTCATGCACCAGTAATTTAGTTAAGTGGTATTAAATTGCTCTTATCATGGTCAAATCCTCTGACAGATTTCTACTGATGTTTCAGGTATCCCCGAAGTGGGAATCACTAATGATACATTATGAATAATGCATAATGTACATGATTTCACAAAATTTACAACTTGGCCTTGTAGAGTATTACATTGATTTTTATTTTCAATGTGAATTATTGAAGAGAGAACTATAAAATGATTTTATGGAAACACAAAATGTGAAACTGCTGCATGAGAAAGTTGATATCGCTTGATATACATAACAATATTTTTACAGCGATCTGGTTTGATACAACTTTATGATTTCGATACAAATATATAATATTAAGTAAGTGCAACAAAATTGATAGGGTATCTTATCGAATTCAATGAATCATTTGATAGACATCATATTCAAGAAAATTGCATACTTCTAGGTAAAACATGTGTTAAGTACTGAAAATATCGTGTGCGAAGCACGTGAAGTTCAGAGGCACGCATATTGTTTTCGAATTCATATTCAGTAAGAAAGGTAAAACAATGAGCACAGCTGTTCGAGCGGGCAGGTAAACATTCGCTTCAACGATAGTATGCGGATTACAGTAGAGAGCAAACACTGGCTCGTTATCAACATACAACTAGTGCTCAACTGTAGTAGCTACTCTAGTTATAGTATCTGGCGAATGGGCGCGGCGACAAATCTCGCAGTATCGAACTCTTTGCCCACTACGACTATCCACCGTGCCTACTGGAACAAACTGATGCACATTCAGGTCACTGTGAATCGTTACCCACGATATAAACGGCTTGCACTCGATACCGTGCGAGAACACATCATCTTTATCTCACAATTTATTCCATGTTTATATACTCATCTAGGAATTAAGGAAAGCGTACCTACTTTGTTTTATCTGTTTGTTTAGCTAACTAGTGCAAGTTATGCCACTACCTAGTTATTAATCATACTATTGTAGACAGTGGGTTCATAAACCATGAATCATATTTAACCAACAACCCTACACGTGATACTCCGGCAAATTATAGCTTTTGTTCGAAGAAGAAAGGAACATGACGTTAGAACCTAAGAAAATATTAGCACTTTATTAGCCGCCCCTAAGTAAATATTATGTTTTGTTTTGCGTATCACTGTAGTATGTGACGTAGCTATTTTCTCGTTAGAATGTGTCAGTGGGAGACGAATAACGACCGGTCACCTTCCGACGTCGTCCCCGAACACCACTTTATTTCTTCCAATATTTGTCTTACGTAAAAAACGTGTTTAGACTCGGCCACTTAATAGAGCTAAATAAACTGCCATCAACATTGTCCGGTTCTTGCTTTGTGTGTAGTTAATATATGTGTCATGAGGTAAAATTGTATGGCGGGTCATACAATTATGTTCTATAAAGTGATAACACGTGCGATTACTATCACTGATCCACATCACATGAGATTGTGGAGATTGCAGTGCTTTGTCAACTTATTACACCACTTTGGCCGCTCCGTATCTCTGTAGTGGACAACTTGAAACAATACAATTGCTTTTCAAGTATCAGCACCTCAAGGCTCTTCAGAGTTGATTAGATCAGTTTTGAATGTCAACACGACTTTAGTGCACCGGTGCTCATGGAAGGTTGCAACGTCCTTACTTTGCTAGAAATAATTTATCGACGAGATCTACGTGCGTCAAACACCTGTAACAACGACTAACAGTATTATATATTACAAGATCGTGATAAACGCAAATTACCAGAACTGAAAATGTGTTAAATAAAATTAAGATTTAGCTGAATTCGTCCAAAGCAGTCAAACATTTACAAAAAGTGTAGTTTTTCACCAAAAAGTATTTCGAAATAATTTCACCTGAGACCACACACGTTATTGGAATGTAAACCAATGCGTCTGGGTGTGTCGTTAAACCAAAAAGTTAATTAGCTTCTGTAACAATGAGCTCTTAAAGACGAGAACAACAATGTAAGAAGCATGGTATGCAACGAGACGCGAGGATTGCCAAAACTCGAACCAAATGACCTACATTTAATTGGAAAGCATACAGTGTTCGGGTATTATCGGACAGCGTGCAAATATTCTACTAAGTAACTTAACTGTACTCTAGAATTTGTGGACCAAGTACTTTAAGCGGATCAGGAGCGTGCTGAACGTTAAGACTCTAAGTAACAACTTTCAAGGATTCTCCGCTCTTCACAACTTGAAGGACTTAGTATCAAGGTAGACGCGCTCAATTAGTACTATGAATCTTTCAGCTGATTAAATATTCTCTAGGCCTTGTTAGGACGCCTAATAGAGGAGCCTCGACCCATGACAAATCACTAATCAAGACATTGAGGTTACCCAGTTATGAGGCAACGTACAAAATATCATTTTGAATGGTTCACATCACTTTCACCAGCATCCCACTTAAGCGAAACAGCATCTGAGACGTGATTAAATATGAAACAGCACTGTTGAGCCATCAACACCAATATAACGAAGTGACGTAATACTCTTGACGAAATAGCGAAAAAATACGAAGAATTGCACAAAAATTTCCTGTTTGAAATACATTTTTTCATCAAATTCGCATAAAAACTTGACACGACGACAACTTGATGAAGCTTGAAATTGAGCATTTGGACACTGAGCGTGCCAATTTATTCAACTTTTGGTAATATTTTTAAAATGCAACTATTTTTACGAACCGTTGTTAATGTGTAATGTATGTATGTGTCCAAGATGATGAGATTGATGTCAGTTCACTGGAAGCGTCAATCTCACTCGAAATGGATAATGTCTGACAACATTACGTACGCGAACTCGTATTGCAGTTGGAAAAGGTAATACCAGGAAACGATAATGTACACTACAAGCATGGCAAGAAAACGGTAAATGATACAGAATGGTGACAACAAAACATTTCGTCTATTATTCAGCGTGCAATAACGTTTCCACGGCCCAAATAATTGGATGGCTCGTTTCGAGAAAGCCCATATCCGTCTGATTCAATTGACCCTGTAGCAATTCCCTTTAGCGTGGTATGGTTCCCAAATAATAAAGTTTTTCTTCTTAAGAAGAAGGTCGAATTGTATTTATTGAGGTAGAATCGAGTACGCTAGCTTCATCTTGAGTAGCATTCACCTCCGATACATATTCCGCTCAAGCAATTCATGCATTTATCTGAGTTATATAAATCTATTTCCGAGAACGAAGCCTCTTGGATCCACTTCCCGGTACTAATATAGGATGTGATGTAAAATGATGTGCGTTCAGTCGAGAGCCTTGCACACTTCCTTTATTTAGCGGCAAACAGCAGGTGCTGCGTGAAGGTTTCCAAATTGTTTGGGCACATCCTTGAAAGTTACCATTTTCGACAAAGTACTCACTGTACTTGTTTGTAGGTCGTACGTATGAAAGACATTTACTGCGTTGGTCATTAACTTATGGTTTTTCTTCTTTTTCGTAAGTGAGTAGAGGTCAAAGCATGTTTTTGTTGCTCAGGCAATCATATCACAATTTTAATTGTTCACCTTGTCTGTCATCAAAGTTACAGTCAGTACAAATGCAGGTTAATATGCCATTAATTTAGTAAGTCCAGTTGGACTATTTTGCAAATATTCAAAGTTTTTATCTGCCTTTGCGTCCAGAATTTAATAGTTCTACATTATTGTCACAAAGTTATAATGAGGCATGGCCGTTTCGCGGAACTATGGAAATAAGGGTAAAATAAATGGACTACCAAGTAGGCGCCATTTGCTAACTTGTTAAAACTTTTTTGTCAGAAGTTATACTACATTGTTGAATGTCTTATGTTTAAAGTAACTGGTTAATTCACTTTTGTCAATCATTAAAAAAATGGAATATATGTTGGAAAACTGCATACCCTAGTATAAGTTGGAATGACACTCATTACCTATTGAGTATTCTGCACAATATCGAAAGTGCTGACATTTGACCTCAACACAATCACTGAGTTTGCACAATACCTTTATTAACTTGTAAAATATGCTTAAGTTATTGGTCAATAATATGTTATTTATTATGTATGTAAATTGTGTACGTATTCCGAGGTCTTGGATGTTTATGCTGGCACATTCGTTTGTGCATCAAAATTTTCGTATCGACAACTAATGGTGGACATAGCTTAGTCACTAAGCTATCTTTTCACTTTCCATTTCTGGCAAAACTTGTTTTTTGTTTGAACATTGCTTATAGGTTTAAACTTTAATTTCCAAACAGTGCAATAACTTACTGTTTTTAGCACTGTTGGGGATATACATAGATGCAAAATTAAGACCCTGTCTAGAAAAGGCAACCAGCGAAAACACTAGGAGGAAAAAACATGTAGAGAAATTATTTTTGGAAGTTAGCCGAAGAAACTGCAGGAAACCGAAGTACTAAGCACATACGCATTTCAACATTCAATTATTGCAGCAGTAACGCGGTTGGAATCCATATAGCTGCATTAATCATTGTGCCAGCAATTAAACATTGTAATAAGCACGATACCTTAATTGTAATTGGGTTGAAGTTACATAAACGTCGGCAATACGCTTGTGCGAATTTAACCTACATCTACAGTAACATATCTGACGCGAAGTAATTAATCATTCGGAATAATTTTGTTGTTAATTGGATTGTCACGTTTCACCTCTGACTTAATTTTCCATAAATATTTTATGAGACTTCCGAGCGCTGGCAAGAATTTCTGATGCATCATATTGCAAGATTGTATTTAGACGACATTACAGTATTTTCAATACCTTGGGCTAGATAACCGCCTTGGTCAGCAAATTGGCATTTGCTGCGAACACACAATGGTTGTGTGTAATGTTTGATGTCAGCGTATGTAACATTTAGTACCGCCGGCGCCATAATTACGGTTTGATTGTAAGTAAGGAATGAGGAAGAAGCGTAGATTGCAGCGTCGCGCGTAGAAGGTTAATCCATATTGAGTAGACGCCTCCGATCAAATAGATGAGTTTCCGCTAGAAAAAACACTACAAATTCGTCTAGGTCGAATCCACACCAAACTGGACAAATATTTGTGTGGGTGTGTCAAAGGTTCAGTTTACAGCAGTTTGCTTTTCATACTAGAAGAATTCAATATGCATGATTGAACTCCCAAGTAGCACGGTTCCACGATTCACTTCCATTAAAGGCCATCTCACATCTCAAAACGTTTCAAAACCTACTACATCTCCTTTCATCTATGCAAATAAAACAAGATAGGGACTATCGAAGCGAGATTGCCATTCATGGCAAGGCATCGCCGATCAGATTTCACCGATTCCGATAGTTCGCGTGTACTTAAGCCATTGAACGAATATGTAAGACAATACGATTGTTTAGAGAGCGACCACTAGCGCAACCCGACACGTATCATTGAACTATTTGGTAATCTTGCTGACATATAGCACCAGGGACTTTGCTAGAAACTTGTGGACACATTATAAACGAAGATATTGTTGGTATTAATCACGATAACGACTTACCGTGTATCAGAGTTGGGCATACGTAATGTTTTATCTTTATCTAAGTAAATAAATTCATGAATTATTTTTGTTCGGAGATAAGTAAAGCATAAATCGGTAGTTAAACTTTTCCTGTTATTTCGTTATCAATTATCGTGAATTGCGACGCGGTATTATAAACAACATTTGTTACTTGATTCAGTTTACCTATTATTTCGTAAGTATATAACCCAAGCAAGGTATAGGAAATAATTATAGAAAAAATATTATTCTGTTCTCACGGTCGTGCATGCATTTATTATTTGAATTTCTCGTAACATCAAGATATTATGTTTCATAAATAATTGCTGCTAAATTATTACTTTTCCCATGAAACTTCCTAGGACCAATGAATGATTGTTATTAGAATGTAATAAAACATTCGTATAACAATGCTCTCGATGACACACGATGTACCTTTGGTACAGTCATTTCTCTGCTGGATATTCTTCAATATTTGATTGGTGATCTGAGATTAATTAAAAATAAGAAACTGTAGATAAAAATGTACTTCCTGTAAATTATCATCTTTATCGTTTTGCGTTTATCAAGTTAAATAGTATGTCCATAGTCCATGCAAAAAGAAATGCAATTCATTGCGTTTCGGTATACTACGTAAGTATAAACTATCTTCTGCATAAAATAGGTTCTTATACACTTTCCCGAAAGTATCCTTCGGGAAATAACGCTAATGAACGTTGTGTAAAGGTAAATGTTATTTTCTCTATTGCGATCTCGAAGTAAGAAACTGGTTTGCGTGGGGGAAGTGCATCCTTTATACAGGCTCGCCAGGATTTGTCATACAACTTTGTACTTAAATACTAAAGTCACATAGTTCAACGAATTTTATTCTAAATAAATTTTATAACATTTTGCATTCCATTCTGTTGGATATGCAAGAGTTTTTAAATTAAGAATTCTATCTATCTAGCAATCAGCCCAGATAGTGTATTTTAAATCTTTTAATAAAAAAGAAACAATCATATTGGGAGCATATATCAAACAAGCTGGGTTGCCTTTTCCAGTTGAGAAATATCTTATAGTGTCTTACAAAATATGTACCTACTTCTAAGTATGTTTCCAAGATAAGCTGCATAATGGATAGTAACTCATGAAAACTTACATCATTAATTTCAACTGCATCATTTAATTCTTCATTGTTGAATAATGCAATAAAAATAAAGATTCATAATATGCATTCATTTTGTTTGAGTTAAGTTAGATTTCATAACATTTTTGCTTTATTTTTTTTCTATTTTAATAAGTATTTCCTGTTTCTTTTATTTTGTATTGTTGAAAACATGTTTTTAAATGTTGTATAAATTATTTTTATACTTGACCTGTTTCAATGTGTCAGAAATTAAGTAAGAAGGTTCTAAAATTGTATTTTCCGATTTAATATGCTGGGTTTCTCTTTAGTACCTTATTATATTTTTTTGTTTCTGAACTTAAACTTTGCAGGTTAAACTATACCTAATGTTACCTTTTTTCTCAAATAGGTTATAATTATTTATGCTAAACTGATGTTTAATGTTTGAAAAAAAAAATATATTATATAACAAAACAATTGTAATTAAAAAACAAGATTAAAATATAAAAACAGTTATCCAATTAACCGAAGGTCAACAAAGAATATAAATAAATCTACATAACGATAAAAGGGAGGACCTATTACGTATTGCTATCAGTTTACTCTTAAGATGCAAACAAGTCGTGCATTACTTCATACTAGCTTCCACGCATGATTTTGTCTGGGACCTATATTTCTGTATATCTATACTTTTTTCATAAAGAGAAAAAGCCATGTTTGAGAAAGCCTGAAATTACTATGTTAGAAAGCTACACTCTACCCGAATAACATAGGCTATATTTTATTCCGGTATGGGCAGTAGTTCCTCATAATTTCAACGGGTGATGTGGGTGAAACAGCAGGAAAACAACCAGTAAATTATAGTACTGCCAAGTTTATGCGAAATAAAAACTTTCACATTTACAATATTAGCCAAATACACCACCTATAGAAATATGTAGTGCAAATTATTATTTACCACAATCAATAGATAGTTCGTGTGAAGATAACACTTTCACTGGATGGAGATAGGGCTGCCATCCGTCCGGGTTTCCCCGGATTTGTCCTCGTTTGGAGGGCGTCCGGGGGCCGTCCGGGCGGGGTTTCAAGAAGTGTCCGGGGAAAACCCGGACACTTTTCATGTAAGGAAGCACCTCATTAAAGTATATGTTAATAGTAAATGGATTACAAATTAGATATTATTTTGTTTAAAAAAAATCGTACTCGTTCGGGGAAAAAATGTGATTTACGCCAAATGTCCGGGTTTTTTAAATGATTGTCCAGGTTTGGCGAAATTCGAGATGGCAGCCCTAGATGGAGATAACAGTGTTATTATCATGGTTACATTTTAACACTAGCTGTTTTCCTAGTTTCACTTGCGTCCCAACGGAACTACTGCTGTATCGAGACAAAATATAGCCTATTAGATGTTACTCGGAGATAATGTAGCTTCAAAATCGTAAAAGCATTTTTTTTACTGGCTAAGTAGTTTTGGAGCCTTTAGTGTAGAAAAAATCTTTATTATATTAGAATAGATACTATAGATAATAAATAGGTCAGTTTCATATTCTAAAAATAGCTTAGGGATCATTTACAATGCTTATGCAATATGGGTCAGAGTTTCCTTTAATGTAAGCCAGAGTAACATTGACCCATATGATTGGATCGATTGGGACCTTAATATTCAGTCTCAATTGGACGCGCTCATAAAACTTTAATGATGCCAATGATGAATTAAATGAATGTATTTTTCAATTGATTTTGTTTTAAACTGTATCTAATCTTTTAAAGTAGATAATGTTATGATATGTATTTTGTGACATGATTTAACATAATTTGGGTAATTCCCACACATGAATTGGATGATGACTTCATACTGGCATTTATGAAGACATAATGTTATATTTTGTTTAGTTTACCTACTGGGTCATTCTAAGTTAAGAAGTACTTTCGACGGCAACAACAAAAAAATACATTTTTTTTCAATAAACTTTACAAATAACCTATTTATCACTTAAAACTAAATGTTTCCTATGTGGTCACTCAAATTTATTGCAGAAATGTACGTAATTAAGTCACAATAAGCTCTAATATAAGAAAAATGTCTCTCCCCTGGTCTGTCCCCCAACCGACTTTATTTGTAAATCAGTAATTATGAATGTATTAAAATTCAATAATTATTTTAAACTCTTTAATTTTATAGGTACAGTAAACTTAGTAATAGTATCTTACAAGTAAAAGTGCTTTTATTCCAATTCTTTAAAAAAAATATGAACACCGAAATTTGTCCACCGAGTTTCGTGTCTCGTCCCCTGGTCTTTTGTTTTCGTTCAAAAATCAGTTTTGCTCTCCTAGTCTGTAGAAGTTGTGACCTTGAATGCATAGTGTGTAACGTGAAGTTAGCAGCAAACGGCGCATAAGCAACTGCGCCGCCTTTATTGTCGGCCATTTCGATCACGCTACTCGCTGGGTGCAGAAGAGTTATGTGAATGCAGTCTTTCCTCTGGTAAGTTTTACATTGCAATTTTTTGTTAAAATACTAACATATACTTCAATATTTACTATGAATAGTGTGTACATTGTTATGTTTGTGTGTGAATGCCGTGCGCGAAATACTTTTACGGCTATTTTAGATTTCTATCGAAAATGTATCTCCCCTGGCGTATTTCCCCTGGCTCTTTTGATGGCAGGGGAGATACTTAATGTCCAGGGGAGATACATTTTTACGCGTTTCCATTAATACTTCTAGTTTTCTCTAATCCTTTACTTGGCGTTATGCTTATTTTAGTTTTACAATACAATATTACGTTTTATTTACAGAAAAATGGCTTGAAAAGAAGAGGATAGCAAACGATTACGATATCAAAGAATTAAAAATGACCCGGATAAGTATTTCATCGTTGTACTTGTTTTTTTTGTAGCGTTGGACTGCACAGATTTAAGTGGATCTATTTCTTCCGCTTGTTTTTTTATTTTCAGGTTTCTTGCTTTTCTTGGTCGAGTGGACTTTTGCTGCACGATCTCCCGCGAAGCAGCTGGCCTACTGCCGGACTGCCACCGTGGGATCTGGAGGCGAGAGTCTTCTTGCGCCTGTACTACTGGCGCGAGGAGGCTCAGGGCCGGGAGGGAACTCCGTTGCCGCGGCAAGTTGTCGAGCAGCGGGCGGAGCTCCGGCGCGATCTCATGGTGGCCTGGAGGGAACGACTGTCGCAACCCAGTGCAGGGCACGCCACCATAGTGGCGGTAAGTTCCCTCTTTGAGGAGTGGCTCGGGAGGAGTCACGGCGCCCTCACGTACCGCATGACGCAGGTCCTCACCGATCACGGTTGTTTCGAGAGGTACCTGCATCGAATCTGTCGTGAGGAGGCGCCTGGGTGTCACCACTGTGCGGACAGCCCCGAGGACACGGTGGACCATACAGTCCAGGAGTGCCCTGCGTGGGAAGGGCACCGCCGGGTCCTCGTCGAGGCTTTAGGCGGCGGCGACCTCTCGCGTCCGGCCTTGGTTCAGGCCATGGTCCGGGGCGAGAGGGAATGGGATGCCGTCGCCTCCTTCTCGAGCATGACTGCTTCGCACCTCTCCCATCCCGGCCGCTGCGCTGGAGCAGGTAGACACCACGGGCGCTGGGTGTCGCGAGACGACTCCCGGCCACCGTAGGCGTAGGTCTGTGAGCGGTGAGTTCGGGTGGCTCATTGCTCTTGTCTATTTTTAGACAACAGACCCGTGTCGGCGGCGCGCGTTGTTCCGCGCTCCTCAAAGAGATGTCAGCATCCCCAGCGGGGCCCAGTAGGGCCAAGGCCTGCCAGGGCTGCGGGTTGTTCAAAAGAAATACCGCGGCCCTGGCACATAAAAGGCCTGCGACTTTTGATGATTTTTGACGTCGTTAAAAAAAAAGTTGACTTTTGCTGTGCTGCCTGCGTTCGCCTGTTTATATTTTGAGGAGGCGGTGGGCCTTCATTATCTGAACATGGTGGTGTTACAAAAGCATTACTTATATCTTGGAGTGCTAAACGTCTTCTACGATTTTTTGCTTTTTCTCTCCATATTTCAAGTTACTGTTATTCTAAAGAGAATTTTTTGTTTTTGTTTCTTTTTATTATTGTTTTTCATGTTTTGTACCTAGCACATAAGACTGCTAAGAAATTAAAAGTCTGATTATAAATAATTCATAATTAAAATAAATAAAGATGATTCTTAAAATTAACCTTGTTATATTTTTTATCTCTTCCCTGTTCATGAAGTATCTTCCCCTGTACACCTTGTCTCTCCCTTGTACTGTGTATTTCCCCTGGTCACTTATAAAACGAGATAAACCCAAAAAATTGACTGGCCCCTTTGTAAACGTTTTCAACGTAGCCGTTTACATTTAAAAATGTATACTTAAGTAAAAATATATAAAAAAAAACTCGTGCCGCCATTTCATACAACGAATTACCTCTTAACTTAGAATGACCCTACTACAGAAATTACTTAAGGATTTAACTGTGTTGTTATTCATTAAAACAACTCATAGTAAATAGAGAATACAACATGTGAGTATGTTGTGACAATCAGGGCAAAATAGTTAATTTTTTGTTTTTTTTAAAGACAATTTCACAGTAAAACAATGATTTTATATTGTTTAATTTTAGTTTGTATAAGTTAAAGTTTTTAATTAAAGTTAAAGTTGTTTAAAGTTTATTTTTAATTAAAGTAGTAGTATTTATGTCAAATTCATACATCAGTGGAGGCAAATGAAGAGTTTGGTAAATACTTTATTCTGCACCACACAAATACATATTCAATGGGCATATATTGTTATCTGGTTGATATACTTCTAAACTTTACAAGAACAAAGTTTCATTCACTGGGTATGAAGAAATCCATCAAGGGAAGACAATGTCGGAATGTTTGTGTTTACCTGTGTGTGCAAGCCGCCTGCCGACGAGCGGGCTGTCGAGCAGCAGCCGGCGAAGCGACCAGCGGCCCAGCACGCCGCCGCCCCAGCCGCAGCCGCCGCCGCTGCCGCGCCGCATGCCCTCGCGTTCCACCATCACACCCAACTCATACACATTACACACCAAACACTACCGACTGCATCAGCCGACCACGACCGACATGAACCCCCACAGATTAACTACTGCCGTTATGAAATATCGACATCGACTCGACCAGTCTTTGCACAACGCGTTGAGTAACCCACTCGCAACGCATCAGCGAGAGAAAGTGCCGATAGCCAGCCCAACATACGTGCTCGCGGGCGCGTTACAGATGCAGCCTCAGGTGGGGAACACTCGCTGTTATTGGGCTCCCATTGTGCAGACTGCCTCACTAACGGTTACTAAACGAGATGAAAAACAAGGCCGTTTGTAACA
Source organism: Helicoverpa zea (assembly GCF_022581195.2). Taxonomy (NCBI): domain Eukaryota; kingdom Metazoa; phylum Arthropoda; class Insecta; order Lepidoptera; family Noctuidae; genus Helicoverpa; species Helicoverpa zea. Next base: position 2,225,275 of record NC_061462.1, read on the forward strand.
ATTGTCCGAGATTTATTTATGCTTACTATAGTAGACGACATAAAGCTAGCGCGGTTAAACAAGCAATGCCATTTTACAAAAATAAAACGAACAAAATTGAGTGTCTACGAGGAGTAGGAAACGACAATACATTCACAAATTCACAATCACATCTGTCAAAGAAGGCCGTTACTACAAGTAACGAAATCAACTCATATTTTTCTCGCCGTCTCTGAACGGGCAACCATGAGTTCACACCAATTTTGACACAGCTCAAGGAGCTAATAATATAAATGGAGACCAAACTGCGGTACTGTTATTTGAGCTTCCATCGTTTTTTTAAAACCTTTTATTTGGACTGCTCAACATTAATACCATTTTATAATTTATTTCTGTTTCACTCGATGTAGTTTTATTTAACTCTTGTTCACCAATACAGACACATTGAGTTCATGCTATCACCTGTAAACCATTGATGAACAATTGCCATCGCGATCGTCATCACAGCCGAAAAACGTCTAGTGCTGGACAAAGGCCTGGCCTTCCAGACGGAGTGGTTGATGAGCGTATCGTGGGATATATATTTCCTTTCACACGGCAGTCCTGTTTTTTGCAGGATCCCGTGTTCTGAAGGATCCTAATTGATCACAACAGAGACTACATGCTCCTGTGAGCACTAGTTAAGGTGAGTACTGCACTCGACTGTATTTGGGTCATAGATGTAATATAATAAACAAGATTGCGCACGCTCGAAATATATATTTACGAAAATGAACTCTATTCCAACGCAATAAGGTACTAAATTTGTTGCATAATACACAGAGACAAATCCGAGCCGAGAGGGATAGTTAGAACGGAGGCCATTTGTCTCTTTGTAACACCTTGCCAGCATAAAAAAATGTTGTGTTCAACAGTTTTATCTTCCCAAAAAAACAATTGAATCACATATATTTTTATCTTATTTTAACAATTGTAAGTCAACAAATTAATAAAAATCGCATTAACTTATTATACGAATAAATTATTTATATAAATTATTATACTTAAAACATAAACATCATATTTTTTTATTTTTTTTTATTTATTTTTTTTCTAGCGGTAACCCTGAACATTCTTGGCGCGTAATCAGCATTTAAAATTTTGTTTATATTTTTTGTATTAAATCAATGTAAACTATTTAAATGGTGAAAAAGTGTTGCGTTTATACTTGTAAAAGTGAATCCTATGGTGGTTGCAATATATCGTTCCACAGGTTAGCTAATAATAACATTTTCGTAAACCAAACAACTAGGGTGCCCATGAATTCTTGTAATGAGTGAAAATATGGGTGATGGATTTTAAAACTGTTGTACTATTGTTATAGCTTCCCAAAAAATGAAGAAAGGCGACATAAATGGCTCAGCAGTCTATATATGAAGTAGAAATACAAAAAAACAGTCTTCACTTCGAATCTTCCTGCTTTTATACTGCTAATTCCCGTTAATTATTAAAAGCCTTTATAAGTATCTTAAGGTCACAAACTACGTAAGTTAAAACTTCAATACCAATCTGCGTTTAATAATCTTAGCAAATTCGGATTTGTCTCACATAGCTTAATCTCATAGTCACCCTATTAGAAAGGGACAGACAGCCTCCGTACTAACTGTTTCACTCGGCTCGTTTTTTGGGTTTATATGCGCAGTCCTGTTTACTAATATTATGTCTATGATTTGGGTAGACTGAAAGGTCTTTTTAGATTATTATTTAATATTTTTTCTTTATGGCAACGTAATCTAATTACGTCACTAGATTGTCAGTGTCAAGCAGTCAAGTTGGCAACCTGCGGAGCGGAGTTGCTGAGTCTCGAAATTCCTGAAATTCCGGCTTGTTTCAATTTTATTTCAAGTGATCAGTGATCCTATATAGCTTAAATTAAAAATGAGACTGTATTCTGAAACACTATTCTGTATCTTAATTTTAATTTCATGTGCTTTTTGTGAGAATAAATATTCACGAACCGCCAATGAAAAGAAGAAAAGCGATGTCGAGTTTAGAAGTTTAGAAAAGCCTTTCAGGATGAATAAACTAAATTTATTGTGGACTAAAGCTCGGCAGGTATGTTGCAGATTTTATAATTTTCCTCATACTTGGCATGTTCAAAGAAACCCCTAAAATGACCCACTGACCAAATTTTCTAAGAAGTATACAAGTTTACCTTTTTTTGTTAATCACGAAGGTGTAGTAGGTGATACAACTTTTCCTTATTTTTTCTAACATTGCAGAGACTAACAGAGCCTAAGCTGAAATCCTTGTACAGTGATTTGATGATACAAGACAAAGAGGAGCTCATACACAAGAGGATGAAGAGTGAGGGAGGAGACAAGGAAGGGTTAAAGGAGGCGGAACTAAGGAGGAAGCTGACCAGCATCATGTCTGGTTATGGACTGCTGCATCACTTTGAACCTGGTGTGGCTAAGGAGAAAGATCATCCTGTAAGTATAAGGATGTGAGAAAGAGAGCGTGAGCTGTGAGTATTGTTGTAACGGGACATTGTATGGGTTCATAGCTTGTATAGACGCCCAAACAAACTACTATAGTATTTTTAAAATAATTTGCTATTAAAATAAAACACATAAATCACTTTAAGACAATAATAATAAGCTTCCTCAAGCTCTAAAAGAAATTAAAAGAGATAAAAACAAATATTAATAAGAATAACAACACACATAAGTACATGGAGATAAGACATGATTGCTTCAACAGACTGTTCATTGACACAGATGTTTTATTTAATAGATAACTGCATGTTTCTTTGTACTCAAGCAAACAAAAGGTGTCAGGATGTCTATCACTTGTACCTACATTTTTTAAATGTGACTAGCCCTTTTGTAAAAATATTTCTTCAATGAAATAGAAGTCTTTATGCATCTGTTATTTGTAACAAACTATGTGTATTCTACTCATGTATATAGGTTTATTGATGTAACAGACCTATAACCATTAAACTTTTATTTTCATAATGTAGCAAATACTTAGAAAAAATATAACTATAATATTGAATTTTCACCATGCTCAACTGTAGAATAGTGGTTGGGTTTGCAATATAGTCAACATTAGTGTGATGAGATATTTTGTTTACTATGGGACACCTATGGCTGGTAAAAAGGTGAAGGAAAACATCTTGAGGAAACCTGGACTAGTCTGAGTCTAAGTCTGAAATCACCAACCCGCATTGAGTAAGCATGGTGATTAATGCTCAATCCTTCTCCGTGTGAGAGGAGGCCGCAGCCCAGCAGTGGGACGATAAAAAGGCTGTAACAGTAACAGTAACATGGGGTTTATCAGTTCTGTTTGAAAGGTGTCCCCACATTATATTCTATTTGTTTACCTAGGCTTACAACTCAGCAATGGATGACTACATAAACAAGAGCATATTCAAAGACAAGAAGCTCAACTACCTGTGGTCCAAGGCGGAGAATTCAGGGTTCACTATGGAGGAGCTGCTGGCTTTACGCGAGGAGTTCACTCATCACCAGGAGAAGATTGACCAGTACTATGATCTGTTGAGCGATGACTCGCCTAAAGATGATGCTTTTAAAAGTAAGATATGTTGATTTTTACATACAGAATGCTCAATAAGAAAACAATCCCTTTTGAATCCATGCCGTTTACCTCCTTGCGTCATCTTACTTCATATTTTAAATATGATACGCGATTAATTAATAAAGACAAATATTAGTTTTGCTGTCTGAATACCTACTCATTAATCTAAATCAGTTTATAGCATTCTCCAATCATAGAAATTAATATGGCCTTCTGGTTCAAATTGCATGAATCATGTTAGATATAAACTGTATGTTCAAATATGATAAATATGTTGTTTTTACTTTTAGATGTTATAAATGAAGATGAATTAGATAAGTTCAATGAAATCAGCGCACAAACAAATGAAATGACAAAAGACTTCATTGATAAGGCTAATTTAATCAGAGATAAGCACAACGATTTGAGGGACGGATACGATCGCCTGCAGAGGGTAATTGCCAAAGGTAACTTAAAATTACAAATATTGACAAAAATCTTTGATACATCATCTGGGCAAAAAGACACAGTTATGCATCAGTATACCTATAGGTCACTTTAATTTTGTTTATGATATTTGATGCTACTGCTGGTATCAAACGCTTTCAACTCTCCAGACTGCTATTTGAAAATACCCAGCCAACTCAGAATCAGCAATTTGAACGTGTGCGTTCGCGTAGCGGAATGTTGTTGAATTTAAAGATTTTAATTATGCAGATAATTAGTGTAAGACTTTCTATAATTGTGTATGGTAAATAAAAATTTGTGTATGCAGCCATTGTGTAGAAATTCACCAAAAACTGATTCCGCTGGGCGAACGTTGTCCTGGCGGAACTTTTTTTAATCCATAGACTTTAGAAGAAAAGAGATGTGTCCAAAAATTAGTGTGTATTTGTGTATAATTATTTATGTATGAATGAAATCAGTGCATGCATAAACTTCGGAGAAATTCAAGTTTCCGCTACGCGAACGTTTGGTCATTAGGTAGTTTTCATATAAAGCGCTTACATAGAGAGCTGTAGATTTTTACATACGTTGTTTTGAATTTGTTTATATTTGTTTAAAAAACAGATTTAGAAAAAGTCGTAGGGTTTAAAAGATAAAAATATAAATGTAAAATACACTTATTAGGTCTTAGTTCTTAAAGTATGCAGTTTGGGGTCTAGATGTTCACGTTTACACAAACCTTGTAAGTGTCTGCAACATGTTGCCAAGTATCAATGATGTTCTGTTAGTAATTAAAAAGTTATAGGATAATTTACCATGAATAGATCATTGTTTCCAAAGCAGTCGAATATCACGACGTTCTAAAGAAATTGCATGGTAAAATGTATGCCAATAATTAGTTTAATCATTCAACTATTCACTTGCAAAATTTAATGTCATTAAATTCAGTAATTAACTACACTACTATAGCGCCTTACGAATCCAATTCAATAACGCATACAGGGCACTATTGAGATTGCCGCGACACTGCAGTGCATCAGGGATGTTTGCGGAGGCGCGTATTGATGACTTTCACGCTATAATCCGAAAGAGAATCGCATCCCTGATGTGTCGGGTGCGGGGCAGCGCTAACAGTCTTTTGAGGACTGTGGCAGATCGGACTGATGGCCTCATATTAAAACACTGGACAAAGACGCAAGTGTTGTCTACAAACCGTGCCCAGAAGTAGTGTTGAGTTGTGTACGTTTTAATTAATTGTATTTTGTGTATTTGTGATGACATGATTGTATAAAAAAAAAAAAATAATTAATGTGTTGCCTAAATGTATGTGTGTATGTACTAATACTAGATTATAAGTTGTTTGTCTTTACTAACAATAATGGATTGTTTTATCTGAATAAAAATTGAATTAAAGAAAGACAATTATAATACTGACGAAGCATCGAAAACCTACATAATCCGACCAAGTTCGGATAGGTATAAAAAAGCGGCCGTGCCATTATCTTAGAAACGTTCTTAACTTGGAAGGTTAGTATTTATTATTATGGTACAGTTGCGTACACATTGTTTGATCCACTAAAGTTGCAAAGTGGAACGCTCGTGCATGCCTAGTCCATTGGTTAAATAGTCTAATAAGCTACAATATGATAAATATTTACCTAAACAGTAGGTAGTACCTACTTTCATGTGGTAATTATTTCATTTCCCTAAGGGGTCTATAGTTAGAATCCTGATCCGTGAAATCTTCAATAGAAATTAGCCGTATGAATATTATTTGTCTTTAATCTATACATATAATAAATCTGTAAAAAAACTGTGTCTGTACATTGAATATATTAAAAAAATAATAATTGGGCGGGGTTTAGAAACAGTAATGGAGCACAAATCCAAAAAAAAAATTCTGTCTGTTTGTCTGTATGTCTGTATGTCTGTATGTCTGTATGTCTGTTTGTTTGTACACGCTAATCTTCCGAACTACTGAACGGATTTCAATGATTTTTTCTTTGTTGTATCAGTATTAAACCTGGTCAACATATAGGCTATAATTTATCTTCGAAACTTGAAGACCTGATGCAGAACTCCAACAGACCAACAAAACTATAAGAGATACAAAAATGGTGCCATAGCAAAAATTGTTTCATGTGATGAGCATTTTCAGCTGAGATAATAAATTTTAAGATCTGGAACACCTGATGTGGAACCCCAAGAGCCCAGCTTCTCTGTACCATATACAGGTATGACGTTTTAGCAAAAGTTGTTCAATTTGATAAGCACTTTCTATTGACTTATACAAATTGAAGATCTAAAACACCTGATGTGGAACTCCAGGGGCCCAGCTAGACTATAGCATATGAAGATATGAAGTTTTAGCAAAAGTGGTTCTATCTGATAAGGACTCTCTATTGACATATAAACATTGAAGATCTGGAACACCTGATGTGGAACTTCAAGAGCAATACTACACTTGGAATGTATAGAAATGAATGTTATGAAATAGGTATGGTGAATCAAAAAAAGTAATTAGTCCGTCTTTTAGATAACCCTAAAATAATGGACACGTATTTTTCTTTTCTCTCTCACACAAACAAATAATAACGAAGATACAACAAAGCTTGAATTTCGTGTTAAGTCACTACTTAGTACAAATTTTACATACCTAGACGTGGCGTCACGAGCCCCCACTCTCCGACTTTGTTGCATTATATCTCATTATTATTTTGTATGTCTCTTCAGACCTCGGGACTACAGAGTTCCGAATTTTTGGGAGGCAAACGTGGGGCCGAAGCCAACACGCTGAAGCCCTTTTGAGACAACTTTAATGAAATGGTGACACAACACCGACGATTATCCCTTTATACACTATAGAAATGAACCCAAGGACAATCCCCGGTGGACGTCGTTAAAAAAAAAGACAATCCCCGGTTCTGTGCCAAACTATTGCTAACTATGGAGGAAAACTACTTGGGCTATTGTGATGGGATGTTAGTGGATGACAATGTATTAGGTACATGTAAAAATGGCAGGTGGAGACTCGCCACCTCACTTACTGGGCCCCCGGGAACCAGTCACTGAATAGCAACAAGAGGGCAACAGGGACATGAGCGGCTGAAGGGTGAGGATACCTCGTCGGACTTTAAACGCAGATTACGCACCTACCCTCCGAGCAGGGCTACTAATCCTGCTCTAGCGACTCCACTCTAGACGGCCAAGCCAAGCCAGAGGCGTGAGACCTACCCCCGTCATGGTTCACTCCGACCGGCCGGAGATGGGGGACATTATACTCTCCCTGGAGAACTCAGTATATATAGCCCCGCGGGGTCGCTACTCCCCGTCATCAGCCTCAGATGTCCTGCGGTGCCTATATCTCATTATTATTGTCGTTATTATCTCAAGAGCCTTTGTCCCAATTATGTTAGGGTCGACTTCCAGTCACGATGCAACTGAGTACCAGTGTTTTACAAGGAGCGACTGCCTATCTGACCTCCACAACCCGGTTACCCGCTCAAACCAACACCCCTTGGTAAGACTTACTGGCTTCTGACTACCCATAACGACTGCCAAGAATGTTCAATGACAGCCGGAACCTACAGTTTAACATCCCCTCCAAATAACGGTCATTGGTATCCAAAATATACGTAGAAAGTATATACGAACTTAGAAAAGTTGCATTGGCAGGCACTTGCCAGACCTGGAATCAAAGACGCACGCTCATACTTGAGAGATTGGTTTTCTACCCACAAAACCACCACGACTTCCACTAAATAACCACGACTTTGTCATCTATTTAATGTTTTTTTACGTAATAATACGTGTAATATTTTTGCCACACACAACTTAAATGCGGACTAATTAGAATCACTACTTTTATCCCTATGGTCACGTCTATTGCGGTTCAGTTCTCAGCGTTTTGTTTAGTCTGCTGTGCTTTTGCCGTTAAAGTACAAAAATTAAATATATGGAACGTTTCTAATGGTTATGCGTATTCCGTTGTTTTCAAGTCAACGGGCCCTTAAAATTCAATATCAGACTATTCAGATCTTTGATTTTGCTGACCCCGTAGTCGCTGGCATAAGGGACAGGATCCGCGTACGAAGTCGCGGGCAGAAGCTAGTTAATAATATATCTAGATTATATCTCAAGTCTCAAACGCATACGTAAATAAAGTACCTACATATTAGTACCTACTTTTTGTCATAGTCAAATACATTAAAAAAGTAGGTGTAGAAAACCTATAAATTATATCGAAACAACAATTGTGTTATCACCTGTACCAATTCAATACTGGTATTATAATGTAAATTTTGGGATGTTACCTAAATATATAGCACGGCCGCTTTTTTATTGCTATCCGAACTTGGTCGGATTATGTAGGTTTTCGATGCTTCATCAGTATTATAATTGTCTTTCTTTTGAAATTTTGCAAGTGAATAGTTGAATGATTAAACTAATTATTGGCATACATTTTACCATGCAATTCCTTTAGAACGTCGTGATATTCGACTGCTTTGTAAACAGTGATCTATTCATGGTAAATTACCCTATAACTTTTTAATTACTAACGGAACATCATTGATACTTGGCAACATGTTACAGACACTTACAAGGTTTGTTTAAACGTGAAAATCTAGACTCCAAACTGCATACTTTAAGAACTAAGACCTAATAAGTGTATTTTACGTTTATATTTTTATCTTTTAAACCCTACGACTTTTTCTAAATCTGTTTTTTAAACAAATATAAACAAATTCAAAACAACGTATGTAAAAATCTACAGCTCTCTATGTAAGCGCTTTATATGAAAACTACCTAATGACCAAACGTTCGCGTAGCGGAAACTTGAATTTCTCCGAAGTTTATGCATGCACTGATTTCATTCATACATAAATAATTATACACAAATACACACAAATTTTTGGACACATCTCTTTTCTTCTAAAGTCTATGGATTAAAAAAAGTTCCGCCAGGACAACGTTCGCCCAGCGGAATCAGTTTTTGGTGAATTTCTCCACAACGGCTGCATACACAAATTTTTATTTACCATACACAATTATAGAACGTCTTACACTAATTCATAATTTCTCGCATCTGCATAATTAAAATCTTTAAATTCAACAACATTCCGCTGCGCGAACGCACACAATTTGAACCTGGTAGTTTGTAAATTCAACCTTTGGTTTACTTCCCTAAATATTTTAATGGCTGCTCTATTTTGTTAAACCATTAGTTCATGCAGTTACTGGGTCACACAATATTTATAGATATTTCTGTTGAAGCGTTTATGATTCATTACAAACTATGTCTAAGTGGGTCACTGTACAGAGGCTGGTACACATTCGTGGAGACGCGATAGGTACGCAATAAGAAAACACGTTCATATGCATTGAGGATAATCTCTGGTTTGAGGTCTCTACTTTTAAATTATATAACTATAGTTCGGCCATTCAGAGAATGCGTTCCTGACACGTCGCGATTGAACTGACGACGTAACTACATTCATTGATTATTGATATAATAATGTTGTTTTAATGCTCCTCAATTGTTAAAACGGTAAAAAACCAGCAAAAATATTTTTATCGTAACTGCAACGCCATTGCAAAGTTACGTCGTCAGTTCAATCGCGACGTGTCAGGAACGCATTCTCTGAATGGCCGAACTATAATGGGTTATTCCCGCTCGGTAACACCCTTTCGTCAACACTGTTGACGATCGGGAAAAAAAAGTTTCGTTCGTTTAGTGTTGACGAACGCTACTTATTATTTTAGTGTAAAGTGGGGGTTATTCCCGCTCGGTAACACCCTTTCGTCAACACTGTTGACGATCGGGAAAAAAGTTCGTTTGTTCGCAGTGTCCATGAATGCTGGTTTTTATTTTTAAAATATGGAAATAAAATGGTGTACGTTACCCAGGCCAGATGTTGTCGAAAATGGTCATTTGAATCTTACAGATAATTAGTTGTGCGGCTTCTGTAATTGTTGCGCACATTTTTAAATTTGTTGCGCTTATAGTTTTTTAGTTATTTCACAAAAAAATTTCCTGCTGGCGTAACGTTACCCCAGCCAGACCTTTTTCTTCTAATGGGAATATTTAAATAAATATTACCTATAAAATTAGTTGTCTAGATAAAGTAAATGTTGTGCCATATTTTGTATTTGTTCTTTCTTCGGTTGCGAAGTTATTCGAGATTTTGCTGGGGTAACGTATTTGGTTTTGCTAGATCTTTGTCTAGTCAAAGTCAAAGCTCTTTATTCTGTGAACATAGATGGTTAAGCGGATTCTTATCAAATTTTGTACATGACTTCCTAGGAATTAGTTTAAATTTGTTCGGCAATAATAAAACCAAAATAATGCACATATTAAGGGTTATTTCATTAAATGGAAAAAACATTTCAATTGGTCCCAGCACTCTCAATAAGAAGTCTAAAGACTTGCTTTAAAATCTTTAAATTCAACAACATTCCGCTGCGCGAACGCACACAACTATAAGCGCAACAAATTTAAAAATGTGCGCAACAATTACAGAAGCCGCACAACTAATTATCTATAAGATTCAAATGACCATTTTCGACAACATCTGGCCTGGGTAACGCACACTACCTAAGCCCCACGATTCAATATGTACTGGCAAAAGTCGTGTCCCTTCGTCCAGCATACTCACCATGGAATCCTGATATTTCATGAATGTCAAAAAACTGTTCTGAAATAGTGCTAAATAGTGCCCAAAGGAAAAAAATAGTGCTCTTGTACTTGCGAAGATATAGCCATAGTTCGATGAGTATGCTGGACGAAGGTTTCGCCCAGCATACTCACCTCCGTCCGGAGAATCTGTATACGCTTCAAACATAATTCATACTTCAAAAAATAGTTCCCAAATAGTGCCAAACGGTGCCCAAAAAGAAAAAACAGTGCTCGAATAACTTCGGAGTTATAGGCTTCGTTCAGTGAGTATGCTGGGCGTAGGTTCTACGCCCAGCATACTCACCTCAGTGCGCGAATATCGAACGAGCTATAGGTACAATTTACGTCTCAAAAAATTGTGCTTGAAATAGTGCCCAATATCAGTCCAATTTTTGCTTGACTTTTGACCTAGAAAACCATTAAATTTGATTGTAAACTTCTACATACATTACATTGAGTACACTCGAATACAATATTATTAACTTTCTTTCTAACAATTTTTGTCTTGTGTAAATTATTAATTGTCTATGTAAGGGAGTATTTACTTTAGAATCGCAATATTATTAATTACACATTATTTTAATAATACTTTATAATAATATGATTAAGCCTTCGCGCGTCGCATGGGACCCCGGTAGCTAGGAACAATGATTTTATATATTTTGTCTAAATCACGGCGCTTGAAGGATTAAGATATCAAATGAAGTAAATCATGCATGAAAAATAAAGTTGCTGTTATTAATGCTTACATTACAACTGACAAAATTATTCAAAATAATCATTTTCCGGATCAAGGACGGTACCACAACGTTTACGGAATTGACCTGTATTCCTCATGTGATAAAGTTCAATATAGTGTGGCAGTAATGGATGCACGTACGGTCAATAGGTATGGGGCTTACGACGCGCGGCGCCCGCGACGCAAATGAATATGTTTATGTTTAAATACTAGATGGCGCTGCCCTAACATCTTACGATTATTAGACAAGACTGATCTGTATTTTGAAGGTGATAAGGGTCCATTTTGTGTCACAAAGCGAAGCGCGAGTTAACTAGAATTCTGATTACTTTGGCCCTTTAAATAGTAATAAATAACGTAAGTAATTAAAAATGTTTTTTATTGCTAAACCTTTCATTGATGAAACTATTGGAAAGAGTTTTAAAAATTTGTATAACTATGTCACAGTACTAGTTTTGACTGGTTATAAGTTTTGCCTGCAACATATATACAAAAAGAAACTGTATAATTTCCTTTTTACAATTTTTCAAGATATTAATTTTATTGGCTGCAAATGACTGTTTTTATTCAGACAAACACACAATGCAATGAAGTAATAGACTTCATTTACGCTTAAAGTTTCATTCATTTATTATTATTTATAAAATATATAATAATGCATTTAATCGAAAGTTTTTGACATGTGAGAAAATACCATAATTATTTCCAATAACATGAAGTCTACAATTAGAAAGTTTAATATTTTTGTCCAAAAACATGTGTCGACGACTGTACCCCATTTTACGTTAGTATGTAGAAGTTTACAATCAAATTTAATGGTTTTCTAGGTCAAAAGTCAAGCAAAAATTGGACTGATATTGGGCACTATTTCAAGCACAATTTTTTGAGACGTAAATTGTACCTATAGCTCGTTCGATATTCGCGCACTGAGGTGAGTATGCTGGGCGTAGAACCTACGCCCAGCATACTCACTGAACGAAGCCTATAACTCCGAAGTTATTCGAGCACTGTTTTTTCTTTTTGGGCACCGTTTGGCACTATTTGGGAACTATTTTTTGAAGTATGAATTATGTTTGAAGCGTATACAGATTCTCCGGACGGAGGTGAGTATGCTGGGCGAAACCTTCGTCCAGCATACTCATCGAACTATGGCTATAACTTCGCAAGTACAAGAGCACTATTTTTTTCCTTTGGGCACTATTTAGCACTATTTCAGAACAGTTTTTTGACATTCATGAAATATCAGGATTCCATGGTGAGTATGCTGGACGAAGGGACACCAAAAGTCCGTGCAGTATTTTTCTAGTTTGATAGAAGTGGTGGATGTGCTTTGTTTATAAACATTTGCACTCAAATTTTGTTTGCAAGAGGCCTATTTTGCAATAATGTTCTTGTTCTTCTCTACAGCCCCCAACAACAAAGAGTTCATTGAGCCTAAAGTGCAAGGCCTATGGAAGATCGCAGTTGCTGCCAATTTCACTACAGAGGAACTGGCTTCTTTGAAGGTGAGATACTTACTCAATACAGATACTTACGTTTTATCATCCATAAATTGAATGAGCTTCAGGCCTCGTTCATCAGCGTTACGACGAACCACGTTGTACTGCCATGAAGGTTTTTGTATTTATCACAATTGTTATGCATTGATTAGCATACAGTAATATGAGATTAATCAAAATCAAATCAAATTATGTTGGTGACGAATCAAACTGTTCTAAAATGTACTGATAACCAAAATATATCCATTGCCTAGCGAAGATGTTTCTACAGTTTTTTCGAAACCTAATTATGTACTTTTTGTTGCAGGTGGAACTTCAGCATTACGAGTCTCGTTTGCTAAAACTGCGTCATTTGCAAGCCAATAACGTAAGCAATCGCGAGAAACATAAGAGCAAGGTTATTTTTATTTATTTTTTTGTTTGTCTTACCTATTTTCATAATTACCTATGTTTTCATTTTACATATCACTTTTAGTTTTTTTTTATAATTTGGCCATAGTTAAGTTATTCCTTATCGTTATCACTAACTAAAAATGTGTTGTTCACATAAATCGACGGCTCCTAAGTATACTGAGTCAACTAACAAATTTTGCGAATTGCACTTTTTTGTGTATTAACACAAATAACAATAACAATATTGTAAATACACAAAAAAATGCAATTCGCAAAATTTGTTAGTTGACTCAGTATACTTAGGAGCCGTCGAAATGTTCCCCTGACTTTTATCAAATACTAATGTTAACTTTTTTTTACTGTTCAGGTGGCTGGAGCTGGTGACAAAATCAACCACTTCGAGGAACAAGAGCAGTTGATCAAGAAACATTCTAGAAAGGTGGAGAAACTCCACGCGGACCTCGAAAGCAAGATAATGTCACGTCACACTGAGTTGTAATGCACTTTGCCAAAGCTGATCTTCCCAGTACTTTTTGCATTCTTCCAGTTTTATGCATTTAGAACAAATGTGATTCTATTTTTATGGGTAGCTATAGAGAACTGGTGTCAAATGATTGTATAGCATAATGCTCTAAAATCAAGTTTACATAAAATGTGTTGTGTGAAGAATATTTTTATATTTAAGTTGTAATTATACTAAAATGTAAATAATGAATCTCAGTGATTGTTTCTAATAAATAATAATTTACTTTATTGTATTTGAACTGTTGTTTCATTTATATCTCATGAAGCTAATGGAGAGCTTGGTATGTCAATAGTGAGGCCCTATTCAAGAACACACGCAAATTACTTTGACAACGGTTTATTTGCCTAGAACTTACCGCATATCCTGCTTTTAATCATATTCGAGACAAAGTAAGTCCTCAATAATAATTTACTTATAAATATACACATTCCCCAAATAAACCTATTAAAAAAGAATTTATTGAAAAACAGGTGGTATTATTAAAAACACCAGTGGATACAGTGCATCAATATATCGATATTTAATCTTCATGTACAAGCAAATTTATTAATACATGTTTAATATTCCGCCTCGATTTACGAGCGTACTAATCATCGAAATTAATATCGCATTATGCCATAATATAGTGTAAAATATGTATAATAGACGGCGGGCGGCGACCGCACGCAAGGCAACTCAAAACACTCAGCGGCACTTCGGAATCACATTCCAAGCTACCTACTATTACATTCGTTTACGCGTATATCTACATCAGATGAAACGGCGACGCCGACTATAACATAACTATAATTCGTCTAAACGTAACGTCGCGACCGGCAGTAACAAATAAAACTACATCCGACTCCCCTCACGAGTTTCATTATAATGAATCGTTTAATGCTCACTTCAGTCGATCGTACAGTATAAGTAGTTCTCTTCTCGATAGGACATCTTCTCTATTATGTATATAGATAATCTGTATAATATAATTCTTTCTCACTAATATCTACACCGTTTCCAAGGATTACAATTATATATAATCGTGTGGGGCCTCGGCGGACGCGGCGGCGCGGCGGCGGCGGCGGCTCTAGTGAGTCCACTTGGTCCAGGCCTGCGACAGACAGTGCGTGAGTGGGGGCTGGCGCTCAGTAGCGGCGCGGCGGCACGCGCGGTACCTGTTTGTCGGGCTGGTGCGGCGGCGGCTCCCAGTGCTGCGGCTCGGCGCCCGGCAGGTAGTGCAGCGGCAGCGCGTGCATCAGCGACAGCGCCGCCGCCGTGGCGCCGCCCGCGCCCACGCCGCCGTACGCGCCGCTCTCCATGCCGTGCGACACGTGGCCCATGCCGCTCACGCCCTGCAACACGCGACAGTCAGCGACTCTGCCGACACGGCAGCCGTCTCGCGCTCGGTGCGGCACACGGCGTACCTGGTAGCGGTCGTGGTCGGCGTGGTGCGGGTGGTGCAGATGCGCGTGCGGCCAGTCGTCGGCGGCGGTGAGCTTCCAGGCGCGCTCGGTGCCGATGGGGCGCGGCTTGCGCTCCTCGTCCTCGCCGCCGCCCCAGCCGCCCACCCCGCCCACGCCGCGCTCCAGCAGCGACTGCCAACATCACACAAGTCTTAAAACCATGCTCGACCAAAACACTTATATCAACAAAACATCTGCCTAAGAATAGAGCATTTACAAGTTTCATGCAAAAAAAGCCCGCCCTTCACTTCTTCCTATGTGTTTATGCTTTGAAAAACAAGTGGAGCAACAAAATCTACAAGTCTTTACGTCAAACTACAAAACAAGTTTGGGTGGAATTTTACAACATAACATATGAATTGATAAGTTGAAATGTTCGTGTGTAACCTGGTAGGCATGGTGTTGTTGCTGCGGTGTATGCTGCATAGGTTTGGGTGACTGGTTCATAGGCTGCTGCTGGTACGACATCAGCAGCGCGCTCAGGTTGCCCGCGTTGCTTGCGCCCGCGAACAACTGCAACAAAGTTAACGTACACATAAAACTTCCCTGTATATTCTTATTTCCAACTACATCAAGCAATATGAGACATAAATAACATATCTTGGGAATCTGAAAGAAGACTATAAGCAGCACAGCAGATAATTTCTGCATATCCCATGTTCTTTATTTCTACTTATTTAGAGTACAGATTAAAAACAAGACGAGTCTACTTGTACCAGTTTTTGGATAAGCTCATTTGGTTAACTTTCTTAACACCTGACTTCACCTCTCAAAAGAGTATAATGAATTTATGTGATACTAGCTTCTGCCCGCGGTTTCACCCGCATTACGGATGGTGACAAAAACTATCCTATGTCCTTCTCCTGGCTCTAAACTTCCTCCCAATTCGGTGGTGTCGGATTGCCTTCCCATATAATACATGGTTGTGCACTATATTATGTGGTGCGAAGCTGGCCGATCTCCTTATAAGAGAACAGTCGCCGTGGCCGATAGTGGGTATGACATGTATACCTGTGCGTTGTGCTTCTGCTGCATGAGCGGGTGTCGCTGCGCGAAGTCGGGCGCGCGCGGGTTGAGGCGCGACACGCTCTCCACGCCCACGTAGCCCAGCCCCAGCGCTGCGCCAGACATGTTCACGCCGCTCGAGATCGACACCTGCTGCTGCGGGGGGACACAAGAGTATCGATTTATTATGCTGTTTAGAAATAAAACAAGACAAAATAAAAATATAAAGAAACGAGATTAATATTCTTATCGATGGAGCTGCAGGTTTAATCACCTGAAGTCAGCGTTTTCTCAAGTCTACCTTAAGGTCTTTGACGGGGAATATGAGGAAAATTTTGGTCGAAATCGAGGTTGTCTTAGTACAACAAACTATTTATTGAAGGTGATTTAGAAGACTGCTGCTTATAAAGGTACATGACAGAAAATAATGTTAGATCTCCTACACATATTTATAAAAACAAAATAAAGTAAGTATGACAAAATATTTACCATCATGTTGTGTCCATTCCGAGAGTTGTCTTGGTAGATAGGTCCATTCCGGGAGAGCCCGCTCATGTCCATTGTGTTGACGTTGTTGCCTGAAACGTAATCAAAATGTTCAGCAACAATAATAAAAGGAAAACAAGACTAATGATCCCACAGTTGAACAGGTACCGATGATAACGTATCGATGACTTTAATATAACAAAGATACGCTTTGAATACTAGCTGTCGACCGCATGTACCGCCACTGCATGAAATCGGCCGCAGCTGCATTACTGGTTTGTAAAGTCATCTTATCAAAGTTCGGAAATACGTCTGGTTGCACTAGTGCGCGGACACTGACGGCAGCTACGTACATTCGCCTATACCCACTGGCCTACCGTGCAATCTAAGCGCTTTGTGTTGGCTGCCGCAGAGAGGAAATGGTGGCCGTGGCCGCTTAAGAGATGTGCTAGTGCTGCTTTTACGTACCGAGAGGCATGGGCTGGTGGTAGGGCTGCACGGGCTGGTGCAGCGCGGGCGCGTAGGCGGGCGGCGGCGTGCTGCCGTGCGACGACGTGCGCGAGCACGGCGAGCAGCCGCCGCCTGCGCCCGCGCCGCCACCTGCGCCGCGGTATCCTGGCGCCTTGCTGGCGTCAACCTGCGACATAAACAATACGGTTAACATCTAAAAGAACAGACAAAAACAACTCTATCAAGGCCCAGCGCACACAGATGGAAGCGTGGAGAAGCGCATTTCCATAAATCTGCGGGCGAATTCGAGCGGCGCAAAGAGCACTTGAGAGCCTTCGAGCGCGCCGCGATCCGCCGGTATTTGACTGCCAGCACTTGTAACGGTGTGCGCTGAGCCTAACGCTTTCACAATGGCTATTAGCGATTTCCCGCGCGTAGCGAACGTATACGCGCTAAACAATTGTAGCGGCAAAATTATGTCACACGGTTTTTTAACGTAATTTTTATACCAATCTAACGGAAAATCCGTTAGTGTACAAATGAGTGTTATAGTTCTTATAAGGTCCAAAAATTTAGGTCTTCATAAAATTGTGCGGAAATTGAGAATTTGCATTGAATAGGTAGTGTCTACGTGCGTACCTGCGGCGGCGGCGGGTCGACGTTGTGCGTGGCGTCACCAGACGCTCCCCAGACGGCGGCGGCGCCGGCCGACAGGTCCTTGAACAGCGAGTACTCCTGCCCGCCCGCGCGGCTGTGAGACTGCTGCTAATGTAATAATAACGATCATTTGATTAAAATGACATACAGTGCGAACATTACATAAAAATAAAATATTATTTGACCAACGAATATGGGAACAGGGCAGGAGGAAGAAGAGTATACATTAATGAGACTTAGCCTCGCAAAGGGACATTTTGTGTTCAATTAGGTAAATAAAATAATAGATGTAGGTAAATGTGTAACATACCTGTGGGGTGGTATTAATATGTAGCGCTGAGGAGGTGTTCGGCGTATTCTCCTCATTTGCACTCCAGGAGCTTGAGTTATCTGGGCTTAGCTGTGAACAAAAGTAAATACTTTGTTAGAGATGATTGATGATGACTTGATGTGAGATCACGGAAAATATAATAGTATAGATGAAGAAAATATGTCGACTTCAAAATAAAATTGGGATAAGGGCAGAAGAACGGTACTTCTCGATCTCGATCTTTTCCCTACAATATTATAGGGTTCATTTTTCATTCATCACTTAACTTTTGACCGAGGTATAAATATGGCGGTTTGGCATATTTTCTATACAAACAAGCTGTCAGAACGACAAACATATTCTTCAGATAAAAGTTATCTGGCGTTCTAAGGTCAGGTCTATTACCTGCACAGTGCGGTCAGGCAAACGGTGCTGTTTCTCAGTTTCTTCGTGTTTGTGTGGTGCGGGTGCCGCGGGCGGCGGCGGCGACGCCTCGCGAGCCTTCTGCGGCGACGCCGCGCCAGGCTGCGACGACGAGCCGGGGCTGCTGCTGGGGGCTGACTGCTGTAATACAAGTATAATTTTAATATGTTTTAGAGCTGAATACAATATTCTTTAATTGTACTCTATTATAAGAACACAAACAATTATGGATGAGTGCAATAGACATTTTTTGCTTATGCTAAAATTACAATAGCAGAACACTCAGTCAACTAAGCGTCCCGCTACAAAAGAGATATTTCATCTTGCACATGCACATTAGCATAAACATGTAAGATTTGTAAAAAGCATGAAGTGAAAAGAGAAGAAATAAACAATTGCAAGTAAAAACGGTCAACTATATTATAGTTTATGATGATAAACTTATTAGTACATTATTTTATACACTGTCCCCAGCTTTATTACATAACTGGATCACTTATTACCTGTGGCGCCGGTCTGGGCTTAGCCTCCGGCGGCGGCTGCACAGGCGGCGCCGGGGCGGGGGCGGCGGGGGCGGCGGGGGCCGCAGTGAGCTTGGCGGCGAAGGTGTGAGGCCGGGCTCCGACGATGGCGCCCGTGTACGAGAGCGCAGCGCTGGTCTTGACGCCGCTGTTCACGGTCAAACTGACGCTCGTCGATGTGGGGGCGCGCTTTTCTGCTGTTGATGCTGTAGAAAATATAGGTGTTAAGCTTGATGACAGGGTTAACAAATTGGGATTCTAGTTAGTACGTCTCAAAAATTGTTTTCTTTTTTAAAATATTACGGTTAAAGTGGTAAAAAGTTAGCATGTGACACCACGTTCAAATATTTTTACCTACAAATGTAGACTTGCTGATATACAACCTACTTTGAATTAAATAAATGACTTTATTTTGAAGTCACATAAAATTCAAACGTTTTGTATCTTCAATCAGATTTCTTTGTGGATGCGCATAAAATACGTGTCCATAAATAGCATTAATATTCTTCAGAAACTTTTTCGAAGATTTTGAACCACCTATATGTAAATCTGAACATAAACCTTTAGATGATAATACAAGTAGCGTGTATACTAACTGTGCGGCTGCAGCCTGGGCGGCGCGGGGCGCACGTGCTGCTTGGGCGGCGCCCGCGCCGTGGGCGTCGTGCGGCTGCTGGCAGAGCTGCTGCTGCTGCTGCTGGCTCCTGCCTGCTGCTGATAATATAAAAGGTTATGTTATACATTGTTGAACGTACAGACGTACTGTAGGAAAGTGACTACAGAGTTAAATATTTCATAGACACTTGTGGTAGGTTACACCATGATGTAACGATAACCAAAAAATCATCGGCCAATGTCAATCAATCAATCAAATCAATCAAAAATCATTTATTCAAACTTGGCTGCAAGACAGCACTTTTTGAACGTCGGGAATTTACAATAGACAGCCCCCAAAACGCCCACCCTTCACCACTTCCTATGTGTTTTTGCTGGGAAGAAGAAGTGGCGCAACAAACTCCCCAGCAAGTCAATGAGTGACTTGACCAACTGACGATAATTTGATGGCTGGTTTGGATTTCGTTATCGCTACAGTTATGTAGCGTAACCCTTACGATAGCTACAGTATATTATATCCTTTAGTGTTCAAAATTACATTAAAGTAAGCTTTAAACAACATATTTGCAGCATATTCCATACGCAGTATCTTCCTCAAAACACGAGTAACGAAAATTGCTTTTTAACATTACTATTTGTATATTTTTATACATAAAAATACATAACAGTTACTAACCGCAAAACCTCATATAAAGGTCAAAAATCTTAATCATAAAAGTATTACCTTAGGCGGTGGTTGTTTAGGTGTCTTAGGTTGCAACGGCAGAGGTTGCGGCGGCGGCTTGGTGACCGCGCGCGGTAATAGTTGCACGATGTCCGCTTCCGGGTCGCGGATCATAGCTGCGATCAGCATGCCCGCTTGCTTTGTAGCTTCGGCTGAGCCCCTGGATAAAGATAAATGGCGTTATTGATGATTTTTCACAGACAATTAACATTCAAGCTGATGAAATCTATTCTGATGTGAAAATATTATGGTCATATTACATCTTTAAAATAAATTTTGCCATTATCAGCATATAGCATGTTGAGCAAATAAACGAATTATGGCACGGGGAACGTAATTTACACGAACGTAAATTTAAATGACTTAGTTGATTTTTGATTATGCTTAAATTGAATGAAGTTCCTCTAAGGCTTTTTTCTAGGTCCAGGATGACGTTCACTCGTGAAGCGGGAGATTTCGCTGGCAGAGGCTGGTAAACTGTGGTGGAACTACTAACTTGATAGTAATGATCCTCTCGCCCTGGCCCTTGCTCTGCTTGTCGACCTCGATGTGGGCGCCGGTGGCGGAGCGGATGGCGTTGATGTTGCTGCCCGCGCGGCCGATCACTCGCGAGATCGCGTGCGAAGCTACCGACACTTTCTTGCAGCTGAAATTGTGGGTAGATGTTAGGAAACACGAAATGCAATTTATAGTACCTACTTTGTAAGACTGGGTGGGTAGATGTGTCTTGGATTTGATAAATAGAGGTGGCTGGAATAGGTTGTTCCACTCCTTTCGATCTTGAGTACCAAGTTCGATTACTATTCGATACTTTTAACGACCTTGACAGTAACTTTTCATTGACTAAACTCTCTATACCACAATTCTGCTTGGTTAAGTTAAAATTATAATCTTACCCAGGTTCAACAGTAGAGAGGGTCTGCACACTAGATTTACGCACGACCTCCTTCCATCCCTCTTCACGTCGGCCACCCACGCAGCCGCCCTTAGGAGACGTACTCTTGCCTTCTGTCTCCCATCTGTTGCGTTCAACATACACACTTGTAGTACACGGAAATTAATATATAGATGATATTTTTGTGGAATTTTCCTGTCTGATTTTACAATAAGACATTTAAGTTAGCTAATATAAGACTGGCTTTAGCTTGTTAACACATCATGAGGCTGAAATCTATAAGCCATATAAAAGAACAGCTTAATTTTGATTCAAGAATTTTTTGAGGTAATCTTTCGCATAAGTACGCAGAACGAGTTTATAAGACGTCGAGTGTACTTGTAGACACACTTTTGCCAATTAACAGTTCCGAAAATATCCGTGTATAGATTTCAACCTAAGCCACAGACAATTATTTACAAGTATTTTTAACTATGTTATTACGATGCAACATCCCCAAACATAAACAAGCCAACTGACTGAGGCGACGTAAGTAACAAAGCATTTCGTCGGAGGCGAGTAGCACGGTCATGCAGCCGCGTACATTGGGGATAAAACAAGTTTGATACTGATTTTATTTATTTACATTTTAAGTACGTATTGTAGTGTACCGCGTTACGTTATGATGATCGAACTTACTGATGCGTGTTGTGCGTCTTTTTATTTTTGTCACTTGTGTCAACATCGTCTTTATCCACATTGTGCCTAGTGGATTCGAAAACTTGACTCTTTCTAGAGTTATTCCCGTATTTGTTAACATTCTGTACTGTAATGCTCTTAGGGTTATCCTCTTCGGGTTTTCTGTAAGAACAATATTTACTACTTTAACCCCCCTCTGTTATTATTTTTCTTACAATTTATCATTTGGGCGACATTATTAGACCGTCGTAGCTAGTAAATTAACAAAAGTTATCAAGCATTATTATTCACTCAGTCAAACGGTAAATACATGCAACTACGAGTACAGACCACTACACTGAATGAATTCATTTTCGAAAAAAAAAACCTGCATACTAGTTAGGACTATACTATATCATATCGCGAGTCTCAGACTGGGCGAATGGCTACGAAATAGTCAACTTTCTTCAAACATACAACATCTTATATTTCTTAAGCGTACTTTTAAGCTATGACTGATTCATTCAGCATGTAGCCTGTTCATATACAGACGCATGTTCCTATAAACTAACTTGTCTTTCTTCTCAGCGGGCCGTCTCTCGGGCGGCGGCGCGGGCTTGGCGGGCGTGGCGGGCGGGGAGCTCGGCGCCACGTTCTCTTTCTCTTGCTTCTTGTCCGGCTTGGGAGTGGGTTCCTTCTCCAGTTTAGTCTCTATTTTGGGTTTGCTCTGTGGACAATTGCGATGTTGTTATTGTATTACGGCGTTGGTTGTATATTTACCTAATTAATTTGCATTCTATAATGTAGACTTCACAATGTGTACCTTGTGTCTACTTCACTAGATTATGTTTAACTGCAATGTTTAAATTAAATGTCCAAAAAAGTCCGTAGCAATATCCCAGACATTGTCTTATTTATCTCCCTTCTAAGCAATTTTTATTTACACAGATATTTATATTTGTTGTCAAAAATGTTTCAATCAAGCACCAATAACAAATACTCACTTTATCAGGTTGTTTCTTGGCGGGAGGTGCGGGCGGAGGGGGTGCGGCTGCCTTCTCGTCTTTCTTCTTCTTTTTAGACTTGCTCGTCTGCACGGGCGGAGCCTTCACGTCCGACGACGAACATGAACCCTGTATGAAACATACTTTTTATTAAGAATACACCCAAATACTTTGTGAAATGTTCAAGTCCAAACTTCAAATAGTCTTCCAATTGAGGATTTTAAGAAAGCTTAGGTTACATAGACAGCAACGAGAAATAGGTCTAACGTAAATAAACAGTAAATTGTCTACTGAGTAGAAAATTGCTATTAGACAGACAGCTGAAGCTGATTAAGTCTGGAAGCAGACCTTAATATATTTCAGGGAAAAGGCGAATAAGTAGTAGGATTGTGATCTGTTCTGATGAATTCTGGTACTATTATGTAGTATGAAACAAGCTCCACACTCACCTGTGAGTTAGCATCGATCCCCGAGTCGCCCTCCTCCTTGGCCGCCGGCTCGTCGTCGGGCTCGCCGCCCTCGGAGCAGTCGCCGAGCGCCTTGTCGCAGTACAGCGAGTTGTTGTCGTTCACACTCACCTGTGAGTTAGCATCGATCCCCGAGTCGCCCTCCTCCTTGGCCGCCGGCTCGTCGTCGGGCTCGCCGCCCTCGGAGCAGTCGCCGAGCGCCTTGTCGCAGTACAGCGAGTTGTTGTCGTTCACACTCACCTGTGAGTTAGCATCGATCCCCGAGTCGCCCTCCTCCTTGGCCGCCGGCTCGTCGTCGGGCTCGCCGCCCTCGGAGCAGTCGCCGAGCGCCTTGTCGCAGTACAGCGAGTTGTTGTCGTTCACACTCACCTGTGAGTTAGCATCGATCCCCGAGTCGCCCTCCTCCTTGGCCGCCGGCTCGTCGTCGGGCTCGCCGCCCTCGGAGCAGTCGCCGAGCGCCTTGTCGCAGTACAGCGAGTTGTTGTCGTTCACACTCACCTGTGAGTTAGCATCGATCCCCGAGTCGCCCTCCTCCTTGGCCGCCGGCTCGTCGTCGGGCTCGCCGCCCTCGGAGCAGTCGCCGAGCGCCTTGTCGCAGTACAGCGAGTTGTTGTCGTTCACACTCACCTGTGAGTTAGCATCGATCCCCGAGTCGCCCTCCTCCTTGGCCGCCGGCTCGTCGTCGGGCTCGCCGCCCTCGGAGCAGTCGCCGAGCGCCTTGTCGCAGTACAGCGAGTTGTTGTCGTTCACACTCACCTGTGAGTTAGCATCGATCCCCGAGTCGCCCTCCTCCTTGGCCGCCGGCTCGTCGTCGGGCTCGCCGCCCTCGGAGCAGTCGCCGAGCGCCTTGTCGCAGTACAGCGAGTTGTTGTCGTTCACACTCACCTGTGAGTTAGCATCGATCCCCGAGTCGCCCTCCTCCTTGGCCGCCGGCTCGTCGTCGGGCTCGCCGCCCTCGGAGCAGTCGCCGAGCGCCTTGTCGCAGTACAGCGAGTTGTTGTCGTTCACACTCACCTGTGAGTTAGCATCGATCCCCGAGTCGCCCTCCTCCTTGGCCGCCGGCTCGTCGTCGGGCTCGCCGCCCTCGGAGCAGTCGCCGAGCGCCTTGTCGCAGTACAGCGAGTTGTTGTCGTTCACACTCACCTGTGAGTTAGCATCGATCCCCGAGTCGCCCTCCTCCTTGGCCGCCGGCTCGTCGTCGGGCTCGCCGCCCTCGGAGCAGTCGCCGAGCGCCTTGTCGCAGTACAGCGAGTTGTTGTCGTTCACACTCACCTGTGAGTTAGCATCGATCCCCGAGTCGCCCTCCTCCTTGGCCGCCGGCTCGTCGTCGGGCTCGCCGCCCTCGGAGCAGTCGCCGAGCGCCTTGTCGCAGTACAGCGAGTTCTTGTCGTTCTCCGCCTGCAGCTTGCGCCGCTCCTCCTGCATGCAAGACTACAACGTAACGTGGTTATGCGCTTTCTGGCCTACTAATTATGTTATTAGTTGGTTAGTTAAACATTTTTGCTTTCATAACGGGGGGAGATATTATATGGGGCATATATGTTATTAAAAGATTTGAAATGCCAAATTCGATGTTCAAAATATTCTGACAAAAAAAAATCTTTCTTATTTCATTAAACTTTTAGATTTTTACGACTATTAAAATTGTTTAAGTACGTAAAATTCAGCAAAAGCAATGTGCCACATACCTTCTTCTCCAACTTCTTCTTCTTCTTCCTCTCGCGGCGCCGGGCGGCGGCCTGGCGGCGGGACTCCTCGCGGCAGCGCTCGGCGTCGAGCTCCTCCAGCAGGATGGTGGCGTTCTGGTTGGCGCGGGCCGCCTGCGTCTCCTTGGCGGCGCGGATCACGCGCACGCACTCCTGGCACTTCTCCAGCAGCTCCTTGTCCGAGATTGTACATATGTACCTGAGAAATAGAGATATTTAAAACCTGAACCGCCAATAAGGGTCCGTCTACGAAAGAACGCGATCGTGATACGAAGCAATCTGTCCCAAGCTAATTAAATTGTGTACGCTGCCCGGCCGTACCTAGCAACGTCACGTAGGACGCTTCAAAAGAAATCGACTGTTTTTAGTCGTAGTATCGACTGTTCATAGTTTCGCATCGCTTCGCGTACGCACCCAGATAGCTCACTTAAAGACACGCCGTAAGAATTTGCAAAATAGTTATAAAATATTATTATATGAAACTGTACCTTGTCATTTCCTGGTCTGAGGGGAATTGCGTAACTACGCCGACCATCCATTTGACCACTTTAGTGTGGCCCTTACGGAAGGCGGCCATTAGGCATGATACCTATAAATAAAACATTTTTATTACAAACACATCCTCCTATACGAAAACTTTCAATTAATAGTAAAATTGGTTATCTTTTACGTACTTTTCTATTGTCTTGTGAGTCAATGTCTGCGCCGGCGGCGTACAACATCTCGACCACTGCGAGGTGTCCGCCGTTGGCTGCCAGCCATAGGGGAGAGTTGCCTTTTTTATTTTTCACTTCCACCGCCGCTCGCCTGCAGGGAACAAACATTCAGATTTATATACAAACATTTAGTTTTCAAAAAAATTACCATGTGCTGCTTTCGGGAAATGATTTTATTCAAAACTAACACACATACATAAAGATCTTGTTTCGTATCCTAAACATAAGAACACAGAAACGAGTTTTAGGTAAACAATTAAACTTATTATTTTACTTCACTGTTAATGTATTTATTTACAATAATGTGCAGCTCTTGCACATGACGGTACATGAAGTTGCGTGGACAATCATTGTGAAATCTGTCGCATTCTCCAATCCCATATAATTTTGGAGATCATTGAACCACGTCTTCTTAGCGTGCCTGCTCATTCCATTGTAAATAAATTAATAGAGCACTAGAGCTTCTCTCCTGCAATGTGTTAATTTATCGTAAAAACTAACCTCTGCAGCAGCAGCTCGACAAACTTGGTGTGTCCTTTATCGGCGGCAATGGTGAGCGCGGTGTCCCGGGACGAGGGCACGGGCGGAGCATTGACGTCCGCGCCCTTGTCCAGCAAGACCCGGCCCACTTCCACGTAGCCGCCGCTCGCTGCCTCCATGAGGGGAGTGAGGCCGGTCTTCGCGCGATGCTCCACGTTCGCTTTGCGGTCGAGTAGTAAGCTCACAACTTCGTGCCGACCTGGTGAAGGGATATTGAAATGTTAGTGAAAAATATATAGCTGATGACTATAAAAAGTTATGACAGTCCAAAT
Source organism: Helicoverpa zea (assembly GCF_022581195.2). Lineage (NCBI taxonomy): Eukaryota > Metazoa > Arthropoda > Insecta > Lepidoptera > Noctuidae > Helicoverpa > Helicoverpa zea. Next base: position 2,251,985 of record NC_061462.1, read on the forward strand.
TGATTCATTTAATAAAGGGTATAGTGAACTCATGCAGCTCATGAAGGTGGATGCAGGTCGCCTCCAACAGGTATCTGTGGAGATCTAAGGGGGAGGCCTGTGTTCAGCAGTGGACGTCCTATGGCTGAGATGATGATGATGATGATGATAATAAACTCTTCACTGGGAAACGCATGTTAGTAGAATAAACTCCCATTTCACTAACATACATATTACTCTTATATATTTCAATCACTATTATGGTTAGTGCGCTTTCAGGTCTTCTTCCAGCCCTGACTCCTTTCACATAAATTGTACCTATAATGGTCCTATTAATTTTGTATTTCTCCTACATAAATTCCAACCTGACCATGTAAAAATACTTGTATTTCTTCTCCTTACCTTGGAAGCAGGCGAGGGTAAGCGCGGTATTGCGGTTGGTCTCGATCTGCGCGTTGATATCGGAGCCGCAGTCCAGCAGCAGCCGGACGGCCGCCGTGTGACCGTTCATAGCGGCCAGCATGAGGGGGGAGATGCCCAGTTTCGAACCGGTGCGGGAGTTGATTTCAGCCTAAAGAGATGGTATAGTAATTAGATGAGAAATATTATATGGATGAGGTAGCTTGGTAAATCTGAAGCTTTTCCAGGCGCAGTACATTCCTTTGTAATGAAATTTTGTACTGTGCAGCTGATCGGCTAACTTTGAACTTGCCATACATCGGCCAAACTGGAGGGCGGTAATGCGAAGTGTGAGAAGGTAATTCGCTCAAAATAAATGCCTATTGTGGCTGTACGAGTCTGAAAGGTTTTGCAACAGGATGCCTACTGTTGTAGTCAATTATTTACATCGTCACATAGAACATACCTGATGTGTGAGCAGCAGCCTGATGATATTGACGTAGCCGCCGCTGGCGGCGAGCGAGAGGGGGGTGTAGTCGGACACGTTGCGGTGCTCCTTGTTGGCGCCGCGGCTGAGGATGAGCTCCACGACCTCGTAGCGGCCGCCGCTGCAGGCCAGCGACAGCGGAGTGTCCTTCGTGCGCTCCGACTGCGCCTCGATGTCCGCGCCGTGGTTCAGAAGGATCTCCACGATTTTCTCGTGGCCGGCAGTCGCCGCTAGGATTAGCGGGGTGAAACCCTGTTGGAAGAGAAGAAAAGTTAGAATATGTGTGTGCTTATTTAGAGAATATGATAAGTATCACAAGAATGTTCTGATAGTAAATTAGCTGAAATTTAATTATGACCTAAACTTGAGAAACACTATAAACCCAGGGGCCCAGAAAAATGAAAAAATATTTTATTCACCATGTTTGCTATATTTTTAGCAACAAATAAGTAAGAAGACTGGTAGAGATAGGTGGCAAATGGCAAAGACTGGGGTGGTAAGCGCTTTTCGGACCCAGATTCTGCCTTATACAGTGACGGGATAAAGTGTTACCTTCTTGTCCCGATGCTCGATATCAGCGCCGCGACTGAGCAGCAACTCCACGAGGTCCTCGTGTCCGCCGGCGCAGGCGAGCGTGAGCGCAGTGTCGTGGTTGGAGTCGGTCTCGCCGTCCACGTCCATGGCGCAGTAGGCGGCGGGCGCGGGCGCGGGGGGAGTGGCCGTGCCGTACGCCTCGCCCGACCGGCAGCCGCGGCCCGTGCCCGCGAACCGACCCTACACAACAAGAAAGAGGACATTTTGAAATAAGAACTCTAAATAGAATGTTATGTGCCAGTATGTCTGAAATAAATTCCAGGATTTCAAATTTTCAACCTCCGCGATTCCACGTTCAAATTGAGCAGAAGTTTGGAAGCATATTATGGATGACTCAGCAACTATTGGGTTTTGGAGCTGATGGTACTGAAGAATTCTGTTATCGAACAGCATTGACAGTTAGTGTGATTGTTCTTCTGATTGGTTAAAGATGATACCATAGATAAAACATGTTGTTCCTAAAAACTTTATATTTTATTTACTCTTAAGTATATAACTGTGTGTTACCTTTTTCTTGGCGGCGACGGAGGCATTATTGTGGTGGTGAGGTTGTTCGCGTTTGGAGTGGGGTTGCGGCGCCAGTGGAGCTGCGGGTGCCGCCGCGGCCGCCGTGCCCGCGTGCGGGGGAGCGAACGTTGCCGACCTATGCAATGTAATACTAAATTAGAGAATGAATAATGAGTCTATATGGGACTTTTGGAAGAGTAGCTGCAGTTTGTCAAACAATCAAAATTCTGTACGTAACTACAAGTCTGAAGTAATACCAAAGTAGCTTAATCCGTTCCAGACTTCTAATTTTGCTGTGCCCATCAGGGTTCATAATTGTGACTTTCATTTTATATTTTACACGTAATGTACATTATGGAACGCAATAAACGATATGATATGATGATACAGATTGAGGACTACTCTTTATCCTGAACCAGGTTTCTACCAGTTTGATATAATAGACATCATCAAAGACCGAAGTCTACGCTGGCTAATATAACATGTTTCTATCAGCAAACTAACCTTGAAGTAACACCATATTCTTCATAGGGCAACGTAGGCGGCGGCAGTGCGAACAGCGGCTGTATTTCCTGCTGCTGCTGCTGCTGCGGCGGCGGCGCCTGCGCGGACGACTGCGGCAGTGTCAGGATGTCGTTGTCGGCTCGCGTCAGGATGATGCCGCTCTCCAGGTTGCCCGAAGGCGAAGATGGACGAACCCGGAACTGGCATCCGTTACTGGCCTAAAGGTGAAATGACGACATGTTAATTTGAAGTTCTATTTTGTCTAGCTCTGAACATTTTCAACCTGAATTTTAAAAAAATAAATTAAACTTCTTACTGCGGATTACAATAACCGATTCATCTGTTTGACAACTTTGACATTAGCTTCCTATCAATTTATTATGGCAAATTTCAATCTCATCAAAAATTGCGACTCTGGCAGAAATTGCCGTTAATTGCGACAGATTGCCATAAAAAAAAGAATGGATTGGTGACTGTAACCCGCAGTAAGGCGACTTTTATATACTGGACAGCTTGCTATTAACCTAAAAAAGTATTGCGTTTATAACGACTCAGCCATTGACAAGTAATGAGACATTTAGAAGAGTAGCAGTGTACATACAGTGACGTCGACGTGGTGGTGGTGATGGTGGTGGTGGTGGTGGTGGTCCTGGCGCGGCCAGTCGGCGGTGAGCGCCTCCTCCAGCAGGCGGCGCGCGTGGCGCTCGTGGCCCTCGCCGTCCGCGCCGCGCCCCGCCTCCGCCTCCGCGCACTTCGACGACAGGATCTCGTGCGACTTCTGCTGCATCACCTGCGCCACCGGCGCAACCACGTATTAATATCACCAACACACGTAACGTAACAAAAAACGCCCTTGAATAAACCTAAGGCACTTTTGCAACTAGTGAACACTAAGGTCCAAACTTTGTCACAACTATGACGAATTTCAATAAAGATGGAGTACTTTTCCTGGCTGTCATTGAACATCCTTGGCAGTCGTTACGGGTAGTCAGATCCTAGTAAGTCTGACGCCAGTCTAACCAAGGGCTATCGGGTTGCCTGGGTAACTGGGTTGGGGAGGTCAGATAGGCAGTCTCTCCTTGTAAAACATTGGTGCTCAGCTGAATCCGGTTAGACTGGAAGCCGACCCCAACATGGTTGGGAATAAGGCTCGGAGGATGACTTTGCAACAGTAGTGAACACTTTCAAGAATTTGCATAAACATGGGACTATACTTTGAAACCCTACAACATGACTCGGTATAATGAGTTATGTACCTGCAGTACGAGCGAGCGCAGTTCGTTGGGCGGCAGCGCGACGAGCGACGGCACCTCGCGCTGCAGGTAGGCCAGCACGGCGCCCAGCTCCCGCGCCTCCACGCCGCCGCCCGCGCCCGCGCCATCCTCGCCCGCGCCGCCTTCCACCAGCTGCACAACACGTCACATATTACTCAAAAATATATAAAAACAATGCTTGATACCACTGATCACGTTAAAATATAGTATAATAAGACGCATTATCTCTGTATACAAGGTGACCAAAAACTCAAAATATGTCAGAAACTGTGAAATGTCTACTTACGAACGTAGTTTTGCTTACTATAGGCATTTAACATCCCTATGCAGCTTATGTCAATATTCAAAATCAACAGTTAGATACAATTTTGGGAACGCCCATAAGTTTCCGTGACCATGTTTCTGGTATGACTTGTATAGTTATCGGCACGAATCTTGAGCTCTGAACTACATCTGCGCAGAAGTGATTTATTAGCAAAGAACCAATCCCGAGTGACAGCTACGACGCGATGCACTGCGGGCCAATCACCGCTTTAGCCCGCCCCCGCTCCTCACTTCATACCACAAAAGGGACCCAATAAATTACTTCTGCGCAGGTGAAGGTCAGAGCTCAAGATTCGTGCCGATCACTATATCATGGAGTTTTGTGACACCTTGTATAAAAGTCTAGGTAGCTTCTCTCACCTGTGCCGCAAAAGCTTCAGGCCTCTGCTGCAACTCTTGGACATACAACTGCTGCTGCTGCTGCGCTTGTTGTTGTTGTTGCTGCTGCTGCTGCTGTTGTTGTTGTTGTTGTTGTTGTTGCTGCTGCTTTTTCTGTTGCTGCTGCTGCTGTTGCTGTTGTTGCTGCTGCTGAGCCGCTAGCTGCTGGAATTGCTGTTGCTGCAATTCCTGCAGTTGGTGCTGTAAGACGTTACGGACGTAAGTTTGTGTTAAACTGATGACGAATACTATAACTATAATTTTTAACCTATTTATACAGCTAATTATATGATAGTGGCTAACATATTCTAGACTTACTATGTAACAACATTGTGACAGTACAACTCTAAAATTGAACTTGTATGTACGCAGTAAATGGAACTAGAATACCGAGTCTATAATGTAATACATATTACAGTAATGTTTTGATAAACAACTCGCGAAGATTACCGCGACGGCACCCACTTCACTAATGTGCTGGCCGAGGCGTTGCAACGCGTCGAGCAGTAGAAACTTGCAACCAAACTTGGAGCATTTACGTGAAACCTTCGCGCGCGGACGCTCTTGTATCGGAGTGTTCTATAATGTTCAGCGCGTTTAATACTTTGTTACAACGCATAGAAAGTATTAAACGGTAGGAAAAGTACTCGATTTTCAGGAATATTAGAACTAAACTATTATAACGATACTTTTGCAAGAGCTTACTTTCGGTGTTACTAACTGTTTCGTACTAGGGGGAATATTTTAACTTAATTTTATTAAAATCAAATTTTAATGACAAAACAAATAAAAATACATAAACCAAACAGAGTATTGCACTATTTGCAAAACTAAAAGATGTCCACAAAAAACATAATGTATAACTCTTTTATTTTAGTTCATTTCCTAACATTTACCTACACTAATGGTTATGCTACTAGACAAATATACTTAGTACTTCTTTCTACGTACCTGGTTAAGGTTGGTAGCAAGTTGCTGCACTGGGAACAACTGCTGCGGAGGCGGGTACGGCGGAGTAGTGGGAGGGTGGATGGTTGTGACACCTACATTGCAAAAACAATCTTTAAGTCACCGCATTTAAGTTTAATTTTGCATATCGCACTAGTTAATGAACCCCCACTTACCTGCTAATTTGTACACGTTAAAAACAAGCAGATTCAGAATAATAATGGTCTCAGGTCAGTACAACTATGCAGCGGTTTAGTTGAGATGGTGAATGTTAACGTTTATGTGGATGTAGCGACATTTTAGTCTCGTTGTTAACTCAAGAGGACATACAAATAGAAATTGCAACATAAGAAGTGATTTGGTTTTGACAGTCACATGTTATACACATAAGGATATCCCTGGCACTTCTTGTCCAAAACATTATTGGCCTTACTACAAAAACTTTAACCACTGTTTTACACTTGTCTAAAAAAAATGTGGCTAAAAAATGAACCATATGTCAACGTCATAATTTGACATTTTTTTAGACAAGTCTTAAACTGACGTTAAAAAGTTTTTGTGGTAAGACGGTATGAATCGGAACGAACATTTCAGATGTGACTATGAGAAAGCCATCATACAACAAAAAAGTGACGCACATGATTAGCGAACGTAAACAAAACACGTAAATACATACACAGTAAAATGTGAGGGATTATTGTGAGGCTCAAAATCGTAATGGATTAATATGATAAAGGGTCATTTATACAGGATTTTTTATATGGTGTCTGTATGAAGTGAAGCCAAACATAAGTACGATGGTGTAAGTGACTTGTCGTGCGTAGGACTTGCCTTGAGCGCAGAACTGAAGGTCCAAGGCGTGCAGTGCCGACGTGGCGAGCGTCGGCGGACCTTCACATACAACCACCGTTTTACTATATAACTTATAGTTTAGTCTTATTGGCTAGTGTGCTTTGAACTTTCTCATGTGTTCCCTCCTATTGTGGTCTTAGAGTAGTGTTTGGATATGATACCTAACACAGGGTCCACTTCAAAATAGGTTTCTGACTCTTCCCTTTCATTAAAATCATCCGACAATCTTGGCGATTTTTTTAAGTCGGTTTATTTTATTCCTAAGCTGTTTATTGAGTAGTCAAACATGTCAGACTACCCACCTCACTACTACTCCAAAAGTGATATAAATTCAGTGTTTTTTTCCTCACCTGCAGGGTCGGGCAAGTCGAGCAGGCTGCGGTCGGCCTCGGGCAGGCAGTCGCGCGGGTCCCGCTGTAACAGAGTGACGTCAGTCGGGCTCGCGCGGCGCCGCACTCCGTGCTACGTTTGGCCGATACTAACGCCACCGGTGCACAGAACTCACCATGCGATTCACTAATGTACTAAAAGATATGTAATGCTAGGAGTATTCCAAAGATTTTTTGGAGCTTTAACTGTCAAGACCCGCATAGTGAATTCTGTCGGACGCTCGTAACGTTAGCAATTGGTCTACGTGTGCGACGCCGCTGTACACAATTTACTTGAGTTAGTTTAGTGAATGTAATTATAGTGTGACTCACGTTGCATTTATTTTTAATCTGGCATTTAATTTTAACTTTCTTGTTTACGTCCTTCCACGTAAACCCCGGCGGGAGTGATACCTTAGCCATGGCGTGGTGGCAAATCTACACCGTGGGAAGCAAGCAGAGAGAAATGAAATGATAGAATCGTGATATTAAGCCAACAATATACATATGTATCGATATTATACATAGGGTGGGGGCGTAATGGTTAATTTGGAAAATTTCATACAAATGAGAGGCATGTAAGGAGCTAAGCTTTACGATGTTAGGTTATAACCCACACAGATGTACAACGACTATCACCTTTATTCATAAACTTATAACCAAATTAAAAAACTACTCAAAATTGCATGATATACCAAAATTAGTGAACATATTAGTTTGTGAATAAAGGATCAATCAATTACACTAGCTGCATAGCTCCGGCGGGGTTGCCGCGGTGTCATTCCCGAAAATATTTTCAACAAGAAATAGACAAGACATAGTAATTTTGCCAGAATCCCAATACTTATTAAGTAGAAAGCGTTACAGATAACTTTGATCATTATTCAGATCCTCAATTTGATTATTATGATAAGTGGAAAAAAGTTAGGAGAAAAGAAACAACATGAACGTTAATTATGCAACTAGCGTAGAGTTTTGTAAAGCCCTTTCACCAGACATTCAGAAGTTTAAAGCGATTTTGTTGATAATATATTCTATTTTGATCACCTTATGCCTTGAGCACTAAATATATGTATAGCGTATTATGTCAGTATCTCGTAAATGTCCAATTTCTCTTTCCATTTTACTATGCATTTGTGAAAAGATTTATATGGTGATGTTATTATCGCAATAAACTTCCAAACACATAGTTGCCATTGTTAATTTTTGAATGAACTGAGGGGATTGAAGCTAGAATGCCAATTTTGCCCTATTTCTTTTTATAATACTTTTGTTCTGATGTTTTGAACACTTCACATTCTTCAAGCTGTCATTCAAGCCAAGGGAAACGTCTACACAGTCTTTAATTTTCTTATGTCCATAAAGCGTTCAAAACGTCGGAAATTATTATTCGTTATTAATTAAGCTATAATGTTTCTTAAGGTTAACGAGCAATTATATCACAGGAGTATATTTAATGAATATGTTGCAATGTAAGTCATAATTCACGTTTAGCAACGAAAATATCATTATCAAATATCATTTAACATTTAAAGTAAATGGTATTATTTTTTATTTAAACGATTACAAAAGAACTTTATTTCAGTCATTTTTAAGACCAGATAATTTCAGAAAATATCCTTCCATACTTATTTTGATCTAGTCAACGTGAATTACAACTTTTATGATTGTGTTATGACTCACTATATAAACAATTAAGGCTCAATATGAATTGATCATATTTCGTTTAATGTGAATTTAATAAGGCCTAATTGTTTTAGCAAGAAGTCGCGCAAAGAGGCCCTTATTGTCCGCAGCACAATAATCACAAATGCGTGTTATATAATCGTGCTGCGACATGGTCCATGATACAAGCAGTAAAGACGAGGTATGTTTCGTCATGGTATGATCACGATCACAGTTGTCCAGCTCCAATAAACAAGGAACCATCTGTTCTTCGTAGATCATAGAAAAAAATATATATTATAGGCGCTTTTAAGTTTCACATGGCCGTATTTTGCGGCGGGTGCACATTCAGCGGGGCTCAAAATCTTCGCGCGAAAATGTACATATTTGTAACCGAGTGCATAACTTTTTAATTTGGAAGCTTTCTGAACGTAACGTTTCTTGTTTATAGGAATAGACAAAAAACTTGATTAGACGACGATACAAGCTACAATATGGTTATGAACGTTCACTAGTCATTATGTAGTGTGTGAGTGTGTTAGTGACTCACGTTGTCGTCGAGTATGTCGGGCGGCGGCGGCAGGTGGTGGTCGGAGTGCGGCGGCGCGACGCGCTGCTTGCGCGTGCACTTGTGCTTGTTGGCGTCGGCCGGCGCGCACACAGCGCCCGTGTTCGCGCCGCCGCCTGCCTTCTTGCGACCCGCTACGCCGCGCTCTACGGGTGAAAACACATGATTGTATATATCTTTTAAAAATATGTATTAATTGGTGGTGTTTAAAATGGATTGTAATGAACGGGAATATTGACAAAAATGTAGTCAACGACACAATTTATGGTGAAGATCCCTGTTCAATAATAATGATGTATCCTGAAATATTAAAAAAAAAAACAATTTATATGTATGAAACTGAATAAAAGAAAAAATATATCCTGTAAATATTATTACTAAGTAAGACTAAAATCGCCTGAAGAAGTCTGAGGTGAAGTTGCCTGTTCACATCAGAGTTTTTGTAGAACAGAATATCGGGCCGAGATTTTTGTAAGATGAGGATTGTCATGACATATTGCATTGTAATGAAACAGAAGGAAACTCGAGACTCACCATCGAGGTAGACCTTGGAGAACTTGGTGGGCAGGTCCTGCGGCGCCTGGTGGTGGTGCGGCGGGTGGTGCAGCGCCGCGTGCGCGTGCGCCGGCAGCAGCGCGCGCGCGCCGCCCGGCGCCGCCGCGTGGCTCAGCCCCAGCGCCGCCGCCTGCGCCGCGCTCAGCCCGTGCGCCTCCTCCGCTCCAGCCACGCCTGGGTACAACGTCACTTTTGAAAACCCCAACTCCATCAATCAAAAATTATATAAAATAGTTTAAAAAACGAAAATACACCCTTTTTGTTACGTTTCTTAGTTAGTCGTGTTTTGTCATCAGAACTAAGAGCGTGTGCAAAATTTCATCTTCAGCGGAGACCGGGATTAAGATTCCAAGATTTTCTTACATACATAGTTACAAGTGAAGCTAATATAAGCGTGTTATAAAACTAAGTTGAAACATGTAACATCAACAACATGAAGTACAAAATAAGTACACGATCTAGAAAAAGGGGTCATACATCGTACGTCCGTATTTTTCGATCATCCGTTGTTATAAGCCTAACAGAAAGGATGGAACCTAATTGCGACAATTTAAATCACTGTATCAACTGCAGATCCACAACAGCTACTGAACCGAACATAATATATACTCAGTATACTCTAGCACTCCAACACCTATAAAACTTAGGAAATATAACTTTTTTTCACCCAATTTTCACACGACTATTGAACTTACCTCGTGGCAACATGACGGAGTGAGGGTAATCCAACAGCAGCTGCACAACGGCGGTATGTCCGCCCTTAGCGGCTTCGATGAGCATGGTGGAGTTGTCCTTGAGCTTGCGGAAGGGGTCGGCGTCGCAAGCCAGGAGGAACTTCACCACGTCCACGTGGCCGCCCGCGCAGGCTAAGGAGAGGGGAGTATGGTCGCCTAGAGCTGTCATGCGGTTCACGTCTGCGCCCTGTGGAAAGAGTAAAATTATAGGACACGTGATGTAAAATTTTAACACATTGTAGCTCATCCACATATATTGTGGCTAACTTTTATAAAAATTGCATTAGGAAATCTTTCACTCAAATACAGAGTAGTTTTGAAGTACTGAACCAAAATGTTAATATTTATTTTGGCTCTAGATTTATCAGATCTGATCAGTAGGCCTCGTTCAATGAGCACCAACCATCCCGGACTTAAAAAACTGGATAAGATATCAATAAATCTCAAACTCCCCTCGCTATAGTTGGACTGTTGGGGAATTTTGACGTTCTCTTGAGGAAAACCAAAGACTAAATTTAACACATACCTTCCCGACGAGGAACTGCACGGTGCACACGTGTCCGGCGCGACAGGCCTTCATGAGCGGAGTGCGGCCGCCCTCGCTCTCGTGCTCCAGCTCGGCGCCGGCTCGCAGCAGCAGGTCCGCCACGTCCGTGTGCCCGTTCTCGCAGGCGTACGTCAGGGCTGTATCACCCGTTTGCGTCTGGGCGTTCACGTCCGCGCCCGCGTTTAGCAGGTAGCTACAGAAGGAATAGTCATTTTTATTTTAGTAATAATTTTTAGGGTCGGTTGAACCAAGTTTCTATAAAAAAATGGGTTGGGTCACTTATGATATAACAATAGCATTTAGCAGGTGAGTAAATGAGATACTCATAAGCTCAATTATTAGCCCAAGGTAAAGAAACTGACGACATTGAATAACAATAAATAACAGAAATTTACAATATTTGTGATTATTTGATACTAAATTAATGAAATCCAGAATATAAAGTTACGCACGTAAAATAGTAAAGCACCATCGAGGTATGGAGATATAGCAATATATTCCACACATTTATATGTAGGTCGACAGGGCAGAGTTAAATATCTGAAGGAGAGAATACGAAACAAATACATAAAACACATGAGCTATGCTAGTAATATAACTCACCGCACGAGTTCAAGGTGTCCCTCCTGCGAGGCTTCCATGAGAGGCGTGGAGGCGCCCAGCTCAGCATCAGCGCCAGCCTTGATGAGGAAGTCGGCCACCTCGAGGAAGCCGCCGCAGCACGCCAGCGTCAGCGCAGTCTCTTGCGTCTCTTCCGTCTGCGCGTTGATGGAGGCGCCCTGACCCAGCAGGAGTGCCACCATTTCCTCGTGACCTGGGAAATATTTTTGTTATTATAGGAAACAATAAACTTACTACTTACAGATCTAATCCACACCTTACAGATCTAAAATTTTACATGCAAGTTTGGTTAAATGTGTAGGTAGTAAGGGCGTTTACAGCAGCAGCGGCAGCATTTTTTCAACTAAACCTGCACATTTGATCACACTGATTCTTAGTGTATGCCCCCTTAGAGACAGCCAACTATATACCTAGCTTATACTTCAAAATATATCCTTGTGATTTGCAGAAAGTACAGTTCCCCTAGTAGCTAGAACCGCGGGGAACAACAAGTTCTGAAATTATATCTTCGAAGAATTGTTGAATAAAACATATGTTGTCGCATACCTTCTCTAGCGGCCTCCATAAGCGGCGTGTAACCTTCATCGTTGACCTCCTCGATGTTAGCCCCTCGTTCCAGCAGCAACATTGCTAATTCAACATGGCCGCCGCAAGCCGCTAGCGTCAGCGGTGATTCGAAACTGTCCGTCGGCATGTTAACCTGTACCAAATAAACATCATATTAACGTAAATAGAAAATACGCATGTTACAAGTATGAATGAGTATTGCACAGATATACGCAGTATAGTTCCGGATACGACCGATTTTTTAACGAGTTGAAGGGTCCTTAAAATATTCAATCAGTAAAGTGGAGTGTGAACGGTACACGTAACTGGGGTCAGTTTAATGGAAATCAGTGATGGGATTTATTGGAGTAATCATTTTACAATTTGTTCACTATAATATGGCGGTATAACTATTTTTAACGAGTTTATTTACGTCAGATCTTTCTCTGTATAAGAAGACGTATGTGCTTTGCAATGGGACAGTATTAAGGCTACACAAGTTTAGAGGAACTAGGTCTGAGGTTCTAAAAAGTAGGTCTCTAAATAAGTATTTCACAAAAATGTTCTAACATTCAAACTAACCTGGGCGCCAGAATCGAGCAGCAACCTGGCCACTTCGACATGTCCGTCCATGCTAGCCTCCATCAACGCTGTATGCATCTCATCGGTCTTGTGTTCGCGGTCGGCGCCCGCCGCCAACAGGAACCGCACCATGTCGAGGTGGCCCTTGTAGCAGGCGAGGGTTAGGGCAGACTCCTTGAACTCGTTCGAGTGCGTGTTGATGCCAGCGCCGTGTTCTAGAAGGATCTTTGCCACGCCTACGTGACCTGCTGATGCTGCCTGTGAGGGAATGAAAAGTGTATTGTGTTAGAAGATTTTTTGATAGAAATATGAAATATGTAAAACGGCCAGTGGCCAGTTACATTTGTTTTAACACGCTCATCTCACAGTGCTCCAGACATTCCTATGTATGACACGAGAAAGTGTATTTAGGTTTATATCCGAAATTATGTTATTAATACCTTTAACTATTGCCCTTTTTATGTCTTATAGTAACACAGGTGATAATTTACTCATGTAAAACGTCTATGTGTGAGTAATGAAGTTTCAGTTACAATATCAGATGTTTTGTTGTTTTGATTATTGAGTTTTAGATAAGAATGTATGAACAGCTGTGAAAACTAAACAGGTGCTTCTTTTCGAAAAACAAAGACGAAAGTCGAATTGCAAACATTCTTATTTTTTTCATCTGTATAAGAAATGACCGCAAGATGTCTTAAATCATCACTAAACTTACTCAGAACCAGATGCAAGTATTGGAAAAATGCACATGCACAATTGCACATTATCTTAATAATCGCACACTAATTATGTTTAATCTACGAAATAGCTGCGCGAAAACATAATATGTAAGTTATGATTCAGTGGAGCTATTCGTGATAAATACGGAATGTAACTATGCAACGGTTATCTATGTCAATATGTTGTATTGTTCAGATTAGTGTCGAGTAGTTCGCGCGCTATGGAGAGAAACGAACATTCGATACAAAGTTTATAGTTCACTAGCTTCCGTAGCGATTTCACCCGCTTCCTGAGGGAACTACTACCCCCCGCACACGGATAAAAGTAGCCTATACATTTTGATTGAATAGCTGTATTAAGGCCAAGTTTCATAAAAATCCGAAGTAACGAACATACACATTTACAATCTTTTGCCTTTAGTTACGCCTTTTGTGTAATGTAGCTAAAAGTATAAAAAGAGGATAAAGGTCTTATACAGCATTGTGTAAAGACTAATAGTGTCTGTAGTCTGATGAGTTTTGCGTGTTGATGGCACCAATTATTTTATCAGATGGTGTAGGGACATGTGATATGGAGTTATAACAATAAGTAGGTAGAGTCGTAAAGTTGTAATCATCATACAGGACCTAAATCATAACGATGGCAAACTTCAGTTTTTCTTTAGCATCACGTAAGCTTTTCTCTAACACATAAGCTCCATTACTCCACCTTTTTAAAGTGCATGTGGTTCACAATCACAAATCATACAAGAGTCATTTGTGCATTTCTCACCAAATTACGTTACTTCTCAGAATTTCGATACTTGATGCCTTGTACATGTTAGTGTTGTGTTCATACTAACTATCTCGATGAAGGCAATGCCAACATCAGCAAGGAAAAGCTACCTATTAAGGTAGAACTGTAAAATCCTGAATTGTTACCGAAAGCCTTCCCTATCTCCCTGATAAAGAATAACAGGTTGTCATCGTCATTATTCTTGCTTCTATCTACCATTAGTTGGTGAACGTACCTCCATGAGCGGCGTGTGTCCATTCTCGTTGTGGTCCTCAACATTGGCGCCGCTCTCGAGCAGCGCGCGGACGCACTCCTCGTGCCCGCCCGCGCACGCGTACATGAGCGGCGTGTTGCCCGACCCGGACACTGCGTTCACGTCCGCGTGGTGCGCGATCAGCAGCCGGACGATGTCCACGTGACCCGCGCTCGCCGCCTCCATCAGGGGTGTGCAGTCGCCCTGGTTAGTAAGGTTAGGTTAACATGGTATAACCTGGAGCTTTTATACATCCTGGCATTAACTATGTTGCTGAATAAGAATTGAAGAACTTGCAACGCGCCCCTATTCTGAAGTGTCTAAACTTTGATTATTTGTAACATGCATTGCAGATTAGCCTCATTACTCAGCTTTAAATTTCAGAAGAAATCTTATAATAAAATATTAAAACCGAATTTTATTGCAGCTACCTTGATGCCGCGGTCCTCTACACTCGCGTGCATGGCTAGCAGCACTTGAGCGAGCTCGTAGTATCCCGCGGAGCATGCGAGCGAGAGCAGCGACTCGCCCTCCTCTGTGGTCTCGTGCACAGAGCGGCCCTCAGTCAGCAGCTTCCGCACGGTCCCCACGTCGCCGTCCGAGCACGCCTCCGCCAGCGACGGCGCCCCGTCCGCGCCCACCGACGTCGCCACGGTCGGCGTGGTTCCCGTTGCACTCGACCCGCATTGTTGACTAAAACAATCACCGCTCAATTATATCAATTCTCCAAATACAAACAAACAACGATGATGTAACGAAAGTTAATCAGATAAGATCAAAGCTTAACGAATCACCGTCTCGAGTCGGTCTCATCGAATCGACGCGAGAATCCTTACGGACTCATCAACGTCGGCCCGAGAGGCTTCCCGCCCGAACAAAATTGACTCAATCTCGGAATATCATCATGAAAAATTAAGCCTAAACGTGAGAAGATAAGGCGAATACATTTATAATTAAAAACAAACAATTCTCGTTATTTTTTGATGATGAGGAAAGACTTGAAAAGGAGAACACGTGTACTGCGTATATTATGTTCTTTGTTTACATTAGTGGTAAACAAATTGATGACGATGCATTATAAAACTGAATCAATAAATATAAGTCTAAGCGGAATCGGAACAAGATAGCAAGACATCATTATTTTATTTAAAAAAAAACCGGTAAGTGAGCAGTCTGTTTTCAATAACACTGTAAAAACCAAAGCAGTGATAACATAATTTACTATGATAATTTATATTATAACAGTAAATAAATACTGCGAATTGTGACGTAATAGGAAAATGGAATATGTATGTAAATCAGGGAAACCGAGTATCGATGAATGAATCGAGAATATAGTGAAAGGAGAAAGCGTGACGTAACGCTTGATATTTTAAGATCAAATTAGGAGCTTAGAACATAAATGTAAAGGGTAATCAACTTCACATATTTGGAAGGAACACACTTTATGGGATTTGTATTTTGATAAAATATTTGACAAACAATCTGACTCTTTGCATTTATTCTCGTTATATATTCTTGAAATCAAACTTTTTTTTTACTATCTCTGTAACTTTTAATTACTTACTACACCCATACTTGCATCAAACATACCTATCTGGGATTTCTTGCCTTCAACATTCCAATAACGGAAAATCCGAATCATGAGCGATTAAAACGCCAACAATCAATCATTTAGTAGGTGCTATTATTAGCAAATATGTGTAACGCCAAAATAAAATAACCAATACACAGACTGATATGTAACAAGCTTTCGCAGTTAAAATTCCTCAACTAAATATGGTACTTACAGGCATTAAACAATTTGGAAAAGGAACAACGATACATACTTTTTATACAATGTACAATGAAGTATTTCCGAGTAAAACTGCGGGCAACTGCTAGTAGTCAGCACAAATTATTGTGCGTAAGTACACCCGCATTAGAAGACATACCGTCAAGCATTCTTCAACTGTTTACATGGTTATGCGTGTGAGCCGAGTGTGAATCGTGAAAGCTTTCAAATAATACACACATGACTTAATGCGCTTTTACGGCCTTTGAATGAACTCGAGTGACTAATCTAGTGTTACGCAAAACAGTGAAGGATAGCAGGGTTTGCGTTCGAAATGTAGTTGGGAACCAATTTAGAGTTTGTAATTTTAATGTCAGGTCATATGATCGGGCAAACTGATATCTGATCCGTAGGAAGACTGAAAAACAAGTTCAGGAAAAATGTACACCTACTAACTTGCTACAGATAGATGGTACACGAAAGCTCGGTACAAGAAAGAGACCGTTCAAACTGAAAAGGTACTTCCACGCAATTACACCTTGGCTTATTCTACTCGTACTGAAAAGATATTGTAATGAACTTGACTAAACTCAAAAACTGACAATGTTATTTTTATCATGAGTGTCCTACTTTCTTCAGTTCCACACTTCACCTTTTAAAGGCAACTAGGTTATACGTATTCTATACTACGGCGACAAAATTAGGGCAGGTCGTCTAGAAGAATTGTTTGACTGTGTATTCCAGATTGATATTACAGGCGTTCCCAGTCCCTAGCCGTCTAAGAATAGATGCTACAGTTTTAATTTGTAAAGCAACCTTTAAAAAGGTTAGATCAATATACTTGAAGGCAGAAGCGATTGTTTGTAGGAATTCAGTGTTCGTATCGTATTGAATCTAAATACAAGGACAGTCTAGACAAGGATTTATATAACACATATGATTAGTCTCGAAGTGCCCGCATGAATCATAGACACGGTGAACTTCGTCCGTCGACATGTTAGAATGAAAACATGCAAACCGAAATGGCATTGAAGGGTCTAGTGTTATTAAACGACTCCTGTGATCAAACGACTATTTGCACTAGTTGTTACTTATTTTAATTAATAGTACACCGCGTCATTTGATCCTGTTAATTTGTTTCTAGACTTATTTAGGACAGTGAGGTCTTCAGTATCCTTCTAGTCTCATAATAGCACCCATAAATAGACAGTATCTAGATTTACGATGATGGAATGAATTTTGCAATGACTACGCGAGTACAACTTGATAAGATCAAAACATTAGACTGTACATAGTGAATCGTTGATAGTAAAGGTATTCGTGTTAGACGTACTTTTTGTCCTGGTGGTGGTGCCGATGGTGCGGTGGTGGTTGGTCGCTGCGCATGCGCGTGAGGGCCGCGGCCGCCTCGTCGAGCGCGCACGACACCGACGACGTCAGCCGGCGAAGCACCTCCGGGTCGGCGAGGTGCTTGCCCTCGCCAGATAGCTTGCCGATGCCTGCAGACAAATGTGCATGTCGAATTATAAGCTCCTTCATAACTTCGTGGGGTATTTCCTTTGTTTAAAAGTTTGGTGCACAATATTGAATTGTGGTTTGTATGAAAGTGATTTATGTGATACTTTTTACTCCAGTCTACATAAGAGAGAATTTGCGCCCACTGTGATAAGTTACGGATGAGTGACAATATTCCTTACTTGAAAATGAAAATTTTGCAATCCTGAAAAGTTGAATACCTATGTTTTAAATTGCACTGGCACCTTTATAGCAGTAATAAGTATTGATAAATGCAGCCTGAAATGTTCAGTTGAAATTGCCCTCTATCAATCTGTATTGAATAAAGATTTATTTCTGAATCGGGCTTACTAAATCGATTGTGCAAACCTCATTGGACACGAGTTTAAGTCATGACACTTCAATGATAATAGAAACTGTAATTCGAAGAGAAACCCTAAATGGCTATGATTACCATTAAAATTACATGATTAGGCCGCAGATTGCATTGCAATCAATGGTTACGATTACCGCAGATGTTTCTCAAGTAAGCTTTTTATATGAAGAATATGAAGATACATTATGAGCTGCAAAAGAAATATAAAATAGTGAATGATACAGAATAATTAGAAAGCTATTTGTGTACGACCTTTGGAGTGTTTCTATTCACCATCAAACAGCGGAGGTCAGATAAGACCTAATTAAACAGGAAAATGTATCGAAACAAACTGGTTATAAACTATAAAGGATTATCTTCTAAGGATATTGCTATCTAACGCTTTTATGAGCGTTAGCCGTCAATCAAGATGAGCTCAAGCTTTAATTGAAGAAATGGCTCTTGTTTGCGCTTTCGTCTAATTGTGTTTTAAAGCCATCTAGCTTGCCACTTGTGCCATGATCGTCGTTTCTGTTTTGTTGGGAAAGAACGGTTTCTATGTGGTATTGAGTAACTAGGTTCAACGCTTGGCTGTCTTGGTGGAATCCAATAAACATACCCTACGTCAATCAAACATATAGCTTCTGATTAAAGTACAGTACCTTTTTAAAACAGTATTTTAAAGCGACTTACTCCACAATTGCCGTCATAACAGCAAATCAGTTAAATGGAAAAGGGCGAATACTGTCTCCGTAGACAATGATTAAAATCTCACGCTAGAAACGACTGCAGCTACGGCACGTTTAAGTTCTGATAAAACGTTTATTGGGTAAATTGTACAAGTGCGGTATTCAGTAGTTATGACTCAGACCGGTTTACAAAGTCTCGCGAATTGTAAAGCTATCGTTGCAGTGGTTCTAACCTTTCAGTTTTGGTGGATCATTTGATAAAATGTTGGGCTTGTCTTGATTGGAAGTGATATTTACGTGGAAAAGCTTTTCGTTAAGTAAAATAAAACATGCATTTTTGTATCAACTATTTAAGATTTTGACGGTTGAGAGCCACTGGTCTAAGAAATTCCAACATCATTATGTACTCAGGTAGTGTTTAGTGCATCGGCTAATTAATTGATTATTAGTATCATTGAGCTATAGCAGTTGCATATGAATGTTAAATCGCACTATGCATGTATTTGGTCAGCAAAAGGACCCAAGGCAAAGATACAATTCCATAATTATTTTTAATCAACAATCTTTACTTAAGGAAAACCGTGTTATTAGTTCTCAACCCATAAAACTTGATAACTTTCATAGATGCGCTTTAAGGAAATGTGTCAAAAGTCACAAGTTCCAGTGAACATTGCGTTTATAGCTAGTTTCACCTCCGGAAAAGTACCGTTAAAAGCTTAAATACCTGCTTATCATAATTCAAAGAAACGATGTATTAATGATAAGTGAACTTTTCTAAGCTTTGCTTAATCTAATTCGAATACACGCGTATGATGTCATTAATATTTCTCTCCAATCAATCAACGCATAAACAAAAGATCTATCACTACTGGATCAGTTGTCTCACGCTCCCTCAAGTATCTACTCAAGCTAATAAGGCGTCAGAAAGAAAAATATATATCATTAAGTATTATAGATCGTGGGAGCTTTGATTTATATTATAATATTACTGTCCCTGAAAGTTCATATTTTTTACAACATTAATGACTGAAAATTGGACGCAATCTATGGGTAAATTCCCCGCTTATTAGACCGAATTACCATAACTTCAAATGATGCAGGCCACATGTGGGAATGAATGAATTCGTTTTTTTACCACAGATAGCGGCAACACATGATTTTTGTTCTTATGAATGCCAATAAAGTATAGTGTATAGTTCTATTCTGTTAAATTACCTCGCATGGGGGTACATTGTGTAAGTTCCAAGGATTCGTTAGATGCGCAGTATTAATCTAAGTCTTGACAACATGGATACGTAAACTTACTTGCTCGTACTTCTAACATAAAGAAGTCAAAGCCCTGAGGATGCTGGCTGAATAAGTTGGCTTTCGACCTTTCGGTTTCAGACCACTTAATAATAATGAAGTATAGTTACTATAAAGAAAAATTTAAATTAATGAACAGAGGAAGTCTTTCTTCGAGTCATTTTAATGAAATCAAAGCCTTGAAATATTTCGGCGCTTACCGTTATCAGCCGGGACGTTATGTAGTATCCCTAATTTAGAATACAAACAATCAAACAGTTGTCTGCAAATGAATACTGAATGAACCGACAAACGGAAGTAATCATAAATGTTGCCAGTTTAGGCTGACACCATATGATTTTATATAACAGTACTAAAAGTTCACAAGATATTGTTTTTGTGTAATTGTTCGTCTTGAAGGAATTCAATGGAGTACAATGGGGGTAAAAGGAATGTTACACATTTCATTCAACATCTATCGCACAAGTTTCTCGGCGATTTCCAAGTGATTTCTTACTGTGACTGAATAACTTTAAATGACGATGAGCGCTTCTAGAGCAAACGATTCATCATACATATTCTATGGGTATTTAATGGGTTTTAGGAACAGTTATTGCAGCTCTCTAAAGACCGCTTTGTACTAGGTATCAGGTTAAGCATCGATCCGAAGTGGCGAGGTTATATTACAACAAGTTATTGATGTTAGACTATAATCCAGAGATGTTGCGTTTTGCATATTTCGTCGGACGTAAACTTACTGAAAGCGCGCTGGGGGCAGCGGTAGTCTGCTGAAAAGCCGCATAAATTAGGAACGCGTTTTTTATTTCGGATATTTCATAGCATAGATCGACGGAAGCGTAAATTCTGAAATATTGTTCGAAGCTTTTATTTAACTTACAAAGTATGTATGGTTTATTGTCAAATCAATGATTTGATGTTATGACTGGAAGGGAAATTCAGTCATATTTAGTATTTACTTCTGGCTTCTGAGAATTTAAACAAATAAACTTCAACATTTCATACCTATAAATGACCTCTAGACAAAGTAAACATTGTTACCATTTCAGTAGAAAAACATAAGTGTGGGCCGTACTTACTACGCGTATCCTATCCCACTTAAGGATAATAATTTTAAGGGGCGGGATGCTCTATCTAAGCTTACTCGGGAGCTATTTATAAGGGAAGCCTTTACAAATCGATCCATCAAAGTAGGCTTAATTCCTGTATAAAACGACACGTTTGAATAGGCCACGTCCGCGTGCTGCGCTTCCATTTGCGAGCCGTTAGGGAGATCTTTTTCCGCGGCCGTTCGTGCATAAGTTACGTCACGAGTCGCGGTACTTGGGTGGTGACTGGCGATTGCAGACTGTACTAGTACTTTAATGAGATGCGAAATAAGAACTTTGTATTTGCTGAACAACAATAGAATGCGACTTTGTTTTTAAACTGATTTAATGATATAATAATACACCTCGAAATCATATTATTGGTTTAATTAGTCATCTATAACTGGTATAAATTATACATCGACAAGGACATCACTATTTTGTCAGGGTCAGAAAAATAAATCGCAATGTGTATGGGTAGCTACTATCTACAATACAAGTCATTGCTATGAACAGCGTACGTTTAGCGAATTAAATATTTTATGCACTTTTACGGAAACCCGGCAAGGCGTAGAACAACGTGTGGGCAGGTTAATCATATAGGTGTGTTCGAAGTTTTTACTTTTGAATACTTTTTTTTGGTGCCGACTATGTAACTATGCAAGGTCGTATCCAAGTAGAATATAGACTTTATTATATGACGTATAATATTGATGAAATCCTTCATTTATCTCCTATATTAATAGGCAACTGCAATCATTCACGGGTGTTAAAAGTTGATGTGTTGGTTCCAGACTGACGAAAGTTATCGATTTATTATATACTTACTCAGACGAGTAGTGAATGCAGCAATGTGTGCGAAGAGGTCAAGGCGGGTTGTGCTTTATTTTACTAGTCACATTGTCGCCCATTATTTGCTAATACATATTTTGTAGTTAGTATCATTGGATCAATATGAGGTACATTGTATTACTAGAAAAACTAATCGACTGGTGTTAAAAACGGTAAATAAGTAGGTATCCATCACGCTATTATGGTTCACATCATGCATGCACTCATTTACGTTATACAGTCACCTTTTTAATAAAATATAACATTAATAAATAATCGATTTTAAAAATCATGTAATACAATGTTCTCCCAAAATAAATAATAAAAATAGGTATGATCGCCTAGAATGTGTAGCATACAATTTAAAAAATCACAGCGCATCGTCACATCACTTTCAGTATTACAGTTACTACCAACAACGTTTTATGTAAATTCATTGTATCAAAAACTAATTGTTTACGAAACAGATAGTGCGTGGATCACGCTAACATCTGGCCGCGGCGTCCGAGGCATGAGTGTAGCGTTACGCCGAACAGATCAATGTGCGCGCCCGAAGCTTATCATCAATCGCTATGGGGCACTGGCCGTGGTGTGAGTAAGCGGTGCCGGCGATACATGACGTATACTCCACCGATTTACTACATATTTTATTAGTTGACGAGCTAAGCGCGCCTTATCGCGCGATATTGTAAAATCAATCGCTTTTAAAACGACGCGACCCGATCACTTTAATTTAACACACTTTCCAATATTTTGGATACTTTTCGATTTAGCAAATTGGAATCTTATGCGTATATCGTAGCTGTTTTTATGGGGTAATTGTTGTAAGTCGCTGTCGCTATTGTATTGCACCAAGCGGGCGGTGCGTAGAGTGGCGCGTCTGTTCTAGTGACGTTGCACATTTCGGATGTCAAGTCTAGCAGCACGGTGCGAGACGGTGCGTTGGAAATCGTGTTCGAGTCCAATTCATGCAAATATCTCTTTGTGATTTAGTATAATCAGGCATGAGAGCGCATTAGCGTTGTAAATTAACATTCAAAACATTATCATTTAAATATTGTTCTTTGATGGTTATAAATTATAATACTTTATGTTTGGTTGTATCGAAACAACAGACATAATAAATTAAACTCTTTCACATTACATAATATAAAAAAATATGTTATGCAAAAAATTACTTAGTACTATGAGAATTCGATCAATGACACCAGCCATCCATCAAAATGCGCACACAATACTGATGGGAAGTTTTAATGATAAAGAAAGCATACAACGAGAACAAAAAGACTCACTAGAATGCAATTTAATTAACACCTGTAGCACAAATTAGTAAATATTTCAAATGATTTGATAAAAGAAACTTAAAATGTTTTGTAGGAAAAGTATGGTTATGTGTCCCAAGGCGGTCGTTAGCAGACGTCGGTCGGCTACGTCACGCGTGTGTCAACACCAACAGCTGCACATAGATAAGTTAAAGTACCGCGCGTAATTTACTTAAACCGGCAGTGCTAAATGGCCGAACCGCCGAACGTCCACTAGGTTCCTGACTACTCGAATATGCATACCATGAACACAAGGTACATTCGTAAGAGGAAAATTCCTTTTCCTTGATAAATAATCTTCTATGTAAGTTTAATTTGTTGCTCCTTAAAGATCTTTAATGGAAGTTTATGAATGTACCTTTTTAATACTCTGAAACTTGATCATCTCTTAGTTGTACGACTACATGTAAATTAAAAGTGACATGATCTCTCAGTGGTGTTAAACTGCATTATCAAGTATGCAAATGACAAATAATTATGCATAAACCTTGTTGATCATAATTATGAAATTATAATAAGTTAAGGTATTTCTGAGATGTTGCACCTATTTTGTAATGGATAGTCAATTATGTACTTTTCATTTGTTGTTACTGGGCAATTGAAATCAGGGTAAAATGAATATTACATTATTTTGTACTTAAAAATAAACTTTGTACTAAAAATAAGTTAAATTTAAAATGAGAACATCAACATATCCAAATATAAAGTAATATGTAGTTACATTTTGTGATATTATTGTTTGTTTACATATTGCTATACTAATATGCAAAGTTCATTCAACTCAAGATTGACACTACTCTTGTTAAACTCCTTATGATAATTGTGAGAAATCACTATTTCCAAAAATGTTAACCTATTAAGTACTCAAGATATGAAGTATATTAAGAACTATGTCATGCAATTGTTGATATGTACATACTTATTATGTTTATACTGAATCACATGTTAAACTTTTACAACCATATCTTGCTGTTATCTGTTTCTTGTTTATAGTCATAAATGAAACAAAAATATCTAAAATTACTAATATTTCATGAAGAAAATACGACTTCCATACCATGTTAGTTAAATTAGTATTTTGAAGATGTATCTTTTTCATAGTGCAATCAAAATATTGAACTTCCTATCTATAGCATCCTGGACTGAATTTATTGAGTTTATAGTATATAAAATATATAAAAACAAAGCAACAAAAGAACAATGGATATAATAACCTTTAAGAATTATACACATTGTAGTAAAACAGGACAAAAAATACAATTTTACATTTAAATAAACAAAGGTTAGGGATATTAAACATAAAGTACATAATTTATGATAATTAAATTTGAGCTTTGTTACTGGCAAACAGAATAGTGAATCAGCCAGTGTTTAGACAATATAGGTAAAGAAAATGAAATAGGTTAGAAGTCAACAATTCCTTTTAAGGTTGTGATGGAATCAAAACTTAGTGAATCAAGTTACTGAGTACAACCCTACATAAAGTGCTCAATATTTCATAAATCAAAGTATAAACCAGTAGTTTTTATATAGGAAACATGGGCTACATACCAGCTGCTTGGAGCAGAGCCTCGAGACGTGCCTCCATCTCTGGGTCAACTGCCCGCTCCGGGTCATCGTGGGACAGCAGGAACTTGGATGGCTCTGCACCACCACCTTCTTCTTCCATCTCCGTCTGTTTCACAATAACACCCATCAGTTAATCGTCTATCACATTCAGACTCATTTAAGGCTTGTGTGATTTTACATTTATTATAAACAACAATAATCTTATTTGAAACATTTCACAGTTAAAAATAAGGGTGCTTAATATTTTTCTATTGAAATATTGTGATGTGAAGCTTAAATTCAGTAAGCAAGTTATTGCTTTTATAACACTTACATTTTATAACACAAATAAGCAGTATAGGTTAGTTTTAGTATTTTAGATCATTCCACTAGAGGTTTAGCAGAGGTTTAATATTGAACCATTTAAAGACATGTATAGGTTACAGATTAGTAATGTTAACTAAGATTGGAAATATTGAGATTCAGATAAATAGTATGTTAGAATCACAAGGACCATTCAACATAAAGAAAACAAATATGTGGTAATTGTCCATAGCACACACATTATGCAGGTTAACGGTAAGAGTCACTCAAACTGCAACAGCAATTGTTGTTGGTGAAGCTCTGGGCACTCAGTAATGTAGTCTTCGACTTACCAACAGGTCTGGCCTGCTAAGGCACAAACAAGCCAGCAAGATCTATAACACCAACGAGAAACATGTGAGATGTACTGACAATGTGGTGCATAAGGACGGCTACACAGCTAATCATTACTGTCAATGGTCCTTGCAATTCACCAATAACCGTAATTTTTGCGCGAATATCAATAGACGTTTTGCACGACTTGGTCATTCGTGACGACATAAAACATTCCATGATCGACAATATTTGTGACGAATCCAATAGAAAATTATATAATTCGCACTTTCATAGTAAAATAACGTCATGAAAATCCATTATTCAGAGATTTACATCGACTGAATGCATGTGATCCGAGAAACATGGCCACCGCACATCAAACCCTATCCAAAACACAAATAGACAATGAAAACTCTCTTACGGCGGATTAGCCCATATACATCGTAGAATTACAAAGAATCAATTGAATACTGTCTAGGAACGGCTGGCATAAATAATTTCATGCATTACTCAGTAGTACGTATGTACTTATGACTTTCTGACGTTTTACGGAATATTTGGCAAGCGACGTACTCTATTCAGAATGTAAAATAGATTAGTCCGTTTTAGCGTGCTACGCACGATTTCAAGCAAATATTGCTGCTAGAAGAGTGGTTTCGGTAATAGAAGAAACTGTACGGTTAGAGCAGACATGTACAAGATGTCCCTTGCAGTATTTAGAGCGGTACAGATAATCACATTCCCTCACTGCCACCGCCTCTGTCGAAAACAAAACACGTTTTACCTCGGACACAGAGTCATCCTCGCTTTCCGAAGAGTCCGTCATGTATTTGGCAGGCGCTCCTGAATACGTTTCGGTTTCAGATTTGGCCGGACTCGAAGCCGAACTTTGAGGAGTGGACGATTTTACCACATCAAGTTGCACATTCACCTTATCGATATTTCGGTTTTCAGACTGTCCAACATTCTGCATCTTTGTCCTAATCCAATATAACTTAATTAGTCTTTTAGTATCAACACTTTTTCTACGAAATTAACACGATCTTATATTACCAAACAAAATTTATTTCGTCATTTAGCCAGGTTGATACCCGCCATGTCTACTACTATGGCGAGGTTCCCGGATGCTTCAAGTAGGCTAACCAATTATCTCCCTCTGGTGTAGTAATTTTGAACTTTTCGTGATGCCATCTACCACCAAAAATGCGAATTTCAACAAATAGACAATATATTTACTTTTTAAAGGACTGTGCATGAATGTAAACAGCCAGTTAAAATACTTTCATAATTATTTCTAGGGCAGTAAATGAGATAAAATGGAGTTTGATACGATTTTACGGTCTCATATTTCATAAAAAGTTATTGTATTAAGCAGTACTGTTCAATTTAGCCAAGCTCCTTCATAATATGAAATGGCTGATCAATCCATAGACAAGTTTTGAAAAGATTTTGATAAAATAAATCTGTTTTAGAAATTGTGAGATTTTTCAAGTTTTATTCAATAAAAAATCAAATTAACATGTATCCATGTGCTTTTGTAATAATTTTGGAGCGTGTAACACCCTATTTTATCTTAGCAATGGCAACTATTTTTTGCTCACCAATCAATGATGAGCTGGGTCTGAGTTGATTTTCTATTCGGCCAATAATAATGCGACTGACATTTTGACATAAATCAAATGTTACCATGTTGAACAATACTGATCTTTCCGGCTTTCCGCGTGAATAATGCTAACTAAATTATGTATTGTCTGTGAAGTTTTATTTCTAATTTGCAACATAAAATGTTGCCAAGTACACAAAACCAATGAAAATCTTTAAAAACAAGAAAAATGAATGAAAATACTGGAGTAAGAAATATTTTCCTGAAAGAAATGGTTTCTTATTTATTTTGCCGGCTGAAATGTTGAGATTGAGGAGTTATACGTGATGTGCCATGTTTTATACTTATTTGTGTAAGATTAAATTGTAAAATGATGGTTTCTAAATTGAATTGTAGCTGTGAATTATTGTGTTTTTGAATTTAAAATGTTTGTGGACGTTTTCCGTGATGTGATTTTGGAAATAAATTAAGCAGAATGGCGCGAGACGGTGACTTGCCAACTATTTTCAACCCTAAGAGAGTGCGCGCTCCTTCTGTGATAATTACGAGCGAGGAAGTGGTAGAGAGTGAACGAGGTGGTGGTGATGGGGATAGGGATCGTCCGAATGGTCCCCCGACGCCGCTGAGTCCTCGGGCGCCTCTGACTCCGCAGGCATCGGTGTGCTCGGCTCCGCCGCTGACTACTCAGCCGTCGCTGCAGCAGGCCTATAGTGAGTCCGCTGCTAGCAGCCAGGATGAGGAGCGGCAGCTGCGTGACAAGAAATGCCCTCGATCTTGTTGCTCAAAATTTGCTAAGAAGGTAAGTTAGGATTTCTCTATGATATAATAAAATATTGCATACTTTTGAACAGTTCTTGCAGAAAATTGCATTATTTTATGGTGGATTATAGAGTTTTCATTCCAGCCAGTTTGTCATACTACTTCACTGTGCTGTTGAATTAACTTGTGTTTTAAGTACAATATCATCATGATACTGTATAGCAAACCACTATTTTAGTATGGGTCAAACGGAAATCATCCCATCAGCTCTAAGACAAATCAAAAATAATTAATTTCTCACATCTTTTACAGAATTTTTCCAATAAAAACTCCTTGTTTCAGATATACTATGGTATTTGTGTAATGCTAACATTGACTGCCAGCTGGGTGACGTCCACCCACTGTATAAAACACATGTACCTCGAGGAATATCCACCAACCACCCATGGCATGGTATACACCACAGAGTCGTCCCCTATGGTCAATAACTTTACTAAGCCACATAACAATGTAAGAAATGTTTTTTAAAGAATTTTTGAGGTATCACATAGCTGTAGTTTACCCTTTAGCTTAGATCTTATAAACTAAATGGATTATGCAAGTTAGGTCAGGTAGAATTTTAACTAGTTTCAATTGGGTTACTGTTTTATCTAAACCTGCTAAAGAAGACCCTGCGTATGAGTTGAGTAGGGCTCTATAAAAAACAAAACACATCTGTATATTTTCCTCTTTTTTCAGCATCTGTACAACGCACCATTCTTTACGGCTTGGTTTTGCACCAACTGGTTGATATTCTTTTACCCACTCTACCTGATAGTAATGCTCATACACAACAAGTGTAAATCTGCCAATGATATTGTGTTTGATGCCTTCAGTGATTTTAAGGAGAAGGGGTTCACTTTTGGTGAGTATAATTCCTGTTCTACCAGCAATAGTTTTCACATGCAGCATCAGAGAAAATAATCAGGGCTTAAAGCAAACAAAATAGATTTCACACACATTTTATTCTTTTGCCAAAATGTAGGGTCTTAAATTTCAAAAAGTTATCCAGATAAGTATTTATTTATGGTTCCAAAAGCCAAAAGCCACATAAGGCAAATTCATGCCAAATATAAATTGCGGTTTTCCGCTTTTTTACTCAGAAGTGCGTCAAAAATGTTTTTCGTGAAAATTAAATAACACGAGAATTCGTGCAAGCGTGGGCTCTATCTATAATACATGATGATGATGTCCTCCTAGCCGATTATCGGCTACGGCGGCTGTTCTCATGTAAGGAGATTAGCCAACTGCGCAGGACATATTATAGTGAACAAGCATTTGCGCAGACACAGGTGCACTCCCTATTCCTTCACTCTCATAGCCCGATGGGACGGCAATCCGACACGACCGGAGAGAGATCAGGCGCAGGACCGACATTTACGTGCTCTCCGATGCACGGGTGTATCAATCACCAACTTCCAGGCTCCGGGCTGCTTTGTGAAAGTCTTCTAAAACCCACAAAGCGATTTCGGCCCGACTCGGGAATCGAACCCGAGACCTCGTGCTCAGCAGCCGCACTTGCGACAACTAGACCAACGAGGCAGTAACAAGTATAATACATATATAGTTACCGGCACGGATATTGAGCTCTCGGCGGAAGAGTGGGTACGCTTTGCGCACTGTACACATAAGGCAATAAACCAATAAATCGCTTCTGCGCAGGTGAAGGTCATGGCTCGATATCCGTGCCGATAACTATACCTATGTAAAAGTGTGATCGAAATCAAAAACTCCTTTTTTATGAAAGTATTCTAGTCTAGATTTGGTAACCCTGCCAAGCATACTTCGGCGAGATTAGTAATTATCCACACAGGGCACGATATAGTAAAAACAATGTTCTCCCAAACAGCACGATTCATAAGCCGATGCGGTCTATTCTGCCTGCTATGGACGGTCACCATCTACATGTACACCTATGCACTGAAGATCTTACTGTCCACTGACGTGATGGCACTGTTCGCCACTAACGTATCATGC
Source organism: Helicoverpa zea (assembly GCF_022581195.2). Lineage (NCBI taxonomy): Eukaryota > Metazoa > Arthropoda > Insecta > Lepidoptera > Noctuidae > Helicoverpa > Helicoverpa zea. The sequence goes on from NC_061462.1 coordinate 2,281,605, forward strand.
ATCTACCTTCTCTCGTGGGTCATACTACACGAACAGTTTGTGGGAGTCAGGGTGAGTATTCGAAATAAGGTTTTATATCTTGCGTGTGGCCATCAGGTCCCGTAATAGGTGCGGACTTGAAAATAGCCTTAGATCTCGTTGCGATTGGGTCAAGGACTGAATTACCAGTCAGGGTTTGATTCCCTAAAATTTTGCCATTATTACTGATCTTGTATTAGTTCTGGTAGAAGGCTAGGTATGTTCTGAGAAACATTTTCATGATCTATGCATAGGTCAGGTATAAAGGAAAATGCATAGAGAGAGCAGCTGGCATCAATTCTTCCAAGGGGTATGAATAGCACTAAAAAAACCCTGTTATTTAGGCTATGTTATGTACAGATACAGAGACAGACATTCCTGCACCCGAGCAATTAGTTCTACATAATATTACCCCGGCCCCAAGGCCTCAGGTGTGGTCGCGTGTGTCCGAATTTACTAATGCTCGCTACGGCCGGAAATAGCGCCGTTTTGTTTTTAACTCATACTTTATTTTTATAATCTTGAATCGCAGTCACGAATAGGCCTCAGGGCTCGTGTCGCTCGTTCTCTGACTAGAGGTTAATTGATATCAATTAAGTTTATCACGAAACTTTGAAGTCTACAATTACTGGCAACAAGAAGTTTGAAACAAGTGAAAGGCGACGGTTATTATTTTAAATGTCGCTACTCCAATTTATTTAAGTAGACTTCTAGACTTGCTTCTCTATACTTAAGTATATATATAATTTAGAAATTGTATAATTGATTAGTCCTTTTATGCCAAACAAATGACAGAAACACTTATTGGATATTGGCAGGGCCACAGGTAGAGGTCTTAATATTTAATGCGGGCAAAATTCTCTGAAACACAGTCGATATGTGACGCGATCGAAGTTGTGGACATATCTACAGATTTGTATCGTATTTTAGATCGTAGCCGCGATACTATGCGACACGGGTATCGCTCTCTTGGCGTATATGGATGGCATTACAGGCAGCTCAACTCTTGGGGGCGTGGTCCTAGCTGCCTGTGCGGCCGCTGGCTTCGCTATATTCAGAGTAAGTATGACTTCGCATTATGTTTTACGACTTATCACAGTTTCAGTCTAATCCTGTCTTCCTGAGGGAGTTATTGGCCTTCCAACTATATTTGAAGCTTTCTCAGTGGTTGCGGTGTATAATGAAGATATAGAATACGCATGCGGCATTATTTTCACCTTTACGATTCTTGCAAGGACTTCTTAAATTTTCGGCTGTAGGAATATGCTTTCGTTTCTTTTTGCACCATAGCGAGTTGTAAATGAAGTTAAATGATGGCAAAAGTGTATAAATGGATGTAACCACTACATAAAATAATCCCTTAATCGCATTTGACGTCACGGAATGTAATTTTCTTCTTAGTGGTCTTCAATGCTCTTGTATATGATTAGAGATGGGAAAATAAACAGCTTATTCCGAAAATCTTGAAGATTGTAACTGAAAAACTGTGAGAACTATGCTCATGTTAACTTTTATGAAATTTAGACTACCACCAATAATATGACCCACGAGGCAAGTTTGACTAGCTGTTATCTAATTTTGGTACGAAAGATAGACAAAGTTTTTATAGCTGAGCTGAAATTGTGTAGGATAATAGTTTTTCCGGAAAACTGAAGGCGTTTCTAATTTCAACGTGTGAACAGGCAAACGGATAAAGCAATTTGAAAACTATGTTTTCTTTTATCGAAAGCTCGTGTACTTATCGATGTTTTAAATGTACGGATCGGTCAGAATATTTAATGAGAAAGGAGCGTTAAAGCCTGAGCGCTTGTTCACAAAATGATTAGCAGGTTGCGTGGCCAACAAATCTAATTTTAAGGCGAGGAAGTGGTCAACAATAATTCCATAACCGGCACGCGCATCTAAGGCGCCAAAAGGGGTCGGAGCGTCTGAGCGGGGCGAGGATAACAATACGCGCGCTAGCTTATAACTAAAAGTCGTAAGCGACAAAATGGTTTTGTAATTTTAATATTTAGAAATGATAATTTAATAAAAATTCCTACTACCATTTTAAAGAGTATGTATATACTCAACTACTAAAAAAGTTAAGAGGCTTAAATCGGTCCCGTTTGCCCATAATATGTGAATCTCTTTTTAAAAAGAGGTATGTTTGATATATTTTTCTCTGTTATAAAAGTTACCTAATCATGTTTCTACAACTAACAAAATAAGGCTTATATCATGAACTTTCAGGTAACCAAGTTGTATTTTGATCCGTTTTGTATTTACTGAGAAAAATTGACATCCTTGGCGCCAAAAATTCCAATTCGTCCTCTTAACAATGCTTTATATTATTGTCAAAATATTTCGTGACCACGCCTGTCATTACTCACCAGTAAAGTGAACAAGGACTTTGAAACAGCCCACTTTCACCCAATTGGGAAGTTCAGAAAACACCAACAATCAATCAATTGATATTATTTTTTATGAGCTGTCGAAACGCGATGTCCCCATGGATTTTGTATGAACACACAAAGCCGTGACGTCAAAGAATCAATTGCCTATTTATTGATTTGAAAGCAATTAACAGCCTATTTTTACAGGTCATGCAAAATAAGTGTTAACACGAGTTATATGACCAATTTCACTAGTTACTGATAAATAGACCTCTGTACATACTTAGCCAATCAGGAACTACTTTTGGTTTCAAAAGTCTCGCGTAGCAATATTTGGCAGAAATTACAAGCAGCCTTTATCTGGCAGATAGCATTAACTTACACTTTATTGTTAACCAGTGAAACCGGCCATTAGTATCGTTGTAAATTATTCAAAGGTTATTTGGTTGTAGGTGTTATTCAGGAAGGTAATGGGTGACGTGAACTCTGGTCAGCGAGCCCTCTTCTTCTCGATCCTGGGCATAGTGAACGCTTCGCTGCTGTGGCCGCTGTGCTTAGCGCTGTACCTCACCGGCTCCGAGATGTTGCCGTCACATCGCATGCCCTGGATTTATCTGCTCGTCGCTAGCATTGCGCTGCTTAGTAAGTACCTGTAATTTTTGAAATTCCGCACCTAACATACAAATATTCACAGTTGAGATTTTTGCGGCTGCAGATTTTAAATAGTTAAAACTTTGGACTTATTTATGATTTATTTATGACTGAAGATCAACTGTTTAAAAACGAAGGTAAAATCTACCTGCACGATTTTATTATTATTAGAAGCGATTGAATTGAAGAACGTTTTCTTTTTCCAGTTTTCCACCTGGTATTTCAATTCGGCAATATCATCACGTACAATATATTTGTCTCGCTCGCTCTTATCACTGCGGTTCCCGTATCAGCAGGTACATATTTTAAGCAAATGGTAATGACAAAATATCAGTAAATAATTCTAAAATTAAAAATTTATATTTTCCTTAGCGTTGGATGTCGTGCTATACGGAGTACAATTCGAGGGTATGAACTTGGCTGGACTGATATTGATTGGCGTCGGTTTCTTCTTGGTCATGTTCCCGGACAACTGGCCCGATTACATCATGAGACTATTGAGGTGAGTCATTCAAATCAATCGTAGATTTTGCATAAGTATTGAATTTTAGCATAATCTGACCTTCATCCTATCTATCTTAGTTCGATGACTAAGATGAAATCAATGACATCAGTTCATTATTTTTGTTGAATATGTTTTCGTATGAATCATTCGTCTTTAATTTATTTTTGTCACCACGTGATAGTTTGTGGCGGTCTGCGGAAAATAGATAATTTTATTTGAAGGTGGGAGAATCCCAAAGATACCCAAGACTGATCTTTATGGCGCTTTTCGAGAAGCCTACTATCAGACACTCATCCAAATTGAGAGCTTATAGTAATCACCATATTTTTTGATGATCTGATGAGTAATGGATCTGATCTATCTATTTAACATTTTATAGCCTAGAGCCTATTCCTATTCTTTTAACCAGATGGAGCCGCAGCCGCAAACGCGGCACAAACGGCACGGGCCGCAACCGGGACGCCATGGACTACCGCACGGGCTACATCAGGTCGCACCTGCGCTCGCCGTCCGGCCGCGTCAGGTGACCGCCCGAGCCCTAGCAGCCGCTCCTCGTGGTCGCCTGCGCGCCCGGGTGCTACGAGCTTCAGGTCAGGAAGTCGGTTTGAACCGGTTAGTGCTAGCTCTGTGATGCCAGATCAGGTCTTTGCAAGACCGTGCCAGATCAGGTCTTTGCAAGATTGGGTCTTCTGTCAGATTCGGTCTTTTCTGTAATATATTGTCTCTTTTGCAATGTAGGGTCTTTTTGGTGTCTGTATGGTTAGGTTAAGAATGAATGGTCTTTAAAGTTGAAATCGAAGTAGAGGAGACAGATTGTTATCCATCATTTTGAAGGTCAAAAATTGTGCTGAAAAGTTTTGATCAAAAAGATATGTGCGAGTTGGTTTCTGAAGATCGAGAGTCTTTGTTCTGTTAATGTTTTCAACTTTAAACAACTTTGCTGTGAAATAAACATTATGAAGTTTAAATTTTTTTATTATTCTGGAATCACCTTCGCTTCATATAAAATCTTCATCTTTTGTACCTAAATTGGGGGATTTTAGCAAAGAATAGGCGCGATGTTCAATGCGGTATCCTCATTTCTCTTGGAACATATTAGAAAAAACTATGTTTTCAATCTTTATATTTCTGGTAGTTAAGACCTATTGATTTGGATCGTCTGGCAAACAGAGCTAAGATTAAGCCGCGAGATACATCGATCGATATTACATAAAATGTTTTCGCTTAGTCTAGTGGTTACGTAGATTCGTGTGCGTCTCGGCACGGTAGAATAATCGATTCATAGTTAAGTTTGCGCTAAAAATCATTCATATTTTGCTGGGTTACAATTATTTTATTTTCTAGTCGGGTTATCGCCTTATCGTTTGAGCAAATGCTTTGCCCGACTAGGAAAAAAACATTCGATTTGATAATAAAATTGAATTTTGTGATTTGAAAAAAAAAAGAAAAATACAGCGCAAACTTTTGAAAATAGTTGTTAAAACACATTCCAGCTATATTTCCTGCCCACTGGGCAACCTTAAGCCACTGTCCAAAATGTCCACTATCAATATTCCAATTTAATATTAATATTTATCTTTCAATGTAACATTCTCACTTCTGACTAACACTCCCTAGTACTGATTATCCTAGCAAGTTTTAGTTATAAATACGTAACTCGGCACTCGAAACTATTCTTATCTTATGGTACTTGCATACTTATCTCGGTGTTGTGATCCACCCGTAGAATTAGTGTAGGTTTAGGACCAATTAAAGGTATGAAGAAAGGACGAAAATTGTGTGTATTGTGATAGCAAAAAAATTACAATAGTTTCTAAAATAGATAAAACTCAAATGAAGACTTCATGCTTTCTAGTTTCAATTTTCGATGACAATAATATTATAGAAACTGATAATTATAATAAAGATTGCATAATTAAAGTATTTCGTGGCGAATAAAACTTTATTTCATACCTTTAAAGGTCCTCGGGAATGGCTTCCGAATTTGTATCTTATTACTCGATCTCAAAGAATCTAGTCAAATATTATAGTCAGGGTAAATTTTATAATTAGAAATAACAATAATTTAATATTACTATGAAAGTCGATATGTAGCCGGATCGATGCTAAATCGCTTATAAAAAGGGTATTCGCATGCTATATGCAAATAGGAAATGATATGGGGAATCGTAAAGGTGAACTTTCAAGCATGGACGTATGATGTACGTTTTGAATAAATCTACTGAACAGCCCAACTAGTATATAGCTAAATAAGCAGAATTTTACCAGTTTCTCAAGTTTTATCATCTTTCAAAATATTCTAATTAACATTGTCTTAACTTTTTAGGCTGTTCAGTAGATGGAGAAAGGTGAATTCAATAATCTTTGTCAAATACTCTTCAATCTTACATATTCGTATTGTCGAACACTTTAGTTTAATTGTCACGTTTCCCTGTATTGTATAAGTATTACAACCGCCCCAATGTAGTGTTAACTCATATTATATCGTAGCACTTTATTGAAACTATCATATATAATGGATGTAACGTAGACAAGTAGCCATTAGTATCACGTTGTCCGTTTTCGGAGTTTTATAGATGCGTTACGACGTTTTTTAAGGATTGAAGTTTGAGCTTAGTTGTCGATGGAAGGAGGTTGATTCAACTGTTGTTACTGTAACAGACGTGTACATGTATAATATAAGAGTAAGTTGGAGATTAGAGTCGCGGAGATAATTTTCGCTGAGTTTTGACGCACATTGGCCATCACTAAATTAACCTTTTTAAAATTAATTTCCATAATAGTCGAATGCAGATGCAGTTCTAAAGCAGATCCTGCGTATCCCACTTAGTACTATAGTGACCTCTTGGACACAAGAGCATACGAAGAATTGCGGTTCTTTAGAATGTTTTACCGCCAAAATGCAAAAATCCAAACCTTTACTTGATCTTATATAATACAAGTACGCACGATTGACGCAGATTGGTATATTATGTCGCGGGTATCGATTGCTCGGTGTCGTTCACATGTTACTTTATGACGATAAGCGATAGGACGATTCGTTACGTCTTGCATAACTTATGCCTGACCTAATGACGGAAGCAGGTGACGCTCTCAATTACGCGGTACGTACCTTGAAATTATTTCATGTTTGCACAGTAATTATGTTGAGATAGGCAAGTTGAAGGAGTATGTAGAAGTTCAAGATGGGAATCTGCGTTCATAAACTTTTGATATCGCTGTGAAATTATTTACAATATTAAACAAGACCGTCAAAGTCTTTAGCTTGCAATGCTTGCAAAGTCTTTGACTTCATGACAGTTATCATTGGTTCCGGACAGCATCCTGCTACTTACATTATTGTACCATCTGCTCAACCTTCGCCTAATAAACTTGACACACAAACTGTTACGTGAAATAATCTCAAACGTTGCTTAATTAATACGTAAACAAATAGAAGTGCAAGCACAACTCACTCAGCAGAAAATACTCAGTCAGCTTTACAACGATACCAGAATTTCAGACTACGCAATAATGAATTTTAGTTATTATTGTACGTAACATGTAAACGAGATCCATTAAAAGTTTCTAAACATTGTATTGTACCCATTCAAATGTCATAAAATTAAATACATTATTAAAGTTAAAACAATGTAACACATGATGTTAACCATTGTTTTGAATGGTTTGTTTATAGTTCGTGCCTTTACAAGTTGAAGTGTATGTACCTTTGTTGTTAGTTGTTGGTATTTGTTAGAGTACGCCTCATTGTTTTGTTGTTCGAGATGCCTCATTTGCACTAGGACGAAGGTCGATTTGACCGCTCAAGGTGGAACTAAAGGTTTATCTGTCTGGATTCATTCAACACGTAGAGAAATCTGACTTCATATTCCCGATCTAGTGTAAATAAGACATCGCTTAGTTAATCGTTCAGTATCATTAAAGTTGACTATTAGCATTATGTTCTAATTAATCCAACCTCGATATAAGTTCTATAATACTCATCTAGTGTACTCCTTCTATCTGTACCTTTGCTAAACCTTTTAATGTGTTGTTGTATACCGTCGACGTAGACGTAAGCCGTCGGTTCTGTTCGTTATGATTGTGTGACTGTACCTCGTATCGTCTTAGCTCAATGTCTCTGTTGTGACTGATGTTTTGTACCACGCTTACTGTACATACCTATTTATTTTTATATCGTCTCATTTATTTTAGATAACTATGTAGTTCCGTGATTTGTATTTCAATTAAGTAAAATCTAAATAAATAAAAAGATAAATCAAAAATATAAAATGAAAACTTTTGTAATTTGATGATCTCAATGATTAATGATGTTAAAAATTTTGTACATTGGTTATTGTTTCTACAGTCTTTATTGCTCGTTTTTATTATAAAATTTTAAAGACTGAATTAAATGAAAGTTGACTAAAATTCAATTATGCAGTCATGGATGTTAGTCTAGTGTTAGTTCATAGGTGATACTGATGATAATGTTTAATTCGGTACGTAGAGTACGTAGGGTCTTGTATATCGGTGTCTAGAGTTAGGTAATAACTGATAACTTGTATTTAGGACTCACGTGGTTCGAGTAGTGCAACCTTATGTGTCTAACATTTACCGCGAGTAGTGAACACGAGATAACACCTTGGCCCCTGTGATTCATTTTGTTAATAATTAAACGTAGACGTAATTTGTTGGTCATGAAATAAAATTTGTCATAAAGAAATGTGTTTCATTCATTACCCTCGGAATTGATACAAAGTTTGTATTGATTAAAACGGTAAACAACCAGCAAAAATATTTTTATCGTAACTGCAACGCCATTGCAAAGTTACGTCGTCAGTTCAATCGCGACGTGTCAGGAACGCATTCTCTGAATGGCCGAACTATAACAGTCTTGTTTTATTGTGGTCATCACATTGTATGGAGATACTTAATACAAATAGAAACATTCAATTACAATTAATCTAGTCATACACTTGATGAAGATTCTGTCCAATTAGTTTAGTTACATACACATTTTTGGTCAGACACTGTTTGTGGTGACTCTGTCCCACCGCCAGATGGTGCCGTCGTCACAGCACGTCAGCAGGATCTTACCGTTTCTGGATAACGTCACCTGGGAAACAAAATATACACATGTAACTTCAAGAATTAAGGGGGCTGAAAACTTATGATATGATAAACTGGAAGAAAATCTTGGATAAGTTGTAATCATTGATAATTTTATTGATTTTATGAAGGGGCTTAATAGTTTATCTTGAATTGGTAAATTATAGTTTGAACTTAGTTTTTCACCTGTCTGACAGCGGCAACGCATCTTGGATGCACTAATTGGGAAACCCGGGAGCCTCCCGCCACGTTGCCAAGCTCCCACACCATTGTCTTGCCACATTGATTTCCTAGCGCTATCACCTGTAAAGTACCATATTTATTCAATATTAGACCAGTTCCACTAACTTTAAAATAATGATATGCTTTAAGATATAATATGTGCCCTTACCCTTTGACTATAGTCCACAGCAAACCTAATGAACCATATCTCACATTCTTTGTAGTCAAACCTGTGCACAATAGTCACAGAGTTGTCGCCGGGACGCAGGTCCGCGTCTTCAAGGCGGCCCGGCTTCCAGCATATTATTGCGTTTTCACATGACTGCAGAGAAAATGTACATTAGAAAAGCGGTTACAACTTTACAATAAATTAAGTAAGACATCGACATAAATACTTGCCTTAGATAAAATGAGATCACCCATCCATCTGACACAGTCAACATAATTCCTATGAATATCTCTAGTAGAAAAGTCTGGAAAGTGTTCCTTCAATGAATTGAAAGGCCTCAAAGCTCTATGAGGGTTGAAGCTATAACTTTGTTTTATAGCCTCGTGCATTGACGGCTTGTCCAGGCGCCATAGCTTGAGGGAATGGTCCATTCCACAGGACATAATCCTCTCTCCTTTGAGGTCAAAATCGGCGCTCAGAACTTCGTCTCTATGACCTTCAACGCCACCAAAAATGGCAATGCAGACATCTGTCATGATATTCCAGAGTCGTAAAGCATGGTCCTTGCTGGCTGATAAGAGAAGGTTGGGGTCTCTGGGGTGGAACTTGACCTCATTGATTGCATGGCCATGGCCAATGTAGTGCTTGATGCAAGTCTGTGTAGAAGGTTGGAATACACGGACAATACCACGGGAGCCTGCGACTGCGAGGAGTGGCAGGTTGGTCTCCTCTTCATAGGACCAGGCGCAGGTGTAGAATGTTTCATCAACCTGTAAGACATTTGTAAATACGAGTATAGCTTATAGATTTTGGAAGTGCATATTATTATATTGAGCCTACTGACACACTGCTCACTAATTGTAAAAGGGTTACAAATGTGTATTCTTGTTTTATTAGACACTATGGTTTGGTGTCATACCAATGAATTACTATGATGTGTTGAGATTATCTTCTGCCAAAATGATCCATAGGTTGTTTTTAATTATATTATATATTTGATGACCAAATCTCTTAGTTGAATTTAACTCTGGTAACTTACATCAGGATCAGCATAGCACTGAAGAAACTTGAAGCCCCCCGAGTCAGGACATTCATATATGGACACTCTGTTGCTGCCTACCACTGCAAACACCTGTGGCTGCCCCTCGCCCAGGTGGTGGTTGAATTGACAGCCGAATAGGGGCTGGCCATGGTCTTCTTTGGCACTGCAACTGATTATTTGAAATAGAATTAATTAATGATGGATTGTACCATAGGTCTGTGTAATCAATACTGTCTTTGGAGAAAGATAAAGATATAACTGAGTACAGTTTTCAAATTCTGTGTGAAAAGTAAGACAACTTACTTAAATTTGTATGGCGGCTTAACTTGTTTAGTAGTAGTCTTCTTTTTTCCTCGTCTCCGTTTCTTCACGCGAGAGTTTGTCGGTGTTTCACTGCGTGATGTATTGTCTGTGTTCGAAGTACTTTCAACGCTCGAAGTGTCATCCTAAAATACAGGTTCACATACTGATACAGGACAATGACCGCCAGCACAAAGCCTGTTCAATATTAATAGCTATAAGACGCACGTACACACGACAATCTTTGTGTAATTACAAGTCACATTGACGACACCGTAAACAACATGAAAAAGGGCCCATACTTACGGCTTCATTGTCAGAAAAGTTCATATTAACTACAATATTTATCTAGTTACACTTTCTATAGCTTATTAACACAGTTTTCATACAAACGATCAATTTAAATATCAATTCTTTCTTTGGAAGATCGTTTATCAGCTGACAACTAACAGCATCAGCGTCTTTTACGTCAAATGTCAAATTTTCGCGGGAGCCGAATCATCGCCAATATAGAACGGGATGCGTTCATTGTAAATTACATTTTGTTAAATATGAACTATAGATCTTTTTCTAACATCGAGCTTCAACACAAGAATAGTATTTTCTGTTGTTATAAAGTTGAAAACATATTGATAAACTGAAAATCTGATTGATTCAGAGACGTTTAATAGGTGATGTCTATTTATTATATTAATTGGCATTAAATGATGAAATAAAATGCAATGATTTGTTTTTTTTATAGTCGTGAAATAATAAAATAAATAAATTAAGAGTGTAATAGAAAAAAAAAAATTGTCAAATTATTTATAAGCAATTTTATTACATTTTCATGGAAATCCTAAGTAATTTGTACAAATGACAAAATATCTAAACATTACAATTATGTTAAATTCTTAAACTAATCACAGCCGTTGTAATATTCTATTTATTTAGATAGACCTATTTAATATATATTAATAATACTGATGTTTGCACAAGTCTGAATAGGTACTAAATCATCAACGTATAAGGTAACAGCCAGCTCTGCTATCGATAACAATTTGATGAGCAACACTAGTGCATATACTAATGTCGTACAATTAGAACTATTTAACAATAACGATTCCATCAAACCTATTTAATATAACGCATAGGCGGCCTCAGTTCCAGAAGTTATGAAACGAATGGACTAATTGAACGATTACTCACAGAATGTACCTACATCTACAATGCACGCGTTGATAGTTGACACTTCAACCCTAACCTACTGTTTCTCACTATCCTGAGTTTAGCGTAATTTAAGCGCCCATTGTAATCATAAACTGGGCAAGTACTGAATACTATGTATACGTGTTAATCCTGTCAACCAGTCTTAACCATAAGCAGGAGGTTGGCAAGTGCAAGCGTGGCGGAGCGCCACACGGAGCCAGGGTAGGAAGCGGCCCACACGAGCATAGACTCCAGGGTAGCCTGGCCTGGCGCAGCCACGACCCCATGATACGATTCCTGTGGAACGTGGAAAACTTCAAAATTATGATCAGTCAATAAGAAAGTGAGAGTAGGGTCACAAGATTTAAAGAAATAAGCTTAGCTCTCCATTATAAACTGGATTTAGATATAAAGAAAAACATAGCTCTAGTCTTGACAGTTAAAAAGCGCTCCAGCTATCCTTGGAGGACACTTGAAAGCGTATTCAAAACAACATAAATAACTTCTCTGTCCTATGAGTCATATGTGATACACACCGATTGTCTTACTATTGTGTCTGCTTCGTGGACAGTGAAGTGGTTAAGATTGTCCCTAGAACCCTACCTGGGGTGCTGGAGAACCCCACGGAACTTTATTTTGGATTTTTTAATTAATTATATTCACACAATTTTGCGTTTCAGCGTATTTTATCCTAGTGGTACCCGCTCTAGGCCTATCAGTCGCGCGGAGTTCGCCGCTGCGTGTAGACGTGTGTACTTGTGCTGTGGGGTGCCTGGTCACCCCAGTGTAGGGCAATCGATATTTTATTTGAACATTTATTTAATTTAATAATAGTATTTTTGGAGTAATTTATGCAATCTATGTAACCAGCCCCCCAAGCCAAATGCCATTTTAGGGTTTAGCGACAAGTTCACAAATTCCGACGAACTTTTCTCAAAGAATTGGGAGTTGGGCTAATATATGAGCACTTGGAAAATCGTTTACAAACCCCAAGTTTGAGGAGGGATGTAAAGGAGGTCATTGCAGGTAGGTATCCTGAAAAAAGATGTGCCAGCAGCAAGGGCCATGCCTGATTATCAAAAACAAGGACGCTGTGGAATGTGCCCCAGGAATAAAGACCGGAAATGCAAGAACAGGTGCAATAAGTGCCAAATCCCTATTTGCTTGGAGCACCAAATAAAAGTGTGCCAAAAATATTCTATTTAATAAATGTTATTAATTCTATAAGTTGATTTGTGATCTCAATTGCCTAAGAAATAAATATGATTATAAAACATTTCAACCGTATTTTATTTTCCAAAAATAATCACATTTTTACTTTGGGGTACTCGAGTACCCCCTGTAGGAAAATAGGATGGTAAAATAGGTGTAGGGTCTTTACAAAAACTCACCGACTAGCGTGAAATAAGGTTGTGACACAAGCAGGGGGCCGCCAGAGTCACCGGTGCAGGCGTCTCGGTCAGGTGCGTTTGCGCACAACATGCGCGGAGTCACTTTCCTGCGACCGTAGCCTGCGCCTGAGCATTCTTCTTGTGCCCAAATCTGGACTGCAGCCTGGACAACAGTATATGATTATTTTATCGAAGGAAGAAGGATCTGTAAAATATTCAATTTCAAAAAGTAGGTTGATAGGTGTTGAGATAAAGGCTTTTATTAGTTTTACATCGAGGTTTTAAACGAGGATGATATCACCTCTCAACGGTTGCTGCACTTACTATTTATGTTCCAACTTAAGTTGAATTCTAATGACTAACCCAATCCAGAGTAACATAATTTTAAAACTGTTATTCACAACAAAACACATTAAAAATATAGCAAAATAAACGTAACTTCACTAACGATGAAGTTACAATACGCACGCGATCCGAATATGACAGGATCCATTAAAATCAGGAAGTGCTCTTTTTTTTTTTTTTTTTTTCCGACGTCAAAAATCATCAAATGACCCCTCCCGCTGTGGGTTAGCAGCTGTGAGGGAGTGTCAGACTCTTACTGACTAAAAACCGTCGTGTTCCGTCATAGGCCTTTTATGTACCAGGGCCGCGGTATCTCTTTCGAACAACCCGCAGCCCATCAGGAAGTGCTCTTACTACTACTTATAATTAGATTCTTGTCGTGTCATAACATTGTAATGCTAGTTATGATCGTCTAGAGATCGTGTCACGTACGGATCGCGTTCACTTCCTTACTTTCACAGGTATGTTGGATGCAGGGCCCTTTTCGACGGTGCTGCCCCAACCGGTAACTATTGCTTCCTCCCCTTCAAGACCGTTTAGGTCTTCGGCATCTGAAATGTTATATTTTTTTTTGATGATATCTACTTTTTAGGTTTTTAATTATAGGTATTATACGCAGGTAGAAAAAAAAAAACAAAAAGTGAATTTAATGTTTCTCAGTAATTTAATAATGGCGCTACTAGATTGCCAAAAAAAAATTCTAACACAACTGTAGCTATGATAGCTCAGGAAATGATTAAAGTCGCTATGCAACCTATTTAATTTAATTAGAAATTTATTTATATCTGGCTATTTATTTAGAAAAAATAATCGAATGCTATTAAAGTCCAAGAAAAAGAAATTGAATTATTTTTAATTTTTGACATATTTTATGTCATCTATCCATTTTTTTTCTGCCTTTCAGCCAGCGTTAAAATTATTTCGATTTGTAACAAGAAGTTTTAAATATTTATTTTTATAAAATGTTCAAAAATATCTTACCGGGAAGGCAAGCAGGTCTAAATAGATTATCTGGTATCGGATCAGCAAGTCTTAGAACAGCTATATCATAATCGTATGTATATCTGTTGAAGTCTGGATGTTGTACCACATGGATGACTTCGAACCCATCGGACCTGGAGTTGTTCACATCATATTCACCCACGAGGACCGAGAGACGGGATGCTTCAATCCTGCAAGTTAAAATAAACCATCGTTACAAAAATATAATCGTAATTGAAGGGCAATAAGAGCATTGATGGCTTATTAGCGGGCTTTGAACGGCTTGAACCGCTACATTTAATTAAAGAGCAATACGATTAGAATATTCATGCGAACATTCAGAGCATTGAACATTTATGAAGCGGGCATCAAAATAAATTGCTGATTATAGCAATAACTGAATTATATTTAAACATTTCGATATTAACAGTACAAGTTCAATACAGTTATTATAAAAATATAAAGTCAATATTTATTTGACTACAAAAGGAGCAATTAAACGACATTTATAGCCAATAAACGTACGATGTTATCTCTACGACTGTAAAAGTTCACGCTTCATTTAAAATATTTTCATTTGAGCATATCTCGTTAAACTGTCGATTAATATTCAGCACACATCGTTAAGTAATGCGAAACAATTGATTCGCGACACTACGTGGCTATTGGAGAGGACAAAAGGATCGCGAGCGCATCCAATGCGACCTTAACCTCATTGCTGTGATGTAACTTTACGGCTGCATACATCATATTCCTTTGCCTACCAGTTATAGTAAAACTTATAAATATTTATTTGATTTTTTTTTCACAGTTTTGTTTTCGTAACTTTTTTATTGGGCGGTGAAGACTATTTTTATCGAGATAATAAAATTATAAATGAATGTTCAAATGAAACATTAATACAAAAACGATCAATACAAACTTGTACAATATTAAAAGGAAAAAACAAAATGATATGGTGGCCGAGTGTCTTCCCAATCTTACCAATTAAATACTAAGTTTGATATACATATTTCGATCGCTAATCGATAATTCTAAAGGCCCATGTCGTCCGTAGGCCATGCAACGCCAAGGTGACCGCATTATCTAACATTGGCCTCCATACTCTCATGCAAATATTTCAGGTCGTGGCCGGTAATCAGTCATAGGTAGAAATAAATAGGTTTTATTTGTTTTCAAGCCAACGCACGTATCGATGGATAGTTTTCTAACATGGCAACACAGCGGACATGACTCATGAGGAATATCCCTCTGGCATTTTAAATTTCAAAATGTGATTGATTGTGATATGGATGTTTACCGTATATAACTATACCAAGATATTAAAAAGTCTTTTACGGCAGGTAATTCAAACATTGGTAAGGTTTTAGGACGCTTCATTTAGGTAGGCACCTATACAGATTTTTTCCAAGGCCCAACCGGCGTATTTTATTATGTAAATACGTTAGGTAGTAAGCTTTAAACAAACTACAATTTCGTGAGTTTCTCTTAAGAAAGGCAAACAATTAACATGCTCTTTGAACCAATTAGGGTTAATGCTCATTTGCTGAGGATATAATATTAACAACAAACATTTTGTAAGGTTTGCTAATAAAGGGTCTTTACGTAACTGTAAGAAAGTGTGTCGGAACCGATAAAGGTCACATGTAGGTATTGTTTTTGGGACCTTAAGGGCACGTATTTGTACAAGTTATGTAAATCAATATTGCAGCAAAGGTTTAAACGACCCTTTTTGACTTAAGGCGAGGAATTGGTCAACAATAATTCCATAACCGGCACGCGCATCTAAGGCGCCAAAAGGGGTCGGAGCGTCTGAGCGGGGCGAGGATAACAATACGCGCGCTAGCTTATAACTAAAAGTCGTAAGCGACAAAATGGTTTTGTAATTTTAATATTTAGAAATGATAATTTAATAAAAATTCCTACTACCATTTTAAAGAGTATGTATATACTCAACTACTAAAAAAGTTAAGAGGCTTAAATCGGTCCCGTTTGCCCATAATATGTGAATCTCTTTTTAAAAAGAGGTATGTTTGATATATTTTTCTCTGTTATAAAAGTTACCTAATCATGTTTCTACAACTAACAAAATAAGGCTTATATCATGAACTTTCAGGTAACCAAGTTGTATTTTGATCCGTTTTGTATTTACTGAGAAAAATTGACATCCTTGGCGCCAAAAATTCCAATTCGTCCTCTTAAGAAAGTTTAAGGTGCCGTATCAACATCGCTCGGAAATGCTTTTGTTCAAGTCTTCATCTATCTCTATCAGTTGCAATTTTGGTAATTATTTACGTTCATAGAGAAAAATACTGACAGAGCTGAGAACAAATTACCTATACTGTGCCTATATGTAGGTTAAGTACGTACGCGATTTTCGTCATTTCAAGATTTTCGAAAATCGAATAAGACAGCAAGAAGTGGCACTCGCAATAAAAATGTGTAAGTAACAAATTGGCATAAATAAAAACGCTTGAGCGGTTGCAACAGTATTTTATTACCTTCTCCCAGTTAATGTAAGGAAAGCAGTAAGGCTTTGAGGGTCAAATGCGAAGACATAAAACATATCCTAAAGCCAACGTACGATGCATATAACATGTATGTAGGTAAGTTCATGACACACGCTCGTTTTCAGATCCGAACAGTTATCTTGATTGCTTGGAATTAATTAAAACATCACTAAAACCAAAGTCCGTGAAAAGTTTTAACTAAATGCATTGCATTCTATATGTAACTGTTTCTGCCATTCCGGAAAAGGGGACATGGTTCTGTACGATCATGAGGAGTTTAAAACATGCACGTTATTTGCATTTTATGATAAAAAGTATTCAGGGAGTATTATGTTTTAAATGGTATCCTTCTTGAATGTTTTTCTCGCAAGTCTTACAACAGAAGCTGCGTCAAACGTACTTTGTTTAACACAACCCTTCGCTGCCTACAGTGTACGAAGTCATTTGATGATGCCACTTAAAAAAGGCGTACCCAAGTATAGTTTAAAAAAATGAAATAAGGGCCTAACAAATTGTTGAAAATTACAGTTCCCTGAACCCACCAACCCGAACGTTAAAAGTTGAGTGCTTGTAGAAACGTTGAATCAGTTTATCCAAACGAATCCAATCCTTAAGCAGGGCTCACTCATCATAAAATATGACGAACGGTTGGGGCATTGAAACGAATTTATAAATAACCTCTAATTTATTTGAATAACGGATATGTCTTCCTTTTAACTCGCGAAAGCAATTAGCTTTTATTTGCAATAACGGTTAATATCCTTAAATTATAGCACATTGTCATGTGCACAATAATTTACATAATGTTGTTACATTCGGGAACGGGTTTGGTCCTAATTATGTTGTCCCTTGCGGAACCCTCGGGACATGCCGTCGCCGATGTACCGGTTTCCAACAAAATTGTTCGTGGTTAGCAGGAGAACTTTCTTGTTCCTCGATTTTATTAAGTTTATGTACTTAGTCAAAAATAATTACCTATGCATTACTAATTACTTACAATCGTGCAAAAAACATACTACATAAAGGATTTCATGATACTCGCTCGACAGACTCATTTTGTAATTCGCATCTATAACATCAAAGCAAAACGTGAGGTCAAAATTAAAAATTATAGTCGAGACATTCATGTATGATCCATGAATCATAATTTCATATCAAGATGGCACCGATTAATTTACTTTTTAGGGTGAATGAAAGTGACTTTTTCTTTCGTATTAGTCATGTTAACAGTTAGACAAAATTAGGTTCCGATGGATGGTTGTTCAAGGCAAATGTTTTCGTATTGTGCGTAATGACTAGACACCTCTGCTAGTAGAAAATTATAAAACTTGACCTCATGAGTAGTTGAATGGAGCTGTCAAGCACCCACAATGACTTCCGACAGGTGCCTGGCATTCACAAGTCTTTGATTACAAACTCTTTGATGACAAGAGTACCTATTGAAGTCTCCATTTGAGTCAATAATCCACTTTCACCAATTACTGCTCACCTACATAAACTATTGTTTGTAGATAGTCCAAAGCAACGGAACTATAAAATCATTATTATCGTTTAAGATATTTATGTCAATAGTGTGACTAATGATTAGATTCGCACGTGTAAATTGATATTATAGAAAGGCGTATCTCAATAAATCATATAGTGGGCCATCAGAGATTCTCGAGGCGTTAATGATCGGTGTGGGCTAAACTGTTGGGTCGTTGATGGGTTACTGAATGAATATGACATTTGACCTTCTTTTTGGTGTCGGAGAAATGGCACAAAAAAAACGAAACTTTGTAGGTTGACCGTGTTCTTTGAGAGAATTGCAGCAGTAGACCTACAAAGAAGCTATTATTATAATTCAAAGAACCTAATAAAATGGCACCAGACAACAAACCGAATCTAATAAAGACTTCTTATTTTATTCTGAATTATTATCTACATTCGATTTCCACTTTTTCGGGTGGCTTTCTCACTTCCAAACATGGTGTGAACAAAACGGTATCATACCAAAATGTGAAGTAAATTTTAGAGAGCATAAAATGCATGAATGTAAACAGTATGATTGTAACACCTTATAAGGATTTGGCGAAAGGTCAAGATTGATATCTGATTTGGCTTCTGGTTTTGGTAACACGATATTTTAATATCTACATATTGATCTTTAGGAGTTGTTAAGAAACTTCAACGTTCCTGTCGCAACTGATATGTTAATGGATGCAGTCTTGTGTGTAGGATGAGAATATTGTATGTTGTGCAAAGTGTACCTTTCAAGAGCTAAGAGATTTTTTATTGTTGTCTTGATTTAACTTTTTCAATGTATGAGATGAGAACAGCCTGTTCTATGCTCTGTATGAGAAATGAGAAGAGGACTGTGCCCTCCACTGGGACAGTAAAAAGCACAATGATGATATGGATTACGAAAATCCATACAAATCTGCATGGATATCACTGTCTCTATTTGTTGTTGATGCCGGCCTCGAACTAGCTCTGTTTTGAATGATAAGCCACGTGTTACGTACATTTCGTTACGAGGTCAAAGTCATACTTGCCATCAAGGTTATGGGACCTTGCCTGTTAAAACTGTGATATGCGAAAATTGCAAACGGTGAAGTATCGGATTTATTTTGATGTCAAGTGTTTTCTTTACCTTTGTAAATAAGGAAACAAACAAATGAAGAGTTTGTTATTTTTTGACAGTCTCTTGTTTTGAAAATATTGAATTTCGTAGAATTTTATTATGCGCTTCAGAAATATAAGTTGGGTATTTAAAAAGCAACGATAATGACACAAAACTTTAAAACATTATTTTGTCTACAGTTCGTTATCCAGGACATTTCCAAAAAGCCATTTGGAAGAAAGTTCTATAGAGGTTCAACCAACTTACCCGTGCACACAATGAGTGGCGGTGATGAGATGGTCTCTGGCCACTACAGTGGCTCCACAGATGACCTTTCCGTCTCTCTTGAGGGCAGCTAGCCAGGGGAACTCGCCAGGAGTCACTGATTCACCTCCCACGACTCGGGCGCCCCGAGCCACCCCACATGCTGTTAACAGAAATATGTAGTATGTTTAAACGTGAGCAAATTAATATAAGGGAATGGAAAATTCGAAAATCATGGAGCAGAAGATAACTACTCGACGCCTGAGCTTTTGAAAAGAAATGGTTTGCCTGTCCAATATGGATAGCAAGGTCACGTTTAAAACTTGCTCGATTCCTCAAAATGATTGCACAAAGTAAGGGTCTGAAACACATGTTTTCCTAAGTTGGGGTAGTATTCTTTCCAAATAAAAATAAATAGTTTTAAAGAGGAAATTATACAAAGATAGTACATAAATGAACGACAAAAATTTCCAATTCCAATTCTTCCAAAAATAAATGAATAGTTTTAAAGAGGAACTTATAAATGAACGACATGCAATAGTTTTTTCCAAATAAACGAAAGGTTTTAAGTACTAAATTGCCAGATCACAAAGCGTCGTTTTGCGTTCTATCGGTGGCATTTTATTTGCAAGAGCACCGATGCACTTTCTTATCGCCTTTCAAGTTTTCGTGTATTATGTAATGTTTTTCATTGAGAACTTTGGACCTCCTATATAGGCAAACTAGTTCATGTTTAAATGATTTATATTTTAGATATTTATAATTTGTCTTGATTAGCAATTAGGTATTTCCAGCCATTACACATTTACTATCACTTACCTGTCGAAAATAAGTTTAACGGGGTTTTTCTAACGCATTACATAAATCAGTTTGGTAAATAAGTATATTGTGGTGTACTTTTTTCCTGTCTATTATTTTTCCGGAGAAAAGAGGGTCAAGTCCTCGTCGGTGGGACATGTCAAGTGGTAGTCCATTACCCAACTTATTGTTATGAACACACAAAAGTGGTAACCTGATCCACGCTGATATTGACCTGGTGACATTATCCGAATTTTCGAAAGGCTTTGTTGAGTTGTGCATTTTTTGCATCGTGTTTTGTTTAGGTTTACCATACATAAGGTAGATTTCAGTAGCTCGTGCTGTTACTGAAATGCCTTTTCCATTCTGATGAAATGAAGTAACTTTCATTAAATCTTTTACTGTTCTTTGTGCCTTATCTATAGGTAAGGTCGGTATTGCAGTCCCGAAGTAATGAATCTTATGGAGCAAGGACCTCTACCATAGCGACCATGGTGCATGGGATCTATTCTATTTTTAAATTACTCCGGAACATACCATACCTTATATAATTTTGAAAATTTTCATTTGGAGCTGACGCAACATGTAAAGAATCTGACCAAAAGAGAAATTTCTTTAATTTTATTTAAGCACTATTCAAAAGATAATTCTTCAATATTTAATAATAAACATGTAGGTAGATATGAATAAATATAATTAACATGCGCGACTGAAATCTAATGTAGTAGAGTAGAGACCATGTACGCAACGTTTGAGCAAAGTTCATTAGCATATTAGAGAACGCAATGTTAGTAAACAAACATTCGCGCCAAAATGATCTTGTTTTATAGAGCTGCACTAGTATGCAGTAATGAGTAAGACACATATATTTTAACACTACATGTACATTTTTTGTAACTGCACAAGTATTTCATAATGTGCAGTCGCGAACTGGGTCGCGAATTGCGATCAAAATACGATAAAGATAAGCCTTTTCCTTCACGCCATTTGTATTAACGTTATGTTCGAATACCAAGAGGCTTTTAACATGTGTTAAAAGTTAAATTGTGTTCAGGATGTAATTGTTAATCAGTAACAGACAATAAATTCGTTATTTCGATGAAGCTCTCTACACATCCGGGGCTCTTAACATACTTGTGAAGATATCTCAGAGGTTTTATCTCCACAAGCTCATATGCGAATGAGCATCGTCAGTAAGTGGCCACACTCTCTAAAAGCACTTCAAACTATTAGCACTTACTTTATGACATAACCAAAACTGAAGTAATGCCTATTGAATAAGAGATTAGAAATTAAAATTTGTGTAAGAACATCTTAATGTCACAGCAAATATTTTTGAACGTGTATTGTGGTTGCCGTTTCGTAATCAGCTCCATTGATTGAAGATGGACACAAAATATATTTTCACTTACCAACATTTTACAGATATTATAATTAATTAGCAAAATAACACTTATTGCTTTGTGAAAAGAAACTCGGAACTAATTTGGTGAAAATATTCAATGTCCATTTTTGGGGAAATTCTTATAGAAAATGCACTTCACTAAACACAAAAAATGAAAATCTGCTGAAAGGCTCCTGTAGTCGAAAATAATAGTTAGGGCACTCACTGCAGGGCCTGCATGCGGCGGCTGCGGCTACGGCCGCGAGGAAGCAGAGGACGCGAAACATGTCTGACGGAGTCACAGCCCACTCTATAGTCAGGGGGAGACGCCGGCCCAGCTATTATAGGCCGTGGGCGGCGCCTCCGATAAGGCCTCGGGGCCAGTGTGACAGACCAGATCAGGCCAAGTTCACGGCAACGCGACGACTGAGCGAGTGACGGTGGCGGCCGCGTCACCCCACTCGCGCCGTGCCCGCTCGGGGATTGTGGAAGGACTAGCGGATTAGATAATGACCTTGAAGCGATAGACTTGATTGAGCAACCCGTTGCAGCTTCTTTGATTGATACTCCTGATTTGTTCTACTTTTGAAAGTATTATGCGTTGCGTTTGCTATCTCGCGAGCAAAGTCATACAGTCATATATGCAACGCGTTTTGTACGCGAGAGGTACTCTATAGAGTGGATTTTCAATTGACGAATTATATATGTATATATGTATACATTTCCACGTTATTTAGAATTTAATATTTAGCAAATTATGTACAACTTTCTTGGATTGACTTAGATGAAATCAAAAGCTCTACTGGCTGGAGATCTTGTTAAATCGATCTCTTGAATTAACGAATACTGTCCACTGCAATCGAATGTGTTGGTGCGACTTAGTATTCATCATCTTGCACACACGGCCAAGAGGCAAGCCCCCTACTTAAAGATGCATAAATACAATAAAAAGCTCACCATTCACGTGCGACCGGTAGCGGAAAATCAAGTTCCGTAATTAGTTACGTCACATTATTACTTGGTAGAGCTGTATGTTGTCATTAATTAATAGGGACACACCCTTAAAAGAACACGGGTCCCGTTGCATTCCTTATAAGAGTGCATAATAATGAATGGGATCGCTTTCACGTTCAATTAGTTTAATTGATCACTTCGAATACTTTAATGTCTGGGTTATCACGATCCAGCGACGCGTTTTTGGTGAAATTGAAGTAGTAGCGCTTGGCTACACATTTCTTTTGTATTCATGTTTTTTTTTATTTGCTGAAAAAGAAACCATTGGGCGAATTGTGATATCTAATAAAGTCATTGTGTTAGTCATCTTTAATTCGAATGCGTGTGAAATTTGTTTGGCTTGTGAGACTAGATTAGCATAATTTAAGAGATGTGCGTCTTAAAATAACCTAGTATTAGCGTATTGTGTGTATAGAAAGGATGTCGCGAAGTCGCTCGTGAGTGGGTCGCGTGTACTGCGCATATATCCTTGCAGAAAGTCGAGCTTGTAGTTACGCAACATGAATTTAATTTCACCAGTAGTGGCCGGATGGCTCGAGTTGTTCAATTTAATTCTTTTATATTTGGACAATCTTACTCAACTTTTTACGTAATGTCAGGATTAAAGCGATGTATTTTGAACGTTTTGCAATTATTGATATTTCGGAACAAACATTTATGCAGGGGTAAATGGAGGCTTCGCAGCGGCCGTCAGAATACCATCGAGGCGCCATTCCACTTTCTTGTTTACGTTGTGTGCCGTGGAATAATACTGTAATTGATATTATGATTTATCTTGTGCGTAATGCCACCATGTGTAAATACCGTTGTAATAATTTATTATCCCAGTTACACAGATTGTCGCGGATGCACTGAAAAGTAAATCAACAACAATCGTTGAATTTCAACATACCACATTAACAGAAAAACAATTAATGATAATTAAAATCGACCTTCCAAAAAACCCGTAGAAAAGTTTATTTAACATTGATACTTGAACTAGATCTGGGAGTTATCTCATAATTTCCGTGTTTGTCGAAATAATTATCAAAGGGTCGCTAGTCTAGACAAACATTGGTGACCTTGTGGGTGCCGCTGAAGGTTAGTTTCATGGAAAGAGCCGGTGCTGAAGATGTGTGCAACGGGGCCAAGGCGACGGGCCACCCGTATGCCGATAACGATGCACGCCCACTCTACCGCGCGAATTACTATTGTCATACTATTCGAAATGCCATTTTTCCATTTTAATATTTCCTTTTGCAATTTTAATTGAATAATTTATCATCTTAAGGTCTTTTTTAGTTTGTTAGATTCCGATTTTTGCGGTAAAAGTCCACTTTCAAATAATTTTTAACAAAGTGCTCAGAAAAATCTTTAAAAGTGAATTTAATTGTAATTTATTTCACTTTATTATCTTTAGTCAATTGAGGTGGTTAAATAGTCGTTCTCCTTATATTATTTATGTTGCACTTATCTTACTTAATTTATTCTTAAAGGTACAACTTTTAGGTAATTTTGTTACTGGCACTTATTTTTTTTCTGCTAAGAAAGTATAAATCACTTTCTTTACTATTTTAGTAGAAGTTGTGAATTTAGTGTCGTCATGTAGTTATTTTTATCTTATTGGCGTATTCTGTTTGAACACTTTCACTAAGCTTTTTATGACAGACTTGAATTATCTTCGGTATTCGTAGAATTTAGATTTTTTGTTTCTGATTTGATTCTTGATTTGTATTCGATTCTTGTTTTGTATTTGTAGTATTCAGTTATATTGCGATATCTTTTCTCATTCGTCTGAAGATATTTAATTATGTATACTGACTGAAATATTATGCTATATGTATCAGTGTGCATTTCAGAAACTATTATTGTCAACATTCTCATTTAATATTTTATATGCTATGTCATTGGGCAAACAGACCAGGTTGTTGGTGTCATCAACTCTTCAGAATTGTTAGATTAAGATTGTGTACTGTAAACAAGGTCTGAATAAAGGCTATTTTGATTTATTTATTTATGCCATGTCGATGATATGGGTGTTACTTTAAATAAATATTAGACTTTTCGTTTTAGACATTTATTGATAAAATTTTGAGAATACATATAATGATCGAAATATTTAGTCAAAGATGATAGAGATGTTACAAGAAATAATATATTGCCATTAATTTACTACATCATTTGCATCACATGTTATATTGAAACAATAACCGCTTCCCCATTTCGATATTATAAGTAGAAAATACCCTGTGAGCCTTCAGACCTGAAAGAATATAGATAAATGTAGAGTGAGGTACGTCTCCATACCCTTGCCGGCTAATACCATATTGGGAAGTTTTGTGTAGGGACTGGTAAGACTAGTTGAAGTATTATGTAGTCCCATGCTTATGACAACACCTCCTGTGCGCCACCAATCTGCAGTTTGAATATATTGCTGGTGAGAAATAAGTGTATACTTACTTCCGAATAAAAACCTTCGTACCTCGATAACTTCTCACTGCACAACTCGAACATTCAACCACGTTTTTCATTGCTTTTTTTTGCAGTTTAATCAAAAACCAGTGGTAATAAAAAGTTTATCATATTTATTGATGCCTCCATATCTGCGAATAAAGTATACCCTATGCCAGGGATGGCGAACCTTTATTGACTTGCGTGCCAAATCAAATAAAAAACATAACTACAATTATAGAGGCGTGCCTTTATGACAAAAAGTTAACATGAAAAGGTAACAGATTATGAAGAATAGACTTGTCTTTGATTCGAAAATTTTCTTAAAAAATTATAACATTAGCGCTCAGATATCTTAATAAAATAGGCTCTGTTCGGGATATGAGAAATAGTTGTCATGTGATCTGATTGAATGCACGAGTACGTGGTTATGGTACATAATTTCAATTGAAAACTTGCAAAATAATGGTGTGCCCAAATTATTTAGCTGCGTGCCACCACGGGCACGTGTGCCATTGGTTCGCCATCCCTGCCCTATGCACTGACACAGTTCGCCTCAGCATTGGCCCGCAAAACCGACCTGCATGCGGTTTGACCATGTAATGTTCCACTTTTGAATTTTATGGTAGCTTCTTTCAGTTGCGAAATTTTTAAGGGAGTGTGTGAATGTCTCTCTTGTTCGCAAATAAAGATTATGACCACGTTTCATAATTTGGATAGAATAACTTATGTTCAACTTAGCTTATGATAGGTAAAGTAACTAAATAAGTTAACCAGATATATTTTACTTATTAGTTGTAAGACAAAAAAAAATCTTCGAAACTTATTATTTAAAAAGAGGAGTCCCACAGGAATCATTTCTGGGACCAAACTTTTATGAAAGACAATCGTCGAAAATTAGCGTAGGTACTGTAGAGATGTAGTCATTAGTTAGATACTCTTTGGTGTTTTATATTTGAAACCTGGCCGGACAATAATGTAAATAAGTATATTCGATTTGAAATAGAATACGTTTTTATATTGAAGTGTGTCACTTCACCCCCGAATCAGAAAATAAACGCTGAGTTAAAGTTTTTTCCAATCTTTTAATTGAAATAATCTGAAGATCCCCGGTCCCTAGCGCGCCACGCGCTACAGTACCTATCTATTTCTTTGAATACTTCATTTAATAACTTCCCTATCCCATGAGTCACATGCTTGATGGATGTTGTTAAGTATTTTTTAGGAAACCACACACTAGCTAAGTATTTTGCACTATTGCAATTTGCATCAGAGATCGTAATTTGCGCAGATTGTTTCGGAACATATTTAATATCTTGACAATTTATAAAACAGCGGAATCTTGTTGGAACAAGTACCGAATTTATTGTTTGGACCGCCGATACTGCCTGTTTGGCCTAGTTACAATATTCTTACGAGTATCACGGCGCCTGCTCAACGGGTGTAGGTAAAGTAAAAGCATTTAACCGAACCATCGTATATGGAGATAAGCGATTTTACTTAAAAACACGAGTAAGTACCTAAGCTTGTTCTGAGCGAACAAAGTGGTCCTGTAATTTTAAAATTCTGTCGCATTTCGGAACGCTTGCGGTAAGACTGGTAGCTGATTAAGAAGTGACAGATAAATTGCTGTTGGTTTACTGCACAGTCCTGCAGGTAATGTTACAGGTGCAAATAATTTGCTGATTATTTGGTAAATATTTTGGACAAATTATGGTTGCAGTTTATTTTTGGGAAGCACAGTGCACTTTAATTAAAATTCTTTTGTCTAAGCTTTTAATTTAAGAAATACCATGTACCTAGGTATGATTTATTATAGGAAACATGAATTTTAGACTATTCAGCGAGGCACAGTCTATTGTTCAGAAAAAAAAGTAATTTTTAGAAGAAGAAACAATAAATAAATTTTTGACTTTGACAATTTATTATTAAATGATTTTTTTTTATAAATGCGGATGTATTAACATCGCAGTGCAGATATTACCTACTGCGGGATTTGAAGAATAACCGCGACCCACCCAGTTACAAAAAAAAATCCAGAAAGAACAAAGACTCAGAGGACATATAGGGGAGAGGTCATTTGATGATTTTCCACCTCAAAAACAACTTACCAAGCAAAGAGAAGTATCTGCGACCGTGGTGGTTTATAATGAAGAGAGCGATTATCACTCAAACAATGGATGTTGCAATCGAAACAGACGATTCCTTCCGCTTTAGGAAGATGCTACGTAGGAAATTATATAAAATCGTCGTTAACAAAATCCGCAAACCATCATTTTTGCTGTGTGATGTCGTCCAAATCTCATTTCTGTAAATGCTGACATGACATGTTAACAAAACTTAGATTTTCGGTACTTAGATAATGTAGCAAATTGCACCTTTTGAACTCAAGAGATTTGCTTAAATAGGCACTTTCATTTTACAATTTGACGAGTCATCTCACACTTCCATGTCTCACACGTATTGTCAAAGAAGTCTCTTCGACTCGTTTATTATTGCAAGGGTAAAGGCGTAATTATCTCAAGAAATCACATCATCCCTCGGCCAGTATTCTCTCCTGGGGCCCGATTCTCCTAAGTTAATAATGTCAAAATCGAATAGAAATCGAATCGCAATATGATCGCAATAGCAGTTTTAACCATATCGGGCATTCTGCTACTAATAAAAGACCAATCGTATTCGATTGACATTTGATTGGTGTGCGATTGGTCTGCTATTTGGTGATTTTGGTCTATACGGTAGTTTGCTGTACCTACAACCATTTTGCAATCGTAAATCATTTGCAGACAGAAAAGGATAAAAACGTTTATTTCAAAGAAAAAATAGCGGAATGCCACATACGTTTCAATCGTAATCGAGTCGGGATTGGATCTCAGTCGAATCGAGTCGAACGTGAATCGTATGTCGCTTAAGTAAAATTAGGAGAATCGGGCCCCAGATCTGAAATGAGTTTGATTGTAACAAAACCAAAAGATGGCGTTGTTGGGTAATTGTAGTCCGTAGCACTTGATGCATGATTGAGGGCGTAGCCTAAGCTGTGGGTCCTACTAAGTAAATATTTTTCCTAAAATGTACTATGCATGATCCTTTAAATCCTAAAAGATTACGGACGGTGCCCCACGTAGGTACCTATGGCTTTATTTCCTTTTCGCGAAGATCTATAGACGTGGTTGTAAAATGCCTGATATTTTAAGCTGTGCAAGAAAGTTAGCTGCGATCGGTTGCCGTTAAAATGTTCGTGGCACCATCTCATGTACCTATTTATAATTTAAATAATTAATTGGTCTTTCTAAGTTATAAACATGAAAACAACACTTTGTTAACGTTTTAATGATGTTGACAATTGTTAACACTAGATAAACTTCCTAAAAAATCGGGCATGTTACGAATGATGATTATTTGATCCTCCAATGCAGAAACGTCTCCTAACTTGATCATTCATTAAGAAAAAAAAAACATTACAATTAGAGCATTATGTAACTCTATGGAAATGTAACTGGCTGATTAGAACCTACCACACAGGTCTGCATCCAAACACATTGTATAACAAACATAACGAGGCGATCACAGCTATCGCGTGTAGGCATCTATTAGGATCCCTCATGATCGCTAATGCCTAATTACACCATTACAGATAATAATTCCATAAAAATTACAGAAGAATCAGTTATGGAATTTGTGACAACGCCACTGGGTTGTTTATAAGTGGTCGTGCGGGTGTAGGACCTGCATACGGCAGGACTAAGTGGAGCGTAGTGGAGAAAGTGTTGGGGCCTGGGCTCCACCGGCGTCTGTACCTGTAGTGTGTTCTGCGCAGGCGCGTCGTGAGCCGCACTGGCCACCTCCTTACTCCTCTAGTGAGTTCCGATTTCATTTTTAACCTTGATTGTTTTTATTCGGTAGTGCTGTGCCAGTGTTGTGATTGAAGCGGTTAGTATTCGAATTTTCCCAGGTTTTTTTAGGACTGGAAAATCCATGAATTTTCTTGTGGCCCGCATTTGTACATAAATCAAATGGTGTGATTTCCAAAGTTTTCTTATTTATTTATTTTCATTTTACATCTAAAGGATTTTTTTTTTACAATAGGTAGGTAATACCTACTATCGAGAAAAGGCTATGGGTTTTTCGAAAACCTGATCCAGTTGCATTTCAAGTTAACGTCCACGATATGTCAGTTACATTCAAATTCTTTAATTACATTATTATTTTCGTATCAATAGTGTCGCTTAATTCATTTCATATGTCTTATGTAAGGTTATTAGTACTTATGCCATGCCCATTATTAGGAAGCTCTATGAACGGCCATTACCTAGCTCCGAAGCATACCACCTACTTACCTATTTTTTCCTGTACCTAACCCTTGAGTATTTACAAATACCTAAGTATGGAAAGGGGAATGTCTATAAATAACTGCAGTTACTTTCATTTCCGTGAAATAGTCTCGGGGAGCAGGAAAACCGACGGCTCTCTACTTGCAAGCCCGGGAACCGCGGAGTCGGACGCCGCACGCATACCAAGCGGGAAATTTCAATTTTATTCTATCACTTGCCATTCAACAGATTATTTATAGCCGTTTCCAGTATGTTGTAAGACGATTTCTAGCGAATAATTAAGTACCTACCTTTAAGTTTACAAAGAAAAAGATGCGTCAACCGCACGTGATTAAATGTTCTCATTCTAGGTGTAGGTCAGCGCGTGCGCCGATTTGGTAAACACGAGTAGCTACGCTTTCTTCAAAACCTACGACTTTTTACATAAAAACAGTACAATACCTATATGCTAATCATGACGCAGTCCGAAGAATTTAGTTCTTGTTGAAATGTGCGCGTAAAATCATCAAGGCCAAAGGTCGGGACCTAGACTCTTCGTACAAACAAAAACTCTCGCGCAATACTTTCCTTTAAAAATATATTCAAATGAGAAAACTTTCTTTGTATTGAACAGAATAAATCTGACGAAAAGATACGAGACGATTCGTGTCTTGGATACAGGACATCTTTTGTTTTCAAGTCCTGTCATTTATCAGGTCCTGTTTATCAGGGCCCAAAACTGTCCCTTTAGGCATTCCGCATTCACGTTTCTTTTCCTCGATCAAACGTTAAAAAAACAAAGTTAATGCTAATGGATGTGTTGATGAGTGATCTTAAGTTAGCGGTAAATTGGCAACCCGCAGCGGGTTTTTTGACCCGGTCACGTCGTGTCCTTGATTCTCCGTTAACGTTATCAGCAGTGCAATCTTGTTTCAAACTTGATTATTATACTTGAATATTTAAATTAACTGTAAGGAAGGCGCCCGCCTAATTATGATAAGGATATAAATTGTGGGATTGGTCCTTGTTACGATATCCCTGTTTAAGATGTAGCTGTTAATATACGGAGTTGAGGAGCTGTTAGTATACGCATGACGCGAATTTTATCAGCAGCATCAATACATTCTCGATTAAGTGGTAATTGTCTCTTTTGAGTATTTGTCTCCAAAAATCCAAGTCATAAAATTAATAAAGGACCATGAGTCAAATTGGGCTCATTGTCCAACAGAGTTATAGCATATGCCGTTGTGAAGGTTTTTGTTTGTACTAAAATTGTTACTATGGGCACTACCTTCAATTCCATGGCAAAAAAAAGATATGCACCTAAACAGGTTTTGTAGAAAAAGAATTGTTAGGAGTCGTAGTGCGCTTGGTTGTTCATGACATAAAACCTAATTCGCAGGATTTGATTATGATAGGATTATGGGACCACCTTCATCACCAGGTCAGGATCTGATGATGAAAACCCTGAGAAATCGAGGGCAACTTTCGAAAATTGTAGGCGTGCATAGGTCAAAAACTTGACAATGAGGTGTACGTTTGATAACACTATGCAACAGTGAAGGTTTGGAGCTGACCTGATGATGGAGACCGGAGAAGGTCGAGGGAACTCGACAACTGAATATGTAAACTACCTCGTGTTTGGGCTTATATTATTCGTATTGATGAGAACTTTCCACAAATGCGAATAGTGACAACTATGCTTGTCACTGAAAAGCCAAAAATAAAAAACTTTTTACAAAAAAATAAAACCGACTCCCAAAAACACTGAAAAGCAAAAAAAAAACTATTCTTAGGTGCATCGGCATAGAAGTCGGTGGCGTATAAACTCAGGAACATCCATAGGAGACATCAGGAGACTCCATCTCTAGCACAAAGAAGAAATCGTCCACGGACTGTCCACGCCGTGCTGTTGCGGTGCCGCTATACTGTGCCATGACCCTTACTGCTCGTGTCTAACAGGTAGACGCACAGTAGGAAGTTGTGCTCATATCATTTCAATAATATGGTATCTAGGGTTAGGCAGGCACACACAATTTAATCCACCGGCAGGATATTTAGACGACATTATTATTGGTATTGATTGAAATGTTAACAAAAATAATTTTAACTGTTAGCAGTTGTTTTATTTTTTATGTATACATTAAACCTGGAATTAAAACTAGATAAAGGTGTTCAATAACAAAACCTACAATGCCATAACAGCACTACTTTTTGCAGAATATTAGTTTATTTATGGTCGGAGAAAAATATTTATAGCAAAATAACCCAATGGATTCTTCGCAAAAATGAGTTTAAATCTTTATATTTAGTGCTTTACAAGTTATTCAAATTGGTCTCATCTCTGTTGGTGGGTGAGCCCAGGCTTCATACATTATTGCCCATGGTCCTTTGTAGATTATAACTACACGATGAATTGGTCGATCCTTCTGGTGTGCCTGGTCAGCGTGACGAGCTGTCGGGCTGCGAGCCTGGAGCCACAGGAGAAAGAAAAGGGCTTCCTCGACTGGGTCAGCAATCTGCTGGGCGGCACCAGTACCACTGCCAGTCCTATTATAGCACATGATCCTCCCGCCAACTGCCCTGCTTGTCGTAAGTATTCAACTTAAAGAAAAAAACACTCAAAGAGTGGGCCACTATATCCTTCAAAGGCTTTCATATCAAATTATATAAGTTACTCGCTTCCACCCGGCTCCCGACGGAGTTCCATTCGGCACCATCCATGGATTCATTCATATGTTTTAGCGTGAAATAATAACAAACACATCATCATAAAATTTCCTATTTATATTATCACCTATTATTACACCTAGTAGTATAACAATATTTTTTACATTGTTAACATTACTTGCGTCATGAACCTATATGTTTTGAAGATAACGTAAGAGCTTGCGATATCGTTGTAGGTACCTAAGTCTCAATCTTTTGCAGCTTTCTAGGGTATCATTTGATTATTTAGCTATGCGAAAGAAGCGGTGACTACTTACAAAATTCTGTAATATTTCAGAATGCGGTATAGCGCGGACCAAGCGTCGGATAGTCGGTGGTTACGAGACCAAAGAGCGCGAGTATCCCTGGATGGCGATGCTTATGTACAACGGACGTTTCTTCTGTGGAGCGTCTCTGATTAATGACCTGTATATCCTCACTGCTGCTCATTGTACTGGGTAAGAATCATGAAATCGACATAGGATTTTATGTTGGTATGGTGCCAAAGACAGATAGGAATTCAATAAGCAGAAGCAATGAGCATCAGAAAAAGGGAAAAAATCTTTCTGTAATGATGATTACATTGGCACATAATGAAATTTTACCAAGCCTAGGCAGAAAAGTTGAGATAGTCAAGAGATTTATTGATGAAATGGAAGATTAAATAAGTGAAGTGCCTTAATTTCTCACAAAGTACCTATTTTATTTACCAACTGCTGCCAGCAACACAATTACATTGAGAACAAAATCACTATTGAGTGGTTGATGCCAATTTGTTGGTGCCTATGGATACCCACTGATTTTAGCATATTATCTTAGCCTAGGTGAAATGTTGATTATGCGTGCAGTGTTGGCTCCAAGCCACTTGCACTCTGTCGTACGCATCTAAATGCTTTTGTTAATACTAAATAGGTGCAAATCGCAGTGATCTGATTATAGAAATGTCGTTTTCACCTGGTTTTCAAATGGATAGCTTTTGGTACCGTTGATATTACCTACCTACTGTTGAACGCCGTCCCAGGAATTTTCCTGTTCGGTAAACATAAAATATCTCACACTTTAATAGATAGGTTCTTAACTAGGATCTTGAACTTGAAATTCTGGAAAGATAGTACAGAATTAACGTCGAAGCCAACGCCTTGTCGACGGCATCGATTTATCTTGAGACGTTGATTCTGGGAGACATTCAGAGTTTACGAATAATCTACTGCTATAGCACAAGTGGTGGTGTATTTTATTGCTATCCGATCCACATAACTGAATTCTCCTTTTCAACTCCACAGCTACCGCAAGGAGCGTCTCACAGTGCGCTTATTGGAACACGACACGACCAACCGCAATGAGACAAAGACCATTGACAGGAAGGTCTCGGCGGTTATACGTCACCAGCGTTACAACCCTGGCACTTATGACAACGATATAGCTCTCATGAGGCTTGATGAAAGGGTGAGTAGCTATAAATATGTACCTTAGCAGATATTAGCAGGCAGCAGTAGGTAGGTGGTCTACCAGTTGGAAACAATGAAAGGATACAGGTTTTTGCAGAGTAAGGAAGGAAGGAAAACTTAGAATTAGGTATACCATGTAATAATTTAGCTGTAAACGAAAATGCGGTTAGAATCAGGGATATTTCTCAGAAACATTGTCCAGGAATTTCTAAATGAGGAGAACCGTTGGGTCTTTCATGTTAATATGCTCGTAGGCTAAGCATAAATAGATTATTATTCATATTTCTATTTACCTCTGCATTTTAAACAATATTCTCTGTATATAACACATTGTCATTAGAAAAACTTGCCTATATGTCGTTTATTAGAAGCACTATTGCGTCGATTTATATACCCTACTCGTATCTGGTCAAGTGAACATTCTTAGTCCATTATTTTGAACATTTCTCAACCGTTGAGTTAGAAGCAGATAAATCATTCAATCTTGTCACGACCAATTTTATGTCTCTATTTATCCGTTCCACTCAATAAAACCATTTACGTGAACAAAATAGATACCTATCTCGCGCACACTTAAATACCTACTGTTTGTTTTGAAATTGAATTGCGTGACAATAGAGATAAATCCGGACTTTCCAGTGCTGAAATTCCTCATCGCTAACGAATTTCTTTATGAAACACTCTCGATTGGCATGAAACATACAATAAATAAATTCTGCCTGTAGGTCCATAATTGAGATTTATATTTGGCAATAATAATAAAAAAAAATATATAATAAAAATGTTTATTCTCTCATCACAAATTACATCTTGACAAAAAGCGCTTAATCTAATTAATAGTCAGAGTACAAAAATTTGTGTGAGACTGGTGCCCGAAATAGGTATGCAATACCTCTGTGTTACGGGTCACCAGGCCCCTGGGATTGTTAGTTCCAATTATTATTGTCATTAGATCAAGTACCTATTTAATTATTTAATTTATTTTAGTGTGATGAATTTTTATTAAATT
Organism: Helicoverpa zea; assembly: GCF_022581195.2. Lineage (NCBI taxonomy): Eukaryota > Metazoa > Arthropoda > Insecta > Lepidoptera > Noctuidae > Helicoverpa > Helicoverpa zea. The sequence goes on from NC_061462.1 coordinate 2,316,361, forward strand.
AAATTATAACTTATTATCCTAATATATTAATCAAAAATAACAAAAATAAAAAATAAAAATAATGGATATACAAGAGTGTGTGCACGTGTGTGTGTGGGTGGGTGTGTGTGCATGTGTGTGTATGTGTATATGTGTGTGTGTGTGTGTGTGTGTGTGTGTGTGTGTGTGTGTGTGTGTGTGTGTGTGTGTGTGTGTGTGGCTGTGGGTGTGTGTGTAAGTGATGTGTGTGTCCTGTGTGTGTTTGTTTGTCAGTGTGTTTCTATGACTAATAATATGCATTAGCAAATTGCTTTTAGCATACTTTCAGTAGTCTGGTAATCTAAGGTTTTCAACCATTTGCTTAGGATGTGTTTACAGTGTGATTTCGTAAGAGGATATATTGATAGTTTAGTATTTACTTTGTTATACAGATAAGCTCCGAGATAACAGTAAAATCTTTCTGAGAGACTGGTGTGACATGAGGTTGTCGGGCAGACCTTTCCCTTTCTACGCTTATCCTTATTTAAATTTGGATCATAAACCAACTGAGAATGCTTTTTCAGCAAAATAGTCAATATAAAGAGCTGCCTTACCGAAAGAACATCCCAGCGTTTATATAAATCTGAAGTAGGGTATTGGTAGGATAGTCCAGCGGCAACCTTGAGTATTCCTCTCTGCGCTCTTTCCATTTCCAACATGTGTACTTTTCCTGCCCCTCCCCAAGCAATTATGCAATAGTTGATTATTGACTGACATAGAGCAAAATATACCATTTTGGTAGTTCTGATGTCAACCACATGTCTTAGAATTTTGAAAATATATAGTAATTTACGAACTCTCGTTACAAGAATATCTATGTGAGGTTTAAAAGTTAAAGTTTGATCTATGTGAACGCCAAGATACTTAATGACTGTAGTTCTTTCTAACATATTTTGGCAGAGGCAAGATGATAAGCCCAAGTTGGCACATGTATGCGCAAGAATGCCCAGGGAAGTCGCGGGTAGCAGATTACTCTTAGGTGCAAAGGCTATATATTTAGTCTTTTCTACATTAAGTGACATAATATTATGCTGCAGCCATTGGCATACTAGATTAAAACCTCTCTGAGCACTGCTAAAAACTTCCTCCCACGAGCAACCGCTGAAGAAAAGCGCTGTATCGTCAGCAAAGGAAAATACTCTACCCTGACTAATTTGTATTTGGCAGAGGTCATTCATATACACTAGGAAAAGAGTAGGCCCAAAAACGCTTCCCTGAGGCACGCCATAGTGCATAGGTAGTTCTTCTCTAAGCCAGTCATCAACCTTTACACGTTGCTTTCTTTCTTGCAAGTAATCTGTGAATAGCTGCAAGGTGAGGCCCCTGACACCAATTCTTTCAAGTTTTTGTAAAAGTATTGCAATTGGGACCGTGTCAAAGGCCTTTGCCAGATCAAGGAAGATGGCAATACACTTTTTCTTGTTATCAATACTTGATATGACAGTGTCAGTGAGTTCATGCACAGCATCTGCGGTGGATCTGCCTGGTCTAAACCCAAATTGTGCTGGTGAAAGAAGCGAGTTAGTTTCAAGAAAGTTCATGAGGCGTTTATTAATAAGTCGTTCTAGTATTTTGGACAATGTGGGAAGGATTGATATTGGTCTATAATTATAAATGCAATTTTTGTCGCCACTTTTATATATAGGGATGATGGCTTAATCTGCCTTGACCTACTCTTTGGACCTAATGTACCTATCCTTATTGATTTTTCTCTTGTTTCTTTTCAGCTGGATTTAAGCAGCGCAATAAAGCGAGTGCGCAGAGATGGAGACGCCACGACTGAAGCCAGTTCTAGCAGCACCACTGAAGAACCCTCCACTGCGGCCCCAGAAGTTGATGACGTCAGAGTGCGGCCTGTCTGCCTGCCCACCCCTGGACTGTCTTATACCCGCCAGTGCGGTGTCGTCATTGGTTGGGGGGTTACTGATGAAGGAGGTTCCATTTCTAATACTTTACAAGAGGTATGTATTCTGGAACGAATTGAAATTGGTAGGTAGCCTTGGGAGGTCTTTATGAGTAGGTAGGTTCCGGAGGACCTGTGTGTATTTCGTGATATACCTACGTACTGTCTGTACTTTGTACGTATCTGTCTTACACAACAGAGGTCAAGTCTTTAACATTAGGATTTACCTGAATCTTTCAATTTCAATACACAATCTGTGAAAAATAAACCCAAATCTACATTCTCAGGTGAAAGTGCCAATAGTATCAAACGCTGAATGCAAGGACCGTTCATACGGCAGACGAGTGACTGACAACATGATGTGTGCGGGCGAGCCTGATGGCGGCCGTGACGCTTGCCAGGGTGACTCCGGCGGACCGCTACATGTGTTCAACGAGACCACTGAGAAGTATCAGGAAGTCGGTTAGTTGAGCAATTTGGTAACTTATGAGCATTTGGGCGTTTACTTGCTAGCAGAATGGAGCTAATGAAATACCTCACGGAGCGTAATTAGTTTAGTTTTTGATAATTATGAGATCTTCTTTACTAGATCCAGAAAGACTTGCAAAGCCTCTTTTAATGTTACAATTTCAGTTTCCCCAATAAAAGGCACATACTAGAGTACTTAAAGTTAAAGTAGTAGTTTTTCCAATCCAAACTAGATTATTTTCTTTTCAAACTATTGAGTTTGGAACCAATGTACGCAAAATCGGAATATAGGCACCTGCATTTTTATGCCAGTTGCTGTAAATCCCACGAACCCATTTGAATTCACAATTCCCAGCATGACGGTAGCCTAATTCGTAATTTACGTGTTCCAGGTGTGGTGTCTTGGGGCGAAGGTTGTGCCAGACCAGACAAATACGGAGTGTACTCCAGGGTGAACCGATACCTGACGTGGATCAAGAGCAACACGGCCGATGCCTGCTACTGCGACTGAACACGAAAACTTTACTTCTGAAAGTGACGCGACAAAGTTATGAATAAAATTCTAATTCACTCTGGTTTACACTCTCGCCTCGCGCCTCGCCTCGTACCTCGTCTAGCAGCTCGCGAGGTAGCGAGTGCCCGTTTACACTCTCGTGCCTTCGGTTTGCGTTGAACCAGCAACGCTCCGAGGCGAGCGCCGCGAGTGGCGAGGCGAGGCGCGAGGAAGCGTTTACACTCTCCCCTCGCGGCTCGCCTCGCCACTCGCGCGAGATTGTAAAAGGATTACCTATGAATTGGACGTTTCGTGTACCTACCGCAGCGGTGTTGGCACCGCACACGCTTTATAAGTCACACGGTTGCCGCAACGCACATTTGGTATCAAAACCAGTGAGCATCCGTTTGCAGAACGACAAACGCATCGTTGCCACATCGCAGCTATCCGACACGAAGCTTCCAATTCAAAATGTTCAAGTTATCAAAATAAAAATGCCATATTGGCGTACCGGACCATGACAAAATGTTCTATAAAACGGTCCCCTATCATGACTACTTAATCTTCAGATCGTCTTACGATAAACTTCGACTTTTCACAAGTTTCCAAATTATTTTCTTTGTTGCATCATCGAGTATTGCTCCACATGCTATGACTATTACGTGACATTCACATATTTCTGCGTTATCGAATCTTGAATAACGAAAATCGTATTAGGTACCTAGTACTTTGTAGAATAAGCTACCATCCACAATATGCATTTACTGCACCTAAACATTCTTAAAAAAAATACCAAACTATGTTCTACAAGTTTATTTTTCTTCATGTCCATTTAAGATGTGAATTTTTATACGAGATTCTCTAAGCAGAATTAATTGCTATGAAGCCAATTTCAGGGGTTTTCAAATCATTGCTTATATTTTTGTAACTTTGTCACCTGACTTTCCTTTATGTTTTAATTAAGCACTCTGAATTTACAATTAATTAGTATTTATTTAATAAATTATGTGGAAATCATATTGTTTGTTTTACACTCTACAACCTTTATAGCACAGGTATGTCATTTCTGCTTCATCAACTGAACTGATTTAAATAAAATTTAGTTCAGAGATAGTCTATAGTCTAAGAAAGGACAGACTTCTTTTCATCCAGATGCGGGAAGTCTATCCTTCGGGATGAAGGTGGGACAGCAAGGAACAGTTAGTGAATATTTCTGAAAAATTGTTTCCATATTAATGGGTTCCTTCAGTCTGATTAAAAGAGGTTATTGGTTGCATATTATGTATTTATTTATTTATTAAGATGTAATTCCAAAACAATAGATATTTGTTTGATCAATGTAATTAACAGTAAGGTCTTATACTAACCACATCTACAGGTAATGGAACAAATCATTTGTAATTCACATCCATTAGCTATCATGACTACAATTCAAGGATTTTTTTTGTAGTTGACTATATATTGAAGAATAAACTTTAGTAATAATTAAACATCAATATTTTGCATATCACATGCAAATACTATGAAGTTACCAATTTCAATTTATTCCTCTGCAAGAAAGAGAAAATAGAATTGTTATCTTATTCTAATAATCCAAATGGTCTACGTATACAACTATGGAAATGGGATTAAATATTAATAAAAATGTCTAAATAAAGAAGAGAGTTCAGACATGACATTGTTGTATATAAGGCCGGGACTTGATAATTGATCCAAACCTGGTGTTTGTGGCATTCGAGTGTCTGTTCCAGTGGATGTGGAGGTGACAGTCTCTTCAACCACTTCATTCCCGCTTTTGACTATCCGCCTGGTTTCCACCGACCCATCAGACTTGGTGACACTTGTTGTGATGATAGTCTGGCAGAAGGAACGGCCTGGCACTAACTCACCATTAAAGGGCGTAATAGGACCAATCTGTGAGTCTCTCTTCTTTTTGAACAATCCCGATAAATCATTAGATGAGATTTTGCCATCTAAATCAACGTCTTCTTTAACATGCTCATGTGGACGGCTGTGGTAGCCGGGTTTCAGATAATAGTCTCTTATATTGTCTCCATGGAAGTGTTCCGGGTGATTGTGTTCTGGGGGAAGAGGGTTGATGGTCGCGAAAGAGTCCACAGGGTTCTCGTTAATGAATGATTTTATATCACCAAACATGGCACCGAACGTTTGGATCATATCCAGCATCTGCCTGGAGAACTCTTGATGAATGTCCATAGCATTAGTGAAGTCTTCCATTTCGTGTCTTGTGTAAAGTTCATCACCGTCGTCTTCGTCGTCGGAACTCCAAATCGGATTTCGGAAATCATTTCTAGGTGGATCCTGTCGTAACCCAAAAAAGGTCCGTAATTTTTCCATGAAATTGCTGCTTGCCATTTTCAGTTTAACTTGATGATTTTTCCAGTGATGTTTTATGTTTTTGCGTGTAAATGTTGATTATTTTATTTATTGCGCAACAAACAAAAAATTAATCGACAGCTGTTCTAATTGCAATCCAGCTCCAGCTCATTAGTTTATTATCAGCATATCAATAATTGTAATCTCCCTTTTCTTACCGATTTTGCATGACATGAGGACGGTAGGAGAGCGTGACAGCAAATACAAATGCTTAACATTAGAAAACTAAGCAGCGGCAAATTTTCTGGATTGGAACGCTTGTGGTCGATGTCAATATTATTGTCAATGTCTGGTTTCCATTCAGAATTTTGTAGAAAGTACTAGAATTATTTCATCATAGTATAGTTTCTATATTTAATATTCTTTCTAGTTTAAGCATTGCAAAATGACATTATCTTATGAAATTACCTTCATTCAATATCAGTTGAAATTGTAAATCACAACAGATTTATAACGAGTAAAAGTAGTATTCACCATAGAAAAATAAAAATTCTGAACGCAGAAAAACAATAACAAATGGCATTCGTTCGTTTTTTTTTTTCTAAAATCTATACCAACCGTAGATAGATATATACCAACCAATCTAATCCTCAGATTAAATCTCAGAAGTAAACACAGTATTTTACATAAAAATACTGCGATATACAGCTTGGCAAAAAAGAGTGTGGAATAAATGAGGTCAGCACTATCGCACCTGTGGCAACCCGGAATACTACGACTCACAGATTTTGATATTTGTTATTTTTGGAGATATTCAATCCTAAGTAGGCGATGTCCCTGGGACACTTCAATGTCCAGTATTAACGATGTTAACAAATTTTATTTGATTTTGATTTTTAGTTCCAACTGTCACCGCGTCAGACTCTTTTTTGCCAAGCTGTATATTACACTGTATAAATCAGAACTAAACAAAAAAAAGAATGATTTTAGCTGAAACTAAGGGCCGGCGCCCACTGCTGGGGCCCGATTCTCCTAATTTTACTTAAGCAACATACGATTCACGTTCGACTCGATTCGACTGAGATCCGATCCCGACTCGATTACGATTGAAACGTATGTGGCATTCCGCTATTTTTTCTTTGAAATAAACGTTTTTATCCTTTTCTGTCTGCAAATGATTTACGATTGCAAAATGGTTGTACAGCAAACTACCGTATAGACCAAAATCACCAAATAGCAGACCAATCGCACACCAATCAAATGTCAATCTAAAAATCAAATGATTGGTCTTTTATTAGTAGCAGAATGCCCGATATGGTTAAAACTGCTATTGCGATCATATTGCGATCCGATTTCTATTCGATTTTGACATTATTAACTTAGGAGAATCGGGCCCCTGGTGTGGCACGGCAAAGGATTTTAATGCTAATTAAGTTATTTTGAATCTTAATTCAATGAGTTTCGAATCTATGTTACTTTGTTTGTATACCACGGAGCCGCGACGTGCCGCAGGATGCCGCGGCATGACGCGACGTGCCGCAGGATGCGGTGGCATGCCACTGCATGCCGCGAGACGTATGGGACACTTAGGGGTCGAGGAATTATGATTGCTAGCTAGTTGAAATAAGGTTGAAACTTGTACAGCATTTCGGTGGAGCGCGGGGCGCAAATCTGATGAATGCCAGAGTGGCAGGGTTTTCAGCTAGATGCCACGGCATGCCACTGCACGCCGCGGGATGTCACTGCACAACCTGCCATGCCATGCCGTGCCGCGCGGGACCTTAAGGCCTCGGTCTCGAATTTTGCGGGCAGCGGGGCGGCAGCGGCGGCGGCGCGGGCGGTCACCGCTTGACTGGAGCTCACCGCTCGTTGCCCGCTCCCGCGCCGCTGTATTCGAGGGCCGGTCCATTTGATTATACGCGTAAGGCCTCTGCCTCGAATTTTGCGGGCAGCGGGGCGGCAACGGCGGCGGCGCGGGCGGTCACCGTTTGACTGGAGCTCACCGCTCGTTGCCCGCTCCCGCGCCGCTGTATTTGAGGGCCGGTCCATTTGATTATACGCGTAAGATCCTGCCGCTCCCACGCCGCCGCCGCTGCCGCCCCGCTGCCCGCAAAATTCGAAGCCGAGGCCTGAGATCCTGCCGCTCCCGCACCGCCGCCGCTGCCGCCCCGCTGCCCGCAAAATTCGAGGCCGAGGCCTTAAGGCGTCGTTTAAACGATGGATGCAAAAACGTATAAAACTATAACGATATCGCTACAAGATCATGATTAAAACAAAAACAAAACTCAAAACCTTGCAAGGGTTTTTTGACAATTTTTTTATAGAACATGACAGTATTAGTTCATTTCTGCTGTCAATTATTTATTTCGGTTAAAATTATGGGACCCAAATCCCATAGCAGCAGCAGCAGCCAGACTAAAAAAATTTCATCTTACTTACTCTTCTGGTTTATATGCTATGATGCCCATGTTCTTAATTTAGGAAAGTACTAACGTGGATAGAGAATTAATTTTTACATAATTCAATTGTATATACCTTTCGTTAAGTCCTCAAAATTAAAGCTCGTAAAAAGCACAATAACCGTGAGATAAAAGACAAAAGTATTGAAATGGTGTAAATCTGCGTTTTTTTATTTTTTATTGTTAGATTTTTTATTATATGACTCTGTTACACGTTTACTTGGGAGTTTATCGGATATGCTTCTTCTCTTTCTCACTTTGGCCATATTCCAGTATCTATCCTGTTGTCAGTGGTGTCATCGATTTATCTGACCACGACTATAAATGGTGGAACGGAGCGTTACTAGAGCAGTGGGCAAATAGCAGTTAGTGGTTCGGCGGATGATCCTAAGTTATTTATTTCTCCAATTTAATAATTCAGAAAGACGAAACATATATCCGGCAGTTCACATGCAGCTCTCAAATTATTTCAAATATAATAACTGGAACATGATACTTACAGCGACACTTCGGTGAAAAAGTTATAATTCGTTTAAATTAAGGTATGTTTTATTATTTATATTTTATTAAACATCTTCAGTCGTCTTGTAGGGCGTTTGTTATTAAATTAATTTGCCTTGTGCACTGTAATTTTTAGTAGAAGGACAAAGTATTTATATAGAAATAATAATTTAATAAAATAATTACCTAGGTACTCTAAAAAGTGCGAAGGGTAAGCCCAAGCGAAGCACTTGTTCACAGAATAATGCAACAATTCGCATCGCTCCGTGCGATTTCATTAATTTTTAAACGTAATATCATTTTTCTTAAATTGATTTCAAGGTTTGTTTGGTCTGTCAACTGAAATAAATATTTAGAAATGTGATATTTTTAGCGGTGTGGTTTGGACGGTGGATGTGTGAGAACCGGTTTCGGATCCGCGTGTTAATCTGTCAGTAGCGTTAAAACCGTTGACCGGCAATATGCAGAGGGATAATTCAGCAGGCCTACTAGGCAAGGGTTCGTTAAAAATATTATTTTTTCACAAACATGTGTTTAACCATATGTTGCAATTTGCACAGAAGCTGCTACTAACTTTAAAGCTGCTAATTAAATTGTAATTGAGAAAATTAATTGTTCATTTGTGGTTAACCAACAGAGCACCACTAGAGAATTATACTTCCCTCTAATAATGAAAAATAGCACAATTTTTCACTCACTACAACTGCACACAGTCACACCCTGCCTTTAGTTTTAAACTTATTTTTTTTTCTAGATTCCTTAGTTTAAAATTAATTCACAAAAACTACAGTACTTACATCCCAAATTTATTGAAATTTGTAACTATGCTAGATGCTAGACAATTGTGTTGTGTTCCGTTTCTCAGTGTGATAATATTATTATTATTTAATTTAATGAAGTTGTTAATTTAATAATAATGGAGCACACTTCAGTGTATTGTGTGAAGTAAAGATATTGCTAATTTAATTGAATATTTTTTTGACTTTATAAAAATCTCTGTTCAGTGTAAAAATAACTTTGGGTATTGTGTTTAAGCAGGTTTTATGCTTATTATTGCTTATATTTAAATAGCTTCTAAATGTTAATTAAGAACCATTATGGTTTTACTTTAAATAGTATACATAATTTATTTTACAGAAAATATTAAGTTCTTTACTCCTTAAATAAATATAAAGAAAATTAGACTTAACATACTTGCATTTAAGAATCATTTATGTATCTCATTATGTTAAATAGACATAAATATATGAAATCATTATTTCAAGAGTCCTATTCATACTGCATACATATGTATAAAATTTTACATTTGATAGAATTCAATATTGTAGGCCTACATACCCCTCCCAGCGGGGCCCAGCAGGGCCAAGGCCTGCCGAGGCTGCAGGTTGTTCGAAAGAGGTACCGCGGCCCTGGTACATAAAAGGCCTATGAGGGAATACGATGGTTTTTAGTCAGTAAGAGTCTGACACTCCCTCACCGCTGCTAACCCACAGCGGGAGGGGTCATTTGATGATTTTTGACATAGTTAAAAAAAAAGGTATACCCACCAAAATTAACTTCAAAAGGCTTAAAATTTTATAGTAAAGTTGAATACAGTTATTCTACGCATCCTTATATAAAAAAAAAACTAAAAGACGCGAAAAAAAAAACATTACGAAGGGCACAATAGCGATATTTTTATTATCAAAGCATTGTACGATAAGTCTGGAGCATGAACCGACGCGCCAAGCGCGTTCATCGTCCTTTTTATTAGCAGTCATTAATGGTCGTTATGTAATGAAAATTCATGCAAGCCACTTATTGTCATGTACTAGAAACCTTACGAACACGAGATTTAGGTAATCGTTTAACTGGGCTAATAAAATTATAGTGGTTCTCACAGCTTTTATCACCCGACGTAAAACCGTTGAGGCGTTTACGGCAGTGTTTTGTTTTCGCTTATTAGATCACGATTTGCTAAGATTTTATCTAATGAGAAGTGATTTTGTTGCTTATTATTTATTTTTCGCCCTAGTTAACTATGTATTTGTTAAATACTGCTATTAATATCGTAAAGCAGATTTGACAATATTTATATACCTTCCTATTATTAAACAAGTCTAAATGTCGCCACAGGGAAAACAAAAATCTTAAACAATGTGATGTTGATAAAAATAATAACCACTTAGTAATGTTAGAGTTAAGTTAATATTTGATAAAAAAATTGACTACGTGTCAAAACGAGTTACCTAAAAAAAATATTCATGCGCCTAAGCACGTCGGCTTTTTGGCGCCAATGCGTCACATCATACTCATAACAGTAAACATATCTATTGTAATTTCTTAACGATTCTTAATATTATTAGGGTTCCCCATGACGCGCAGGTAAAAAGAAGTACGGAACATTAAAGAATTACTTATATGGAGTGTTCAAAATAGCATGACATGGTATAATGTGTACCCTAACTTCGAAGGTGGTGGGTGATGCAACTGCATGACTTATCAACATGTAAAACATTTTGCATGATAACTTGGGAGCTGATAATTATTTTCAAGTCCATAAAAGAAAATCGCAATTTGACTACGGTTTTTAAGATTCTTTTAAAAATGTGGTGTTCCCCCTACACATAATCTTTTTTTAACTTTTTTATGAATATGTCGTTGGAATATTTCAAGAAAACTTCTAAAGGTTGACCTATTTATAAAAGGTAAGTATTAATAGAAATCAGAGCATGGCGTAAACAAATAAATGAGTATAAAATATGCCAGCAAATACAACTGAAACCCATAAAAACGTCGGGAAACCACTAAATGTTATCAACATTCTGGGAATGTCGTTTCAATTAAATGTCACTGCCATCTCGTAGAGTCGAAGGAATTGTTATTTGTTCGAATGTCGACTGATGTTAAAATTGAAGTCTACTCATTGTTAAGAAGTCTTTGATGTAGGTTTTTTTTTCTAAAATTGATTTGCATCGAAAAATATCGAATGATTGGAACACCACCTCCCAATTTGGCTGCAAGTAGTAATCGTAGAATATCTGACTCATTGGCACCTTCAAACGTCCTAGTAGTAAGCAGTTATAAGATTCATTTGCATACCTAGAAGTCCCAAAACTATTGTCCTTACTGGAACATAATAGACAATTAATATTAAGGTTCGGGTTTTACCACAAGGCCCTATTGTTCTACTAGTTCCTCATTTCCTTGAAGTAAGCTGTCGTAAAAAAATACAGCTCCCGAATTGCGATGTCCAATTGTGACTGTACTTCCTAAATGACTTGGAGGCCTTTAGTTGCGCCTAAGCCATATTAGTCTAGTTCCTGATCAGGCCTAGTGGATATTCGGGGAAATACAGAACACCCTATGTGGCTATGAATCCGCTTAAGGAGGCAAGCTTTATTGCCGTTTATCAGGCCTTATCCAATATGTCAGTAGGCTAATGTTTTGGGTCAAAGTTCAACCAGGAGGCATGACTCAGGTAGGCATTTTATTGTTCTCCCCACAAAGAATTAGGTCATAGCAGGCATTCTAAGGAATTTATCGGAATTCCATGATTACACTCCACTTTATCGAATAGTCCGTGATATATTTCTTACTGAATACTGCCTTCCGTCTGTGGTTTTAATGCACTTTATTCAAGTCAGGTCAAAGAATAGGAAAATAATTTATTTATTGAATAAGTAAATGAATTTATTTTTAAACTGCTTTTGCCTGGTTTGTCACTAGTTTTGTTTTCTGGAATTCAGTATTAGCAGTAAATATTTCTCAAAAATGATAATGCCTGACTGAATACGCAAAACAAAAACAATTATTCAGGGTGTTGATTTTAATTTCGAAAAAAAAAAACAAACCATAGCGTGCGATTTGGGCAGTCAAACAAAACTCTTCTTTTATAAAAGAAAAAAAAATAATTCATCAGCACTTATTTATCTAGAGAAGGATAACGTAACGCCAATTACTTTGGTGTTTTCATTCATTTCGGAGCGTTTCAGGGATTATCTTATGTGATAGCAATTGTAGGTACAAACGGAGCCTTCACCTTTGACCCCAAACATGAAGTTCAAGGCAATATCCGGAATAGTTCTTTACGTCTGCCCTAATAGTGACTGTGTGTATATTTGGCGCCTTCTGGAAATTTTTAGGGTTCCGTACCTCAAAAGGAAAAAACGGAACCCTTATAGGATCACTTTGTTGTCCGTCTGTCTGTCTGTCTGTCTGTCTGTCTGTCTGTCAAGACCCTTTATCTCAAGAACGCGTGGACGTATCAAGCTGAAATTCACATGAAATACTCAAGTCTATTGTCCCTTTAAGCTGTGAAAATATCAATCTTCTAAGCCAAGCCAATCAAAAGATACATCCGATTATGTCGATATTTTCAACAAATTTTCGACACTCGCAAAGGAATTAAAACCTACAGGATACTTCCCGTAAACTCAGAGTCTTGAAATTTGGCACGAAGCATTGTCATATAATGCAAATATAGGAAAAATTTCGAAAATCTCATTTTTTTTAGTTATATAATATAAAAAAAATATTTTAATAAAATGAAACTTACTACCTTATTTCTCACGAACGAATAAAGGTATCAAATTGAAATTTATACCAAATACCAAGGTCTATTGTCCCTTTAGGCAGTGAAAAAATCAAACTTCTAAGTTAACACGATCAAAAGATACAGCAGTTATACCGACACCTTAGACGAATTTCCGACACACGCTAGGGAATCAAAACCTACAAGGTACTTCCCGTGAACTCAGAATCTTGAAATTCGGCAAGAAGCGACGTTATAAAGTACAGATAAAGGAAAAATTGCGAAAATGATAAATTTGAAGTTACATAAAATATTAAAAAATCAGGTGTAAACATCAAATATTTTCCTCATTTCAATGGAGAATTTAAACGACCAAGTTTGACGGATTTGAGAAATCATTTCTTTGTAGTGAAAGAGTATACTCGCCGTTTATTTCCATTGTCATCAGGTCAGGATCTGGTGATGGAAATCCTGAGAAATCGAGGGCAACTATCAGAAATTGTAGGCATGCATAGGATTAAAACTTGATTCTCAGGTTTTATTTAGCTCACCCTGTTTGTTTTATTTATTCTTTCTTGGGTCAAATTTAGTAATTCAAATTTAAGTATCTTCCTGTTGTCAGATTGATCTGAAATTTGGTACACACCTTGAATTCCGATGACAATACAATATAGTAATATCAATAACATTGTAAATCCAAGATGGCCGCCGGTACAAAATGGCGGATTACATATTTTTTCCACAACCCCCTCAATATGGGTATCAAATGAAAGGGCTAGTCAAGTAGAATACTGTCAGCAACCCCAGCGGGGCCCAACAAGGCCAAGGCCTGCCTGGGCTGGGGGATTGTTCGAAAGAGTTACCGTGGTCTTGGTATATAAAAAGGCCTACGACGAAACACAACGGTCTTTTAGTCAGTAAGAGTTTGGCACTCCCTCACCGCTGCTGACCCATATATAGAATGAGGAATATTTGGTATTTTCATTAAATACTAAAAACTAGAAAATAAACTGTTACAGCCTTTTTATCGTCCCACTGCTGGGCACAGGCCTCCTCTCACATGGAGAAGGATTGAGCATTAATCACCACGCTTGCTCAATGCCCTCTGAAATCCTACCTGAATAATATCTTTATACTTTGGTAGATCGTGAGCTCGGCGTTCGCTGGTGAAGCCGCTACGGCTGATTATTGATTGTCAAAATCTCCAGTTACGATTATAGTAAGTCGATGCAATCCACACCTATTATACCTCTAGAAGAAAGTATTACAGCAATAGTTAGGTAATGGGCCCCACGTTTTTATTTTAGTCTAATATGACCGGGACCACCTACGTAGGTTTAAGGTAAGTAACAGTTTTTTTTATTTTCTAGTTTTCAGTGCACATAAGATAAAACCGTTTAACTTAAAAGTTTTTTTACCGATTTTTTATTATCTATACAGGATTTGTACGGAACCCTCGGTGCGCGAGTCCGACTCGCACTTGGCCGGTTTTTTTGTCTTCAATATCTTATTAGCTGGTGACGTCATTGCGTAAATAATGAATCAATGGACTGTATTGTCCAATTTCAATTGTTCGTTTCATGTAATAGAGGCGGTTCATTGGCATGAAAAATGTTTTTACATAAAGTATTTTTTCCACTTGTCTCGAAGTGTTGATGGCGCCTCATAGAGCTTGGAGACCTCAACTGTCTTCTAAGAACTTTTTTTAAGGAAAACTCCAATAAAACATCCTGATTCCTTGCTCCCTGAGCTGATGTGTCCTGTGCTGTCCCTGATTGAAGTTATAAATGAAAGATGACGTAATAAATTATCCTGAAAGTAATATTACAGCAGTTGCGTCGTTATATCAGCGCATTCAGAATTTCAAGACTACAGGAAAAATATCGCGTCATTGCTTTGAAAATCTATAGAAGAATTTGCGACATGTGTGTTACAGTGTCATAGTCAATATAATATTTCGAAAAAAAAATTGAAGTCCTCATAATTACAATTTGTGAAAATTTCATTTCCATGAAATCATATTTTCAGTATGATCCAGTCTCTTAATATCATATTGTTCCTAGCTTATTCTAAGCACGTCCCACCACGGTATGTGACGATTAAATTGATGACGTAGACGCAATGACAGCTGCCGGCGCCGATGTGACTTTCTCTAAACTACCGCATCGTGCTTACACTTTTACTTACATTGAGGGAATTGCTATCAAGTTGCTAGTAGGTCCAATAGTGTCATTGATGTCTACAGCTTTTGTAGAACAATGAACTGGAGTAAGAATAGAAATGACACTAAAACTTGGCAGCTAAAAATATACGAAGTGTTTCATTGTACGATTAGACTGATAATATCACATTGTTGGGGCTGCTGTGAAGTAAATGTTTTATTATTATACTAGCTTCTGCCCGCGACTTCGTACGCGGATCCTGTCCCTTATGCCAGCGACTACGGGGTCAGCAAAATCAAAGATCTGAATAGTCTGATATTGAATTTTAAGGGCCCGTTGACTTGAAAACAACGGAATACACATAACCATTAGAAACGTTCCATATATTTATTTTTTGTACTTTAACGGCAAAAGCACAGCAGACTAAACAAAACGCTGAGAACTGAACCGCAATAGACGTGACCATAGGGATAAAAGTAGTGATTCTAATTAGTCCGCATTTAAGTTGTGTGTGGCAAAAATATTACACGTATTATTACGTAAAAAAACATTAAATAGATGACAAAGTCGTGGTGACTTAGTGGAAGTCGTGGTGGTTTAGTGGGTAGAGAACCAATCTCTCAAGTCTGAGCGTGCGTCTTTGATTCCAGGTCTGGCAAGTGCCTGCCAATGCAACTTTTCTAAGTTCGTATGTACTTTCTACGTATATTTTGGATACCAATGACCGTTATTTGGAGGGTATGTTAAACTGTAGGTTCCGGCTGTCATTGAACATTCTTGGCAGTCGTTATGGGTAGTCAGAAGCCAGTAAGTCTTACCAAGGGGTGTTGGGTTGAGCGGGTAACCGGGTTGTGGAGGTCAGATAGGCAGTCGCTCCTTGTAAAATACTGGTACTCAGTTGCATCGTGACTGGAAGTCGACCCTAACATAATTGGGACAAAGGCTCTTGAGATAATAACGACAATAATAATGAGATATAGGCACCGCAGGACATCTGAGGCTGATGACGGGGAGTAGCGACTCCGCGGGGCTATATAAACTGAGTTCTTCAGGGAGTGTATACTGTCCCCCATCTCCGGCCGGTCGGAGTGAACCATGACGGGGGTAGATCTCACGTCTCTGGCTTGGCTTGACCGTCCAGAGTGGAGTCGCTAGAGCAGGATTAGTAGCCCTGCTCGGAGGGTAGGTGCCTCATGGTAAGCACAGGGAGCGCGTAATCTGCGTTTAAAGTCCGCCGAGGTATCCTCACCCTTCAGCCGCTCATATCCCTGTTGCCCTCTTGTGGCTATTCAGTGACTGGTTCCCGGGGGCCCAGTAAGTGAGGTGGCGAGTCTCCTACCTGCCATTTTTACATGTAGGTACCTAATACATTGTCATTCACTAAAATCCCATCACAATAGCCCAAGTAGTTTTCCTCCATAGTTAGCAATAGTTTAGCACAGAACCGGGGATTGTCTTTTTTTTAACGACGTCCACCGGGGATTGTCCTTGGGTTCATTTCTATAGTGTATAAAGGGATAATCGTCGGTTTTGTGTCACAATTTCATTAAAGTTGTCTCAAAAGGGCTTCAGCGTGTTGGCTTCGGCCCCACGTTTGCCTCCCAAAATTCGGAACTCTGTAGTCCCGAGGTCTGGAAGAGACATACAAAATAATAATGAGATATAACGCAACAAAGTCGGAGAGTGGGGGCTCGTGACGCCACGTCTAGGTATGTAAAATTTGTACTAAGTTACTGGACTTAACACAAAATTCAAGCGTTGTTGTATCTTCGTTATTATTTGTTTGTGAGAGAGAGAAAAATACGTGTCCATTATTTTAGGGTTATCTAAAAGACGGACTAATTACTTTTTTTGATTCACCATACCTATTTCATAACATTCATTTCTATACATTTCTAGTGTAGTATTGCTCTTGAAGTTCCACATCAGGTGTTCCAGATCTTTGATGTTTATACGCCAATAGAGAGTACTTATCAGTCTAGCTGGGCCCCTGGAGTTCCACATCAGGTGTTTTAGATCTTCAATTTGTATAAGTCAATAAAAAGTGCTTATCAAATTGAACAACTTTTGCTAAAACGTCATACCTGTATATGGTACAAAGAAGCTGGGCTCTTAGGGTTCCACATCAGGTGTTCCAGATCTTAAAATTTATTATCTCAGCTGAAAATGCTCATCACATGAAACAATTTTTGCCACGGCACCATTTTTGTATCTCTTATAGTTTTTTTGGTCTGTTGGAGTTCTGCATCAGGTCTTCAAGTTTCGAAGATAAATTATAGCCTATATGTTGACCAGGCTTAATACTGATACAACAAAGAAAAAATCATTGAAATCCGTTCAGTAGTTCGGAAGATTAGCGTGTACAAACAAACAGACATACAGACAAACAGACAGAATTTTTTTTTGGATTTGTGCTCCATTACTGTTTCTAAACCCCACCCAATTATTATTTTTTTTAATATATTCAATGTACAGACACAGTTTTTTAACAGATTTATTATATGTATAGATTCTGGAGCAAGCGTTTGTCTCCTGAAACAAATTAATTAATATTGGAAAGACACCAGGCTAATGGAAATCAAAAGAAAATTGTAATTAAGGCATTGCCTGCATAGAGTCAAGTTTCAATTACGCCATTCGTATATTTTCTTTTGTTTTCTTGTGGTTGTTTTATCGAGTTTATTTTTAACATCAGCCGCAATCTTTGTTATTGACCCAAAACTTATTCTGGCCTTCACCTTCAGTATTTCGATTGCGTCGTACAATATGTTTTCCTGACCACTACCAAAAGCGTATATACTTACCTTATTTTATTGGCAAAAATTATTATGCCAATCGACAATATTTACATTGAATTGTTAATAAATATCGTAAAACTGTTGAAAGTAAATTAGGTGGAACCAAGGTGATAAACGAACCCAGACTTTCATACATTATGTTTGCTATTGCGGTTTAACACGCGCCTTGCCGGGTCTACTAGCCGTGGGGAAAACCGTGGGAAGTGACGCCGCGTGCTCGAGGGTACATACAAATAATAAAATTATTGATCCTCTGTCTACTGCCTTAAGTGCATTTATTATTCAAAGTATTTGCGTAGAAGGAAACTGATATTTTAAAACTTGGCCATAGTATAGCTACATAAACAAGCATGTGGCCGTCATAGGCCGGTTTTCTTTAAAAGTACTTAAGTTCCTCGGTACCGAGGAATACATTGTGCAATTCTCCATAGGGATATTACGTGACCTCTCGGGCACCACTTACTTCCTGGCTCCGAACTGCTTTGTGAAAGTTTCTAAAACCCACAAAGAAATCTAGGAATCGAACTCCAAAATTACCAACGGGGCACTAAAATTATGAAGAAAAGCTTAACATGTAATAGGTATGTAGAGTTAAATTAAAAAATTCTTCCACTAATAGATTGTCTTTTTTTAGACAAACAAGGTGGGCGGATGCTAGTATGATACATATTACGTCAGTAGGTTGTAGAGGAGATTAGATTTACAGACTACATTGTAATGATAACTTGCGTCGGACGCTTTTATTACATAAACAAGGCTTATGTTTACATAATAAGATTGCGTTTAAGATTCCATAGTTTTGTCTTGCTCATCATATTCTATCTTGACGTTTGTGTACTTATTTGTTTAATTCTTGGACATGTGTATAATCTTATCCTTTACTTTATACAAGGTATAGTTTCTGTTTCTGTATACTGGAACAATGCATAATTTAACGAAATTTTATTACGTTCGTCTACGTAGGGTGCAATAGTCACTGTGGTTAGCAAGTACTTACTGGAGGTGCATAAAATTATGCATGACGCACAAACGTATTTCGTTCTTATTTTCTTCTAACAAATTCAAAGCTACATTTGTTGTTTGATGTTCTTTTGGTTCTAGTAAGTTCGTTGTGTGCCTTTCACCATCGCCATGTCGAAAAATCGATTTAGTCTTGGCACTGAAAAGATCAGTAGGAAAAAAACTTCCATGGAGTAAGGCATCCCAATAATATACTGTTACATGTATTGTAGAATTATACATATTTTCTTCAGCAATAAGTACATAAAAATGATGACAGGCCTGTACATAACTTCAGTGCTCTCAATGAATATGATTACCATGATTAATCTATTCAGTCAACTTGATTGGGGTATTGTGGGTTCTTTATTCGCATATTTTTATCTTATTCAACTGGAATTTTGAAGAAATGTTCTAGGCACATACATATTTTAGAAGTCAGCAAACTCTCAATCTCCCAAAAACATCAAGCGAATTAAATCCTCTTCATTGATAAAGTACTGGATTGTATAATATGCCAAACACGACACATAGCATTAGAGCCGATTAAGTACCTAAGTACATGCCTCTTTTGTGTGCCTTATTAAATACAACTTGTGACTTCCTCGATGACACGCAAAAAAGTCTCACAAGAAACCCGAAGCAATTAGTTTTAAATAGCGCCTTCCTTAGCCGTCGTGTGTGGTTATTATTTATCACTGGGTGCCTAGTAAACATTAATCTGATGCCTCGTTTATTATGCTTGGTTCTTTAAAAATACAAAAGAAAGTAATCAGTAATTTCGTATGCAGAATCTGAAACTTGAATTCGAGGAAAATGCACAAGTTAGATCATTGTATGAAGCCCTTTCCTCTGGATACAGGTGAAATATTTAACAAAGCAATCAGGTTCTTATGATGTCGTCCAGACCGATTTTCGATCATTATGACTGTTCTCGAAGATCAGCCATCTGTGAAAGACTTATTATATTCCACGGCTGTACGCACTCTTAGTGCATTCTTCACTCCCTTACTCTTATGGTCCAATACGGCATTCCGACACGGCCGGAGAGAGATCAAGCGCAGAATCTATAGTTTAACACAGCGGTTCCCAAATGGGGTTCCGCGGAACCCTGAGGTTCCGTGACGGGCCCTCAGGGGTTCCGTGGAAAATTCAAGATTTCCATATGGTAAATCGTTTCACTTTTGACAATATTAAATTATTATTCATTTTCAATTAAATTGTTTTAAATATTGCATTCCGAAATTCCATTTAGGCACCATGTAGGTGGGTACCACTCGGGAGTGTAGGTACGAGTTCGCGACAAGTGGCGGGGGAAGGCCACGGCAGCAGATAATTTAATTCCGTTTTTTACAAATTGTAGATTAACTTAACACCTCCAGGTCTTCGGCAATCGGCAAAAATAGGTAGCGAGGCGGCCAAAATTCACCGCATTTTTTGGGCTTATTTCATCGCCAGTATTATACGTTTTCATACATTTGACAGGACGTGAAATGACACTTCATACGAGTATTTCCAGTGAGTGGCTATTTTTCCTCGAATCCGAAAATTTCGCGCTCGCTTCGCTCGCGACTCCATGTTACGTGTGATGTTTTTATGTTCGTTTAAATGCTTAGGTAACCAACACCGAAAAAATTTCGTGCTCTTCCGTCGAGGTTTCCCTTGATGTTTATTTTATATTCCTGTGGTTCAGAAAAAGCAATAGCGCTTTCTTCGCTAGCTGCTTCTTATTCATTTGCATTTGCTTTTTTGTGTGGATATTGTACTTTTTGAGATCTTATTAATTTACAGTGGTTTTGTTTATTTTGTGTAGGTACTTAAACTAAAAAAAAATTGCGCTCGCTTCGCTCGCGATACCGGCTATCACTGAATGTCTTTCAATGCTAGCGGGTGCTTGGAACTGCTTCTTTTAGATAAAAAAAATCGCGCTCGCTCGCCTCGCACCTGTACAAACCCAATCTATTTCTTTTTACGTTTACTTTGTCAGTCTTCAAACATAAAACTATTTACGTAATATACAAAGTCAAGGGCGGCTAAATTGTTTTCTGGCCCGTGTGGCAGATAGCCATGCTATGCCTGAGTATACTGAATATGTCTCTAACCATATGACCATTTGGTGCGCTACCACGCCACGAGCCGTAGGTACCTTAGTGAATTTACGTCTTTAGCTTACTTCTTACTAAAGCTAAGGTTCCGCCGAAAAATGGTGAAACGAAAAGGGTTCCGAAGCCAAAAGAATTCGGGAACCGCTGGTTTAACATACTCACCAAGGCCGGAATCAGGCCTACTAGAAATATAGCGAGAAAGTAGCTAGTTCTATATACTATGTTTACTTGTATAGCTACGAAATTATTACCTCAATGCTAATGTGTGTTTGATTATGCTTAAGAACTTTTTGCCGCTACCGATGCCGTATCGATTCTAGCGAATAATAGTGTAGCCTTTTCTATTTTGGTCGTTCGAAACTTGTTTCTCAACTCATGCAATAGGCAGAGTGTTGTTAGTATGTTGTATTAGTTAGGTATTCAACTGCTTCTAAGTTTTAATTTCACTTTTTTATCCCAAAAATTTAAAACAAATGACTCATTTCATGAAAGTATCTTCTTCCTTGATTCAGATTTTGTGATAGATACCTAGCAATACCGCTCAGGCACTGGAACAATAGGCACAATAGTAAAATAAATTATAAAATATGTTACTTGTCTTTTGTCATAAAATAATTATTACTAATGAGTACATTAGAGTCAATAAAATTGTTTTTTTCATTAGTTTTACAAAATGATCTTATTATAGGGAAATATTAAAACTAAGTATCAAAATATTCATCCGCATCGCTGTCAGCTGGGATCGTGCCCAAAAGGCTGGCTGCATTGCCACGCTGGATGGCAATGCAGCTGTTACTTGTTGTATTTCCCATATTTATAATTAGAACAATGCATACGAATCGCTCATTAAACTCTGTTAATAAAAGTGATTAGATTAAAATAATCTAATGTCGCAAACATACTCGCGACTTCTAACAAACAAATGTTTTTAAAACGCGAACCTACGAGATGAAAGGATAACTTTGTATTAAAAATGTGGTAACACAAACTTTGCATTATTACTAAATCATCAATATAAATTGAAAGTCTACAAAACATTTGTCTATCGTAAAGCAACACAAAGAAGCATCAACAACGAACGTGCTTTATGTTATTGTAATGATAATTGACATCACTACCAATTATTTACATTTAACGAAAGAATTAAATAAAAGTAATGTCGTTTTAAACATTTATCACTTTTATGTTTAACTTGTTGATATATTCCGTGACCTTGCCAGTGAAAACAATCGCGTCAGGGTTCGTGAGATATAATGCAAATCATACAACAACGACTAAGTAATCGCAGTAAATGTACTTAGAAAACGTGTAATTATCAATAATAGTTCTAACTACTAGTGGTATTGTTTATAAATTAAGTTTTTGCAATGATTAGACATAGAAGAATTCCAAGTATTGTACCATAACGTCGCCCGATTTGGGTCGTTTCCTAATTATTGTTAAGTAATTGTGCTGTTTGGTTTCTAGTTCGCAAAAAGTCAGTCACTTCCCTTGGGTATTCTACTCACTAAGGATATCGTTCAATATTACATATTTGCTTTACGTCTATCTAGGTAGACTAATATTACTTTCACCATTACTTCTGTATTTATTTACAAGAATTGTGGTAAAAATTGCGTAGGTTCATCATGTTAATCTAAACTCCTGCTAACTACACCCACTTTAAGTTTTAATTACGACCGCTAAATCTACAATGACTGATAAACACATTAAGATGTTACTATAAATATTTATGTTTACTACCTCGTGGAGCGTAAAGCACGATTTGAATATCTCAATGCAAGTGAGTCGTTATGTTCTAAGCTTTACGACACTCCTGCTTCAGTGTTGTGAACGGCCTTAACTGCAGCCAGTGCGTTTTGCTCCGTCGCCTTCACCGCACAGTTTTTACCATCCACGGCTATAACAACTTCCATTTTATTCGTAGTGACTATTTCACAGTGATCTGCTGACGTGTGTGTTTTTATTTCTATATCTTTTAGTGAGTTTTCTGCTCCTTTTATTATTATAGTGTTATTACCAGGATTAGGAACAGAAAGTGTCGTGTCACCTACTTTAAAGTCCTTGTGTGTCTGATCAACCTCGTTAAATGTCATAATCATGATAGTTTTTGCGGAGTTAAAAATAAATCTTGAACCTTACTTTAGTATCAAACATTTACAAGTCAAAATATTTGTGTTTGTAATTTTATGCATGTAATACGGTAGTCTGTTTCATGTATCATGTCTCAAACTATCGTTCAATCTTATCATTATAGTTTTTGTCACGGTTTACTCAGCTGAAAATATTTATAGTAGTGTCATGTTTACACACGTTGCTTCTTTTGGTTGTATATTTTTAGTGTTAATATCTCCAAACCGGCGACTAATAATTGTGGCGTAAAATGTAGTACTTAGTAAATTTGTGCTATTTTATACAGTTCCGAAACCCAAATCATTATGTTCTCGGTTGGACCTTAAAGCATGCCACTGATCGCCAGGACGATATCAATCCTAGAGAATTCGATTACTTGGAATACGATCTGTCTAGAAAATTCTGTATCATTAATTATGCGTTTTAAATGTCATCTCGTGCTGCTTATTTATTATTCGTACTTTTATTTCGCAATTATCATCTTCCTCAAGCGGCACTAATGCACGGTTTATCGTCTGTTTCTTGTTGTTGTTCGTAATTAGATTTAAGTGTTACAACAACATTGCAAGCTGAATCTTGTATATCTCCGATTTCTTTAGATCTATTGTTAGTCGATTGTTAAGGTAGTTTCTCTGTAAATATTTGTGTTGCAATTGTTTTTTTGTTTGTTGTGTAAAGGAATAATGATTTTTACTTTGTTATCGGACTAATTAGTTGGTACGCGATTTATTTTGAAGATTGTAAGCGAAATAACTGGTTGTCTACGTCCATCAGTTTTTGCTGCGTTAGGTACCTATCAAAAGTTTTTTTGTTTTATACAATTATGATCATCTTTCTTATATGATGTTATTTTAAAAGAAGCATGCCTTTTACTATTTTTTCCTCTACTGCTGTAATCAACACTTCCTTATCAGCATGACCAACAGTCATTAATATTCGTATTGTGCCTTTTAAAACTGCCGTATATTATTGTGGTTTAGAACTCCCTCTAGTTAAACACCTGCAGAGGTATTTTTTAGTGAAGCATTTTTATCTCCATAAGAGTCCTAGGAACTTTATAAAAATCACTTGTTAAGGCATGTGCTACGTGCAGTAGGTAAATACTATTCCTTTTCAAAACTTAACCTGACACTGAATGCTTATAGGCGTATTTGACTTTCCTGTGATGATTTCATAACGTTTTCCCTAAATCAGTCATTTTGAGTGACATCGGCTTCTTTTCATACATTACAGAATGTAGGTTTGTTAGTTGCAGTAAATTAACATATTAATTATGTTATTATTCCATGTGGTGCAATTCATAATGCGTCGATATATTAAGTAATTAACTTATTCTCAAGTTAATAATAATTTGTTGAATTTATGAAGTTCTTCGTTTATTGTTTCCGTGTTTTTTTATTGAAAATGTTCTTTATTGCAGCATTGAATTTCCTCTTTGGTTTCGCTTATTCCTTCTATTACTGCTTACTTATGTTAATGATTTATTATTTATTAGGTTTTAAACGTATAATAGTACGGAAAGGTAGCCAACACCTACACCCTGCCTAATATTTGATCGACTCCACAGATACCTATGTGACATGATTCTAGAAACGTATAAAGACAAATAGGCTTTTAGTAATTATTTAACGTAACTATTTTAATCATTTAATGGAGACGAGTGCTTACTGAGGCCATGGCTTACCCGAATTTGTCATGACGTCACAACGAAAACACATGTTTTTACATTCGATTCAGTGTTGTTTACAATCATTAAGCCCTTGGGGCTAAGGTTTTCATTTTCATTTCATATTTAGTACTGAAATAAATATAATTAAAATTTGCAGATACTTCAGTAAGGTAACGTAAGGTTTTCATCATCTGTTTAGTCTATTACGTTATGTGTTATCAAATTCTTGTGCATGCGATGATTGTTCTCACGTCAGTTCGAGTTTACAGATGGTTATTATAAAATCTGGTTAAACAAAAAACATGGCGGATCCAGGATCTTTTTTTTAGTGTTAGTTCTAAAAAAATAACCTTCAACTTCTAAATGAGAACGATGGGTGCAAATACTTAGGTATATAGCTGGTTTTCCCTTACTGATGACGAATATTACATTCAATCTTTGTCACTCGATAGTCCAATCCCTAGTTACAAGGCATATCTTGACATCAAGATATAAGTAGTAGCTTATGTTAATATACGTAACGATATAGGCACATCATTTATTTATTGTAGGTATCTCAATCTTTATCTTAAAACTTGATCAGATTTCGTATCTATATGGTCGATAAAGGTAATATTTGGGCGACGTTGTTAGAACTATTCAGTGTTTCGTTTTGACGTGTCCTGCGATGGGTTCTTTTGGTAAGATTGTCATTTCAAATATTTTTTCTTCATCATTGGTCCTCGTCATTTAATTTTCCTCTGTGTAAGGAAAGTTATCAATGTTATTGAGTAGACAGTAACTATAGACGTTTCTTAGGACGTGTTATTAGAAATGTACATTTTACAGTTCTCGTCACATCTTTGCCGCATAATTATTTGCCTACTACTGCAACAGTCAAATATGCACAAAACAGTTTTGGATTGAACATCCGTGAGACATCAAATTACTTCAGAGTAGCAGAGTTGTAAGAGCACTGTATCGTAGTGTATTTCAAATCAAAGAAATACACGCTACTACTAAAACGGCTATTCATGTACAACATTTTAAAGTGAAATGGATGGTGGTTTCAGTCATGCTCAAATGATTTTCTAAAGTAATTCACTGTTGTCAACGGATACGAATAATTTTCACATGCGCTAACAAAATTGCATTCTGTGTCTAATGGCTCCTTTTAAATAACAAATTACAACCACAAATATATAATAACAAAACACAACTGTAGATGTTTCCTTACACCTCGTATATATCGGCGTGGTTAATAGATATATTATAGTAGAACACCGAGTACCTAAATAACTTCAGTTTCGAGTACGTTTAGTGATCACACCAAAGCTATACGTATACTATAAATAAGAAACAGCATCAATCATACTTGATTTGTATAATCATACCTATAAACTGTGAAGTAGCTGGTTTTCCCAGAACCACCTAGATTCATAACGTAGGTATCTAAATTGCTATATTGCAAGATGCAATTTTATCTCGGATATCAAAACGTTACACTTTTGAGGCTACTGATCTAAAACCTTGACCTGATAAGATATGCACTCCGCAGATATTAATAGTGAACTATATTGTTTTCAGAATCTTCGAAGCACACGATGGCGGGCGGTGGCGTGACGGGCGCGCTGCTGTACGCAGTGAGTGCGGCCGTGCTCGGCATGCTGCAGTTCGGTTTCAACACCGGCGTCATCAACGCTCCCCGCCCCTTCATAGAGAACTTCATCAGCGAGCAGTACCAGGCCAGTCCCAGCTTAGTGTTCAGTATCATCGTCAGTATCTTCGCCATCGGCGGCATGATCGGATGCCCCTTCGCAAGCTGGATGTTAGAAAAGTACGGCCGTAAAAATGCTCTTCTCGTCAACGCCACACTCGGTGTACTCGGTGCAATATTAATGGGCTTCAGCAAACTCGCGGATTCTGTGGAAATGATCATCATCGGCAGGTTTATCATTGGCATAAATTGTGGATTTGCTACGACTGCTTCACCAACTTACGTATCTGAGGTAGCACCGGTGAGACTGCGAGGCGCTTTCGGAACAGTCAACCAACTGGCGGTCGCATTTGGATTGGTCGGTGCTCAGATCTTGGGTATCGATATGATACTAGGAAGTAATGAAGGCTGGCCGTGGCTGCTTGGGCTCGCTATATTCCCATCCGCCATTCAGTTTGTGATGGTTATTTTTGCACCTGAGAGTCCTCGTTATTTGCTGCTTGTCGCTCGTGATGAGGAAAGATCTAGAGCTGAGTTAGCTAAACTCAGAGGAACGAGTGAAATTGACGATGAGATTAATGACATGCACGTAGAAGACCGCGCAGCCAGACAGGAAGAGAAGTTTACTATTAAAGACTTGTTCGTCATCAGGGCATTGCGAATGCCTCTTATTATTGGTGTTGTGATGCACTTGTCTCAACAGTTGGGAGGTATCAACGCTGTTCTCTATTACTCGACAACGATATTCGTGGGTGCAGGACTTACGGAGGAAAATGCTCGCTTGTCTTCAATTGGTGTCGGCAGTATGTTGTTCATAATGGCTCTAGTATCGATTCCCTTGATGGACCGTCTGGGCAGGCGCACGCTGCAGCTGGGAGGGCTGGCAGGTATGGCGGTGTTCTCAGTGCTTATGACTGTAGCATTCTTCACGTACGAGAATAACACGACTATGAGCATATTCGCCGTCATATTCACATTCATGTACGTGGCGTTCTTCGGCGTGGGTCCTAGTTCGATCCCGTGGATGTTGCTGTCAGAGTTGTTCGGACAGGGCGCTCGCAGTGCGGCGGTCAGCGTGGGTGCGTTTGTCAACTGGTTGGCTAACTTCATAGTTGGGCTGACTTTCATCCCCATGTCGGAAGCGCTCGGCAACTACGTGTTCCTGCCTTACACTGTCCTGCTCATCTTATTCTTTATCTTCACGTACCTGAAGCTGCCGGAGACAAAGAATAGGACGATTGAGGAGGTAACCGCTCTCTTTAAGAAGTAATCCGGACTAGACTTAAGCGACATTCCTTAGAAATAAGAATACTGATTGCGTCACTGCAATAATTTATACAGCATTATTGTGATAGAACTGTATAAAATTCGATTTAATAGAATAATATAGACGACAGCGAGTGTTATCTATGTCCTTTCTACCAGATTTGTATAAAAATGGAAAGACTGAACACAACACTTATATTAATTGGAGTCGTTTAAAGATTCTTCATACTTGATATACCTATAGATGAAGTACTTATTTAACAATAAAATACTGTATAAATAAGGTGATTATTTCAATTTATGACATATTATAAAACACTATTTAAAATCATGATATTATTAAATATTGTAGTGAAGTATAGTATAAAGAGTTCATAAATATTCACTTAAGTAGCTATTGTACGCAGGAGCAGTTCAAATGAGATATCGTCAAGAACAACATTTTATTATTAATTTATTGATTAATGTTTTGATATTGTTGTATTTCCAAAGGTTTGAGGACCAAATTGTTTATTTCATATGATTAATTGTTGTTAAGATATTGTTTACATTTACGTTTGTTTGGTGCGGGTGAAACCGAATTTAGATCGATGCACTTTTTTATAAGTATTTTTGCGCTTTCTTATATTTTTTTCTACCTATTCTAGTGCCTTAAATTTTGTTTTACAGTAAAATGGGGATTAGAGCATTTACTAATGTACAATGTATTGTCTATTCCTCCATTGATTTTAAAAGAGGTTGACATTCAATGGTACATTGTTTGCATGAGCACGGGAGCTCGTTAAAGTATCATAGACAAAGAGTTTTTCTAGACCAAGAGTTGTAACACCTCCTTGTATTAGAGTAAAATAAAAAAATCTATACTATATACCTCCCGTGTCGCCTCCTGTAATTCACAATTATGTACTACAGGCCATTACCTAGATATTATAAATATAGTTCGACTCATTATCGTTCACAGCAAACCATATTTTTCCATGATATTACTATATTAACGTGTTAGTGAATTGTATACAGTATAAACATTTACACTTTCTATTATATTGTTAGGTACTTGCCGCTTCAGGCGATTAGGGTGACCATCTAAAAAATCTTTGTGCACATTCTTGAATATAGAAGCAAATCGGATTACCGTAAGAATCCGTTATGCATGGACAATGGAACAACATCAACATAAACGATTAATTAGTTTCAAATTCGCCCTTAGAAAATTTAATTAGTTAAGGCTAAACATGCGATACCTCAATAGTTGATAAAGTTAAAAATGCACTTCTTCTAGAATATAAAAAAGTATTCTTAAATATATTTTCTTCATTTGGCTACGCCTTTCATTCAACAACAATATAATTTTTGATTTGGACTTCGACACACATTGTTTGTATTATATTATCCACGACCGTAAATAGGAAATTCCCATGACTTGATTTAAGATAAAAATAATAATACGAAAACGATTTTTGTTTGTAAAACGACGTTAGTAAAACTACGCCTAGTTAACTAATAGGTGCGTTTACCCTACTTGTATTCTAATTAGTACAATTTACGTAAATATGTAAACTGTCAAGGGAATGTTTAACACAACCGTCCCATTGTACCTTAGTGCCAACTGTGTGTTTTATTAGAAACTTCTTTCTTTTTAATTAGGAAAAAATACAGCTCAATCTTTGTCAGTATTTTCTTCTTATTTTGTTTACCATTTACCGTTATTATTACGAAGAAAATCAACTGTCTAATTTTTTTCTCGTTTGAGCTTGCAACAGAAAAATATTACAGACATTATGTACAGTCAACTGCAAAAAGTTGATACTTTGTTGTAATTCAAATTAAACCATATTGCATCTGCATTTTTGCCGCCGTCTGTACATGTTTAGCGAAGGTTAATTTCGAAATTTTAAAGTTTAAATTATACCAGGCAGCTTAGTGGTTATGAATGTCCTGGTTAAAGAATACGAAAAGAGAACAATCCATTTAATTCGTAATTTTGTATTAGAATCATGTTTTAAGATTTTTTGTATGTTTCTTTTTATTAAAATTTTAATATTTTATGGTGCAGCTATTGATTCAACTTAATGTTTTATTGTTCATTCATGATTTATGTAAGTTTGGTTGTGTTTATATGTCACATTGTGCTTGTTATTTTAAAACCAAAATTTCGTAACTATTCAACAAAAATATACGATTAAGTTTAAACTTTATTACACATCTGTTTTACAAACATGTTAACACAGTTTCTGTAAATACAATCATGCACAATAACAATAATAGATACTGTTTTACAATATTTTATCAGAACATGTAAATATTTTATTTTCTACACTTTTATTGTAATTACGATTTAACTTTAAATATACTATTATTGTTAGTAAGGTTTACTGCCCGGTCAAGAAGAAAATAGTTAGGACCTTATGGAGTTGTGTTATTCGAATTAATTAGTTTTGAATAGAACGTGTAATTCAGTTCCAAAATGTTGCATCTTGTTGACTTCTAAGCCGGGCAGTTGGTATTATGTAGCCTAGTGATACGACACAATATTGTACCTAATTGAATCAAATTATAAAAAGCAACAAAAAATAAAACGAATTTAATTCGTCTGTTGATATTAAATTATTACTATATTAGCAAAAATGTGGTTTGATTTCACCTGTACTAACTTAGGAGTACTTTTAAAACGTCAAACGTTTTCATCTGTCAATAAAAAAAAATGTCTGACGTATTTCTTATTAAGTAGGTAGTTTTTTTCTATAAACAAAATATTAAAAAAATTGATTTGATATATCGTCACATAATTAGATAAGTCTACAAAACCTTTGTTCATTCGATATAATACATAGATTAATATGCAATCAGTATGACAATCAATTGCTATTGAAGTCTAGATAAACGTGATATATTAAGGTAATCATACGATTACAGATATCAATATCGTGATATATTAGACCTACAATTATTTCATTCAGATACGTGGCTTTGGTTACTTCCGTTAGAATTAAATATAATTTTTCGATAGAACCTATTCTGTAATTGAACAAGAAATTGACTAGGTAAAGGAAAATCGGTGAAATGAATGACTCCGTAAAAATCCAATGATTAATTTAGTGGTCAGTTTAACCACTTCCTCATGATTCAAGTTAACCGCTATATTTCATTAGGTATCTACATTATAGGTAGGTATTTGTGTAAATAACCATTTTATTTTTCAGTTTAAAACATCTAGGTATATCAGGATTCATAGATTTCGAGCATTTTAGAGTGTCAAAGAATGACTACTAAACTAAATAGGTATGTTTAGTATGCAAATCACATAATATTAGTTCCTCCCTTCAACCAAGATACTTATATACCTAGTGATATTTGGGTTTATGTTCAATTGTCATTTTCTCCGTACAATACTGAAAATAGCTGTAACGCATCATTTTGTTCCTCTTCCTCGATCTCTCCTTCGAGCCAAAAAGTTTCCATAGTGCCTTTTCCCTGTAAACAAGTATGAAAATAGAGTAAGGCTTTTAACTTAGATGCAAACAAAACCGACCACAAAAAGGGGATTCTTTCAATTCTCAGTTCCATAATTTTTTCACAATCAATCATCGATATAGAATATAGAGACAAGACAAAGTCTGGCAATTTTTTTATAGCTTTGGTCTCACCTTGACTTTGATGAGTCCTCGCGGTCGGAGCCTGAATCTACCAGCTGGCAGTTGATTCGCCGTCACTGCTGACACTTGAACGCGACCAGGCTGGAAAACGACGAATAAAATACATTTAAGGAACATTGTCAATAGAACCCAACCCACGTTGGATGGCAAAGATATGCAAAATTATATATGTAGGTATAAATTTTTGACGTGACAACGTCTTATAAATCGATGGAGCCGGCTGCACGCACGAAAAAACATGACTCATGCGTCGTTACCTCGCTCTGAGGCGTTCCGTTTAAGGCTTGTAGTGCAAGCGAGAGCACGCAACGAGCGACAAAGAGGCACGATCGGCCTCCGCGTTCGGCAGCGTTCGACATCTGACGATCAATTTCTTATGACGTTGTCACGTTCGACTATCGTCAGTAAACGTAAACCGACTTTACAGACAACCGTTTTTTTTTTAATAAAAAATGTTCTAATTTGGGAACTTGTGTCTTTTACACAATAAAAAAAAAACAAATATTTACTTGCATTTGTATTTACATTTGTTAAATACATATAAAAGTTTAGCTTAAGGCGAGGAAGTGGTCAACAATAATTCCATAACCGGCACGCGCATCTAAGGCGCCAAAAGGGGTCGGAGCGTCTGAGCGGGGCGAGGATAACAATACGCGCGCTAGCTTATAACTAAAAGTCGTAAGCGACAAAATGGTTTTGTAATTTTAATATTTAGAAATGATAATTTAATAAAAATTCCTACTACCATTTTAAAGAGTATGTATATACTCAACTACTAAAAAAGTTAAGAGGCTTAAATCGGTCCCGTTTGCCCATAATATGTGAATCTCTTTTTAAAAAGAGGTATGTTTGATATATTTTTCTCTGTTATAAAAGTTACCTAATCATGTTTCTACAACTAACAAAATAAGGCTTATATCATGAACTTTCAGGTAACCAAGTTGTATTTTGATCCGTTTTGTATTTACTGAGAAAAATTGACATCCTTGGCGCCAAAAATTCCAATTCGTCCTCTTAACGGCCTTTTGCCGAGCGGCGTTGCAAAAAAACTTATTTTTAGGTATATTTTGTTATTCTGACTTAAAATTTAGCCCATTGGCTGGGTCCTGGATTCAGCGACTATGGCAGCACTGTTTAGTAGGCTGGTGAATATAAAGCAATTAACATACTTCAGAAGAAGTCTGCATTCTGCTGGCGGTGTTGACCGTATCCCCCACAAGGCAGTAGCGAGGCAGGCGTAGTCCTAGCACGCCAGCTACAACTGGGCCAGTGTGGATGCCTGGGGAAATGCAGAACAAGTTATTATTGTATACCTACTTTAAAAAGGTCCTTTACCAAAGAAAAAGTAGGCTTTTGAATTAGCTTTTTATTTACAGGTTAGAGCCTAAACAAGCTCGAAAAGCGACACACATTTTCGAAACACATAGCCAAAGTGTGTAAAAAGTTTGTGAAGCGATTGGACCGGCTTACTCTGTAACACCTTATTAGTGAACATGAACTCGTTTATGGTAAGTATATAGGAGCTTGCACCTACCTATAGTGAGTGCAGGGATGGCCCGCGAGATGGCGAGAGCAGCACTGGCGGCCGACGCCGCGTGCGTGCGTCGCCGCTCCGGCGCGCCCGACACCAACATGTACACCGTGCCCACTGTCTCCACCTGAAGAATAGTTATAGGATTTGGTACTAATCTCATTCTTTTCCTCAAATTCAAACATTTTTATTAATTTGAAGACCATTGTTATAAGCTCCACAATAGTAGGTAGGTCTATATCAGATTATCAGTGCTATTTCCTCAACAGCTTATAATATACAAACATACCTTGTAAACGCGATGTGTATCGAGAAGCCTGTCGATCCTTGAATAAACGTCATTCATGTAAGCAACGGTCTGCATTACATCAGCTCGCGTGCCTGCCTCTGCTAGTTGTACAGCGCAGAAAATTATCGTCACGTTTTCAAATGCCTGCAATTGAAATTAAAACCTTAGCAGCATTAATAAAATCTTTGTTAAATGATGCAGAAGCTTGCAAGTCCCAATTGCTTTACAGTAAAATGATGATGATTGATAACGAGCAAGAGCAATCTTTACCTGACAGGCAGCCATAGGATCCTTCCCCGCTCTCAAGTGATCAGCAATGCCTTTCGGAATCATAGTATAAAGCAATTGATCTCCTCTCTTCTTCCACTGATCCAGGAGTCTGCAGGACTTCTCGAGAGAAATACTCCTGCTCTCAGCCTTCTCGAAGAGTAGTTCTAAGCGGGAGAGGTGCTGCCAGCCTTGCAAGAGCATTTCTTTGGAGAGTCCGTGACCGTTCATGTCTGCTAGAGAAAGCCCGGCTTGGGCAAGTTCTTCCAGGTCATTGAATCTGAGAATTTTGATTAAAATTAAGAATGAAGGAAAAAAGAAACGTGATCATTTAACAGCAAAAGCTTTCGACTATTTCCACTTACATTGGGCTGCAGAGAAAGATGAGTGCATCGATTTCCTCCAGTAGATAAATGGGTCCTCTCAGTAGGATGGACCGAGCTCCCTGTGAGCCTCTCCGCACTTCGGGACAGCCCCGACTGCGGTACCGAAGCAACTCCAGGTCAAAGATCATTGTCTGCATGCACACCACCTGAACAAGGAAATATCAAACGTTAGTGGAATACATAGGGGAGTACAAAAGGAACCACTACACAAGGTACATAGGTGGGTAGTACATAGAGACATTAGGGAGTGTGTAGGGGGAGTATACAGGTGTAGGAATATTTTATGGGAAAGCATAAGCACACAGGAGAAAAAAAATACACTAAACATTTGTTAGGTAAGTAGGTATATAAAATGTTCAATGCTATTTTTTATCAAATCATCACCATTCACATTACTCTGGGCATGATTAGTAAAGTTGTAAATAAATTTGGAGTTATTGACCTTCACAACGGAATCCGTAGGGATTCAAAGTTTAAATTACCTTGTCCCACGTAAGAGATACTTTTGGTTTTCTCAGGCGTAATATTTCGCTAATAGATGATTTTAGTATGCGGTTGAGAGGTCCTCCCCAAGTAGCTACCAACTGTAAAAAAGAAGCACGCATTTAGATTAATATTCTACAAAAGTTAACGGTTTAAGTTAAGGCTTGCTATTGTTAGAAAAATCGGTAAACTCCTGGAAAACCGTGTCTTAAGAACTCAAAAGAGTTTGTTTTCATGGAGGAACCATTTAAAGTGACCATACATAAAAGTCAAACTATCTTTTAAGCTTACTCGCTCTCCCGCCTTGAGGATCTTCATCTTCCTGTCCAGCAGAACTCCGAAGGGGAACAGTTGCAGTAGCAAGGAGGCCGGTACTGCTGGCAGAGGGCATGGCAGACTTTTGCGGAGCATAAGTGATTGGACCTGCAAAACAAATTCATAAATTACACACTAGTTTGAAATATTCGTAATAACGAAAGATTTGTATCTCCTGAAGATATGGAAAACCTAAAAAAAAAACCTTATTAGTACGTTTAGACAGGAGAGGATTGTCTTATTTCTTTACATATACCTACTCGTAGAAGAAATAAAGTGGCTGTCTGGAATTGGATGTGTAAAGCGATCCCATCTAACATAGAAACTGTTATATTTCCCAACGTTGTAATAAGCTAAGTGGAAGACAAGCCTACAAAATATGTAGTACACCTATGTCTTACTAGGGACTGTATTGTAATGGACTGTGAAGACTTACAAGGTTATAATATAAATGTGAAAGTGTGAAACTCTAACTGTCTGTTTGTCTGGTTTCATCATCATCCTCCGATCCTTTTCCCAATCATGTTGGGGTCGGCTTCCAGTCTAACCGGATTCAGCTGAGTACCAGTGCTTTATAAGAAGCGACTGCCTATCTGACCTCCTCAACCCAGTTACCCGGGCAACCCGATACCCCTTGGTTAGACTGGTGTCAGACTTACTGGCTTCTGACTACCCGTAACGACTGTCAAGGATGTTCAATGACAGCCGGGACCTACAGTTTAACGTGCCATCCTAAACACAGTCAATGGTGTCTAAGATATACTTAGAAAGTACATACAAACTTAGAAAATTTGCATTGGTACTTGCCTGACGTGGGAGTAAACCCACGCCCTCATACTTGAGAGGTTGGTCCTTTACCCACTAGGCCACCACGTCTTTTTTGTCTCTGTTTGTCTGGCTTTCATCTCACTAATGAACTAATAAAGGAATTTCAATTTTTGGTACACGGATAATCATGATCTTGGGAGAGGACGTAGGATACTTTTTATCCTGGTGCGTGAAGTAGCTTCCTTGGTGCGCGGGTGGTAACGCGGGGAATGAGTTGTAGCTATTTTTATTATGGTTGATTGATTACCATAACACTGCGAAATAGTATTTCGTTACATGCAGAGAGGAATCATTTCAGCGTAAATAAATTATGCTCTATCAGGTGTCGTGTCTACTACGTGACGTGTCTATTATTAATATTAGATAACATTTTTGTAAACTGATAATAATCTTAATCTACCAGTATCTGATGTCTAGTCTATACCATGATTATACTCTTGCACTTTACTCCATTCGATTCATTGTCATCATGATCCGACTTTTTATGCAAAACAAAAATTCTGATCAACAAGGATTATCAATGATTTTCCTTTTTATGCGTATTTGTATGCAGGAAGAGGAATAAGACCATGATTTTATTGTAGTTGTAAAAAGTTTTATAGGCAGAATGGCGGTCTAATAATGTTCATGATTTTTGCGTAAGACTCATGTATTTCTGAGGGAAAACAGCTCATATTTTATTCATTGTTCAGCATTAATTTGTTTAAGTAAACAACCCGCTCGGGGTGTAGATTCATGTTGCTACATTTATGTGAGAGCCAGTGTATGGCGTGATAAAATTCCATCTCTATGTAAATGTGTGAAACCCTATCTCGTTAGGGCTTCTAATATTGCGAAAAGCTGTCTTTCAGAATTATCTAGTTTAGAAGCAACTGTTCGTTCTTTTCTTTAAAAAATGGAGTTGTCATCAGAACATTCACAAATATTTAGAATCTGCCCATTTAACGGTCGTAATACTCAAATTACTTTAGCTTAGTAACCGTCTGGTTCTCTCTGGGTATTTATTTAAGCTCTCCCCTAAATTCCCTAGAGAATTATACGGATTAAGATAGCTTTCGAATCTTAGGTCGAAGTAATTGCCTTAGTTACTAAAGTCTAGTCCCAACCTTCAATCCTTTTTATCATCCAAACCAATTGTCCGAATTGGAATTCCTTCCACTATCTTCTATTCCACCGCGGGGGTTACTGGATTGGAAAATCATATTAAAATTCCAATCCATTGGTCCCGCCAAGTCTATTGGGATCAAAATCAATCAGTGTCGGGTCCATATCGAATCCCTTATTCCCGCATTTCTTTCTTCACTTTTTTTGGTTTGTGACAGGCAGGGTTGTCACAAGAAAATAAATGTTTCTATACCACCAGAAAGACGCTCAGAACTTTTGATGTTTCTCGCGAAATCTTTATCGAGTACTTACCTATTAGTTTTTTTTTCTTTATCGAGGTTTATTTTCGGATAAACCAAGACTGTTCGGACATCACTAATCGGAACAACTAATAAACATCGATATCGACAAGGTCTTGTAACAATAGCGAAAACAATAGACAGTCAAAGCGACTGTTTTGGTACAAACGGTCTTATTCACCCCCTACAAGGCTTGCTAATTGCTTGAGGTAAATCAGACGTGTAGTTTATTATATCTAATGCCCGTGTGGTCTCAATGTCTCATACGTCATGATTAGGGCATTCTGTTGTCTGCCTGTTAATTAAATTATATTTCGGCTGGCAGCCCCTGGACTAGACTGAACGAGCGCAATGCGTTATAATTTCTCGCTGAACTTGTTTTTCAAAAACTTTTCATAATTTCTGCGCCGCAAGCAGAAACCAATTTTTTCAATATGATGATGAATATGTTTATATGTTTGTTTTTTTATATAATATATAACACCCTTGTTATTATTTAGTTTAGTTTATGACACCAAGTTAAATGACGAAATAAATACAGCTGTGTTTATGTAAGTAGGTACGTGAGTATGTTCGACTGCCTGAACTTTGCGCGATAACGGGTGCTAAAACAGAACATCACGTTTTTAGACACTTTTTGGACTATTTTACGACACTCCTGTGGGCAGTAAGTACCATATCAACATCGTTACAGTTAACTAAATAAATGGCACCATTTCTGGACATCGTTTAGTGCGCTTGTACCCGTGATTTTATGTTTGCATACACAGAAATTGGGACATTGTACCATTAAATGTCATTATTTCAGTGCTACACAAGTGGATGCTTTATGGACCATGCAAGTTTCAGCGTCGGAAATATCGTTTGATTAGTTTCAATTTCTTTGGAATTTTAGTTGGATGTCATCGGTCACCAACCGGCAAAGATTCACAGTGTATTGAATTACCAGTCTGATTGGAAATAAGTATGTTAGTAATTTTAAAACCATTTGAAACAAAACCCATCTCAATATTAGTTGCTAATATTAATTCTAATTTTCTTCTGCGGAGAAGTGGTAATGAGCCCCATTAAACATATGAAAGTATTAAGTATATCTGCTATGTTTCTGGGAATAATGGAAGATACAAAATAATAGTAAAGTCACAACTATAGCGAATCTAAGTATGTACTCAAATAAATGTACCAGACTTTCTTTTGGGCAATTCAAACCCAGGATTCAATTAAGTTGAAACGCAGGTAACACTTAACCGTTTTACAGGTCAATTGCAATTTCAGTGGTAAAAGCTTTTTTTATTTATTCATGAAACCTGTGTCGATGCGAGAGGGTTAATAAAGGCGTAACAGGTGGGCCAAAAGCCCATTCTGAATAGCCGATAACTGTGAGTACAAGTCGTTTAAATGAGATTGTTTTTGTTTTCATTTTCTATCTTCTAATGTCTGGGGTTTATTTTAGACTGGCTTAATATATTATATGCCATGGATTTACTGCGAATATAATGTCCAATAAATTTTGGGTATCCTTCTAGTTTTCGATTTATGTTCACAAATCCATCAGAATTTGTGGAGTGGTTTAGATCTAACAGCTGTAGGAAACAAAGAATATAATAGATCTATAGCTTGCTAGCTAATAAAGAAAAGAGGCAAAGTGTCGCATTAAAAATATAGAAAGGATGCCATGTTTATTCGATTCTTAGAAAAGAATTCAATTTGTTTGACTTGTGAAGCTTTTCGTTATTTTAATATTGTTAGCTATGTGATCTTTGTGCTTCGAGACTGAACCTGATATTGGAAATTTAAAAAAAAAA
Source organism: Helicoverpa zea (assembly GCF_022581195.2). Taxonomy (NCBI): domain Eukaryota; kingdom Metazoa; phylum Arthropoda; class Insecta; order Lepidoptera; family Noctuidae; genus Helicoverpa; species Helicoverpa zea. The sequence goes on from NC_061462.1 coordinate 2,354,841, forward strand.
AAAAAAGTTTTCATTTTAATGTCCCTTTTTTTGTCTAGAATAATCGGCGGTGAAAGAAGCTTGTTTTGGCGTCTAGTGTTTTGTTGTTGGGTTATTAATTATAACGGGATGACTTGTGAAGAATTATCTTACGCTTTCATGAGAAGCATCATTTTGATGAAAAGGTTTAAACTTGAGGTGGTTGAAAATATTCTGTGAAAAGTTCTGGCTAAGTATACAATAATTATATAAAACATTATTTAACTCTAACGTATAAGCGAAGTATTCAACGTCTCAAGTGGCATTTTTACAAGATACAGAAACAAAAACACGCTTAACTGTTTAAATTAATCAATAGATTGAGAGTGGCGGTATAATTTCTTAGTTGTTCTATGGAAGTTTATTTAACTATCTCCTATGAGAAGAAAATTTAATTAATTGACTGTAAACATGTCAATATCATGATATTGCCGAGTCGCATGTCCCACATCGGCGCCCTCAATTATGTGAGAAGCTGTAACATAACACCGCTTAATTTGTCAATACGTTGAGCCAGATGCGTGAAGTTCACTCCTCTATATTATTCTAGACTACTCTACACATAACAGTAAAAAGCAAGTAAGCTTTTTACCTAAGTAGGTAAGTACGTAAGAGTACGTAATGCGAAGAAGCCAGTAAAAATTACTTGCCCAAAAAATACAATGGTGTACTTATCTCCATTTAAAATTCGGCAGAAAATGATAATGTACATAGGTACTAGTAATTGAGTATCCTACAAGACAAAAAAAAAAACCTAAAAGGAATTTCCATTTGCAATCTTCTTGCTAGGCTTGAGGAAAACAAGAAGGATATTATGTCATGTTATGAAGATTCGGTAAACTGATATAGATCTTTATGCTAAAGAGATGGCATTTTTATATCAACCGCTCTCTATACAATTTCTTGTTTGGAGAAAATTTGAGTCACACAAACAAGTATTAGGTACATGAAAAAATCTGCCTAGCTTTTTCCCAACTATGTTGCTGTCGGCTTCCAGTCTAATCAGGTACTAACGAAACGGTAACTCTTTCGATTATCCGCCGCCCTTCCCGATAACCCATGATAAGAGATGATCATTAATTGAGTGCTTAATATCAATACTTACATAATCGCTGTTATCGAACTCCAGCCTCAGAACAGCCACGTAGTAGGTGCCTTCCATGCTTTCCTTTACCACAGACACCTTCAGCTTCAGCGAGAATATGTCCTCTGCTATCTCATACAGCTGACCTGCAACCAAACTACGTATTCTAATGTGGACTAAAGGTTCTATTTTTTGGTAATTTCCATAAGCCCACTTGTGGTTCTTCTTAAATTTTTGAGTAGACCTTAGGACCTGTATTAAAATTATTATAAAGTATGTAATAAATAGTCTCTGAAAAGTACCTTCCACCAGTGGTTTCATCAACTTCCTGAGGAAACTACTTCCCAGATCCACATAAAAGGAAGCCTATACCTAAGCATGTTATTCTGATCTATTCATCCGTTTGTGCGTGGCGAAGTTACAAACATACTCGATATTCGGGTGCATCGTGTTTGTTTCACGATAAAAAAACTTACTTTTACTGATCCATAAACTTACCCATAAGATAATGCGTGAACCCAGTTCTGCCGCTGCTGTACACAAGTTCAGCGCCGTGTCTATGCGCACGAGTGAGCTGCATGCTCGGAGAGCGCATGCGTGGGAACGTGAAGCGCATTCGCTGGTGGATGTTGTCAACCGACTGCAGGAACGTGCAGAAGTAGCGGCCTGTTGCCCGGATCATCGTGTCATACCTGATTTTTGACAATTAGGTTAACACTTACCTACTTATTTTTTATTAACAAAAAAAGCCTTTGGAACAATAAGATTTGAAATAAGCTCGAAAACGTGTAATTATTTATTTTTTTTTTTTTTTTTTTTTTTTATACGTACTTTATTTATTTACATAATATTTACATTAATTTTAAAAATTAAAAATAAACTTATATATACAACTTAAAACTAATACATAGCATCAAAAAATTGCTCCTCATCGCTGTCACCGGGTAATGTACCCAGAAGGCTGGCAGCATTGCCACGTTGGATGGCAATGCTCAACCTCTGTGCGAAATAAAAGCCAGCCCTTGGGTCACGAGAAGTGTCAACAAGGCGCTTAGAAATTTCCTTTGCAAGCGCGTGAGCACTCGGACCCCACGGCCCGAGAGTTTCAACCCCAAACGGCTCAAACATGTAATTCCCGATAAGGCTACTATATTTGCGCCGTTTGAGGTCTTCTGCTTGTGAAGCGGCGGAGCCGACACAACACGCAGTTCTAGGAAGATGGGATGGCGCAAGAGTGTCGACGCAGGTCGCGTCCCACACTAAAGTCCTAGTAGTCCAAAATAGCGACATGCCGTCTGGTCTCTTGCCATCGTCGCGTGCCAAACCATTTGGTTCAAGTAGCTAGCTCGAAAACTAGGTATTGTAAATTATAATTATTTTATTTTTTTTAACAATTTCTATGGACTTTATTGCCGGTTCTTTTCTATGAGACCAACTCTTCGGAACCGTGCAACGAGTTTGACGATTCGAAACAGCTTTCATAGGTCTATTTAAAAAAAAAAAACTTTGACTTTGCAGTAAACCCGTAAAATGGTGTGGTAAGTCACAGATGGAAATAAATTACGAACATAATAAAGCTTTTAGAAGTTGCTGTGTGTTTTTGTTCAGTAAATCCCAGTTGTCTTTGTAATCTGTGCTAAGTGACTCAACTAATCAAGCGGCAAATTTTACCCTATGGTCTAGTCCGAAATGCTAGAAAAAAAAATATGTAAGTAGGTATCTAACCTACAACAAAATTCTTTTCCCTGATTTATTTTAACTTCTCAACTATTACAGTAGCTATTGATATGAAATAATTACCCGTAAGTGGCGTCAAGCGTTCATAATTTGTTCTCAAGTAATTAATGGCTATCCATAAATCAAATAAATCGGAGATTGGATCTCAACAAGTCGAATGACAGCCATATTGGCGGGACTTTGAACCCTAATGTAAGTTTACGTTACGGACAACATTGTGAAGCTATAATACTGATAAGGATTTTTCTTTCAGCCATATAATCCTAGGAAATGGCCGTACCCACCTATCTACAAAAATAATAACCTAAAAGTACTTAGCTTGCCAAACCTCACTTATCGGAAAAGTATTAGCGCTTTCATATAGGGTGAATATTTGAAGAAATATTGGACCGACGCACGGTCTCCACATTTTAAAGGGTAATGTACATAACTTGTATCATACATATGTCATTAAAACTAAACCACAATCAACATAAAACCAGAGTAATATTTGATCAACCCTAAATAACAAATTACAATTGCGATTACAACTCACCCGTAATTACTGAAGAACTTGACGAAACATCTCCCGAAGAAATGCATCACTTTCTCAGGAGTTCCGAATTTCTCCCTCAAGTGGTTCAGCTTGTCAACGCTGACGAGGCCAAGACTGTTCATCCGTGGTCTCGAAGGGATGAGGGACCCGCGTCTTTTATACACGTCCAAAGCAACCGTACAACTTGTTTTACGTGCTGGCTTTAGAATCGAAGGCTTTTTAGCTCCGTCACTCTCTGGAGAAGCTGGTTCCGAAGCTGCTGTCTCAATTTCTTTCACAACAGGTGGCTGGTCTTCCACGTTACTGGTTTCAGGAATAGGCTCTTCAATTGACTCCTTAACCTTATGATTTTCGAATTTGATACCTAAACTCCTCCTGTGGAACTCTCGGGCGACAATTTCAGCTTCTTCAGTAATTCTGGCTTCATTAATCTTCCCGGTAGATGCTGCTACAGACGACCGTATCTCTTCGGAAGAATTGTAAGCATCAATTTCCTTTTTGGTCACGCTTTTGAGTGCATTCGTTGCTGTGAAAGGACATCTGTAGCTCTGTGATCTGTTGTCTGCATGAACTGAAGCACTTCGCCATCCTGGTTTAACTTTTATTGACGATTTCTTGGGAGCTGGACTGCTTGGAATGGATGGAGCAGGGCTGTTGGGGTCTTTCGAGATCAGCCGAGCGAGGGCACTCGCGAGCCTCAACATCAAGGCATCGGGATATTGCTGTAAAAAGGAACAGAATCTTATTTATAGCATGATAACTACTTGGTTCATAAATATATATATTTGTTACCCGTTAACTTGTTTATATGGACTTTAATTGAGTGCCTATCTTTTTATTTTATTTAGATAACGTTACCTGAGTTGCACTGAAGACAGTACACCTTGCACCCGACTCCCGGAGTATAGTCTCCCATATTTCTTCCCCGCATTCTTCCTGTAAACAAAAAAACCGTTATACTGCTTTGATACAATCAACAGCTAGTCTTTGATCAACACCTTTTGCAATACGTTTAATAGCAGCATCAAAACTATTAATTTCTGCTTAATATTCCGTCTTCGTAGTTCAATGGAGTGTCGATATCAATTTCGTAACGATGCACGTGACGACGACTTCGCGACTTATTTTGCGGATTTTATTTGTAACTGCAATGTAACATGTTTGAAACACTTGGCCGGGTGTGAATTATGTTTGTTGTTTCCGAAGTTCGTGTTGTTCTGTATCAGATTAATTGGAGAAAACTTTTTTCATTTTTTACGCCTCCACTCGCATTGATGACAGAAGCAGGCACATTATGTATGAGAGTTATGGTATTAGAAATTAGCATCGTTTGCAATAGAGCTGAGGTAAATTTTAAAATATCCACATTCACTTGCGTTTTTACGCATGCGTTCTGAGATGCGTTTTTGCGATACCCAGTTAGAAAGTCTTCGATTGTCTATATGAGCCAAACCATATGCCAACATAAAAATGATCTTACCTTGATATCCCAAAGAGATTGCACGTCGTCGTATTATCGATAAAGTAGATAGCCACAATTAATTTCGTTCTAAAATTTGTCTTAAAAGTTAGGTAAATGGGAAATGGAATTGTAAACTGTCCAAGATAAAGTTATGGAAACAATTACATTTATCTTAGTCGAACGTGCTTGAAACCGGGACAAGCCTTAATTGCAGCGCGATTTTAAAATTCTTTTGAATTGATTTTTACATTGTTATCAATTCGTCGGTGATTTAATGAATAGGTTACTCCCCCTAGTTAAATTACATGCTTCAGATAAATAATAATAGAAATCTTTGGGGGACGCAATTGCCCAATAGTGGTACAATATCTATGGGCTAAAAAAGAGGGTTCAAATTACCCAAAAAAATACTCTTCGAAGTTTTTTTTTTGGACAAAAGTAGGATGGCACAGTCTTACCTCTATTCGATTGACTTATCATGTAATAGCAGTAGGTGAAAGTATTACATATCTACTATGACATTGCTCCTGCCTGTACTTACGCCCTTACGTTATCTAGTGTATAAGTAATTAATAGATTGCTACCCCGGCGATAACCACCCTTCGGCTAATAAATTGTGTTTGTTGACCTTCACATGCCTGTTAAGGAAATATTTTGCACTACTAGTTTCCACCCGCGGTTTCTCCCGTGTCCTAAGGGAATTTCGCCATGACAATTGAACTTATAGAAAGTAACTATTTTTGACGACCTCGATGGCGCAATGGTCACCATGCCGGACTGCCGAACCTGAGGTCCCGGGTTCGATTCCCGGCTCGGTCGACATTTGTGCGATGAGCATGCTTGTTGGCCGTGGTCTGGGTGTTACAATATGTATTTATAAATATGTATATATGTAGCTATATGTAATTTATCAGTTGTGTTAGCACCCATAACACAAGTTAATTAATAACTTACCATGGGGCTAACCGACCGTCTGTGAAAAAGGTGTCCCGACATTATATTTATATAATCCATTTATATAATCCATAAACTATTTAACGTGGCTGAACGAGTTGATAAATACAGAAAAAAAAGACTTAATCTTCCATCTGGATGAATTGGTTAGGAAACACTCAAGTAATTTTCCAAATAGTAGTTCCAGAGATTATCGTGTTCAACCTCGTAGGTAAATAATCTTTTCAGTTTACTTTTCAGCTACTTAATACTTAACAAGGGATAGATATGGCTATGATAGTTGGCTAGATGATGTGCTGACATTTTGAATGCAAATCCTTGATACATTTATTCATAAGCCAAACTCACGGCTCACTCGCACTATCGTCCGATTAAAAGCTTGCAGTATTCGGGGGCTTTAAAACCCCCCTTACTTCAATAAGATACTTTGTGTGCGTTCCAGGGCCGCGATAACTCATTTGAACTTCGTAGCTTTTTGGCACAACGTATAAAGAATCTTAGCAGAGCCGTAGTTAAGCTACCCAGTTTCATATACCTAGTCTTATGAAAGAAAACCTCATATATTCAGGCTTTGGCTTAACATTGGACTTATTGGCTACGGTTACACCTTCTTTCTGACTAGTTTATGACTTAAAAGGATCTGTAAGATAGTTTATTACTTTCTTGGAAAATTAATTAAAGTTAGTGCAAGAGTTTATTTATTTAATATTAATTATTACAAGAGAAAGTAAGTAACATTACTTATGAGAGCAAATATTTCATGTTCCAAATAAGGTACCTAATTACAAACAGATAACCAAAAACGCTAGTCGGTATATGAATGAAACTTTAACCAATCCAATGCTATTTTGTGGTAGGTTAGGTACAGAGGAAAAACAATGTTGAATGATGTCCCGTGTCCGATGAATAACTTTTCAGTTAATTATGTCCGTGTATTTATGAGTTTTTTTGTCTGCATCATTAATTTAACGTAAATAAATCTCTGCAAACTCACCACTATGAAGTATTGCACGCTTTCCAACAACCACCCATACATCTTAACTAATTAAATTGAATAAATATTTTTATTAAAAAAAGTTCACGTTATTTTACAAACTCGAATTTCTATCAATTTCTGACCACGATCTCCCAAGAAGCCACAGTCTAATTTTTAGTCGAGCAATGGCATTGATTAATATAAGTTTTGATGCTCCGCTTGTTTACCGCCCTTGGCAACCTTGGGTCGCGTTTACCCCGTAAGGCTTTCGCGGTACTACTGAGCGAATAAGGGAGCGAGCGAGTACTTAGTATTCCATACAACCTTTTTATATTCAATGTGTAATCTATGGTCTATGGTCACTTTTTATAGAGCTCCTCAACTCTTTTGGAGCGCGAATAATTACGAAATTGAAAGTTATCATTTCAAATGCAATAAGTATTCGATAGTTTTTAGAATAAAAGATGTAGCCCAATATTATTATCTAATTATCAAATTATAGATAGCTATCATATTGACAATTTCATTACTACAATTTCCAAGACATTTGTAATGATATCAAGGATAGCTTAAGGATATGGCAAACTTAGAAGAAACGGGTGTTATTCGCGAAAGCATTTTTAATCACCTATCTATACTAATATTATAAAGCTGAAGAGTTTGTTTGTTTGTTTGAACGCGCTAATCTCAGGAACTACTGGTCCGATTTGAAAATTTATTTCAGTGTTAGATAGCTCATTTATCGAGGAAGGCTATAGGCTAATTTTTATCCCGGTACGGGAAGTAGTTCCCACGGGATGCGGGTGAAACCGCTGGCAGGAGCTAGTTGTAGATATAAGAAATTCATATAGAACAAGAACAACACTACAAATAGTTCGAAATGAAGACTGTTACTTACCTGAAGCAGTTAAAAAAATGCACTTTAAAATTAGTTACAACATGTACGATAAACCTGAACCTAATTTACAATGATCACGGTATAACAATAGACGTTATGACGTCATTGACCAATCAGCATGTTGGTAGTGAACTGAATTGGTTCGGTGAAGCACATTCAGGCCAATTGTCTGTTATGGCGCCCTTCGAAGGACGCGTGCCTAAGACCATTCATTCGCCATTTATCTTTATCAAGTATTTGTTATAATTATCTTGTAGTCAAAGTGATAGAATGTTTCTTACTACAGTACACATTTGCATAAAACTTTATTAAAAATATGCATATGCATATATACTATAGATAACGATATAGATTCACCATATTTCAATCTTTCCCGCGGTTTTGCCCTGCTCCGGGGGAATGTCTTCCCGAACAAATATAGCCCATGTTGAAAATTCTAGCTTTCCAACAGTGAAAGAATATCTATATAAAACTGCAGAAAAATTATGTCTTTATACATATAAAGATGTAATTAGAACTCCATTTGGAAAAAAATATCATGATCATCCTCCGAGCCTTTTTCCCAACTATATTGGGGTCGGCTTCCAGTCTCACCACTACCGGATTCAACTGCATGTCGATTCTATAAAATATCACAACTCACTTCGACATCACTCTCACTTCGACTTCGATCTAAAGGTAGAATTCCGTGGACGCGACAATAGTCAACCTATGAAAATGTATGGCACCGTTGTCGAGGCCCGTGACAGTCGCGCGCGGCCGACGAATTTCGTAAGCTGCTCGCGGCATTGTCAAAAATTTAATTCTGGTTTTACTAAAATTCTATAGATGTTATTAAGCGCTAGACCATGTTGAGAAGCGTACGGCCGCGAGCGGCTCACGAAATTCGTCGTCCGCGCGCGACTGTCGCAGCCCTCGGCAGCGGTGCCATACATTTTCATAGGTTGACTTTTGTCGCGCGCGGCTGCGACAATCGCGACCCACGGAATTCTACCTTAAAGTTTCGTGATTGACATTGTCAAACTACACTAGCGCTACACTATCGAGCGTGTTGACAAGTTGAACTAAATCAAAGTCGAGATTTTGACAGATCTGTCAAAATCTGTCTATCTATAGGGGAGGTAGGGGAGAGATGGGCAGTTGGGAGACATGATCAAATCAGAATAAAAGGGGGGTCCTTTTATTCTGATTTCTGATCATAGTTTTGTTTTTTTTTATTGGGTAGTTTACGTAACCGACTGGTAACGGTGTTCATCCATAGACTATCTGTCATTTCTGTGAGTTGTCAAGAACAAACACTCGTAAAAGTACTTAAATATTTTGTTGCGGTTTCGGATCGTTATAAAGAGAAAACTAATGAAAGGTATGTGTATTTTCTATTATTAATTATTGATTGTCAAAATCTCCAGTTACAATTATAGTAAGTCGATGCAATCCACACCTATTATACCTTTAGAAGAGAGTACTACAGCAATAGTTAATGGGCCCCACGTTTTTATTTTAGTCTAATATGACCGGGACCACCTACGTAGGTTAACAGGTAAGTAACTATTTTTTATTTTCTAGTTTTCAGTGCACATAAGATAAAACCGTTTAACTTAAAAGTTTTTTTACCGATTTTTTTTTCATAAACTAAGTCAAAAGTGTCCAATGCTCCCTATGGTAGGGAGGCTTGGACATACCATGTAATGTATAATTTGTAAATTTTTGCTCTTCTTCGTCAGTGAAAATTTGTGAGGTTATAAATCTGCGCGAAAAATCCTTTATAGAATCTTGTTTCAGGTACCGTTGCCAACTTGATCTAGAGACTATTATATTTAAAATAGTGTTTAAATAAAGTTCTAAGTGTTTTAAAGTGATTAAGTGCCTACCTTTAACGATGGCTAGAATGTTTTTGCTTAAATCTTTATTAGAAGAAGCTCATGATTATTAGAATTTAGAAAAGCGTCAACAATCTGCTAGAATTCGCAGTTTATCTTTATTAACTCGCGATGATGACTATGTGAGCATATATAGATTGTCAAAGGAGCTAATTGACCAACTGGAGTCTGATTTACTGCCCCTGATAAAGCCCACAAAACGTCGAGGCAAAGGACTTACAACTCGTGTAAAAGTAAGTATTGACACAGTTTATAGTTGAAAAATTGTAATCAAGCACACAATAATAAGAAAAACACTTAGTTCTTAATAAGGAGTATTCCCTTTATGTGGTTTCCCCGCCAGCTGATATGTTTTCAAAAGACTCTGTACTTCAGTTATAATATTGGTATTCTCTTAAGCATGAAAATAACCAAATTGGTCTCAATTTTGTTTTCACTAAATCCAGATAAAGTAGGTATTACATTTTTTATTGATTTATTGTTTCACAGATACTATGTACTTTATCATTCTTGGCTAGTGGCGGTTACCAGAAGGTTATTAAAGAGGGCATCAGAACTTATTTATCGCAACCGTCTGCATCTCGTTGCATAAATGAAGTAGTGGAAGCTCTGAACAATCCGGCCGTAGTAAAAAAATATATAAGGTTTCCTCAAAATCAGCAAGAAAGGCAAATTGGCGCTGTCAGTATTTTTTTTTCGTAGGGTAAGCATAGATTATATTCACAGCACGAATTTAGAGATTTCTGTTTATTTTATACTTAAAAGCTGCCTCAAATTCCTTACAATAACAAATTATAACTAAAACATCATATTTAGCTAAAATTCTGTGTCAAAACTGATAAAATTAAAAACTGATTAATCTCGGTTGACATTTTGTCGAGTGGGGAAGTCACTAGCACAGCATTGGTCGATGTCGAGCTCACTTCACTTCGCAAGTGATTAGGTGATGTTTACAGAATGCAAAATCAAGGTCGTTCTGAATCGAATGCGAAGTGAGAGTGAATAGCGAAGTGAAATGCGAGTTGTTGTTCGAATTTTATAGAATCGACGTGCAGGCAGGCCTTGGCCCTGTTGCGCCCCGCTGGGGTTGCTGACAGTATTCTACTTGTGTAGCCCTTTCATTTGATACCCATATTGAGGGGGCTGTGCCATTTTGTGCCGGTGGCCATATTGGATTTAATTAAAGGTGTATACAAAATTTCAGACCAATCGGTTGACAGGAAGAGGGTGAAATTTGAATTACTAAATTTGATCCAAGAATAAATAATAAAACAAACGGGGTGAGCTAAATAAAACCGTTTAAATATCTCGTAATGTTGAAACTGATTGTAATTTTTAGGAAAGCTCTTTCATTATATCTAGCCGAATATAAGAAATGGCAATAAAAGTTGATAATGATCTGTAAAATCTGATTTTTTATGCAATAAATTGTGAAAAAGTGCCCATCCCTCCCCTACCTCCCCTAAAGTATGAAATGACATTACGAATCGAAGTGAAATGCGAGTTGTTGATCGAGTTTTATAGAATCCCAGTACAGTGCTTAGAAAAAAATATATAAATAATAATTTTCAAATTTGTTTAATTACATTTTATAGAAGTTAATTTATTTTGAACGTTTTACACGTATGTTATTAGAATAAAGTCTGATTGGCAACATTAAAGACGAAATAATAAATCAGATTCATCAACAGAAGGATCAGAAAATGGTTTGATAAGCCAGCATAAGCGGCTATCATCAATACTGCTGCCACCGTGGCCCCACAGGCCCCTGTCTCCAATTTCATCCACGGCCACAGCCATTTTCAGTCCTTGTTTGTATTCACAGTTTACAATATGGAATACGAGGGAACTATTTTTAAATCCAGGTTCTAAGTAATATCTATGTCTGAGTTCATCGGAATTGTTGGAGCCCCAGGCTTGTCTATCTCCTATATTGTCCACGTTCACGTCCAATTTCAGATACATGCTGCAGTCAATGTTGTACAGCTTGAAGGTGACGCCGTCGTTGTCCCAAACAGGAATGAGTTTCCAGCTCACTCTCTCACTGGATAAGTCGCAGGCGTTGTCACCCCAAACTAGTCTATCGCCGTAGGAGTCGGTGTCCATATCAAGTTTCAAGGGTTGGTGAAATTTCAAGTTGGCTATAGTCACAGGGTCTTCATTAAGAATGTACGCAAATGATTTTCTGAAATGTTTACGAACTAGATCGCGAGAGCCAGCGTTCCACAACTTGTAAGCGTATGACATAGCGGTCCGTGGAGCATCATTGATAAGCTTCGTGACTACTTGATCGATGATCTGTCCATTTTCCACGTTTGCTAACATCTGAGTCATTGAGATGGCACGTTCATAGTTAGAGTTGGTGATGTTTTTATATAAACAACTATTTGCTTCCAATTCATTCAGGAAAGCCACATGACTATCAAACTTTAGGCCTTGAAGATCTTCGGAGAGATCGACCTGTGGACAAGCAAAAAGACCTTTTCTTTCTAATTCTAAAGCGAGACTTAGTACTTCTCTTGAATTGTATTGACTTCCATACACAATTACTCTGCCAAGATCATTGTTGACAATGCGGGCTATATCCTTGGCACAGTTGGTGTTGATGCGCGACGCGTCCGTGATGGTGACGGTGATGACGGAATTGTCTCTGATGTAGGCGCTGGTGTCGCACTCGGAGCAGCTGGCGACGGGGATCCTGTTCGGTATCTTACTGTCCCGGTCGGCGCCACCGCTCACCACGTGGTACTGATGATGGACGTTGTAGCAGTTAGTGAACCCAGTGATACCGTCCTCGGAAACAATTCTACCCTCGCCCCAGTAATCCACATGTTGAATCTGGTTGTTGAGGGAAACTGGTATTTTCACCAAGTTGTACTCTCCTAGGTAAGGAACCTCGGAATATGGGAATAATTTATCCACGTTTGTGTTGTAGTTTGGTTTCTTTGCATTCTTCCAGTTGGTAATGGAATACATTTTGATGTTTGTCTGAAAGAAATATAAAAAAGAAAATTTAATATTGATATTAACTTGAAACTGGAACTGGTCATGAATACAACTTATGTTATTATTTACTAAAACGTATGAGGAGAAGTTGTAATATTATCTATTACACCGGTCTACAGCATTTAATAAGAACAAAAAAATGCTTTGAATTTGCTTTTATGTGTAAAAAATTGAAAAAATCACATTAATGAAAATACGTAAAAAATTGACATAGAGATAATTTATTAAAGCATGCAGAACATTTATTTATGAATAATTCTTACAAAATGAGTTTTAAAATGGAGTAAATGGAAAAGTAAAACTGTTCTTTTTTAAATATTTAATTTAAAAATGAACAGATTTACTTTTCCTGGCATGTTCAAAAGAAGTTTATCTTATTAACCCCCAAATATAGTCGCCCATCATACTTTCAGTATGGCTTGGTAACGCCTCTCAAATTCCATTATATCTTGATGGAAGCGTTCTCCTAAACCTTTAAATTTGTACTTAAATCGTATTTTTCCTCCCTTACTTTAATAAATTCGCCACAAATATAGCAAAACGAGTCAGCGTCTCGTCTACAAGTTCTCGAAGCCATTTTGTACAGGTTAATACAGCGAAAACAAATATGAAACACGTTATTCCTCTGTAATATGCAAGCACATACTGTCGTGCACGATGAGCGACGCAAGAAACACTACCCCCCCGCCCTCTTACCTCTCCTTCGACAGCGGTAGCGTGCAAAGACGCGACATTAATTCGGCGCGAAAATCAAAAATGATCAAATCGCTATAACATCTTAAAAAGCAAATATTTTCGATTTGTAATCGCACTTTTTTATATATCTTGGTTTATATAATCAGAGTAAATTAAGTAAAAGCCATGCGCAAAAAAAAAAAATTGTTGACCGGTGTTATCTATATATATAAAAATGAATTGCTGTTCGTTAGTCTCGCTAAAACTCGAGAACGGCTGGGCCGATTGAGCTGATTATAGTTTTAAAATGTTTGTCGTAGTCCAGGGTAGGTCTAAACGGTGAGCAAATAAGGAAAAAAAAATTGCGAGTAAGATTCCCGGGACGGGAGTGATTAGACAAAAATCAACTTACGGAATGCCGAAAAACTTACGAATTCACCTTAGTAAAGTATACCAATAACGAAATTTCGATGCAACTGCTCACCATGTACCAGGGTAGCATAACTTATATGAGTATACCAATACCAAGTGTAGGTAGACGCTACGGCTAGTATTTATATATAGGAGGCAAAAAATAAGCAAGGGATGAGAGAAAAACAGCTATCCTGTATGACTTTTTATTTCACAGTTTCGAAATAAAATGGGGATATATAATATCAATTGAATTATTATTTTAAGCAATAGTTTTTAGTAGTTAAAAAGGCCTTTAGTTAATTGTTTACTCAAAGTAATTTATAAATAAAATAAATGAATCCTTACTGTTTTACACCTCGAGAACACCAATATACTATTTACATGCGGATTGGGACACGTATTTATATAGAGCTAGGATAGGCACACAATTCTTATCATATCTGGTGGTCACCAAAAATATGAAAATAAACGATTTTGATAAATATACACACCACATGCCTGACTTACGCAACCTTTGCCTGACAAAAAGTCAGTGTGAGGCGGGCTTTCGCACACTGGTTCCGTACTGGTACCAAACAATCCTCTAACGAAAAGATAAACTGTCGAGTATAAATGTGAAATTTAAGAAGCCGATGAGTCATGCGACTGTCATTAAGCCATGGGATACATAGGAATATCATCAAACCACCCAAAACAAAAATGTGAAAGACTGCCAAGTTCGATAATATAGGAATGCTTCGCCTATAAAAGAAGTGAGATCTGAATAAGTAAGTTCCATACACATACCTCAGTTAAAAATGGTTACTTTTTAATGATGTTACTTGGCAAGTTTTCACACACCTTGTTATAAACCTACTAAACGCATGAATCAAGTATTTAATTTTTTATTAAAACTTGAAACTATGAAAAAAATAAAGTTCGTCCTTTTTAACACGCTTATAAATATTAGCTTCACTTATAAAACTAACTATGTATGTAAGAAATTTTTGTTTCGTTAGACAATGTTGTCTTCCTATCAAGTTATTCATTTAAGTTTCGGTGTCAGTAAATAAACCATAGTATATGTAAAGCAAAGTCTATTATAGATTCCTGTAAGATTTGACAAGCGGGCGCGTCGCCAATCTAATGGCGCTTCGCAATAAAAAGAGGCGCGTGCGCCGGTGACCCGTACAATTAAAAAGCGGTCGTTTGCTTTAAGAATTGGTGCGTTATATAGTGATCGCGACTGTACATACCACTAAATACACATTACTTCGCGGCCTAGTTATTTGCTGAAAATAGGGACGAACAACATTTTATCTATGCTCGTTTTCAAATATTATATTCATCTGCCTAGCCTTTTCCCAAGTAGGCTGTGGTCGGCTGTCTACTCTACCAGTGTTTTACATGGAGCGATTGCTTATCTAACCTTCTCAACCCAGTTACCTAGGCAACCAGCAGCAGACCTTCTGGCATCTGGCTAAAGTCCATTTCACGAATGAAGTCCCGCAGACGCAGCGCAAGTGTCTATGCGATAGCTCAGCAAATACGTCCAAAAATATATAGTTCCACAATTTTCCGAGGGAGTTCTTTCGTGAAATGGTCTTTACCCGTAACGACTCTCAAACATTTTCAAATGACAGCCGGGACCTACTAATTTATCGTGCCTTCTTCAGCACGGACGAACTCATCATGACGAGATGGACCCATCCACGGACCAAACGCGCCAAGCATTTATGAATATCAATCCGCCCTTTGACTTAAACTCCCGGCTCCCGGCTTTGACTTCTAGGCAAAAGCTCTTCCATCCTAAAGAATATTGAATTAAAAATAGTTTTTTTCAATATCTTAAAGGTGAGGATTGTAAGATAGGGTGGGTTCACGTGTGACGATAAATTGTCGGGGCAACTTCACTGTGTAACGTTTAAAAACTCTTTTTGCTTAAAGTGTTGCGAAGAAAAAGCGAAACCCAAATATTAATCATCTTTGAAATAAAAATGATCTATCATCAGTTTGATATGCAAGAAGCTTTCTCTGTTCAAACGACCAAAAGTTTCGTTCCTCTGAGCTCATAGATCGCGGTGGTACGGGTCATGCGTAGGCGCATATTTATTGGTATCCCGCCCAGAGGCTGCGCATTCGTCGCGGCGCGGGCGGGCCGCGCTACCCCTTCCCGGCAAAATATATAGGTAAGTAAGTTTGTATATTTTTGCTATTTTTCACAAATGTTTGTCAATATTTGTTTAATTATCTTACCTAAACGGTTTCAAAGGTAGTCAAACAATTAAGTGACAATCTACAATCGTCAACATACAGTCTGTACTAATATTATAGAAAGTATTTTTTTAAAATTTTGTTTGTTTATAATATGGATAAACTCAAAAACTACGCCAAGGATTTTGTAGAAATTCTTTCACTGTTGGAAAGCTGTACTGTTCCCGACTATTCCCAAGTAACATCTATAGGGTCCCGGTATATGAATCCCGGTACGGGCATTAGTTCTTGCAGACGCGGGTGAAACCGCGGAAAAACGGCTAGTTTAATATATTTTGAATGCCCAGTGAAATGAACTTTAGCAAATTTTCAATGTTTCAAAAAGTTTAAATCTTAATTTAAACAAGGCAATATTGAAGTCTTCAATCTTGATCCACTTAAAAGTCTTTCAGTTCAAAATCTATCTATTATATTTGCTAAACTTTAAGTCCATTTTAAACTTATTTCAGTCTTTTCATTTTAGTTTCTTTCACGGGTAAATAAGGCGAGAATTAGGTATGGTTTTGGAATGCTAGATAAATTTCATTAATTTAATTTTTACATTATCTATTGTCTTAAATATTTTGGTAGAATTGAGGGATCATAACAAGTCATTCACTTGCAAAAAATAATTAAAACGCATCAACCTGCGAAAAAATAAAAATCCAATCACGGATAAAAACAAAGCTAAAAATATAAAACACGTTGAAAGAAACATGGTTGCAGTTTTACCACAATGTACACCATTAGGAGCTTAACGCCAGCTCTCGGAGCGAGCTTGTGTTGCACCCATTTGCATCTGCTTGGATAAACAGTCGGTGTTATGGGCTGCAACGCTTAGCTTCTATGTAAAACAAATGCTATACTTTATTGATGGAAAAGTATAGAAAACTTATATTGAAGGATTAAAAATCTGTGGGAAATTAAGTTATGTTTAAGAAAAATGTACATAGCACAGATTGTTTAATTTCTGTTTAATGAGAATTTTACGTAAAGGCAGTTTGAATTTTTTTCTGTATACGACATATACGACACTCTGTTGAAGTTACCGCTCTTAGCAGCATGACACAGCTTTTTAACGACGTAACCGAAAAATAAGCCTGTAGCTATCTCAAAGGTCTCATACATTTCCATATCAAAACATGTTCGTTTTACTGCGAAAGCGGATAAAAATGTACCTATATCCTTTCGCATGCCTATACCTACTTATCTGTGTTCCGTAGTTTTGGCGTGAAACCGCGACTGACAGACAAAGTTATTTTTGCATCACTACATAGTATAAAAGAAAGTCGCTTTTTCTGTCCCTACATCCCGCTGTCCCTTTGTACGCTTAAATCTTTAAAACTACACAACCGATTTTCATGCGGGTTTTTTAAAAAGATAGAGTAATTAAAGAGAAAGGTTGATATGTATAATAACATACATTAAATAGTGGGAAAATACTGTTATCCGTGCGAAGCCGGAGAGGGCCGCAAGTTTAAAAATTAGTGAGGATTGAGATGACTCTATGAACCCATAAATCCATTAAATAAATTAATTATTCTGCCGAAATCTCAATAACAGAGAGTGGAATCATGGGATATTTAAATAAACAAATTAGTACAAACTCAGAGCGTTGGACGCTAAAATTAATTATTACTGTCGCCAATTGGTAGTTGTCATCTCCATATAGACAGATGCGTCGGAAAGGTTAGTGGGACGTCCGCTACTTGGTCCTGACATCTTTACATGATATGATTTAGGAATAGGCGAATAGGCCGAGTCGACGACCTGTTCCGATAGCCTTGGACCATCTATGACGCTATTGTATTGATTTATATTGCCGTTTATGAAGATGTATGTCTGAAATATTTTAATGTGTTGTCACTTAGATTTGGAGCGGCTGATTGTCAGGAATTCGAGTTAATAGTATCTACCAATGGAGATGTAATTGATACTGTTTTGAATTTCGATTTGCGCATTGAGCTCATGGCTTAGATGTTTCTTCACTTTTTTGCGGTTTTGTAATTGCTTTGTGTTCATATTTTCATAACTGAAACATGTTATGAATGATTTAATTTTGAAGAGTTTTAGTGACTTGAATACTTACGTCGCTTTTATCTAAATGATTAGTTAAATTGATTCCTACAGTTATCCGTTCTGTTGCATAAGGGTTCATAATTGAATTATGCCTTACCTTTCATTGAATTAATACCCTTTCTCCTTAACTCCAAGTGTTCATCTGCTTTATAAAGATGGCTGGTTTTTATTTTGATCAAAAAGTAAGATTTGTCATTCAACGTGGCAATGCTGCCAGCCTCTTGGATACACACAATATTGTTGCAATTTTTAAAATAATATTATTAATATTCCTTTCTCCTTCATCCAGTCACCATGAGGTGGTTAAAGGCGGCCTGGCTGGCGGTGCTGGTGCTGCCAGCTGCCTCCAAGGAGCTGTCGGAGTCTCATCGCGAGGAGATTGTGCAGGAGCTCCCTCAGGCTCAAGAACCCGACCTCATCAACTACGACGACTATACGCCGGTCGGAGAAGATGATGACCGTAAGATTTTTTTAATTCTTTAAAAAGTTTAAATGTTGCATCCATAAGTTGTATCCATCAGGCTAATTTGAGGAACCATTGATATTTTTTTTAGTTTTTATTCGAGAGCTGCTTTTATATTTTTTTTCGTATTTCGTATTTTATAGGTTTAAAACAAAACAACTTTTGGGAGATCATTATCATTATTTTCTCATACCTAATGAAAGCGTGGACGGACACAGCTGTATCTTCACGTCATCATTTTCAATTACATATGTCTCATCTCGTGTTATTTACTTATATTCTTTGTCTAGTGACGCGTCAAGCTGAAACTGATTTCCGCGGATTCCAAAGCAGTAAGTTTCCCTCACCTTCAACCAATTCTTTAGCTTGTCTTATTTCAAAGATCTTTAATAATGCGCTATATACTAACACGAAGTTTATTTACAGGCACACCGGCTTACCAGAGACCACAGCAGACCATTCGAAGTAATTATACTTTTTTTTTTCATTTGTTAAGTATAAACAAACAATTATTAGAAGATTTATACAGTGTCAAGATTTTAAAGACTGGACCCAAATAGTCAATCAGTAATTAATTTAACGGTAAATACAAATGTAGCTTTGTACTTAAATAAATCGTAGGTCAAGTAGGGTGTAATTCAGAATAAAGTTAAATCAATTTTCTTTGATATCGGGACTCGAGTATTCTGTGATAGTAACATCATGTTTGATGCTAAGATATTATTATAAAGTATCCATCTACCAATATTAAATGGAACCATGTGTCCAGTTCCAGCTAGCCCCAAGTGCGTGGACATCGGCCGCACGTGGACAGAAGGGGAGAACTGGAAACGAGACAACTGCACTCTCTGTCAGTGCCACGCTGGAAGGGTCAACTGCACCACCGTGCCTGCCTGCCGTCGATCCACTCGTAAGTTTCTGATTTTATGTAAAAAACTATTGACTAGGATGAACGAAGATGAGCCAAATTTTTAAAACATTAGTGTTACTGAAAACGAACTTAAGCTTTTAATATGGTACCATGGGAACAAAGTTTGCTTTAGCTGGCTGACGTGAAGAAAGTCAACCAGAGAAGACTTATACGATATGTTCTTCGATCATTTGTGCGCTAGTACATTAGCTTATGATTTTGATATTTCACAGCAACCAAAAGAAATAAAAGCTTTAAATAAAAGAATTGCAGTTTTAAAATACAATAAAGAGTGGCTTCATTTCAGATTTACTTAAAAAACATAGCTTTTTTTCTGATGGGGAATCATCAAATGACTCCTAACGCTGCGGGTTAGCAGCGGTGAGGGAGTGTCAGACTCATACTGACTAAAACCCACCATGTTGATTCGTAGGCCTATTGACTTAAGTACCAGGGCTGCGATAACGCGTAATGATAAATAGCTGCTGTAACACTTCAATATTTATTTTGCCAGCACCGCCACCCGTGTTTGTCGGCGTTGGCAGTCAGGGGACTACACCAGTGCGTGGAGTGGTAGGTGTGCCTGGTGACGGGGGCCCGCCCGGCCCGCCTGGATCCCCCGGCGTCAATGGTGTGCCCGGGGCTCCTGGAATACCTGGACCTGCTGGACAAATGCCTGATGTAAGAAGTGTTCAGTCGTTTTGCCTTTAAGCCACTATCGTCATATTTATAGTTACATACCTCTTTATTTGTTACTTATTTCCCTGTCTCCAATATCATTTGAAAGATGATTAAAGGAATCCTACTTAGGTAATAACCTCTTTTTGTTATGTATAGGTGAACGCCTATCTAGCGCAATTGGCGGCCTCGGCTGGTGGTGACAAGGGGCCTCCTTTCGATCCCTATCAGTACATGCAAGCTTCAGTTGGAACTCCAGGCATTAGAGGAATTCCCGGTGAGATAAAATTAATAATAATATGTAAACATAATTCTTATGTACTTACGTATGTACTTAGTACCATGGGCTAAAACAAAATGTTATAAATCTTCAATTTCCTGATTAGGACCCCAAGGACCTCCAGGTCCGCAAGGATTTCAAGGACCAAGGGGAGAGCCAGGCGAACCAGGGCAACCTGGACAGCAGGGACCACCAGGAGAAAGAGGACCGCAAGGACTACCAGGAAAAGATGTAAGGAACACCGAAAACATTGCATTTTATCATAAATTCTTAAATTGTTAGTAAAATAATTGCAATGTTTTTCATAATTTTAGGGCTCTCCGGGAGAAGATGGTGAACCGGGTCCTTCAGGTGCAGTGGGACAGCCTGGACCTCGAGGAACCCCGGGTATACCTGGAATCCAAGGACTGAAAGGACATCGGGGCTTCGATGGGAAAGACGGCGCTAAGGGGGAACAAGGATTGCCAGGAGAAAAAGGACCAACTGGAATGCCTGGTCCTATGGGACCAACTGGACCAGCGGTATATTATGAAATAATTTAGTTAAATGTAGTGTAGATGTTACTTCTGAGTGAGGTTTAATAACTGTATGTATATTCCTGTGCCAGGGCCCTGTTGGCGCTAGGGGTGAGCGAGGTCGTGAAGGTCCCCCTGGACCTCCCGGAGTGCGAGGTATCGATGGAGCACCAGGACCACAAGGTTTAATGGTAAGATATATTTCATCACAACTGGATTTATATTATTATATAGCAAAGATTACATTTTTATTCAAAATATAACTTTTTTTTTAAGGGCAACGTTGGCAAACCGGGTTCGCCAGGATTTCCTGGTGCTCCAGGCTTGAAAGGTGAACAGGGTATATCCGGACCAAAAGGCAGTCAAGGAATGCAAGGACCACGTGGAGAAGCTGGTCGTCCGGGACAGCCTGGTGAAGTAGGAACCCCCGGCATTCCTGGACGTGATGGAACTCCTGGTGAGAAAGGCGTACAAGGGCAGCCGGGGGCTTCAGGGCCACAAGGATTCCCAGGACCTAGGGGACTCCCAGGAGTAGCAGGAGAATCAGGCTTGCCTGGATCTAAAGGAATGCCAGTATGTTATCCATATTTTTTTACTCATTAGGTACATATTACAATTTTGCCCGGAAAGACTAACTTCTGTTAATTTATAGGGTCAACCAGGAGAAAGAGGCCAAAAAGGTGACGGCGGAATCAGAGGAGAATCTGGTGCTCCCGGTCCACGTGGTTTGCCTGGTAATATGGGACCAGAAGGAAAACGTGGAAAAAGAGGTCTTAGAGGACCAGCTGGCAATGTTGGACCTCAGGGCGAAAGAGGCTTACAAGGAATGAGAGGTTTACCTGGTGCTGATGGATTCATGGGGCCTAAAGGTCAGCCTGGCGAGCGAGGTGGTGTTGGATTACCTGGATCTAAGGGAAGCACTGGAGACCCTGGCAGGCCTGGACCACAAGGACTTCAAGGACCGCGAGGATCTGTTGGCAGGCCCGGAATGCCTGGCAAAACTGGACCCCAAGGTGAAAGAGGTATACCGGGTGCTGATGGCAGACCTGGTGAACAGGGTTCTCAAGGAATACAAGGTCCTCCTGGTCTAATGGGCGGACCTGGAGAAAGAGGTTTGCAAGTGAGTATACTTCGAAGTTAAAATTTTAATTTGTTATAATAATATTTATGTATTGTATTTTATATGGGCCTGACTCCAAATAAATAAATAAATGAATAAATAAATAATGCATATTTTCAAAAAAAATATTGTAATAATTTTGTGCAATTTCATTTAATAGGGTGAACCAGGAAAAGATGGTGATCCAGGTCAGGCTGGTCCTCAAGGACCTAAAGGTGATGCAGGTCGTGATGGTGGCCCCGGTATTCAGGGACCTCAGGGTGTTGCTGGTCCTCCCGGCGAAAGGGGCCCGTCAGGTCCAGCTGGGCCTACTGGCTTCCCCGTAAGTAATCCTAGTGTGAAATTCATTAAAAGTAACTTTGGTTCGATCTAAGCGGTATATGCTTTGCTCGAATTTCAAGAACCATGTTTACATTCAGATGTCTTAATTTTATATTCATTTAGGGAATGCCTGGAGCAGCTGGTCTCCCAGGTTCTCCGGGCAAGGAAGGCGAGCCAGGCATGGCAGGACCAGCCGGCCCACCCGGCCCAGCGGGGCCTCGAGGAGAGAGAGGTTTTACTGGAGACCGAGGACAACCTGGCCAGCCTGGTAGCCCTGGAGAGAAGGGAGAATCCGGCGCTCAAGGGCCTGATGGACCTCCGGTGAGATTGAATGATGCATGGCAGAAGTAATTTTGTTTTGAAAATTGACATGACTTTCAACTTCGAACGTCATGTATTGAGTTTTTCAGCTAACATTTGAAATAAGGCTCTTGTATATATTTGTGATAGGGTCCGGAAGGTCTCAGAGGTAGTAAAGGTCACCCTGGCTCTCCCGGGGCGATGGGTATGCCTGGACAGCGAGGACTTACTGGTGCGCCGGGAGAGAAAGGCGATAGAGGTGCCGCAGGACCGCCTGGGAATGATGGAGCTCCAGGTAAAACTTTAGATATAAAAGATTATCAATTGCTATTTTTGCTGTTACATTTGCATTGTTAAGATCTACTACTATGTATATTCTCTAGAATATAAGACAGAATTAAAACTATTAAAAACACAATTTCAGGTCGTCAAGGAGAGCAAGGTCCCCAAGGTCCAATAGGTCCAGTCGGACCTGCTGGAGAGCCGGCTGAAAGAGGTGAACCCGGAGCTCCCGGTATTCCCGGAGAATTAGGTGCCCCGGGATCACCCGGAGAACGAGGCCAACCCGGGCCACAGGGCTCACCTGGCCTGTCTGGGCCACCAGGTCTTACTGGCATGCCTGGTGCTAAAGGTGAAAGAGGTTACTCAGGAGCTAAAGGACAGCAAGGATCATCTGGAAGCCCAGGTAATTAGTATTACGAGTACATATTCTTAATTGAATCACACTTACACGGCTTCAATATGATACATCAATATTGAATCTTTTAAATGAAGGTGTGCCCGGTGAGACTGGACCGCGTGGTCTGCCCGGCATAGCTGGTGCCAAAGGAGCTCGCGGTGATCATGGACCAAAAGGCGAAACCGGACACGTTGGCTTGCCTGGAAGACCGGGAGACTTGGGACCGCCGGTAAGTAATACATTGACATATTAGGAGTGTTATCTGGCATGTACTTAAAATTAATGATAACGACCATTTTAGTTGGTATTTACTAACTAGTTTTCGTTCATTCTTTTCATTTCATAATTACTATCTTTATCTCTAAGGGTCCACAAGGAAACACAGGGCCGGCTGGAGCTCCCGGTATCCCAGGCGCTAAAGGAGCGACAGGCGACTCAGGCCGTCCTGGTGCCCCTGGTCCTATGGGCCTGACTGGTGCTCAGGGGGCTGAAGGACCGAAAGGTGAAAGAGGAAGTGAAGGTGAACCCGGTTTACAAGGACCCACTGGTCCGGCCGGAGCAGCTGGCGAGAGAGGACCGATAGGATTACCTGGAGTGGCAGGCCCACCAGGACCCCAAGGACTTAGAGGCGCACAGGTAAATTATATAAATAAGAAATAATGGAGGTATATTCTCGTTAATTAAACCGTTTAATTTTTTTGAAGTCAGTTAAACAATCTTTGCATCATTATGTACCCAATAAAAAGTAATGTTCAGCATATGTCAGTTTTTATATTATGTTCTATTTGTAGGGTGAAAGTGGTGCACCAGGAAAACCAGGCGCTGACGGTGCTCCCGGTCAAGCAGGATCTCCGGGTCCACAAGGGCCACCTGGACAAATGGGAGAGTCAGGCCCAGAGGGTCGCCCGGGCAAACAAGGTCAGCCGGGTATTTCGGGACGACCGGGCGACAAGGGACCCATGGGACCACAGGGCGCTTCTGGACCTGCTGGACCACCGGGATTGCAGGTAATCATCAATATGTGTATGAAATAGACCTTTTATAATTATCTATTGGTCATGTATCTGTAAACTGAAATCTAAGTAAGATTTATCCTTGGTTATCTTTAATACATTAAATGATAATTACATTGAATTCTTTAGGGACCACCTGGCCCATCGGGACCCTCTGGACCAACCGGCGAACGAGGACCTAGAGGAGAAAGTGGGCCCCCTGGAGTTGACGGCCCTCAAGGTCCACCTGGCAAAG
Source organism: Helicoverpa zea (assembly GCF_022581195.2). NCBI lineage: Eukaryota > Metazoa > Arthropoda > Insecta > Lepidoptera > Noctuidae > Helicoverpa > Helicoverpa zea. The sequence continues at coordinate 2,379,305 of NC_061462.1, forward strand.
CTGGACCTCCCGGTCTTGACGGAATTAAGGGAGAGAGGGGCGAGGCTGGTGCTGACGGAGCTAAGGGCCATGCTGGGTTACCAGGTCTTCCTGGTATGCTTGGAGCTCCGGGAAGGGCTGGTGAAAGAGGCTTACCTGGACCAATGGGACCACCAGGAAAAGATGGCGATGTTGGACCACGAGGTAAATATTTTGGTAAATTAGCTTCATTCTGGACCAAAGCCAAATGAAAAAGTCTGTGTTCTTTTTACATATAGTAATAAATGGACAAATTAATTTCAAACAATAAATAGTAAAATTGGAAAGTAAACGAGTACTTCAGGCGTAGGTACTGATTTTTGTCTTAACCATTAATACTCTTATTGATTATACATTAATACTCTTTTGTAGGTACACCTGGTCGTGACGGCAACCCTGGCCTACAAGGTCCACCGGGAGTGCCTGGAGGTCGCGGTCCCCCTGGAGAGGCTGGTAGACATGGAGCCACTGGACCTGCGGGTCCTCCCGGACCTCCCGGGCCACCTGGCGAAGGCCTGGCTTATGATGCTGCTGCCCTCGCTGCTATGTTACAACAAGGTTCGTATATCAACTTGACTAGTTGGTTCTGAAAAAGAATTTTCGGTTTTCATTTTAGATTAAGTCAAAAAAAAATGACATAATAGTCCTCCTTCCTAATTTTTTTTATGTAAACAGGTTGTTTCAAATAATAGTTTCGTTTCTTAAAACGACGACGAAAAAAGGATGACTCAGTGACTTCCAATTGTTGTTTCGTGTAACAGGTTCCGTGAAAGGCCCCGATCCAATGGGTGATGACCCCAACTCGCTTCCACCCCGCTTCTTCAAGGAAGACATGACAGCAGCTGAACGCAAGGAGGTCGTGATGAAGGCATACGAACGTCTGAAGGTGTCACTCGACAAGTTCCTGAAACCAGATGGCTCTAAGGAGGCACCTGCTAAGACCTGTGGAGACATTAAATACCACCATCCTGAATTTGAAAGCGGTAAGAAAAAACTTACAAAAGTAATTTTAAATTAATCATATATAGCATAAGCCTTGATTAAAAAATTACTTTCATATGGCATTCATGGCAATACCTTTGAGGCAATATTTAATGTTGATATTAAAATTCCAAGCCTCCTTGTTGAAAACATTTTGCAATGTGACGATGGCAACACCTAAGAATCATAAGATTTAAAATGTGTTAATGGTGCTTTAACAACATCACATTCTAAAAAACCGAATACTTTTTGCCTGATAGATGTGCTTACATTATGAAGATGACTTGATAGTCAAAACACTTTAATTATTTTTCCCATAAAATCTTGTAGAGAAAGTACCACTTTGTGGATCCGGTTGTTAATCACGCCTTATTTAACTCTTCAGGACAATACTGGATCGACCCGAACGGCGGTGACATAAATGATGCGATCATTGTACACTGTGACATGGAGGCTGGAGCAAGCTGCGTGTTCCCCAAGCCCATGCAGTCGAAGGATATCGCGTATGATGGAGAGGAACATGAGCCCTGGCTTAGTGAAATGGATGATGGATTCACGGTAAGATACAGCATTAATTTGCTGCAGCAAATTGCGGTGAAATGTATGATTAAATCGAAAAGATATATGTAGATGAACTGATTAATTTCGCATGGATTTTTAATTATCATGGAGAGGCAGAGACTAAAACCCATTATGAGAATGGTGAACTAAATTACTTAGTACTACTTAGTAGCCGTTTTACCGCGGTTTCGCATACCGTTACCGTGGGAGCTGCGGCCCGTGCCTGGATGAAATAATCGGGAAATAATTTAAAAAATCAGACGAGTATTTTAAATGTACCTACTTTAAATAAACAAAAATACGATGTATGCCTTTTTATAATATTAATATAATGTAGATGATGACACAAAAACCTTTTTTATTTAGATAGTACCTAACCAACATTATGACGAATTTATTTTATAAAATTTGACTGCTCTCACATCTTCGAAGCCTAATTTCCTCCATAACTTGTTTTCCTCAGATCACCTACAAGGCAGACCATACACAACTCACATACCTGCAGCTGATGTCTTCGACCGCAGTGCAGAACGTGACCTTCCATTGTCGCAACACTGTTGGCTATTACGATCCTGCGACAAATAACTACAGACGCGGCATCAAACTGTTGGCTTATAACGACGCTGAGATTCTGCCTAAAGCCAATAATAGGCTGCGGTATAAGACTCTGGTGGATGAATGTCAAGTAAGTTTTGTTTAGTTAGAATCATAAATATGCTCAAACCTTCCCCGTGTGAGAGGAGGCATGTACGCAGCATTGGGACGATAAAAAGGCAGTAACGTAACGTAACGCACAGATATGTTACGGTAAAGGTTTGGACGTATTTTCTGGATCACATAGATGTGCAATATCATGCTTGAGAAATATTTATGAAAACTTTAAGTTATTAACTATATTGGAGGAATAATTAATAGCTGCCCGGACGCCAGCCATAAATTAGCGATGTAAATTCACACTCCCCTGAAGCACACAGTATTTACAGCAAAACCTAAGGACCTATATAATCCCGATTTTTTTCAAATCAATATTTTATCACAAGTAGCTTTATCTCACGAAAACAGGAAAATTGATAACCTTGCATCATTTTCCAGTACAAGAGATCTTCCTGGGCGCAGACCATCGTTGAATACCGCACTGACAAGCCCGGCCGTCTCCCACTCCTGGACGTAGCTGTTCGCGACGTCGGCAGACCACATCAGATGTTCAGAGTAGAACTGGGATTGGCTTGCTTCAGCTAATCATTTCACAACAGTATGTAAACTTCGTCAACATTTAAAATGAACGGCTAAATCGACCAAAGAGTATACGATATTTGAATTTGAATTACGAAGCTTTCTGTAAAATGTCTATTAAGCGTCTGTGATTGGATGATTTACAGTCGTTCCCAATATTCCGTCTATGTGTTAATTTCTTTACTAGAGATAGGAATTTGACATAAAAGCACCATACAAGTCATGTCATATTCCTACTATATAGTAGGAAAATCAACAGAAAGAATTTTGGGAACTGCCGTTAAATTATAACATATCACAGAAGTTGTGATAACCAATAGCTTTGTTTATGGAAAACTGCTTTTACCTATACTATACAAAAAAGACACAAGCGAAAAATCAATGACGTACCTATATTTGTTACCCTTGCATTTATAATGATGGAACTTACTATTTTTAAGGTTACTTACATTTAAGATCTCAAAGAAATGTCTCCAGCGAGGCTACGAAATATTCACTTTGTACTGAATTATTGTCAAAATGATAATTTGTGCAATCTAGTGAATGACACTGCCATAACTAGCAATACTAGCATTTATTACAAAATATGCGTAAAGCAAACGAAGTACCTATTTCCTTACATATTATGTAGAATAGAAAATAAAACACATAGCTACTAATAAAATTATGAATAAGTATTTTTTAAATAAACTTCGCTATAATGTGATTCAAATATAATACAAGATTTTATTAAACTATTAAGTACTTAATTTTAAGTATTATTAAGTCGTCACAACATAGTTTAAAAACATAATTAATAATTGTTATATTAATTTTAATTTACAAAGGTCCTCTTAGGCTGTGTACTTGTACATAATGTAAATATCCTTATTTAAAGTAAACAAAAATGTCATGTGATTCCTACATTCGATTTTATGTCTAAGTTTAATTAAGTATAAAGTACCACTTATTTACAATTTCAATAAATATTCTTCGTATTAAGCCATGTATTAAACAATAAAATAATATATTTGTTAAAATTCGTTTCCTTTCTACATAAAAACATTGGTTACCATTTTATTTAGCGATCTGTTTCATTTGTGCCATGTCTTTTACCACGACTAGACATGTCTTTCCAAAAAACAACAGCTACAATAAAATAATATTTCTTTTATACTTCAACATCAAATCAGTCAACCAGATCTCACATTTCAACACACAACTTCATCTTCACAAGACATTCTAAAGACCATTACTCAAAGCTACTGAACAGTAGAGTCACAGGAGTTCTTCCTCATGCAGGTGACGAATGGAGGCACGTTGCAGGTGCACTTGGTGCAGGTATCCTCGACTGTTACCTCGTCACCCACGATCAGGGTGCTGTTGCCGAACACGCATTGTGCTGTTAAGTTGCGGATGTTGAGACCGCGGACTACTTTGGTCTTTTCGGATGCTGTAAAGAAAAAAAATAATTAGTACAAACATTTTGAAAAAGAAAGAAAATATTTTTTTTAATGCACAATGTCTAGTCCTCACGACTGTGTCAAAAGATAATAAGAGCTGTTTTCTACAACTGACTAGCTACATCGTCGTGTTAACATGAGGCATACATATGTAATGTGTCTTTCATTCTGAGAGTATCCAAGGTGGGGTTGAAAAAATGAACCGTAGTTCAGTAATGCTGGTAATCTCTACACCATATTCCATCATCTTTACAAGAAAGTAGAGTCACAGGCTGCTTTAAATATTCCCACAATGAAAAATATAAAACAATGTTAAACTAAAAAACTTACGGCACTCAAATCCAATAGGACAACCTCTCATATTGCCGGGGAACACAGGAGCACAGTTCTGCACCAAATCTGACTGGTAGTGGATCTCTATGCCGCAGTCTATAGTCCTGCAGTAAGCCGCATCGTCAGTCGCATTGTAGTTAGCGGTGCAGACGCACGTCTTGCGCGTGTTCTTAGGCTGGTAGGTCTGACCCTCGCGGTACGTCTGGCCATCCACCTCGCAGGTTTTCAGCTGAGCTATCGCGTCTTTGCCTGGAAAAGAGAATTTGTCGCATGAAATCTTTACATTTTAGGGTAGGTAGTAGATGGGTATAGTTAGTGATCAACCGTACACTTGCGGATCCACTTGCCGGTTTTACCGAAAATACGTATATTTCTGAGGTCACAATATCTCATTAAGGTTTTTACCCAGAATCTTTAAAAACCACATTTACAAGGAAATCAGCATACTTTTGCGAAGCTCTCAATGTCTTTTGATACATTTTTATGACAACAAAACCAAATTTTTATGACCCATAAGAGGTCACAACCTAAAGTCAAGGAAATCTACTTGTCATTGTCAACACGTCCTTAAGAAGTTTTATTCGCGTTATGTTGCATTTTTCGGAAAGTATATAACTGGTATGTCCATAGGTGTGAGAATTATGTGTGTAAGAATTTATGTTCTTGTTTCTTTCAGTATGTGAGGATCACCACGGTAAAACAACTAGTTTATTAATATAATCTATCGCAATACGTGGAAGCAGATTGTATCATCATTATCGAGCCACAATAGATCGTTGACGAGTAATCCTGCCATTGCGCTGGTGTTTACGACCGCTTACATGGAACCTTCCATTGTGTTCCATAGCTCAAACACATTAAATAGTATGTCATCTAAAAATAAGCCTGATTAACAAGCAATTGATTCGTATCGACAGAACCGGTGCATTGTTAATGTTCATTGAAAATTAATTACGTTTGATGAACTCATAAGTTACCTACTGTGTTTTGTTTTTAGTTACCGTAGATGGTACCCACTGTGTTAATGTGTCGGTAACTCCTTCTCAGGAATGTGACCGTTCTTTAGGTACAGATGAAAAATAAAAGTGATGTAACGGTTTTGACTTTTCCTTGTTCTTTACTTTTGCACATTTGCAAACACATAAAGCTAAAAGTGCATTGTTAAAAGTGTATTGCAAATTGTATTATGAAAAGTGTACAATTTTTTTTATGAAAATGATGGTTGATAAGTTGGCACGCTCACGATACCACGATATTCTTAAGCATATTTTGTATACTTCACGTATTGACTGACGACTTAGATTTAAATAGGTACTCTAGGATACCCCGTTAGCTATAGAGTTGTAAGTCCCTAAAGGGACTTAAAACACCTTATCAATCCACTTACAAATTGAGTCACATCACCTATTACTTTAAACTATCAGATATCTGCCGCTCAACTTACCACAGACAGTGCCGACGCTGCAACACGAGTCTACCTCAAAAGTGTTGATACATTGCTGCTGCATATCGTTGTCAAACGTCTCCACACAGTCGACGGCCGCGCAATTGAACTGTGGCTCCCCGGAAAACACGCTGCAGCTGCAGGCTTGGGAACACGGGTTCTTGATCAGCGATTGTGGTATGGGGGACCTGTCACCGTAGGAGACGCCTCTGGAATAGACAATTATGTTGGCTGTTAAGAAACTACGTGAAGGATTGTTAAGAAGTTTGACGCCCTTTGTTTTATTTACGATTGTTTTGATAAGTACTTTGGTGAAACAGGGTTGTTTGTTCAAATATTTTCAATTCTGTTTAGCAAAGTACCGAAATTCGGCGAAGCAAATGATTAAGTATGAGTTACTTAATATATGTTGCCAAGTCTCTTAAACAATTCCCGAACGCGTAACTAATTACGAGTTTAAATGTAATTTTTGGTATCCCGTTAATTTCATCGCGGTCGTAACTTTCCCTTTCCTCGGCGAAGGCTGAATTAGGTGGTACGTACATACAATACATAACTACGTATTATAGGAGACTTACATTAAAAAATAATTAAAATGAATCAACAAGATGTTTTATCGTTTATAGCCAAATGGATCTAAGACGAAGAAACTACTATAGGTATCAATTAGTCCAATCAGTCGTCACCTTACAAGGCATAGAATATAATCTATTTATTAAAAATTCAGAATAAATTGTCACCGGCGCAAACGCAAGGTCGCCGTACTTCCCTGCGCAGACGACGGTCACGCGAGAGGTCATCGTCTTTTTGTCATATTTCACTGCTGGGTGCTTCGGGGTATTCTACGAGGTCGCCACTTGAGTGGGTGCTGATTTACTCTTTACAAACAACACACAATGTCGCATTGTTGGATTTTTTTGACGTCTTAAGGCTGTCTGTAATGATGAGTCAATAGTTCCGTTTTGGAAAATGGAGCAAGGCTTTTGTAATGCCCAATTTGGCTCTAATATCAACTATTAATGTAATATAATTCAACTTCTATGAAGGCCGCTATTAATCTTTTATAGAAAAGGGCTCCGAAACGTGAGCAGGATGGATGCTTATCCATTGAGAGATCTAAATGTTTCCCGTTGTGTCGTTCGTCTCATTGATCTTCTATCAACATCCACCCGGAAAAAAGACATTCACTCACATTTACTATACATATACTTAGTTATATGTCTGCACCGATTCAATAGTCTTCAAGTTTCGCACTTGACAATATACCACATGCTATTTATTTATATCTTTACTTACTTGTAGTAACACATCGTAGGGTCTGGATGTAGATCAGGACAGGTGAACGCTTCAGGGCACAGACCGCCATCCTCTCTGGCTACCGGAGTGCAGCCCAGCTCCGTATAGAAGCTTGCCATGTCACATTCACCAGCCATGTCGGTCCATACCGCACCCAGCACTAGAAACAGGAATTAACATCGTCAGCGTAAACTTATCACAGAGATAAATATATTTCAGTAAGGACAAAAACTTTTTGAAACCCGTTAAAGTAAAAGATAACAACATTCTTCAAAATGACAGGCCGAAAATGAGTATAATATATTATTTATTTGAACGGCAATCTAAAAACTATAACGTTTTCTACCCTGAACTTAGTAACTGATTCTGATACGAATCAAGCAATCAAATGCTTAATCCAGAACTAACGTAATGGAAAATTGACTGTAATTATTTTCAGTATGTCTACGACTTCTACGAGTTTCATCGTTTGCAGAGAGCTACAGCTGTTTTCTCCTTCTTCATAGATCATTATAATCTCAATATAATCATTATCATCAACTTATGTAACAGTAGCCTCCTTACGCGACATTTCACTTGTTCCTTTTAAGCTTATCAGATCATCGTCATCGTATCAGCCCTAGCTTCAAACAATGGCTCAGGCGTCAAGCGTGGCTGCGTTAACATAGGTATATAAATGTTATCCTTCTTAATGTTTCCCTTCCTCATTAAGTGTCAGAGTAGTATTTTACTTTCTTCCCTGTCATATGCAACGTTTTTATTATAATTGTTTTCCTTTATCTGTCCCTTAATGTCTATCGACTTTATCATTTCCTCATTCACTTGTATCCTAGATCTAATCTCTTTTCTCATTAAACTTTTAAACGTCTTATTGCTTATGTGTTATTAACTTGGATTCTGCGTAGGAACATATATCATATACCTAACATTGGCTAGTTCAATTAAATTTCCCACTCTATTTGCGCAATGTAAATTAAAATCTATTTGCTATGTGCGACTTTAATCAGTGAAAGTGCCGATTATGCATGGTTCATTAAATTATGGATGCCCAATGGTATATTTTCAGATTTATTAATTGGTGGAAGAACGAGGCCATACTGGCAATTCGTTTTGGTCAGTTACATTAAAACTACAGAAAAAAATGGAAACACTTTTCCAGGTTTGAGTCGATAAGACGACTGTAATATGTTGCTGTAATCAGTCAATTATTGTCATCTGCATAGCTTACGCCATATGCAAATATCATATGGACGGTGTTTGTACCTACGATAGTTGCATCAACGTTGGTGTTTCCAAACCACATATACTTGACGACATGTGGTTACAATATCATATTGCGGTCAAATGTAAGAGAAACTGGTTGCTTGCCTTAAATTATTTGAAGATCGTACTTATTGTAGTTATGAGAAGAAATAATCATAATAGCAGAGGTAAAGAATGTTAATTAAACAATTAAAGATACCTCGTATGTCTCATAATAATACTAAAAGCCTTACATAAAGTACCGGCTTTAGATTTACTACTAAGGAAGTAAACAATTAAATAAAAACAATACTTACTGAGCATCACAAAACCGACAACAGCCTTCATGGTCGATCAGATGTTCAGGATAAAAACTTATTAATTTAAAACTGAGCACTTTTTGTTTACAACTGATTTATAGCGGGTCGAATTTGTTGGTAAACAAAATAGACGCGCGGATTCCTCGATGACTTATGACGGAATGAGCTGTAGCATGCAAATAGTGTGCGCACGCGCCTGCAGGTTGTCCCACTACAATGATTCATCGTGTACCATTCATGTGATTATAGATATCTCGTCTCATACTGGGTTACCTTGCAAATCATATGATTGAATTATAAGTGGAAATTACGTTGATTTTATATGCATATTTGAATTTATTTATAGGTATTTGAATTGATAACTATTGTACAAATAGAGGCATAATCGAAGGTTATACAAAAACTGCTGCACATACTTAAAAAACTTTTTCCCGATTCTCGATTAACCAATATCAAAACAAGCGGCCTAATTTCTTTTGAAAAACATGTAAGAAATGTCTAATTAGATACAGTAGATAGCCGTAACTTTTCCTCAAGTTTAATTATCATATAGTTGGGCTGCTGTAACCTTACAAATGAGTATTTATTTATGAGTTTTATGGTTATTATCAAGTAAGAATGATAATTTGACTGAGAGAGAGAGAGAGCATTGAGAATGCTGTTATGCTCGCTAACGATCTTACAAACCTGTAATTTTTGAAATTTTAAAGAAGCTGTTTTCAAAGAGTATCATCTTAGTAGGTATTGATTCACAAACACTGAATTTAATATAGATAAGATACGTACGTTATCGATACTTAAAACACTTGAAAACTGCACTGTAGAGCAGGTATAAGATAAGTAGTAGAGAAGATATGTGACACTTTGACCCAGATTTTGTTAAATAATCTATTTAGTTGAAAAAATATCAAGCTACCTATTTCTACACCATGATTTATAAATGAGGTAATAAATACTATCGAAGTATACAATGTGAGGGTTATGAAATTAAAGAAAAATATAAATATATACGATAAAATCTTTATTTACTTAGGTATAGCAGTCTACGACAAAACGTATTGTAGTCACACATATCTACGTATAACGACTTATTCTAAAACTTCATAATAAAAAAATGATCTCTGCTTATGTAAACTGCCCACGTACTCATTAAATAATAATAATAGTGTACTTTTAATCATATAAGAAAATGTAACGCCTGATTTTGAGCAAGTTGAAAAATAGACTTTTTTTCATAGTATCTAGGGTAGAATTAACGATTATTACTTTATATTTTTACAGTATAAATAATGATAATGTTAGTTTACATGAGGACGAGGACTTCGTATTCGGCTGAGCTCCTCTCCTCGCCACCGAAGGGGTAGTAGCAGACGCCGTGACTAGACTGGATCTGGAAATTCAAATAAAATATTATGATTTGGTGCCCTCAAAAGGTATTTTATTTTTGAAAATCGATATGCAATTATGCAGAGAAAAAAATTGTAAGAGACACCACCAGTGTCACTGGTATCACCCGTTTGTCTATGGCAAAACAATGGAAGATTTGGTCTTCCTATCAGATGAAAATATTAAGTGGCATTTAAAACATTTATACAACCTTGATTTCGCATCCAATAAAATTATCCTTAATAATCCTTTATAAAGTAAATCTAGGTATATCATCAAGCAGAAGAAATAATAATAAAATTCCTCATAGTAAAAGCAATACGTTTAATAATAAGGTGCAAAGCATGCATACCTTGCCAGGAGTGGTGCATCCGTCATGTGTGACTCTTCCGTAGTACAACTTCTCGCCGTCAGCGGTGACACCCGCGGCTACTGCGCCGGGGGGAACCTCTCCACCAGTGGAGAACTGCCACGAGAACATCGCGGGGACTAGCACCTGGAAACGAGGATTTGGACGGTTAATATTTATTGTTGAGTTTATTGATTAGTTTTCTAAGTAAGGACTTTGGCTTCTGAATTCTGTAAAGACTTTCTGAAGTAAACACTGTGCCAATACCGAATGACAATACCGATTTTGGTCCCACTTATGTCTGACCAATTCATTATTCTAACCACATCAGCAAAAACTTATCATATACATGGAAATGATAAGGATAGTAACCTCAAACTGATCCTTGACGATCTCCTCGCCACCCCAGCAAACGTAGCAGGCGTTCTTGGTGGGGATGACCTTGGCGGGCAGGATGTCACCCTCATGGGGAGCCCTGCCGGCGTAGATCTCGTCTCCGTCCACATCGGTGCCCACGCGCAGCGCGCCGGGGGGGATGGAGCGCTGGCTCAAGCATGCGGGGACCCAACGGTATGTACCTGCAAGATGAAGACAAGGTTAATTTAATGACTGCAAGTATGATAAAGGAGTACCCAGTCAGTGAAAGTGAGTTTAGCACCGTTTTTTTTTTTGTGAAGTTTCAACAAAACAGTAAACTAAGTAGTTTATCGATTTGTGAAAATAAACATATAAGACGTATGACTGAACTATAGTTCGGCCAGTCAGAGAATGCGTTCCTGACACGTCGCGATTGAACTGACGACGTAACTACATTCATTGATTATTGATATAATAATGTTGTTTTAATGCTCCTCAATTGTTAAAACGGTAAACAACCAGCAAAAATATTTTTATCGTAACTGCAACGCCATTGCAAAGTTACGTCGTCAGTTCAATCGCGACGTGTCAGGAACGCATTCTCTGAATGGCCGAACTATAATTACGTTTAGAAAGTGCATGATACTACGCAAAAATATGGCACAAATGATGAAGAAGAAAGACGATATAATACAAGAATGTGATTAAGTCATAGAATATGGCGACATAGAGACTAAATAGCGCATTCCCCGAATAAAATACACCCAGAAAGAAGAACACATAGTATGATAGCGAATGACCAATCATGAAATCTTGACAACACAGAAGCTACGGCCAAAACTCAATATTGGTGAGAAGTTCAAATTCCAAAGACTAATTAGACACTCGTACACTGACACGGTGAGACGTAAGTCTGGATTGGAAGGTCACCATAAAGAGGATTGGCCCACACATGGCGTACGATACAATCAAGCGGCAGTCGGAGTTAACACCTTCAATGAATCTACGGTTGATGAGAACGCGAGCAATTTCTACAAGGAAAATAAACAAGCTTTCAAGTACGCTTATCAATACAATCTTTCATAGTATCCGTTTCCAACGAGACATTGCCAAATTATTATATCAGTTGCCTTTATCAATAAAACTAAAGTGTCCCGGATTAGATTAATGTGATTAATGGTACGATGGAATTTCTGTTCTAAATGCGTGATATATCGGATATATTGATTAAAATAGTACTCCTAACGACATGGCAGAAGGTGCTAACTCCGGGAACCCAATCCAGACTTACTCCACGGCAACTCGACAGTTTCTCCGGGCAATTCAGGCTCTGAGTTATCGACCACAGTGACTTCACCGCCATCGGGAGGCGGAGGCATTTGCCCACCAGGGTAGGGGTAGAAGTACGCGGGGTGCACGGGGTAGAACACTACCCCGGGTTGACCCGGGTACATGGGGTGAGGGTGACCGTGCGGTGGAGGATAGCCATGGGGTGGTGGGGCGCCCCAACCATAATACGGCGTACGATCTGCACAATGATGCATTGGTTCATTCTCAAGTTAGGGAAAGCAAAGTACAGTTATTATAAGCTAATCACATAATTATAACGGCTTAAACTACTGTTTGCCAATTTGCCACGTATTTTGTTGATGGTTTTCTGATTCATATTGATACATTAGCTCATGTTAATGTAAATATTATCAAAACTGATGATATTTGACCGCATTGCTATCATAATTAATCGGAAAATTAATTTGTTAATGTGTGGTCGATTATAGGTTTGTAATGATGAATCAAAATAATTATGTATTATTTTTTGACACTATGATAAGCTGTGCAAATATGATGAGAGTATCTAATTTTAGAGGGGCCCTGTGTTCAATGTATGCTACAGAGCAGTAAGGTAATAATACTATGGAGTTTTATGCCTGTTCTTCTCCATAGGACCCACTCTTTGGAACGGCCGACCTAACTTCTTACGTTTCGTAAACACCTGTGTTAGTTCCATGATTATTTTACGTATTGTACCTACTGTCAGCTGTGAAGCTACCTGTCATAAATATACACAAAAAAGGAAACTTCAAAGACATAACCAATTATCGACCCATAGCTATATTGTCAAGCATAGATAAAATCATGGAAAAATGCATAGTCACTCAACTAGGAAAATATTTACAACAGAATAATATTATTAACAAATGTCAACACGGATTTCTAAAAGGCAGAAGTACAAGTACACTGTTATCTGAATTTACTGATGAAATAAATAATTATTTAGAAGATAAAAAAATTGTAATAGCTATATTTTTCGACTATAAGAAAGCGTTTGATACTTTACAAAAAGATACCCTTATTAACGCGATGGAGGAGTGCGGTGTGAGACAACCACTGAACAAATGGTTTAGTGATTACCTCACAGCGCGCTCCTACCGTGTAAAGGTGAGTGATACTTTCAGTGACAGTGTGACGGTACGGAGCGGGGTACCTCAAGGATCTGGATGTGGTCCTATTTGTTACCTCATGCATGTCAACAGCCTATGCGGAGTGCTGCGTCATTGCTCGTCATACATGTACGCAGACGATCTTTGCATACTCCGCGCCGGAACCGACATCCAAGAAACTTGTCAGCTAATCCAACGAGACGTAGATGCGGTAGTCAAATGGTCACATGACAATGGGATCATTTTAAACGCTGATAAAACCAAACTTCTCGTCATTAGATCACCATACACACACCTGTCTATTTCTACTCCTACACTAATAACTCATGAATACTCATGCTTTCATAATGATTTGAAAAACTGTCAATGCAAGCCTATTGAAGCTGTTAATTCTGTTACATATCTCGGTGTTAAAATTGATGAAAGTTTTTCATGGTCTTGTCATATAGATTATATTTGTAATAAGTTAAGAATATTGCTTAGTAAGTTTTATCATTTAAGTTACAAAGTTCCTATAAATATTTTAAGAAGTCTGTATTTATCCTTAGTTGAATCAATAATAAGTTATGCTCTTGACAGCTATGGCCTAACCTTTAAAACTTACATTAATAAAATAGAGTCATTACAAATAAGATTTCTCAAGTTACTAGTTACAAAAAAGACCAAATTAAATTGCAAAGGTGATTACAAGAAGTTATTTAAAATATGTAACATCCTACCGGTTCATTTAAAACATAGATATCTCTTAGCCATAAATCAGCACGGCAGGAAAGAGCATGACTTATCTATTGTATCAAATACATACAATACACGGTCTATGCCTGCCGGTAAATATAATGTTCCAAGGGTTCATAATTATTTTGGTGATAGAACTCTAAAGAAGCGTGTACCATATGTGCTCAACAGTTTACCGGCAGACATCAGACAAGAAAATAATAGAAAACTCTTTAAAGTTAAGTTAAAAAAGTATTTTCATAAAATAATTGAGTAGCGTAATACCATTATAATATATATTGTAGTAGTTTAAAAAAATTATAAATGTATATTTATATAAGTTTATGTAAGACAATGCGGCTCATCACCCACAGTCAAACCGATAAACCGGTTTTGTGGGAAAATGTTTATTTTAAAACTGTACATTTTTGAAATAATAAATAAAAAAATAAATAAATAAATAAATATGTATATGACATAAGAAAATCTTTGACGAGTTTTCCTCCTAGCCGAGACTGTTTAATGTTTGTAGATTTTATTTAAAAGGTGCCTAGACTATAAATAATATAAAGTGTGAAAACGACAATATTCGATCTCAAAGTACCTACATACATTACACTTTATTGTTTATCGTTGAAAAATACCGTGTTCTTGTAGATTAGATACAGGTATTGTATTAGTGTTCGATATATCCTTCTATAAACGTATTTATCTACCGTGAGTAATCGCAGGGTTAATCAGTTTTAGCTATAAATTGCTTTAAGGCGTAACGTATATTATCGAAGATAAACATTTTTCCTTATTTGTTTAAAAATATTATAAGGCCTATTATCGTTCCTTGTGGCATTCCAAACTGGCCTTTCAATTCTAATAACATAAGAATTAAAAACCTTCAAAAAATACGTCTTTAATTAGTTTAAATTTGTACAAAGGCACATGTTATGTTGTTTTTTTCACGTGACCCAATACGAAAAACGCAGTAACTGTAATACGGTACGGTAACAAGCATATTTTCTGATACGGGTATTCAGGGCCACACACACTTTCCACTTCATTGTTTTGTAATGTTTTATCGGCTTTTAATTGGCTACAGGCCCATAATTTTAGTTAGATATATTTCAGTTCTTATCTTCAATGACAAGACAATCAATAAATATCATGTTTTAATACACAATGTTCTGATAAGATGAGTACTAAGAAGACCATTATTGCCACGTATTTAAAATTAATAGATTTATGTGATTTATGAGTAAATAGATTTATGTTTCATAAAGCACTGCAGACTCATCTTAAGTGTACAATTCATTTTGTAGCTGCATTGTTTACTTTGAAATATAACTACTGTAGCACTGCGCGTGAGTTATTTACATGACAATTGAAACAGCGTTGGCGCACTTGAAATATTATCTTCCAGAACCTTCTCCTTTAATACATTTGTATTTATATAGACTATTAATACCATGTTATCATCAAATCTTAGGAAACCAAGAACACAATTTCTCTCTTTTTCAATTTACAAGCATGGTTTTAAAGTGCTATCGAGTTCACTAAAGCCATCTGTTCAAATTCAATAACCTAATTAGGTAATGCAAATTGTAAAACGCCTCCAAAATTATCAATTTAACATTTCAAATGACGTGACTCGTTTAACATATTTTAATTATTTTTAAAATCGTCTGAAATAAGATTAATTGCAAGAAAAACAATTATCACAAATTTTGGAGACGTTCAACGAAATTACTTTCGCTCGCTTTCAGTCACATGACGAAAAACACCTTGTTTAAAATTATAAGATTGAAATTGCGTAAAATAAGCGTAAAATTACTAAAGAACAGTACATTCTAGCAAGTATTGTTATCATTGTTAGATATCTTATCACGTGTTATCTCGTAAACTCACCTGCCATGTTTTCAGTGCTCTCGTTCACAAGTGACTGCCTCGTCTTCGCAGTTTGCTGGTATTTTAATACAAATGTGACTCATTAGGGCTACGCGCTGATAACGAGGTGGTCCTGCACTTTGATAACAAATCGACACGTTGATTTAAAAAGAAATTGTGATTCAGTTACCTACTGAGTAACAAATGTCTCTGGCAATATATTTGATTGTAATTAGTTATTGCGAATTAATTTCAGGAAATGATTGAAAAAAAATGAAGTCGAGGTGGCCTTTTGATTTTAGTATTCTATGTAGGTTTCTTATGGCTTGAGACTTGTCTGATGTTTAATCTATTTTAGAAACACTCTTAAAAGAACCAGTCTAATGATAAGGTTGATATAAGTTTGGGTTATCGTCCTGTAAATGCTGGGTCAGGAAAATGCACATTTAAATCATAAACAAAGTTTAATATACACAAGTTTTCAACGTCTGCATCACTATATTAGCTATAGCTATGAATTCTTTGAGTGCGACCTCGGAATGAGCTTTCCTGGAGTCTTCCATTGATGCGAATGCCATCACGAGGTCGTGGAGGACACGCCTCATAATTTCAACCATTGAAGTACGATTCGGCCTCTGAGTAGCTTCAGCAACGAACAGTGCCGCTGACACCTAGAAATTGAAGCTCATCATTAACCTACCTAATGTAAAGCTGGTAGGTTCTAATATTTTAAGACGAATTTGATTGTTTGCTTGAATGCGCTAATCTGAGGACCGATTTGAAAATTCTTTCGATGTCTTAAACCTATGTAGGTATCGAGGAAGGTTATAGAACTTTTGTCCAGATGCGCAGTAGTTCCTATGGTACGTTAGTTTGATTATGGTTTAAACCTAATGGCCGAATAAGCTCGTATTGCTCAGTTTACCTTTTCTTTCCATGAGTCGAGGACTTCGCCCAAAACTGATGACCTGTGTTTCACTCCTACATGTTGTATGTTATGACGCAGTACGACCAGGTGATGTCCTCGACAAACGTCTGCAAAACAATTTCGTAATGTACTTAATGCATAACAATATGTTCTAGTTTTCCATTGCTCATCATAGCTCACCTTTTTTACAATCCTTTTCATCTCGTCCATTCGGACAGTTCTCTTTTCCATTACAAATAGCATCAATTGGGACAGATATGTTTTTATAGCCACATGGATACTGGGTTAGTGAGGGTTCCGCTAAACAAGCTTGAACACAATTCTTGCTACACCTGCGTAGAGCGCAAAGTCCGTCTCTACAGTAACACCCATCCGCGGGTATCAGAATTTCATTTCCAGTATTAGAACGTTTTAGGGCATCCACCAACAGTTCGCTGATTGACATTAAGATTATATAGTAATCTTCTAATCCTCCTAAATTACCAGCTTCTAACACATCATCGTATATTGAGACAAGCATCGTAAAAGCTTCATCTCTAAGAGTCTTTACAACTTCTCTATTAACATTTGTCTTAATAGTATGTTTCTGTAGCTGACGAACTAAAGCATGCATTGCAACCAGTTTATTTCGGCTTTTGACGAATTCGTATGATTTAGATTTTAGTGTCAGTAGATCTAGTAAAGTGCTGTATTTTTTCAAAGCTTCAAATTTCAAGCCGTTGGCATCTGAAACAAATAATATTCCGGCAGGTAATGTAAACAAGCCTTATTTAAGTATAGCCAAAGAATTAAAATAAATGAACATGTTCGTACCTGTTGCACAATAACTTTCATCAGATTGATCGAAACAGTCCAGTTTGCCATCACAGATGACATCTAAGGAGACGCTAGTGGCGCTATTAGTAGCTTGACATGACCAGTGGTTCAAGCTGTACCTCTGCCAGCAAATACGTTTACAGGGATCTTCACAAGAAGGGTCTTTGCAAAACTGTCCTTTACAAGTGCACGACTTCGGTGACCAATTGGGTGCCTTGGGTTCTTCTTCTAGTTCGTCTAGTTCTATAACATTATACTTACGAGCGGCAGTGTCATTTGGATTATCGGGGTCGACGCGATGTGCACAAATGGATCCATCAAGAGCGTATGATAGGGTACTCAATATCGTACCTACATCTGTCACAGCCTTTTTAATAAAAATATCATCTGTTGGATTTTTTCGTGTTTCCTGTAAGGTCACATTAAGATGTTTCTCTAAGAACTCCATCTGATTCTGTAATACGTCCCGTAAAATTTGATTTTGTGCTGCAAATAGGCCACCGTCCGTTGATGGGAAACATTGACGATGAGGAGATGAAGCTATTTCTGACATTACTGTGGTAGCTTTCTTTACTTTTTCCATTGCTGTAATTTTTGTGACATGTTAAACTTCTAAAATCGTAAAATCTAAACGACTAAACTAGGAAAACTCGAAGGAAAGTGTGTGATGTAAACTTGTAGCGAACATACTAGATAGAGTCAGACAAGCCGTTATATACTTTTGTTTATTGGTTGTATAAGAAATTGTGATATTAAGATAGCATTTACCTTGACGAGTACAGTTAACTTCATCGACATTGTCCATGCAATCAACAACACCGTTACAAAGATTCTCGATAGGTATACTTTTTCCTTGACCACAAGGTATTCTATGAAATGCTTGTATGCTAAGACATGTATCTTCCAAAATTTCATCACAGCGCGGATCGATGGAAGTTTCATTGAAGGATTCAGATATGAGGTTCTTAAATTTATTGATTTCTTCTATATTTATGGCAACCATGGTTTTTTTTAATATTTCATTTTCCAGATCCGTATTGTTTTTCTGCTTACTGTCTTCAGTGCCTAATTCTTCTGAAGGTTGTTTTAAATCTTCTTGGCTGTCCATGCGTCTACCACTTCTACCACTGTCTTGCGCTAACAGTTTTTGCATGGATAGTTCGACTCCTTGTGCTATGAGACTACTGTAAGCTTTAAGTTCATCATGTTTCTGGTGAAGCTGTGCGTGTTTACTCTGAGCCGCATTCATGATTCTATTTTTAATTTTTTCTATAACTTTTTTCTTACTTATGACTGTTTTAGCGTCTTTCATATGCATTTTAGCGAGAGTTTGAATTTTTTTTGCTATATCAGCAATGATTTCTTTTTTTAATGAACTGTCAATGACAACGGATGCCTTAGGTTTCTCATCCATTCTAACGTTAATGCTTTTCCGTATGACATCTGGAATACGTTTCGGTGCTTTCGGAGCTTCGGAAGCCTTAGATTCAAATTCATTCATGATAAATTTCACATACTTATTTGCATCAGATCCCATATTTCTCGCAGATTTCCTTAATTTTTGTTCTATTTGGTGTAAAACTGTTTCTTTCTTTTCGGGATCTGCTTTTGCCAAAGCAGTCAATGTTATGTTAGACACTTTTTTCATAATTTCCTGAACAATCATACTTTTAATAGAGCTATTGGTGGGCGTATCTTTAGCTGAAGTAAGAACAGAACATTTTATAATAATACATCTCGACACGCGGCAGCGTTAAGCAAAGGAGCTGGCCAGCCAGCGCTGAGTGTAATATTACACGAACCACTTGGTGCCTCTTTTGACCCTCCTATAGGTAATCCAAAACCTCTTACTCTGTTTACATATAAATATAGAACCATTTATGAAGCCAGCTCCACCTATTTCTTTGCTTTATTGGATATCTATAACAATTGCTGTTACTTAAAAATATGAGATCTTAAATTACCTGTAGGAATCAGTAATTTTATAAAGTTATTCAACATTTGAATTCTGATAAAAATAGTCAAATCTAACCTAACTACTTCAAGATATCGCATTTTTGAATAAGTAGCAGTAATTAGTAGAGGTATTCAATACAGGGATGCTGGATATGAGTGCCATTAAGTGGAAAATGAGGGATGCTCGTTTCGTTCAGATTCTTACTTCGAATACTTCGTATATCAGCATAATCATAGGACAAAGCAAAAGGTTGTTTACGATTGTGCAAAAAAAAGAGAATTCTAGTTTCTTACGTAACTATCATAACTTTTCCCTTCCATATCTTAATTTCAGCCATCATCTCATTATTACCCCTTATTGTATTAAAAAAATAGAAAAAAAGTTTTACCATTACTGTAGCGGGCCAATAAAAGTGAAATCACAAACACTGTATAGAACCGCGCTAAAATGTTGATATCTCTGTGCAAAAGCATTTTAATTTTGATTGCTGATGAATTCAAATAACCATTATTCAAGTACAACATGGTCGATAAACATCATGTAATTATAATTGATGAGGTATGAAAATTAATTATATTTTTATTGGGTGATGAAAATAATTCAAATAATGCACTTGTTATAAACATAAAACTATGGTAATTTTGATCTTATGTTTGAAAGTAAGCAGTCAAATAAAACACTCTTTGTTTTCGAAACATCAACGAGCATTGATTAAAACAATCTTATCACATAGCCAGGCCTTGTTCATTATTAAATAATTTCATAAATTCATGTTTAAATAGTCGCTCTTATAATTTGCTTTGTCGTAAGAACTAAAACGTATTAATACGCTAATAACAAAACGCACAAATGTCAAAGTGACTGTGTCAGTATCACGATTTTCCCATAATCTAACCTCAAACAATTTCTTATTTATCCAATGGAATAACACTATTTCACTACAAAAAGTAATCATAAAAACAAATATGAATACGTCTATGATTCGAATTGCTCAAGTAAA